>NC_084796.1:146493379-147126817 GCF_963169125.1 Humulus lupulus
AAAGGACTCGGAGACAAAGTGAAATTGCCGGAAAGGATGAGGACCCCGTCTGACCAGCGAGACAAAGCAAAATGGTGTGAATTCCATAATGACCACGGTCACCGAACGGATGAGTGCATTGCCTTAAAACTAGAAGTATCCAACCTGTTAAAACGTGGTCACCTGACTGACTTACTTACAGACAAAGGCAAAAGAACATTCCAGCAGGAGGCAGACAGGTCAGTCGTCCGAAGAGAAGTAACCCCGCCGAAGCCACCTACTCATGAACGGACGGTGAACGTAATAACTGGTGGCTCTGAGGTAAGCGGAGTCACCCATTCAGCAGCCAAAAGACATGCCAGGCAGACCAACTGGGTCAAAGGAGAGTCCAGCGAGACAAAGAAGAACACCATCAACCTACCAGCTCAAACCATCAGTTTCTCAACAACAGAGTCAACCAGACTCCTCAACCCACATCATGATGCTCTTGTCATTGCACTTTATACATTGCTAATTGTCTTACTAAACGTATACTTATTGATAATGGTAGTTCAGCTAACATTTTATTTTTAAGTGCTCTTAGGGAAATGGGGATAGATGAATCAAAGATTATAAAGAAGACTACAATCCTCATCAGTTTCAGTGGAGAACAAAAGAACACACTAGGAGAGATCGAGCTACCTGTCTATGCCGAAGGAGTCAATCTATGCACAAGATTCCTGGTAGTAGACTCTCTGTCTGCTTACAACGTGATACTGGGTCGACCATGGATACATGAAATGGAGGCAGTCCCTTCAACATACCACCAAGTCCTAAGGTTCCCAACTAAGTGGGGAGTAAAAGAAATTAAAGGCCAACAGAAAGATTCGAGAGCGTGTTACCAGACTACCATGAAGGCCAAACCCGCTCAGTTATAGCAATTACAGGAAGACAGACTGACTGACTCCCAGATGAACCAACCAGACATGGAGGAGTTGGACGAAGTCCAGATACATCCGGACTTTCCAGATCACAAAGTCCAAATCGGATCACGATTGGATCCTGACATCAGAACTAAACTCATTGATTTTTTATCTGCCCATTATGATTGTTTTGCTTGGTCCCATGCGGACATGACTGGAATTGACCCCGAAATAATTGTCCATAAATTGCAGGTTGATCCAGACTACCCACCAAGGAAGCAAAAAAGAAGAAAATTTGCCCCTGAAAGGAACAAAGCCATTAACGAAGAAGTTCAAAAGCTTATTGATAATGGGTTCGTGAGGGAGGTGCATGATCCCGACTGGTTGGCTAACGTAGTCATCGTGAAAAAAAAGAATGGAAAATGGCGAGTTTGCATTGACTTTACAGACCTCAACAAGGCGTGTCCAAAAGACTCATTCCCATTACCACACATAGACATGCTAGTAGACGCCACAGCCGGTCATGAACTCCTAAGCTTCATGGACGCATACTCAGGATACAGCCAGATCCTGATGCATCCAGACGACCAGGAAAAGATAGCCTTCATGACCAACTTAGGCATATTCTGCTATAAGGTCATGCCATTCGGATTGAAGAACGCAGGAGCAACATATCAGAGACTAGTCAACAAGATGTTTGCCGGCTTACTGGGGAAGACGATGGAAGTCTACATTGACGACATGCTCATCAAATCCCTCATTGCAGAGGACCATATCAGCCATTTAAAACAATCTTTTGACATTCTTAGGAAATATAATATGAAACTGAATCCAACTAAATGTTCTTTTGGTGTGACTGCAGGAAAGTTCCTTGGGTACCTAGTAACCCAAAGGGGAATAGAGGCAAACCCAGCACAGATAGAGTCAATCCAAAGGATTCCTTCCCCAACGTGCATAAAAGACGTACAGAAACTAACTGGACGCATTGCAGCACTCAGCCGATTCATCTCAAAGTCTTCAGAACGATGTCACCTCTTCTTCAACACACTAAGGAAATCAAAAACCTTCGAGTGGACAGCTGAATGTGAAGAGGCACTGGGCCAGCTAAAACAGTACCTGACCAGCCCGCCTCTCCTCTCAAAGCCAAAAGACAATGAGACATTATTCATCTATCTAGCAGTATCCGAGACGGCAGTTAGCGCAGTCCTAGTCCGGGAAGAGGAAGGCAAGCAGTCTCCAGTCTACCATGGTAAGCAAAGCTTTGCTTAATGCAGAAACCCGATATAGCCAGCTGGAGAAGCTTGCACTAGCACTCATCCACGCAGCAAGGAAGCTACGCCCATACTTCCAGTGCCATCCAATAACGGTCTTGACCACCTTCCCACTCAAAACAATCCTCCATAAACCAGAACTGTCAGGCAGACTGACCAAGTGGGCGGTAGAGCTCAGTGAGTACGAAGTAACATACAAGCCACGAACTTCCCTCAAATCTCAGGTATTAGCTGACTTCATTGCAGATTTTACACCTAACATGCATGTGCAGGCAGAAAAAGAACTTTGTTGTCTGACCGAGGGACAGTCAGTCGGAATCTGGAAGTTGCAAGTAGACGGCTCAAGTAACACCAGAGGAAGTGGACTCGGACTCGTCCTGACTTCACCCCAAGGTGACGTAATCGAACAAGCAGTCCGATGCGGGTTCAAAGCTACCAACAATGAAGCTGAATACGAAGCAATGATAGCAGGACTCGAACTAGCCAAAGACATGGGAGTAAAAAAGATCGTGGTCATCAGTGATTCTAAATTGGTAGTCAACCAAATGCAAGGTAGCTATCAGGCCCGGGATAACAAAATGACAGCCTACCTCAACAAGACTAAAGAGTTGCAGTCAGTCTTCGACGAGTTCACTATCAACCAAGAGGGGAGAACAGTCATGCAGATGCATTAGCAAACCTTGGATCCTCCATCCAGACAACCGACCCCAAGACAATACCTGTAGTATATCTCCAATGGCCAGCTGTCTGGAAAGATGAAGAAGAGCAAATTAATGACATCTCCAACAACCGAACATGGATGACTCCAATAGTCGAGTACTTGGAACAGGACATACTTCCCGAAGATAAGAACGAAGCACGTCGGGTCAAGGCTCAGTTAGCCCGCTTCACTATTATACAAGGTAAACTCTATAAACGTTCATTTTCTTTTCCATATTTGAAATGCATTAACCCTGCAGAGGCCAAATACGTACTGGCTGAGTTGCATGAAGGAGAGTGCGGCAACCACTCTGGAGGACGAAGCTTGGCGCACCGTGCCCTAACACAAGGCTACTACTGGCCAACTATGCGAGCTGATTCCTCTGACTATGCAAGACGATGCGACAAATGCCAACGGTTCACTCAGATATCCCACCAACCTCCGGAGCGTCTCATCTCAATCACATCCCTTGGCCATTCATGAAATGGGGGATGGATAGTAGGCAAGCTTCCAACCGCACCAGGACAGAAAATGTACATGCTTGCAGTGACCGACTACTTCAGCAAGTGGATCGAAGCAGACTCATTCCGCCAAGTCCAAGACAAAGAAGTAAAGGGTTTCATTTGGAAGAATGTGATCTGTAGGTACGGAGTACCAAAAGAAATTGTGACAGACAATGGCTCTCAATTCATCAGTTTCGACTTCCAAGACTTCTGCAAATTCTGGAACATCAAGCTCAGCTTCTCCACACCAAGGTATCCCCAAGCAAACGGACAAGCAGAGTCATCCAACAAGACCATCATGAACAACATCAAGAAGCGCCTTGAAAAAGCTAAGGGAAGATGGGCTGACGAGTTGCTGGGAGTCCTATGGTCCTATCGAACCACAACCAGGACTGCGACAGGGGAGACACCATTCTCATTAGCTTACGGGATGGAGGCAGTCATCCCTACTAAGAGCGAAGTCCCGACAGCCAAATATGAGCTGACTACAGATGAAGAAAATTGGGAAAACATGTGCCATGAACTCGACACCATCGACGAAAGAAGGGACAAAGCGCTCTTTAGAGTCTCGGCCTATCAACAGAGCATAGCCAGACATTACAACAAGAACATCCGCACTCGGACATTCAAAATAGGAGATTGGGTTCTACGAAGAGTCTTCCAGAACACTAGGGAAGCTGGAGCAGGTAAGCTCGCCCCGACATGGGAAGGTCCCTACCTCATCACAAAGGTAGTCGGACATGGAGCATACAAGCTACAAACAAAGGAGGGACGCGATATCAACAACAGCTGGAATGCTATCCACTTGAGACTGTATCACTCTTAACTTAACCTAGTCTACTTTCATTTTCTTTCATCAGTAATCTCACAAGATCTTCATTCGAGCAACATACTGACACTGTAATGCAGGAAGTGTCAGAACTACATTTGGGCTTGATCCCTGCAAAGGGTATGTAGGCATCTCCACGGAGCGCAGCCCCCTATCACAACCATTTTTTTTTTACATATACTATGATACGAACCACACCAACACTGTGATGAAACCCGACACCAAATATGGCAGCCACCAAGAACACACGAAATTTGGAATGGTAAACCGCGACCCTATGCTTAGCAAAGCACGAACCTTGGTATGAGGAAGACGCCACAAACGGGGATGGGAATCCGTTTGATAAGTCGGATTGAACGCCACAAGGGATACCCTTGATAAGTTCGGATAGTCTCTTCAAGAACTCAAGAAGAAAACTCACAAATTTTCATTTCATCCAAATTTGATTTTTTCCAAATGTTTTCAAGGCCTTATATAGCCGAAAATTACATCAATACAAGCCCATTTGTCTTCCTAAAAACCGAAATATTAAAGACAAGCCTTTTGTCTTCCTAATGAAAACCGAATATTAAGGACAAAAGGACTCTTGGACTCACACAAGTCAAGTGTTTGACTTTTCACAAAAATAAACAAAGACTAAATAAAAAATACAAGATGACAAAATACAATAAGACTCATCAAGCTCCTAAACTGAGTATTTTTGGCTCGCGCCCTCGTCACCAGACCAACTGGAACTAGACTTAGATCTTTAGTCTTGGTGTCCTCATCATTCCCCCCCCCTCTTGAGAAGGATTTGTCCTCAAATCTTCACCTGCATCAAAAGGACTCAAATCAGAAACATTAAAAGTAGCACTAACAGTATACTCACCTGGTAAATCGAGTTTGTAGGCATTGTCATTGATCCTTTCTAGCACTTGAAATGGACCATCTCCTCGAGGTAGCAATTTGGAACGTCTTTGTGATGGGAATCGCTCTTTCCTCATGTGTACACATACCCAATCACCGGGGTCAAAAACCTGCTTGTGACGACCCTTGTTAGCATCAAGTTGGTTAGTGTTTAAAAGAGCCTCCTTAACCTCACTTTTTTATGCAAAAAAATTATTTTGTTTTCTCTCTAATTTTCCCTCATTGATCGAACTCTTCTCTTTCTTTTCTCTCTCACTTGATTCGACCCTTTTCTCTCTTTGTCTCTCTTTTTTCTCACTCTCATTCATCTTTTCACTCTCCTTCTTTTGCTCACTCAATTTTTTTTTATCACTCAATTTTTGCAACCTCACTTGGTCTTCATATACTTGCTTTGGCGTCAATGGAGCTAGAGTGATTGTTCGTTGATGGAACGTGAATGAGTACTTGTTGGTGAAGCCATCATGCTGGACTCACTGATCAAATAGCCAAGGCCTTCCTAGAAGGAGGTGTCCAGCTTGCATGGGAACCACATCGCACAATACCTCATCCTCATACTTGCCAATTCGAAATGATACCAGCACCTGTTTTGTAACCCTCACTTCACCACTATCATTCAACCACTGCAACTTGTATGGACAAGGATGTTTAAGCGTTGGGAGCCCTAGCTTGTCAACCATGGAAGAACTAGCAACGTTAGTACAACTACCTCCATCAATAATCACACTACATACCTTGCCTTTCACATGACAACGAGTGTGAAAGATGTTCTCCCGCTGCACCTCTTCTTCCTCTTCTTTTGCTTGCAAATTTAAGGCTCGTCGTGTGACTAGTGCAAGCATCTCACCAGATTCTGCCCCAAACTCCTCATCACCCATAGAAGCGTCCTCCAATGGTGGCATGTCATCAAGATCATCTTCCTCTTCGGAATCTATCTCCCCATTATCCCGAATTACCATAACTCGCTTGTTTGGACATTGGCTAGCTATGTGTCCTCGCCCCTGACATTTGAAACATTTTATCTCACTAGAATGGGACGAAGTAGGGGCTGTTTTACCTTGAGGGGTCGTGGCTGGTTTTGGTGTAAAGGATGAAGTAGGTTGGTCTTCTTCCTTCTTTGGATAGTTCGACCGCCAAGGTGTTGCACTTGTACTACCCCTCTTGAGCTGCCTCTCAACTTTGATTGCCATATGCACCAAATCTT
Source organism: Humulus lupulus (assembly GCF_963169125.1). Taxonomy (NCBI): domain Eukaryota; kingdom Viridiplantae; phylum Streptophyta; class Magnoliopsida; order Rosales; family Cannabaceae; genus Humulus; species Humulus lupulus. Next base: position 146,499,671 of record NC_084796.1, read on the forward strand.
CCAATTCCACATAATGGTGTAGCTCAATTGGATTAGCAATCTCTCGGTTCAAGCCATTCAAAAACCTTGCCATGGTTGCCTCCCGGTCCTCTTCCACATTGGCTCTAATCATAGCCATCTCCATCTCCTTGTAATACTCATCAACACTCTTGGAACCTTGACGAAGACCCTGCAACTTAAGGTATAGATCTCGATAATAATGAGATGGTACAAACCGTCGCCTCATCACCCTCTTCATAGCCTCCCAAGTGTCAATGGAACGATCTCCATTTCGCCTCCTATTGATGCACAACTGATCCCACCAAACAATAGCATAATCAGTAAATTCAATGACAGCTAGTTTTACCTTCTTCATGTCAGAGTAGTTGTGACAATCGAAAACCAACTCCATTTTCTTCTCCCACTCAAGGTATGCCTCAGGATCACTCTTGCCTTGAAAGGCGGGGATTCTCATCTTGATATTTCCCAAATTATTGTCTACCCAGTTCCTAGCTTCTCTATCTCGGCCATACCTCCTATGGTTACCTTCTGACATCCTATCATATTCTTCCTCTAAATCGCCCCCATCAAACTCTCTTTCACCCTCAACAGCCCGTTGTTGCACCCTGTTCCTCCGTGCCCTCCATTGCGTTCCCTCTTCTACCCTATCCAACCTCTCATGTATCTGCTCACACTCCGCCCTCATCATCCTTCGCATCTCCCCAATTAATGCTTGCATTTGTAGATTCGGAACCTCAGGTGGCGGAATATCATTGCTTGCATCTTTCTCTGGATTTTGTGCCATGATGGAAATCTGCAAAATAAGGTTAGAATAATATGGAGAAAAGACCTCACCACACTCCCTCACGTGTTTCGCTCGAACAATATTTTCACTCAAATCCCCTCGTGTTTCACTCAATTTCAATGGCTTTTACCCTCTAATAGGCTCACACCTCTGCCTTTTTCCACTCGTATTCTTCTTTAAGTTCTTTCAAAACTAATCCACAATATCATGGAGGATTCAAGTAGCAAATCAAACTAGAACAAACCAAACGAACATAGAAAAACTGATGAAAAATGATGATTTTTGGAACACTTGTGTGGGGTTTTGGCAAAAAGGCCTCTAGACCATGGGGGAACAAGAATAGAACAAAAAAATTTTAAGACAGGTTTCCAGACTCTTTTTTTTTTTTTTTTTTTTAGAATTCAGATCCTCTTGGTTTTCTTCTTCTTTCTTTTCTTTTTTTCTTTGATTTCTCAAATGCAAGGACGATTCGAAAACAAAACAAATCAGATTTCACAAGAGAAACAATAGAGACTCAATGCAGATTCGGATTTCACAAAAAAAGAAAAGAGAAAACTCAACCCACATTCGGATTTAACCATAAGAATAAGAGAAACTCAATCCCAACTCAGATTTCACCATAAGAACAAGAGAAAACTCAATCCCAATTCAGATTTCACAATAAGAACAAGAGAAATCTCAAACCCAATTTCAGATTTTACAATAAGAACAAGAGAAAACCAATGCAAAGTCAGATTCCACACGTAGAACAAGATATCAAAGCCCTAATTCACGTTAAGAACCCTAATTCATGATTTCAGAAATGAAAAGAAAACAAAATAGGGGATTACAAAGGACCCTAATTCACGATTACAAAGGAATTGAAACTTTGTGTAGACTAGTTTCGGATTTCAAGGGTTTCACAAAAAAAAAATAATGGAAACTTTGGAAATAAGGGAATGATTGAACAAGGAAACAATTGAAATAGGGAAATTAACTATAGTAGTTTCGGATTTCACAAGAAAAAAAATAAACAAGGACAAAGAACTCAAACACGACTAGATGATGAATAATTATTATTTTTTTTTTTTTGATTTCAGAATTGAAAAACGAATTGAATAGAAAACACAAATGAAAAAAAAAAGGATAGGCCAAACCAGATGATCCTAAGCTCTGATACCAACTGATACAAACCACACCAACACTGTGATGAAACCCGACACCAAATATGGCAGCCACCAAGAACACACGAAATTTGGAATGGTAAACCGCGACCCTATGCTTAGCAAAGCACGAACCTTGGTATGAGGAAGACGCCACAAACGGGGATGGGAATCCGTTTGATAAGTCGGATTGAACGCCACAAGGGATACCCTTGATAAGTTCGGATAGTCTCTTCAAGAACTCAAGAAGAAAACTCACAAATTTTCATTTCATCCAAATCTGATTTTTTCCAAATGTTTTCAAGGCCTTATATAGCCGAAAATTACATCAATACAAGCCCATTTGTCTTCCTAAAAACCGAAATATTAAAGACAAGCCTTTTGTCTTCCTAATGAAAATCGAATATTAAGGACAAAAGGACTCTTGGACTCACACAAGTCAAGTGTTTGACTTTTCACAAAAATAAACAAAGACTAAATAAAAAATACAAGATGACAAAATACAATAAGACTCATCAAGCTCCTAAACTGAGTATTTTTGGCTCGCGCCCTCGTCACCAGACCAACTGGAACTAGACTTAGATCTTTAGTCTTGGTGTCCTCATCATACTACGAACAGTTCAATAACAAATCTAAGTATAAATTGACTAATTAACTTCATACTTAGATTGGGGGAATAAGACACTAATACTCCATATGTCATTCAGCCAACCGGCATTCGATACAAAACTACATAAGAAAAAGTTCATACAACAGCTAACACAAGCTACAACCAGCCAGAATACAACAAAACTAGGTCAGTTAGATCAGGATACAATACTACATAAGAAAAAGTTCATACAACAACTAGAAAAGGCGAGACAAACTCAGCCATCCCACGACAGTGAACACGAATAGAAGAGGAATCAGTCATCCACAACCAGATCATTAGTAGTCATGATGCCAAAAGAAGTGACTAACTCTTCGGCCCGGGTTGTCTCTTCAGCCCTCATCTTCTCCAATTCCTCAAGATCAGCTATGTATTTAGGAACATCCCAGCTATCAGCCTTACCATCCCGAAACTCACTAGCCATTACGCCACAGCATTGGATCTCAGCCTCCAACCCAATGACTAACATCCGATTCTCCAACGAAGCAACCTCAGCTTTCAAAACATCAACTTGACCAAGAGTCACTCTCAGCTTCTCGACATCAGCTTCCTTGGATTCTAGTTGAGTCTTTAAGTCAGCTATAAGTTGATCAGACTCCTTCTTGGAATCTTTCAGCCGACCAACTTCACCCCGAAGATCATTTCTTTGACTCCTTACTTCCTTCAGAGTTGCCATTAAGGACTTGATTTTCTTCTTCAGCCAAATGACCCCTTGCAAACCCTGACACATAAAAAATAAAAATGTAAGACAACGCAAGAAATCAGCTAGTCGGCACAAACAAAACTAAATGAAATCTTCGTACCTGGAACAAATGGGAAACAGTGGTATCAATTGACCCTTCCGTACCAACTTGCTCCATTCTGTGATCATCTTCGGGCCACAACAGCTTATCAATCTCTCCTAAGTGAGGCCCAATCTCACTATAAGCAGCAGCATTGGAGGGGAACGAAAGGGCAATGGTGTCGCTAAATGGGTCGGAAGAATCATCCTGCACAGCCTTCTTCTTTTTTCTCGTCTGACTCCGCGTCAAAACAGGAGGATCAGTAGGAGGCACGACAACCTCTCTATCGACTTCTGAGCTCCCAACGGATGATTTCTTTGCTTGACGCAAACGTTCCAAGGCATTGGAACCGGTTAGAGGAAGTGTAAAGGGTCGGGACATAGCTACGTCTGCAAACAACCGCTCACTTGTCGTCAATTCAGTCAACAAATTGGGAGTATATCCCAAGACTTCTAAACTTCTCTTGATAAACACAATACGAGGATTATCAGGACTCTGTAGAAGAGGAATACCTTCAGGGAGTTGTTCAACAGAGCGCCACAAAGAACTCTGACGGAGACTTGATTCAGACAACAAATCACTCCACTCACGCTCCTCCTCAGGAATAGAAAGAATACTCTTAAGCTGACCAGAAGACTCCCTCGAATCCCAAAGGTACTAAACTCGAAGCCTACCTGCAAGATAATAGAAGCATCAGTACACAAGATAAAATAATAAATAAATACATTAAAATAGAAACAACAACAAGTATATGCAAAGAAACGGATTAGTAGGCAAGCATTAAAGACTCACATGCAAGTGACCATGAACAAGGTATCCTACTATCAGCAGGCAACCCCAACGAGACGAAAGGGATGAAGAAGTAACGGTCCTTCCACCTCTTATCTCCACTCTTCAAACTAATAATTAGAGGAGGGTCCTTCCCCCTGGCCGTTAACTGGTACCTACCCTTGTCATATAGATGTGCCTTCAAATAGTAAGCTCTCAACAAGTCAGCCACCCCAAGTGTTATGTTGTGCCTTTCACAGAGGACTTCGAGAGACATCAAAATCCGCCATGAATTTGGCATTAGTTGTCCAGGCGAAATCTCGTGGTATTCGCACAACTCAACCACTAATCGGGGGATAGGAAACCGAAACCCTTCCTTGAAGGGAAGTTCATACAGACACACCCAACCAGGTAAATGCCAGTCAGGCCGCTCCGCCTTAGCAGGAGCATGCAGACTGATGGTATCAGAAATCTCATAATGACGACGAAGATAGGGCAACTCACCTAAACATATCGAAGACCTAGGATTGGCACTAAGCATACTACCAGAACCCGGCATACCACCATCAATAGGTTCGTTAGAATCTATTCCCCTTCCAGCATCATCATCTAAAGGACGACCCCCCGATTCTACTACTGTAATTCGGTTGCAATCAACCATCTCAGCAGAACTTTGAAAGAGAGAACTAAAATCTTCTTCACTAAATGAACAAGACAGTCGAATGGCTGAATCAGCATGACTATCACACCTACTTGTAGACATAATGAGCTGATCACCTAAAGCAAAACAACAGCTAAGCCTTAAGGAACACAAAAAAGACATGAAGAACATTTAGATAGACACGCAATTAAGAGACACTGGAGGAGGACTCATCAATCAGTCAAACAGACTTAACATCAAATACATAAGATAAAACATGGCAAAACAGACTATTATACCAAATAAAATTACAAAGTATTCAGTTAGACAGAAGTCAGCCTATGAGTCTTTACTAATCAGTCAGACAGACCACTCGGCTCAAGGAATCGGAACACATGAATCAGACATAAGCAAACCCAAAATGAATAAACAACAGAAATTCAAATTGCCACCATTGCAAACAGATCAAACACAAACGGAAAATCTATAGAATCAAACAAAAATTAACAGTTGAATTACCTAGCCTAGCACGAATAACACGAAGAACATCCATAAGAACATTCAAAGGAAAAAGGAGAGAAAACTTACCTCTTGAAAAGCTCTTCTACTCCACACCTTGCACCTCCTCTCCAAGCCTTCCTCAAATGAATGCAAGGGTAAAAACAAACTGCCTTTATATAGGCACACAAATCCACCAGATGAGTGCCAAGTGTCATCCATCAGGTGGCCCAATCAAAAAAGGGGATTTTAACTTCCTTTAGGGGAACACTCAAAGTCTCAAAGACAAATGAAGGTTCACATGGAGTAGGCCACTCGGCCAACCCGGCGAAGCACTCGGCCATCCCGGAGGAGCACTCGGGCAACCCGGCAAAGCACTCGGCCATCCCGACGAAGCACTCGACTCGTGCAGCCCATTCAGTTGGCCAAGCAGCCGACCATGCCTTAGGGTCACCGTGGACCACTCGGCCAGAAGGCCGTTCGGCCCAAGCATCCAGTCGGCCCAAACAGCCGGTCGGCCAACCAGGCCCGCGCACATCCGCAGTCCACTCGGAATGACCGGATGCGTAGGTGCGCATCACTCGGCCGCAAGTAAGCAGCCAGTCGGCCCAAGCAACCGGTCGGCCAACCAGGCCCGCGCCCATCCGCAGGCCACTCGGACAGCCGGATGCATAGGTTCTCATCACTCGGCCGGATGCGTAGGTGCGCATCACTCGGCCACAAGTAAGGAGCCAGTCGGCCCAAGCAGCCGATCGGCCAACCAGGCCCGTACGCATCCGCAGGTCACTCGGACAGCCGGATGCGTAGGTGCCCATCACTCGGCCGGATGCGTAGGAACGCATCACTCGGGCGCAAGGGGTAAATTGAGTCAATGCATATTCTAACAATTTTCTCTAACTATTGGGAAGATGGATAAATTCTGATGGAATTAATTTCTTTTTTACTCTTTGATAAAGAATAAATTCTATACCAAAGAGTGAGGGACAAACTGTAGTGGACAAAATCTGTATACTTGATAAATAATAGTCCAACAAGCAGTCAGTCAGCCCAATAAGCTTTCTAACTAGCCAATAAGGCCCAAAGCCCATGTCAAATAGGCTCGCATATACAAAGTACCATCCAAATACCCAAAACCATACCCAGACCCGAATTCGGATACACTCAGTCAGCCAGGGACCTGAAACAGTCAAGGCTCCCATCACGTTCGCCAAGAATCTCGGAACGAAACCACTTGGAGCGAGTCAAACGAATCAGAAAGACGGAGGAGGACGGAACGAGAAGGAGGACAATAAATAAGACCATCAGATGTTGAGAAAAGGCATGGGATAATCACTGAACTTTCTTTACTCTCTAATTGAAACGAAGGCTACTCTATTTCTGAGCAATCCAGTCAAGCAAGACTAATTAGTCAGTCTGATTGGACCTGACCTTGTCGCTTGACCCCTCCGTTATCGCCACCGTCACTCTGACCATTTTACGACTCCTCCATCCATCATTATTTCGATTATTTATATCTTAATTTTATTGCTTTCTACTAGATCTCATTACAACCCGATTGACTTGAGCGTCGGAGTCCCTTTGGCTGACACCCCACCGGTGCTCCCAATTGAACTCTCGTGTCTCTTCTCTTTGTTCTTGACAGGTTGCTGGTGCCCATCTAATCAATTGTAGGAAATCACCTCTACAACTACTCTGCATACTTATCCACTGTAGAGGTTGTCCTTACTGGCAGAAAGTGAGTTGACTTGGTGAATCTACTATCACCCACACCAAGTCATGTTTCCCCACCGTCCTGGGAAAACCTCTTACAAAATCCATGGTAACATCTTCCCAATTCCACTCGAGAATACCCAAAGGTCAACAACCTTGCTGGTTGCTGGTGTTTAGCCTTTACCTGTCGACAGGTTAAAAACTTGGCCACGTATTCAACCACGTCCTTCTTCATCACAGGCCACCAATATAAAGTCCGTAGGTCCTGGTACATCTTCGTGGTGTCTGGATGCAGTAAGTATGGTGTAGTATGGGATTCATCAAGAATCTCTAGTCTTAATACACATATCCATCAGAACACATCTCTGATCGTTATACCGCAATAAACCCATTTCTGAAATAGAATAATCCTTAGCCACTCCACCTAGGATGTTTCCTCTAACCTCCTGCAATTGCTTATCACCCATGTGACCCTATCTTATCCTCTCCAAGGGGGTAGAGTGTAAAGTAATATTGGCCAACTGGGCCACAACCAATTCTATCCTTGCTCTAGTCATATCCTTTGCTAATTCTTTTGATATCTGATTCGAGCTAAACAGCTGTCCTGGGCCCCTCCGGCTCAAAGCATCCGCCACTACATTGGCTTTTTCTGGGTGGTAAAGGGTATCACAATCATAATCCTTCACCAATTCTAGCCAACATCTCTGTCTCATATTTATTTCCTTCTGGGTGAATAAGTACTTTAAACTCTTATGATCGGTGTATATCTCACACTTATCTCCATACAAATAATGTCGCCATACTTTCAGTGAAAACACCACCGCTACTAGTTCCAAATCATGGGTAGGTTACTGCTTCTCATATTTCTTCAGTTGACACGATGCATAAGCAATAACCTTCTCATTCTGCATCAATACACATCCCAATCCTAGTCTCGATGCATCACAATACACTATAAACTTGTCTCCCTCCGAAGGAAGACTCCAACACGAGAGCAGTAATCAATCGTCGCTTCAACTCCTAGAAGCTACCCTCACATTTGTCTGACCACGTGAACTTCAGATTCTTCCATGTCAACTCAGTCAATGATGTGGAAATCTTTGAAAATCCATTGACGAACCGCCTATAATATCTTGCTAATCCAAGGAAGCTCCTAACCTCCGAGGCATTCATTGGCCTCGGCCAATCCCTAACTACCTCTACCTTCGTCAGATCTACCTTAATCCCCCCATCTCCACTAACAATGTGCCCAAGGAATGTCACTTCTGGTATTCAAAACTCACACTTCTTAAATTTAGCATATAATTGATGCTCCCTCAACCTCTGCAATACCAGTCAACAATATTGCTCATGCTCTGCCTCTGTACGAGAGTAAATCAAGATGTCATCGATGAAGACAATCACAAACTGATCTAAGAAATCGTTGAACACCCTGCTCATCAGATCCATAAATGTTGCTGGGGCATTGGTCAATCTAGACGACATGACCAAAACCTCATAATGCTCGTACCTCATGCGGAAGGCTGTCTTCAGAATATCCTCATCCTTGATCCTCAGCTGGTGATAACCAGATCGAAGATCAATCTTCGAGAATAACATCTTACCCTGCAGCTGGTCGAACAAGTCATCTATCCTCGGTAGGGGGTACTTGTTCTTGATAGTCAACTTGTTCAACTCCCTATAGTCTATACACATTCTCAGAGTCCCATCCTTCTTCTTCACAAATAAAACCAGAGCACCCTATGGCGAAAAGCTAGGTCTGATAAATCCCAAGTCTAGAAGCTCCTGCAACTGTATCTTCAACTCCTTTAGCTTTGCTGGAGCCATACTATATGGTGCCCTCGACACTAGCTCTACACTCGACACTAACTCAATGACAAAATTAATCTCCTTGTACGGTGGCAATTCCGGTAAGTCCTCAGGAAACACGTCCAAGAACTCGCATACCAGTCTAGTCTCTCCCAGCCCCATTGGTGTAACTTTAGTGGTATCCAACACACTAGCTAGAAAACCTATACAACCTCCTTGTAATACGTCCCTAGCCCTCATCACCAATATCATAGAAACGTGGGGTCTGTGCATAGTACCCACAAAAACAAAAGGGTCCTCAGCCTCTGGCTCGAAAGTCACCATCTTCTTCCTGCAATCTATAGTGGCCTCGTATTCTGACTAGCCAATCCATCCCCAAAATCATATCAAAATCATCTATACCCAACTCAATCAAATCTATTGATAGTTCCCTACTATCTACCGTCACTGACAATGCTCTAATCCATCTCCTATAAACTACCAGCTCCCCCGTAGGCTGTATAGTCCCAATCCCCGCAGTATAATACTCACTAGGCCTACAAAATTTATCAATCACTTTGCTAGAAACAAACGAATGTGTAGCACCAAAGTCAATCAATACAGTATATGAAGAGCCAGCGCTAGAAAGCTTACCTGACACTACCAAGTGACTAGCCTCAGCCTCTGCCTATGTCAAGGTGAACACTCAAGGTGGAGTCAAGCTGTCCACCTTCCCTAGTTCCTCTTTCTTCAATGTTGGGCAATCCTTCTTGAGGTTTCCAACCACCCCACAAAAGTAACAGGCCTTTGCCCGACATTCGCCCAGATGGCACTTCCTGCATCTAGTGCACTTAGATAGCTCCTCCATGTCTCACTACCTCCCTGGTGGCCACCCCGGCCCCTCCTATCAGGACCAACAGTGATCAAGGTGTCAGCGGTCTTCCTCTTCTGATAACTGGGGCCTCTGCCCTTACCAAACCTTGTATATGGAGGTATTGCCTTGCGGACATCCCGTCTCGCAGCGTTCTCCCTCCAAATCTTATTCTCCGCCTCCTCACCAATGAGGGCCTTCTCAATCTCCTGGGCATAAGTCATCTCCCCGAGTATTGATGTGATCCTCACATCTCGAGCTATGATAGCATTAAGCCCTCGAACAAACTTGTAATGACCCAAATTTACTATTAAGGCTAAGTGCCTGGATTACAATGCTTGGAGGACATAATGTGATATACATGTTGAATTAATTAAATAAATGTGTGACTACATGGCATACATGATTTATATGATAATATGGATTTAAATTCATGTTTATGTGTATTAAATATGCATGTGGGCCCATTCTTGATAGTAAGGGCATATTTGTTATATTGGCCCATTGCGGGCATAATGTGATTATATGTGCGTAAATGATTGGAACAACATTATTATGTGGATATATTTGCAATAGTCGGCTCAAGGCGATCCTAGTAGGAGAATTAGCATAATATTCACATTAGGGTCAAATACCTGGCTCGGGGTGAGCCTAGGGGGTATGTTGGGAAAAACTTAACGTATAGTTGGGATTTATTGGTTAACGAACAATTATTTGGTGATTAATATGCTATGTCGGGATTGATTGGGAAGTTATAGGGCCACTTGAGGATTAGTGGGAATTAGGGTTAATGACCGTTTTACCCTTAAGGGAAATTAGGAGGCTAATTATTATAAGGGGAAATTTGGTCATTATAATTAAAGGATATAGTTAGAAAGTATTAGACTTAAGCTAGAATACATCAGAACATTTCCCAGCTCTAGTCGGTTCTCTCTCTCATTGGTGTGCATAGGAGCTTGGTGAAACCTTTAGAGAAATTGGTGCAGAAGTGGAGGAAATTGGAGCTGGGGAACTAAGGAATTAAGCCAGGATTATTTGAGGATCAGCTCAAGGTTGAGATGGTTGTTAAGGTAAGGGTTCTATACTAGCTTTTGTTGATTTATGCTGTAATTTAAAGAATTTTCTAGAGGATAAACCTTAGGCTGGTTTTGGGATTTAAGATAGTTTGAGCTGGAATTAAAGGTCTCATGTGTTGTTTATGATGTGGTATTGAGAGTTTTAGGCTCGATTCTAGCTTTGGTACATATTTGAGGTAAATTATGATGAGTTTGGTTTGGCAAAAACGTAGGAAAAATAGGGTTTTCTTGGTTCGCGAGGCGCGTCATGACCCTCAGGGCCAAGACGCGACTTGCATAACTGTAGGGATTGGGGGCTAGCACCTCTAACCAGGGGGTGCGCCACGACCCTCAGGGCCAAGTCACGGCCCGCCTAGGCAGCCTTAGCCAAATTAGGCTTTTGGGCTTGGGGATCTAAACCTAAGCGCTCAGGACGATTTCTACTACCCGTTTTGCTGACCCTTGGCTCACGGATGCTACTAGGGAAAGAGATAGCGGGACCAGCCATGAGTTGGAGAGCTTCAGGGGCGGTGTGTACATATGCAGCCTGGTCGATCGCCACGATCGGGATAGATTGGGAGGAACTAGGGTCAAACCCTGATTTACTGCTTAGGACGGCTAAATTGTATTTTATTTGTCTTTTAGAAGTTTGTAAACTGAAATTGGGGATCTCATGTATAAACTTAATATTTTAATGAAAAATAACCATTTTGTTGACCAAATCTTTTAATTTTTAACTTTGATTTAGTCTTTAAATACACATTTGAGTTCAAAAGACTTGCTTAGCAAGTTAAGCACTATTTTAAACACACAAGATGTAGTAGAATTCTTCCCGAGCACTTAGGTTTAAGTCCCTGAGCCAAAAACAAACCTAGGCTATGGCTGCCTAGGCGGGCCGCAACCTGGCCGTAAAAGTTGCATCGTGCCTCAAGTCAGAGGCGCCAGCCTCTTATTCTAGGGGGGAGGCGGACTGCGAATTTCCCTTTAGGGTTGTAGAGCGCCCACAAGTCAGCAAGCCCCCGCCTTTTCAAGCACGCTAGCCGCGGCACCCATGAACTAGGTCGCGGCGCACCCCCGTGAACCTAGAAATCCTTGGGTTTCTCCAATGTTTTTCCTAGCTTAATCCAACAAAACCCCCTGAAGCCTAGAACCAAACCCGAAATTGAGTCTAGGACTCTTAACCACATAGCCTGGCACAAAAACACTCAAAATCCTACTGAAATTACCATCCCAAATCAAAAATCAATTAACATTAAAAAAAATCAGTCTAAACTCAACCTAAGAATCTAAATCTTCAGAAGAATCAAGAAAGAATTCTTATCTCTGTTAATGGCCTCAATCCTCAGCAATTTCTTGACTAATCCTAGCTTAATTTCCTAGACTTCCTTGCTAAATTCTTTGGCTTTTTCCTTCAAAAATTCCTTCAGCTTCAAAGTACAAGAGAGGGAGAGAGAAGGAACGTGTAAGAGAGAGAGGGAGAGAGAGCTGGGAGTTTGAGTAATTCTAATATGTTCTACTAAGGTCTGATCACTCCCTATAGTCTTTCAAGAGAATGCCCCTACAAAACACCAAAATACCCTTGGTAGTAGCTCGGTCCCTTTGTTACCCTTAAGGGAAAAACAGTCATTTGCCCTATTTCCTGCTAATTTCTCAAGTCTTCCAACAAATTCTCAATTAATTCCGACATGCCAAATGTAACGACCCAAAATTACTAATAAGGCTTAAGGGCCTTGATTAGTGTACCAGGAGGGCACAACTGAATTATGTGTGAATTTAAATGATTAAATGCATGATTATGTGATAAGCATGCTTATATGATTATTTGAATATATAAGATGCATGATTATGAATATTATTATGCATGTTGACCCAGATTAGGTTATAAAGGGTATATTCGTAATTTTGGCCCGTTGAGGGCATAAATGTAAATGTTTGTGATAAATTGTTGAGACCACATTATTATGTGGATATATCTGCAGCTTGTGACTCGAGACGATCCCAGTGAGCGGTTTAGCGGAAAAATCACGGTGGGGATTTATACACGGCTCGAGGTGAGCCTGGTGGTACTTTTGGGAATCTGGGAAATATATTGGAGGCTATTTGATATTGAGGAATATAGCTGGTGATTGGTTAGGTGTCGAGATGCAAGCAGTAATTATTAGGAACACTCGAGCAATTAGCGGGAATTAGGTGCAATGACCAAATTTCCCTTAGAACGTTTTAAGGCTTAGTTATGTTTGGGAGGGAAAAATGGTCATTTGACTTTAAGGGATAAGTGGTATGCCGCTTTTATGGACTTAGTGGAATTGTTAGAAAGTGTGAGAAGCTGAAGGAAAGAGGCAGAAGAAGGAAAGAAAGAAAAACAGAATAATACCTAAGCTTACCTTATTTCTCTCACTCGGTTCCCTTTTTCTTCACCATCTCTTTAGAAATTTTGAAGCTTTAACTCAGGAATGCTTGGGCTGGATGTAGCGTCCCAAATTTGCTAATAAGGCTTAAGGCCTAGATTAGCGTGCCTGGAGGGCAATAAGTGAATAATATGTTAATGTGTGAATTCAATGAATATGTGATTAGAAATGCATGTTTAGATGAATTAAATATGCATGTGGGCCCCATCTGGTTATTAGGGGCATGTTTGTGATTTTAGCCCATTGATGGCAGAAATGCAATAAATGTAATTATTGTGATATCTGTATTGCACGATCTGAGACAGTCCTAGAGAGCAGATAGCTTCAAAGTCACAACGGGGTCGAATACCTGACTTGAGGCGAGTCGAGGGGTATTTCAGGTATAAGGTATTTTATGGGCTTATCAGGTTATGGAAATAAATATTTGGAGATATATTTGAGGTTAGAATGTTTAGGAGGGAATATTTGGGAAATTTACTATTTTGGCCTCGAGGACTTAACAGGATTTGGTAGATGACTAAATTGCCCTTGGGTCGTTTAAGGGTAGAGGTTAAGCTTAAGGGGCAGATTGGTCATTTGGCAGGGGTATTATTTGATTTAGATGACTTAAGAAACTGCTGGAACTAAGTAAAGGAAACAACTCTCAGCTTCTCATCTCTTGGTCGATTCATCACTTCTCTCTTTGGTGCATGATTTTGAGAGACTCTAACCATGAATCTAAGGCTTGGAGCTTGGAAGGGGTGAGCTTTGGAAGTTGAGGAGCAAGTGAAAGCTTGAATTCATCAGCTAAGGTAAGGAGCCTAACTCTAAAATCCCTTGAGTTTCAGTTGAGTTATAGCTACAACTGTAAGTTGCATGTGAACTAGAATCTTGAGTTAAATTTGGTTATGGGCTGAGTTTATATGACTGTTTTGGACTTGTTGTGGAGCTTAGATGGTGTGGTAGGGAAGTCCAAGCTTAATTTTGGGTTTAGGTGTTGACTTGGGATGATTTTAGAAGGATTGGCTCGAAGGAAATGCAGGGAAAAATGGAGGTTTTCTGGGTTTGGAGGTGAGAGCCGCGGCCTAGGGCTGGGCATGCCGCGGCTCGTGTGTGTGTGAGGCCTGGGGAGGCCTCTGATCTTGAAGCGCGCCGCGGCACTTGGCTAAGCATGCCGCGACCCATGTCTCTTTCCAGGGAGGCAATTTGCCTCTGTTTTGGAGGCATGTCGCGGCCCTTAAGGGGTTGGGCCGTGGCCCTAGTTCAAAATGTGGGTGTTTTGTGGGTTTTTGGCTTGGGAACCTAATTGTTAAGGCTCAGGATGGATTTTATCACCCGGATTGATAAAATTCAAGGTTTCGGGGATTAGAATGGTAACACAAAGTTATTTAATGGATTAGACCTTGATGGATAGATATTGTTGATGCATTGTGACTAGGGTTTCAGCGAGGCTCGGACTAGGGGACTGCGCTCGGGACATCAGTGCTTGGAAAGCTCTGGACACAGGTAAGAAAACTGCTGTACCCGTAGAGCAGGGCGAGGCCCTATAGTTTGTGTTGTAGGGCACGACCCTATTTGATTGTGTTACAGGGCGTAGCCCCATTGATTATGCTTATGAATGTTTAAGTATTTGTTTAGTTATGTTATGTGTGCATAAATGTGAATGAACGTCAAGAGCCGGGAACGGCGAGGGCCGAGAACGGCGAAGGCTGGGAATGGTGAAGGCCGAGTACGGCAAGGGGCCAGGAGTAGCATTTAGCACGCGGAGTGCAAGTTTCTAGGGCGAGACCTTGTAGGATACCTGGGATATCGTCATGGTGTAGACCGCGAACCCAGGGCCTGGTAAAGCGCCTGGGACGGCATGGCCGTACGTGTTTAGCCTATTGGCGGTTTGATTACATGTTGAATGTTAAATATGCATATGTTATCTGCTTGTGAGGGTTTTCTTGCTGGGCTTCGGCTCACAAGTGCTCTGTGGTGCATGTAAGGGTAAGGGGAAAGTCGACCAACCATGAGTACGGAGAGCATGAAGCGGCGCGTACATGTTTGGCTTGCCTGACTGCCACGGCCAGGGGTGTTTTTGGGAGATGATTGTACTAAACCTAGATTTTCTCATTTTGTCGACTATAGTTCAATTTTTTAGTTGTAAATATTTCTAAACAGTATTTTGGGGTCCCAAATGTTAAACGCTTTATGATTTTCAATGAATGGAATTATTTTCAACGTATAAGACTCTGTTTATGGTTTAATTACACTTTTTACTTAAAACCTCGATTAGTGAGTTAATTGCATGTTTTAAACTCACTTAGTAACGGCTCTAAGGTAGTAGGGTGTTACATTGGAGCTTGGAGCTAGGATACTTGGTGAAGCTAAGAGATTTAGTAGGAGTAATATACTCAAATTAAGGTAAGGTTTAAAGCTATGTTGAGATTGCTGAGTTTTGGTGAGTTTGGTCTGAAATTTCTAACCTTGATGAAGTTGATGATGATCTTGAACTTTGGGTGGGAATTCAAGGTATTTAGCTTGAGGAATTAAGGAACATCAGGCTGGAAGGGAAACTTAGGGTCGAATTCCCCACATAAGGTAAGAAATTATGAGCTTGAACACTTGAGTTTCTGGGCTGTTCTAGATTTCTGGTTGAGTTCTTGAGTTCAATTCTTGATTTCATTGTTTGATGGTGCATGTGGCTAAGTTTTAGGTTGTTGGGTTGTGTGGGGTGAGATGTAGATGATGTTGGGCTAAAATTGGTGTATGGTTGAGGTTTGGAGGGGTTCTATAGAGGTTTGGTTTGGGGAAAATTGAAGGAAGAAAAAACAGAGTGTTGAAGGGTCTGCGACTAGCGCTGTAGCACTAGCCTTTGGGCGCTACAGCGCTAGGCTTGGGTTTTTCTGGGGCTTTTGGCTCTGCTTGTAGCACTGTAGCGCCCACTCTATGGCGTTGTAGCACTACCTTGCCTTCAGAACTGGATTTTTGGGTTATTCTTAGGGTTTTTGCCCAAGGGCTCGGGGTTTAATTCCACCACCCCGTTTGGTGGAATTAGGGCTTCCCAAGGGCTCGGGATCAGTCCCGAAGTTAGGTTATGGAATTGAAGTTTGGTGATGGTTCTAATTCATGTCTGTGACTAGGTGTACGCTAGGGCTCGGATGGGATCGTGTTGAGGGTCAGTTTCACTAATCAAGCTATCGGAATCTAAAGGTAAGAAACTGCACCCGGTTATGTGTTAATGATAGGACTAAGAGCTCCCTATAATTATATGTGATGTCAAGAGATGGTATTATGCCATTGGACATGTCAAGAGATGGCCTAAGAGTGCTGGAATCAATATTTGCGCACAGGGCACGGCTCCGCTACTGGTAGCTGAGGACAGCTTAATATTCATTGAGCTCAGTTTAAGCGGGTTGGAGTCAGTAAATAGGGGATGCAACCTAAGGGCGTCGACCCTGGTTAATAAATGAATTAGTTATTAATGTTAACTTGATGAACCTGATATGCTGAATGCCTGATTAGGTGAATATTATGGATTGCTGAATATATGACTATGCTTTATGAGTTATCTGATTGATTGATTGTTGATTATGCTCTGTTATTTGGTTTCTTGCTGGGCCTCGGCTCATGGGTGCTTCGTGGTGCAGGTAAAGGCAAGAGCAAGGTGGACCAGTCCTGAGTTGGAGAGCTTAGGGGGGTGAATGTACATAGTTAGCTGACCGGCCGCCACGGCCGAGGAGTGATACAGGACGGGAGAAGCCTAAATGTCTGTTTTTCCCTTAGAGTGAGCAGTACATGTTTATAACCTGGAATTTTTGTAAACTATCTTTTAAACTCTATTTCTTTTGGGATCCCATGTACAAAATGTTAAATTATGTGAAATGTAACTTTTGTAACCAAAATCTTTAAACCCTAGTTCAAATATAGTTTTAGTAACACGTTTCTAGCTAAATGACTTGATTAGCAAGTCTTGCACCTTTATAAACACACAGTGTAGCAGTCTTGGCTATCAAGGGCGTTACACCCAACTAATCACCAAACACTTAGTCGTTACTCCATAAATACCAAATATACATTAAACTTCCCAAAATACCCCTAGGCTTACCCCGAGCTGGGTATTAGACCCCCGGCAGTGACTATTCCGCTAATCCGCTCACTAGGATCGCCTTGAGTCGTATATTGAAAATATATCCACAAAATAATGTGGTCTCGATCAGTTAACACATACAATAACATTTATGCCTGCAACAGGCCAAAATTATAGGTATGCATTCATATTTAATACTCATAAACATGCTTATAAATATATTCATATTATCATATAAATCATGCATGCCACATAGTCACGCATTTAATCAATAAATCGCACATATATATCCAATTATGCCTTCCTGGCATGCTATTCAAGGCTCTAAACCCTATTAGCATTTTTGGGACATTACAAAATGATACACATAAACACATAATTTTCCATGACTCTCCATCCTGGCCCCCTAATCAAGGCCCTAAGCCTTATTAGGTAATTTGGGACGTTACAACTATCCCCTCCTCACTGGAATTTCGTCGTCGAAATTTTAACTGAACAGCCCGAGATACTGATTCTTCATGTCTGACTCAAGCTCCCAGGTCGCTTTGCCGACCTTGTTATTCTTCCATAATACCTGATACGAACCACACCAACGATTGTGGTGAAACCCAACACCAAATATGGCAGCCACCAAGAACACACGAAATTGGAATGAAGAACCGCGACCCAATGCTTAGCCAAGCACGAACCTTGGTATGAGGAAGACGCCACAAACGGGGATGGGCATCCGTTTGATAAGTCAGGTTGAACGCCACAAGGAACCCCTTGATAAGTTCTAATAGTTTCTTCAAGAACTCTAGAAGAAAAACTCACAAATTTCATTTCATCATAATCTGCCTTTCCCAAATGTTTACAAGGCCTAATATAGCCGAAAAATTACATCAAACAAGCCCCTTTGTCTTCCTAATGAAAACCAAAAATTAAAGACAACCCCTTTGTCTTCCTAATGAAAACCGAAAATTAAAGACAACCCTTTGTCTTCCTAATGAAAACCGAAAATTAAAGACAAAAGGACTATTGGGCTCACACAAGTCAAATGTTTGACTTTTCTCAAACTAAACAAAGACAAAATAAAAAACGTGATTAAAAATAAAAAGACAAGATGACAAAATACAATAAGACTCATCAAGCTCCTAAACTGAGTCTTTTGGCTCGCGCCCTCGTCACCGGACCAACTGGAACTAGACTTGGATCTTTAGTCTTGGTGTCCTCATCAATACCTTAACTAAAGGTATAGTCTTGTTCCTCAAGACCTTGTCCTTCCTGTCTAGTATCTAGACTGGTTGTTCATCATAAGAGAGATCTGCCTCAAGCTCTAGATCCTCATAACTCAATACATGAGTCACGTCTGATACATACTTTCGAAGGGCCAAAATAAGAAATACATTGTGTACGGCCGACAGTGCCGGAGGTAAGGCCAATCTATAGGTCGCTTGACCAATCCTCTCTAGGATCTCAAATGGTCCTACAAATCTAGGGCTCAGCTTGCCCTTCTTCCCAAATCTCCTCACCCCTTTCCATGGTGAGACTCTAAGGAAGACATAGTCTCCCACTTGGAACTCCACGTTCCTGTGTTTCAAATTTGATGAGGACATCAAGGCTAACGACCCAATTCAAGTTCCAGTTGGTCTGGTGACAAGGGCGCGAGCTAGGAGATTCAAAGAAGAACTTAACCACTTAGTCCGGAGAATTCTACAACAGGAAGAGGTCGAGGTCACTACTGAGGGTGAACAAAAGCTTGTGTTACTCATCAAAGTTGATTCAGTTTAGGGTCTTGATTCCTTGTATTATTTTGGGCTTTTGTTATTTGGAATCAGAAGACATGTAATTTTGGGCTTTTGTTTTGGGCCTTTTCATTATGTTTATTTTAGGGTTTTTATTTGTCTAAAAACCCTCCTTGTAGTTTCGGCTATATTAGGCCTTGTGGACAACATGGAAATCAGATTATTTTGGTTAATGAAAATATTGTGAGGTTTTCTTCTTGAGTTCTTGAAGAGACTATTCGAACTTATCAAGGGATATCCTTGTGGCGTTCAACCTGACTTATCAAACGGATATTCCATCCCCGTTTGTGGCATCTTTCACTATACCAAGGTTCGTGCTTTGCTAAGCATAGGGTCGCGGTTTACCATTCCAATTTCGTGTGTTCTTGGTGGCTGCCATATTTGGTGTCGGGTTTCACCACAATCGTTGGTGTGGTTCGTATCAGTTGGTACCAGAGCCTAGGTTCATACGGTTTGGCCTATCCTTTTCCTTGTATTTTTCTTTTTCGTTTCTTTGTTCAAATCGTGCAATTGAATTAGGGTTTCTGAAATTTCCCCTATTTTGTTTTCTTTTCATTTCTGAAATCGTGAATTAGGGTTCTTATTGTGAAAACCGAATTTTCATTGAGTTCCTCTTGTTTTGTTGTGAAATCCAAATGTGCTTTGGGTTTCTCTTGTTCTTATTGTGCAATCTGAATTGGCATTGAGTTTTCTCTTATTCTTATTGTGAAATCTGAAATTGGGATTGAGTTTCTCTTATTCTTATTGTGAAATCTGAAATTTGGATTGAGTTTCTCATATTCTTATTGTGAAATCTGAATTGGGATTGAGTTTCTCTTGTTCTTATTGTGAAATTTGAATTGGGCAGTGAGTTTCTCTTTTTTATTGTAAAAAAAATCCGAGTGGCATTGAGTTGCCCTTGTTCTTTGTGAATCTGAGTTGTTTTGTTTTTTTTTTTCGAATCGTTCTAGTTCCACCAATTCTGAATTTTTGTTGTGTCTTGTACCTGCGTTTGACAAATCAAAAAAAGAAAAAAAAAAGGAAAAGAAAAGAAAGAAAGAAAGAAGAAGAAGAAAATCAAGAGGATCCGAACTAAAAAAAAAAAAGAGTCTGGAAACCTCTCTTAAAAATTTTTGCTCTAATCTTGTTCCTTATGGTCTAGAGGCCGTTTGGTCAAAACCCCAAGCAAGTGATCCAAAAATCTTCATTTTTCGTCATTTTTTATCAGTTTTTCTATGTTTGTTTGGTTTGTTCTGGTTTGATTTGCTACTTGAATCCTCCATGATATTGTGTGATTAGTTTTGAAAGAACTTAAAGAAGAATACGAGTGGAAAAAGGCAGAGGTGTGAGCCTATTTGAGGGTAAAAGCCATTGAAATTGAGTGAAACACGAGGGGATTTGAGTGAAAATATTGTTCGAGTGAAACACATGAGGAGTGTGGTGAGGTCTTTTCTCCATATTATTCTAACCTTATTTGGCAGATTTCCATCATGGCACAAAATCCAGAGAAAAATGCAAGCAATGATATTCCGCCACCTGAGGTTCCAAATCTACAAATGCAAGCATTAATTGGGGAGATGCGAAGGATGATGAGGGCGGAGTGTGAGCAGATACATGAGAGGTTGGATAGGGTAGAAGAGGGAACGCAATGGAGGGCACGGAGAAATAGGGTGCAACAACGGGATGTTGAGGGTGAAAGAGAGTTTGATGGGGGCGATTTAGAGGAAGAATATGATAGGATGTCAGAGGGTAACCATAGGAGGTATGGCCGAGATAGATAAGCTAGCAACTGGGTAGACAATAATTTGGGAAATATCAAGATGAGAATCCCCGCTTTTCATGGGAAGAGTGATCCTGAGGCATACCTTGAGTGGGAAAAGAAGATGGAGTTGGTTTTTGATTGTCACAACTACTCCGAAGTGAAGAAGGTAAAACTTGCTGCAATTGAATTTACTGATTATGCTGTTGTTTGGTGGGATTAGTTGTGCATCAACAGGAGGCGAAATGGAGATCGTCCTATTGAGACTTGGGATGATATGAAGAGGGTGATGAGGCGACGTTTTGTACCAGCTCATTACTATCGGGATCTATACCTTAAGTTGCAGGGTCTTCGTCAAGGTTCCAAGAGTGTTGATGAGTATTACAAAGAGATGGAGATGACTATGATTAGAGCCAATGTGGAAGTAGATCGGGAGGCGACAATGGCAAGGTCTTTGAATGGATTGAACCGAGAGATTGCTAATACAGTTGAGCTACACCATTATGTGGAATTGGAAGATTTGGTGCATATGGCAATGAAAGTTGAGAGGCAGCTCAAGAGGGGTATTACAAGTTCAAATCCGAGACAAATCCCACAAAATTCTAGTGCAACACCTTGGCGGTCGAACTATCCAAAGAAGGAAGAAAACCCTTTCACTCCCAAGCCTAAAACCGAGCCAAAACCAGCCACCACAACCACAGCCTCTCAAGGTAAAACAGCCCCTACTTCGTCCCGTTCTAGTGAGATTAAGTGTTTCAAATGTCAGGGGAGAGGACACATATCTAGCCAATGCCCAAACAAGCGAGTTATGGTGATTCAAGATAATGGGGAGATAGATTCCGAAGAGGAGGATGATCTCGATGACATGCCACCATTGGAGGACACTTCTATGGTTGGTGAGGAGTTTAAGGCAGAATCTGGTGAGATGCTTGCACTAGTCACACGACGTGCCTTAAATTTGCAAGCAAAAGAAGAGGAAGAAGAGGTGCAGCAGGAGAACATCTTTCACACTCGTTGTCATGTGAAAGACAAGGTATGTAGTGTGATTATTGATGGAGGTAGTTGTACTAACGTTGCTAGTTCTTCCATGGTTGAGAAACTGGGGCTCCCAACACTTAGACATCCTCGTCCATACAAGTTGCAATGGTTGAATGATAGTGGTGAAGTGAGGATTACAAAGCAGGTTGTTGTATCATTTCGAATTGGCAAGTATGAGGATGAAGTCTTGTGCGATGTGGTTCCAATGCATGCTGGACATCAAGGAAGACCTTGGCAATTTGATCGGCGGGTGCAGCATGATGGCTTCACCAACAATTACTCATTCACGTTCCGACAACGGACAATCACTCTAGCTCCATTGACACCAAAACAAGTATATGAAGATCAAGTGAGGTTGCAAAATTTGAGTGATAAAAAAAATTTGAGTGAGCAAAAGAAAGAGAAACAGAGTGAAAAGATGAATGAGAGTGAGGGAAAAATAGAATCAAGTGGGCAAGATCAGAGAGAAAAGAGAGAGAAGAGTTCAGCCAAAGAAGGAAAATCAGAGAGAAAACAAAGAAATTTTTATGCAAAAACAAGTGAGGTTAAACGAGCATTGATTGCAAAACGGCCGATGATTGTACTCATGTACAAGGAGGCTCTTTTAAACACTAACCAACTTGATTCTTCGCTGCCTAGTGTTGTTGTTTCTATTTTGCAGGAGTTCGAGGATGTGTTTCCCGAGGAGGTACCACATGCCTATCCGAGGGATTGAACATCAAATTCATTTTGTTCCTGGTGCTTCTATCCCAAACCGACCAGCATACAGGAGCAATCCGGAGGAGACGAAGAAACTTCAAAGGTAAGTTGAAGAATTGATGGTGAAAGGGCATGTGAGAGAAAGCATGAGTCCATGTGCTGTTCCAGTGATTCTAGTTCCCAAGAAGGATGGGACATGGAGAATGTGTGTTGACTGCTGAGCCATCAACAACATAACGGTAAAATATCGACACCCCATTCCTCGTTTAGATGATATGTTGGATGAGTTGCATGGTTCTTGTGTATTTTCTAAGATTGATCTTAAGAGTGGGTATCATCAAATACGAATGAAAGAAGGTGATGAATGGAAGACCGCATTTAAAACTAAACATGGATTGTATGAGTGGTTAGTCATGCCTTTTGGTTTAACTAATGCACCTAGCACTTTGATGCGCTTGATGAATCATGTTTTGCGTGCTTTCATTGGAAAATTTGTTGTTGTGTATTTTGATGATATTCTTATTTTATAGCAAGAAATTATATGCTAACCTCAAGAAATGTACTTTCTGCACCGATAAGCTTGTTTTCCTAGGTTTTGTTGTGAGTGCTACAGGTATTGAGGTTGATGAGGAGAAGATCAAAGCCATCCAAGAGTGGCCGACCCCCACCAGCGTAAGTAATGTTAGAAGTTTTCATGGACTTGCTAGCTTTTACAGGAGGTTTGTAAAGGATTTTAGCACCATCGCCGCACCACTTACTGAAGTTATCAAGAAGAACATTGCCTTCAAATGGGGTGATGCAGAAGAGGAGGCATTTCAGCTTATTAAACACAAGCTTACTCACGCTCCTTTACTTGCTTTACCTAACTTTTCTAACACATTTGAAGTTGAATGTGATGCTTCTGGTATTGGTATTGGCGCTGTTCTTATGCAGGATGGGAGACCACTTGCGTACTTTAGCGAGAAACTAAGTGGGGCTGCACTTAACTACCCCACTTATGACAAAGAATTGTACGCATTGGTTCGAGCTTTAGAGACATGGCAACACTATTTGTGGCCGAAGGAGTTTGTGATTCGTACAGATCATGAATCTTTGAAACATTTGAAAGGACAACATAAGCTAAACAAGAGACATGCACGCTGGGTTGAGTTCATTGAGACATTTCCTTATGTCATTCGGTATAAACAAGGTAAGGAGAATGTGGTTGCTGATGCACTTTCACGCAGGTATGCCTTAATCTCTACTCTTGATGCTAAATTACTTGGTTTTGAGCACATTAAGGAACTTTATCATGTTGACCATGACTTTGGGGAGATTTATGGTGCTTGTGAAAAATCTGCTGAGGGAAAGTTTTATAGGCATGAGGGTTTCTTGTTTAGGGAGCATCGGTTGTGTGTACCAAATTGTTCTTTGAGAGATTTGTTAGTTCGAGAGTCCCACGGTGGAGGGTTGATGGGACATTTTGGAGTCGCTAAGACTCTAGCTATGTTACAGGAGCACTTCTATTGGCCACACATGAAACGAGATGTTGAGCGAATTTGTGGTAGGTGTGTCACTTCTAGGCAGGCTAAATCGAGAGTCCAACCAAATGGTCTTTACACACCACTACCTATTCCTAGTTCACCCTGGGTTGATATTTCGATGGATTTTGTTTTGGGTTTACCTGGGAGTAAGCGTGGGAGGGATTCAATCTTTGTGGTTGTAGACCGGTTTTCCAAGATGGCTCACTTTATACCTTGTCATAAAACTGATGATGCTTCTAATGTTGCAGATTTGTTCTTTAGGGAGATTGTGAGATTACATGGTATGCCTAGGAAAATTGTGTCAGATCGGGATGCTAAGTTCTTGAGTTACTTTTGGAAGACGTTGTGGGGTAAACTTGGAACGAAACTGTTGTTTTCTACTACTTGTCATCCTCAAATTGATGGTCAAACAGAAGTAGTTAATAGAACTTTATCCACTTTGTTGAGGGCTATCATTAGTAAGAACATTAAGACTTGGGAGGATTGTTTACCACATGTTGAGTTTGCTTATAATCGTTCCATGCATTCTTCTACTAAGTTTTCACCGTTTGAAATTGTTTATGGTTTTAACCCTTTAACTCCTTTGGATTTATCACCATTACCTGTTTCTGAGCATGTGAATTTAGATGGCAAGAAGAAGGTAGAATTTGTGAAGCAATTCCATGAGAGGGCACGCCTCAACATAGAGAGGAGGACAGAGCAATACATCAAGCAAGCTAATAAGGGACGTCACAAGCAGGTTTTTGAGCCCGGTGATTGGGTGTGGTTGCACATGAGGAAAGAAAGATTTCCAGCACAACGACGTTCCAAATTGCTACCTCGAGGAGATGGTCCATTTCAAGTGCTAGAACGAATCAATGACAATGCCTACCGACTAGATCTACCAGGTGAGTATAATGTTAGTGCTACTTTCAATGTTTCTGATCTGAGTCCTTTTGATGTAGGTGACGATTTGAGGACAAATCCTTCTCAAGTGGGGGGGAATGATGAGGACATCAAGGCTAACGACCCAATTCAAGTTCCAGTTGGTCTGATGACAAGGGCACGAGCTAGGAGATTCAAAGAAGAACGTAACCACTTAGTCCGGAGAATTCTACAACAGGAAGAGGTCGAGTTCACTACTGAGGGTGAACAAAAGCTTGTGTTACTCATCAAAGTTGATTCAGTTTAGGGTCTTGATTCCTTGTATTATTTTGGGCTTTTGTTATTTGGAATCAGAAGACATGTAATTTTGGGCTTTTGTTTTGGGCCTTTTCATTATGTTTATTTTAGGGTTTTTATTTGTCTAAAAACCCTCCTTGTAGTTTCGGCTATATTAGGCCTTGTGGACAACATGGAAATCAGATTATTTTGGTTAATGAAAATATTGTGAGGTTTTCTTCTTGAGTTCTTGAAGAGACTATTCGAACTTATCAAGGGATTTCCTTGTGGCGTTCAACCTGACTTATCAAACGGATATTCCATCCCCGTTTGTGGCGTCTTTCACTATACCAAGGTTCGTGCTTTGCTAAGCATAGGGTCGCGGTTTACCATTCCAATTTTGTGTGTTCTTGGTGGCTGCCATATTTGGTGTCGGGTTTCACCACAATCGTTGGTGTGGTTCGTATCAAAATTAACATAAGTTTTCTGTCTGCTCTGAGAAGCAAGCATCCGAGCTCTAATCTTCTCAATAGCCTCATTGGTCCTCTAAACTGCCTCAAGACCCAAGTATTTCCTTTTTGTTGTCTCATCCCAAAGAATGGGGGGTCTATATTTCTTATCGTACAACATCTCATAAGGAGTCACTCCAATGGTTGACTAATAATTGTTATTGTAGGAAAACTCTATCAAAGGCAAATACTTACTCCAGGACCCTTCAAAGTCCAGCACACATGCCTGCATCATGTCCTCTAATATCTGTATCGTCCTCTCAGATTGCCCATTTGACTGAGGATGATAGGCGGTACTGAACTTCAAGTGTGTACCCATAGCCTTCTGCAAACTTCCCAAAAACTTGGAAGTAAATGTGGGGTCCGATCTGACACGAAATATACACCGACCATAAGATTTTGATGTACTTCTTTACTCAGAAGGATTTTAATATGCGCCAGAGGCGTTGGCTGGAATTGGTAAATGATTACGACTATGATATTCTATACCAACCTGGGAAGGCCAATGTGGTGGCCGAAGCGTTGAGTCGGAAGGGCCCAGGACAGTTATTCAGTTCGAGGCAGATACCAGATAGGTTACCTGAAGAGATGACTAGAGCCGGTATTGAGTTAGTGGTTCGTTAGCTATCCAACATCACTCTTTAGTCCACACTCCTTGAAAGGATCAAGGAGGCATAAGGGGAGGATCCCTGGTTGAGGGAACACACAGAGGGCGTCTTAGTCGGAGCGACTAAGGACTTTTCTATTTCAAAGACGGATTTGCTGAGGTACAAAGGTCGGATTTACGTTTCAATGGATTCCGGTATCCGGCGAGAGATTTTAGAAGAGTCTCATACCACTCCCTATTCTTTACATCCGCGTACGATGAAGATGTACCAAGATTTGAGAACTTTATATTCGTGGCCGGGAATGAAAAGGGATGTGGTAGATTATGTGGCCAAGTGTTTGACTTGTCAGCAGGTAAAGACTTAACATTAGAGGCCAGCGGGGTTGTTGCAGCCTCTAGGGATTCCGGAGTGGAAATGGGGGATATCACCATGGACTTCGTGGTTGGATTATCGAAGATTGTGGGACATTATGATTCAGTATGGGTCGTTGTGGATAGGTACACCAAATCAGCCCACTTTTTGCTTGTTAGGACAACTTATACAGTGGAGCAGTATGTTGAACTATATGTGAAGGAAATTTTGTGACTACATGGGGCTCCGAGGTCGATAGTATCCGACAGGGACCCCACCTTCACCTCCATGTTTTGGGAGAG
This sequence comes from Humulus lupulus, assembly GCF_963169125.1. Lineage (NCBI taxonomy): Eukaryota > Viridiplantae > Streptophyta > Magnoliopsida > Rosales > Cannabaceae > Humulus > Humulus lupulus. The sequence continues at coordinate 146,526,509 of NC_084796.1, forward strand.
CCTACAGAGGGCTATGAGCACACAGTTGCGTTTCAGTACTGCTTATCATCCTCAGATAGATGGACAGCCTGAGAGGACGATTCAGATACTGGAGGACATGTTGCGAGCCTGCGTGCTGGATTTTGAGGGATCTTGGAGTAAGTATCTCCCTTTGATTGAGTTTTCATACAATAACAGTTATCAGGCGACTATCGGAGTGGCTCCGTAGGAGTTGTTATGGGAGGAAGTGCAGATCACCCATCCATTGGGATGAGATTGGTGAGAAGAGGTACTTAGGTCCTGAGGTTGTTCAGAGGACCAATGAGGCAATTGAGAAAATCAGAGCGTGAATGCTCGCCTCCCAGAGTCGACAGAAGAGTTACTCAGACTTAAAACGTAGGAGCGTAGAGTTTCAGGTCGATGATCACATGTTTCTTAGAGTTTCTCCCTTGAGAGGGGTGAAACAGTTTGGAGTAAGGGGCAAGTTGAGCCCTAGGTTTGTTGGCCCCCTTGAGATTCTGAAATGGGTTGGGAAGGTAGCCTACAGATTGGTGATGCCTCCAGGTGATGAGGACACCAAGACCCAAGTATCAAGTCAAGTTCCAGTTGGTCCAGTGACGAGGGCACGAGCCAAGAGATTCAAGGAAGAACTTAACAGCCTAGTCCACAAAGTCCTAAAACAAGAGGAGACCGTGGTCAACATTGAAGGAGAACAAAGACTTGTCTTACTCATCAAAGTTGACTGAGTTTAGGAGCTTAATGAGTCTTTTTATTTTTAGTCACGTTTTTTTAGTCTTTGTTTATTTTGTGATAAGTCAAACATTTGACTTGTGTGAGTCCAATAGTCCTTTTGTCTTTAATTTTCGGTTTTCATGAGGAAGACAAAAGGCTTGTCTTTAATTTCGGTTTTCATTAGGAAGACAAAGGGGCTGTCCTTAATTTTTCGGTTTTATTAGGAAGACCAAGGGTCTTCTTTTCATGTAATTTTCGTCCTTATAAGGACTGCCAAAAACAATGTGAAAAATCAGATTATGTTGAATGAAATTGTGAGTTTATTTCTTCTTGAGTTCTTGAAGAAACTTTTGAACTTATCAAGGAGATTCCTTGTGGCGTTCATCCTGACTTATCAAACGAATTCCATCCCCGTTTGTGGCGTCTTCCTCATACCAAGGTTCGTGCTTGGCTAAGCATTGGGTCGCGGTTCCATTCCAATCTCGTGTGTTCTTGGTGGCTGTTCCATATTTGGTGTCGGGTTTCGTCACACTTGTTGGCGTGGTTCGTATCAGTTGGTATCAGAGCTTAGGATCATTCGGTTTGGCCTATCCTTTTTTTTTTCTTTCATTTGTGTTTCTATTCTATTCGTATTTCAATTTTAGGGTTTCAGAAATCAAAAAAAAAAAAAAAATCTATCTATTCGTGTTCTTGATTTTCTTAGTCTTTGTTCTTGTTTTCCTTCTAAAAATCCGAAACCATTATAGTTAATCTATTTATTCCAGATTGTTTCTTTGTTCAAATCGTGTTCTTATTTCCTTGTTTATATTAGTTCTTTGTGAAATCCCTTGAAATCCGAAACTAATCAACTGAAATTGTTATTGAGTTTGTGAAAATCCTTGTTTCCTTTGTGAAAAATCTGAGATTGTTATTGAGTCAATTGTTTACTTTGTGATAGTGCCACGGATTGATTGGTCCTTTTCTATTTTGGGGTTGTTATTTTTGGGAATATTTGTTCTCTGTTATTGGGAGTGTACCACCAATTGTTATAGTGCCACTGATTGAAATTTTGTTTCCCTTTATTTGGGAGAAATTCGAGATTGTTATAGTGCTACAAGTCTATTTGGGTTTTCTGAAATTGGGATTGAGGTTCTCTTATTCTTATTGTGAAATCTGAAATTGGGATTGAGAATCTGAATTGCGATCGAGATTTTTCTCTGGTTCTTGTTGTGAAATTCGAATTGGGATTGAGTTCTCTTTTCTTATTGTGAAATCCGAAATTGGGATTGGGGTCTCTTGTTCTTGTTGTGAAATATCTAATTGTTCTTGTTCTTGTTGTGCAATCCGAGTTGTATTGTTTTCGAATTGTTGTAGTTCCACCAATTCTGATTCTTCTTGTGTCTTGTATCTGCATTTGAGAAAAAAAAAATAGAAAGAAAGAAGAAGAAAACCAAGAGGATCCGAACTCTAAAAAAATAAAAAAATAAAATAAAAAAAATAAATTTTTTTTTTTTTGTCTAATCTTGTTCCTTATGGTCTAGAGGCCTTTTGACCAAAACCCCACACAAGTGTTCCAAAAATCATCATTTTTCGTCATTTTCACCAGTTTTCATCAGTGTTCGTTTGGTTTGTTTGGTTGGATTTGCTGCTTGAACCTCCATATCACCGTTTCATTAGTTTTCAAAGAGCTTAAAGAAGAAAATAGAGTGAAAAAAGGCAGAGGTGTGAGCTTATTTGAGGGTAAAAGCCATCATTGAGTGCAAACACGAGTGTACTTGAGTGACCATTTTCTTTGAGTGAAACACGTGAGGGAGTGCAGTGAGGTCCTTTCTATAATTGTCTAACCTTATTGTTTTGCAGATTCTCCATCATGTCACAAAATACAGAAAGAAATGCAGGCAATGACGCTCCACCACCTACAGTTCCAAATCTACAAATTGAAGCTTTAATGGGGGAGATGAGGAGGATGTTGAGGGCGGAGTGTGAGCAGATACATGAGAGGTTGGATAGGGTAGAAGAGGGGGCACAACGGAGACCAAGGAGGGGTAGGGTACACCAAAGGGAGGATGAGAATGAAGGGGATTTGGAAGGGGTAATTTCTGATGATGAGTTTGATAGGATGTCGGCGGGTAACCATAGGAGGTATGGTGGGAATAGAGAAGATAGGAACCAGGTAGATAATTATTTGGGGAATATCAAAATGAGAATCCCAGCATTTCAGGGGAAGAGTGATCCTGAAGCATACCTTGAGTGGGAGAAGAAAATGGAGCTAGTTTTTGATTGTCACAACTACTCCGACATGAAGAAGGTAAAACTTGCTGCCATTGAGTTTACTGATTATGCTATTGTTTGGTGGGATCAGTTGTGCATCAACAGGAGGCGGAGTGGAGATCGCCCTATTGACACATGGGAGGCCATGAAGAGGGTGATGAGGCGACGGTTTGTACCACCTCATTATTATCGAGATCTGTACCTTAAGTTGCAGGGTCTTCGTCAGGGCTACAGAAGTGTTGATGAGTATTACAAGGAGATGGAGATGGCTATGATTAGAGCCAATGTTGAAGAGGATCGGGAGGCAACCATGGCAAGGTTTTTGAATGGGTTGAACCGAGAGATTGCTGACCCAATCGAGCTACACCATTATGTGGAATTGGAGGATTTGGTTCATATGGCAATCAAAGTTGAGAGGCAGCTCAAGAAGGGTAGTTCAAGTTCGAGGTCAAGACCGAGCCCACACAATCCAAGTACAACACCTTGGAGGTCGAACTATCCAAAGAAAGAAGACCAACCCACTTCATCATCTACACCAAAACCAGCCACCACAGCCACACCACCTCAAGGTAAAACAACTCCTACTAAGTCTCATTCTAGTGAGATAAGGTGTTTCAAATGTCAGGGGCGAGGACACATAGCTAGCCAGTGTCCAAACAAGAGAGTTATGGTGATTCGAGAAAGTGGAGAGATAGATTCTGAAGATGAAGATGATCTTGCTGACATGCCACCATTGGAAGATGCTTCTGACAATGAGTATGGGCCAGAATCTGGTGAGATGCTTGCACTAGTCACAAGGCGAGTCCTGAATTTGCAAGCAAAAGAAGAGGAAGAAGAGGTGCAGCGAGAGAACATCTTTCACACTCGTTGTCATGTGAGAGACAAGGTATGTAGTGTCATTATTGATGGGGGTAGTTGTACTAATGTTGCTAGTGCTTCCATGGTTGCCAAGCTGGGGCTTACAACGCTTAGGCATCCTTGTCCATACAAGTTGCAATGGTTGAATGATAGTGGTGAAGTGAGGGTTACAAAACAAGTACTGGTCTCATTTCGCATTGGCAAGTATGAAGATGAGGTGTTGTGTGATGTGGTTCCCATGCAAGCTGGACACCTCCTTTTAGGAAGGCCTTGGCAATTTGATCGGCGGGTGCAGCATGATGGCTTCACCAACAAGTATTCATTCACATTCCGTCAACGAACAATCACTCTAGCGCCATTGACACCAAAGCAAGTGTATGAAGATCAAGTGAGGTTGCAAAAACTGAGTGACAAAAAGAAAATGAGTGAGCAAAAGGAGAGTGAAAAGATGAATGAGAGTGAGGAAAAAGAGAGACAAAGAGAGAAAAGTGGGGAATCAAGTGAGAGAAATCAAAATAATTTTTATGCAAAAAAAAGTGAGGTTAAGAGAGCATTGGTTACAAAACAGCCCATGATTTTACTCATGTATAAGGAGGCTCTTTTAAATACTAACCAACTTGATTCTTCGTTGCCAAGTGTTGTTGTGTCTATTTTGCAGGAATTTGAGGATGTGTTTCCTGAGGAGGTACCACATGGTTTACCACCTATTCGAGGGATAGAACATCAGATTGACTTTGTTCCAGGTGCTTCAATACCAAATCGACCAGCATACAAAAGTAATCCTGATGAAACAAAGGAATTGCAAAGGCAAATTGAAGAATTGATGGAGAAAGGGCATGTGAGAGAAAGCATGAGCCCTTGTGCTGTTCCAGTGATTCTAGTTCCCAAGAAGGATGGAACATGGAGGATGTGTGTTGACTGTCGAGCCATCAACAATATAACGGTAAAATATCGACATCCCATTCCTCGTTTAGATGACATGTTAGATGAATTGCATGGTTCTTGTGTGTTTTCCAAAATTGATCTTAAAAGTGGGTATCATCAGATACGTATGAAAGAAGGGGATGAGTGGAAAACTGCTTTTAAAACTAAACATGGATTGTATGAGTGGTTAGTCATGCCTTTTGGACTAACTAATGCACCTAGCACTTTCATGCGTTTAATGAATCATGTATTGCGTGCTTTCATTGGAAAATTTGTGGTTGTGTATTTTGATGATATTCTTATTTATAGTAAGAATTTGCATGACCATGTTTTGCATTTGCATTATGTTTTGGATGTTCTTAGGAAACAGAGTTTATATGCTAACCTCAGTAAGTGTACTTTCTGCACCGATAAGCTTGTTTTCCTAGGCTTTGTTGTAAGTGCTACAGGTATTCAGGTGGATGAAGAAAAGATCAAAGCCATCCAAGAGTGGCCGACCCCTACAACTATAGGTAATGTTAGAAGTTTTCATGGACTTGCTAGCTTCTACAGGAGGTTTGTGAAAAATTTTAGCACCATCGCCGCACCACTTACAGAAGTTATCAAAAAGAATGTGATATTTAAATGGGGTGAAGCTCAAGAGGAGGCATTTCAGCTACTGAAATACAAGCTTACTCATGCTCCTTTACTTGCTTTGCCTAACTTTTCTAACACTTTTGCAGTTGAATGTGATGCTTCTGGAATAGGTATTGGCGCTGTTCTTATGCAGGATGGGAGACCGCTTGCATACTTTAGCGAAAAGCTAAGTGGGGCTGCCCTCAATTACCCCACCTATGACAAAGAATTGTATGCACTAGTGCGTGCTTTAGAAACATGGCAGCACTATTTGTGGCCAAAGGAGTTTGTGATTCGCACAGATCATGAATCCTTGAAACATTTGAAAGGCCAACACAAGCTCAACAAGAGACATGCAAGATGGGTTGAGTTCATTGAGACATTTCCTTATGTCATTCGCTATAAACAAGGTAAGGAGAATGTGGTTGCTGATGCCCTTTCTCGCAGGTATGCCCTAATCTCCACTCTTGATGCTAAATTACTTGGGTTTGAACACATAAAGGACCTGTATTCTGCTGACCATGATTTTGGGGAAATTTATGGTGTTTGTGAAAAATCTGCTGAAGGAAAATTTTATAGGCATGAGGGTTTCTTGTTTAGGGAGCATAGGTTGTGTCTACCTAATTGTTCTTTGAGAGATTTGCTAGTTAGAGAGTCCCACGGGGGAGGGTTGATGGGACATTTTGGAGTTGCTAAGACCCTAGCTATGTTGCAAGAGCACTTCTTTTGGCCCCACATGAAACGAGATGTTGAGCGAATTTGTGGTAGGTGTGTCACTTGTAGGCAAGCTAAATCAAGAGTTCAGCCAAATGGCCTTTACACACCCCTACCTATCCCTAGTTCACCATGGGTTGACATTTCAATGGATTTTGTGTTGGGTTTACCTAGAAGTAAGCGTGGGAGGGATTCAATCTTTGTGGTTGTAGACAGATTTTCTAAGATGGCTCATTTTATTCCTTGTCATAAAACTGATGATGCCTCTAACGTTGCAGATTTGTTCTTTAGGGAGATTGTGAGATTACATGGTATGCCTAGAACAATTGTATCAGATAGGGATGCCAAGTTCTTAAGCTATTTTTGGAAAACATTGTGGGGAAAACTTGGGACAAAACTATTATTTTCTACTACTTGTCACCCTCAAACCGATGGTCAAACAGAAGTAGTTAATAGGACCCTATCCACCTTGTTGAGGGCTATCATAAGTAAAAATATTAAGACTTGGGAAGATTGTTTGCCACATGTTGAGTTTGCTTATAATCGTTCAATGCATTCTGCTACTAAATTTTCACCATTTGAAATTGTTTATGGTTTTAATCCTCTAACTCCTTTGGATTTATCACCTTTACCTGTTTCTGAGCATTTGAATTTAGATGGCGAGAAGAAGGCAGAATTTGTGAAGAAAATCCATGAGAGGGCGCGACTCAACATAGAGAGAAGGACTGAACAATACATTAAGCAAGCTAACAAGGGTCGTCATAAGCAGGTTTTTGAGCCCGGTGATTGGGTATGGTTACACATGAGGAAAGAGCGATTCCCAACACAAAGGCGTTCAAAATTGCTACCTCGAGGAGATGGTCCATTTCAAGTACTTGAAAGGATCAATGACAATGCCTACAGACTCGATTTACCAGGTGAGTATAATGTTAGTGCTACTTTTAATGTTTCTGATTCGAGTCCTTTTGATGCAGGTGACGATTTGAGGTCAAATCCTTCTAAAGAGGGGGGGAATGATGAGGACACCAAGACCCAAGTATCAAGTCAAGTTCCAGTTGGTCCAGTGACGAGGGCACGAGCCAAGAGATTCAAGGAAGAACTTAACAGCCTAGTCCACAAAGTCCTAAAACAAGAGGAGACCGTGGTCAACATTGAAGGAGAACAAAGACTTGTCTTACTCATCAAAGTTGACTGAGTTTAGGAGCTTAATGAGTCTTTTTATTTTTAGTCACGTTTTTTTAGTCTTTGTTTATTTTGTGATAAGTCAAACATTTGACTTGTGTGAGTCCAATAGTCCTTTTGTCTTTAATTTTCGGTTTTCATGAGGAAGACAAAAGGCTTGTCTTTAATTTCGGTTTTCATTAGGAAGACAAAGGGGCTGTCCTTAATTTTTCGGTTTTATTAGGAAGACCAAGGGTCTTCTTTTCATGTAATTTTCGTCCTTATAAGGACTGCCAAAAACAATGTGAAAAATCAGATTATGTTGAATGAAATTGTGAGTTTATTTCTTCTTGAGTTCTTGAAGAAACTTTTGAACTTATCAAGGAGATTCCTTGTGGCGTTCATCCTGACTTATCAAACGAATTCCATCCCCGTTTGTGGCGTCTTCCTCATACCAAGGTTCGTGCTTGGCTAAGCATTGGGTCGCGGTTCCATTCCAATCTCGTGTGTTCTTGGTGGCTGTTCCATATTTGGTGTCGGGTTTCGTCACACTTGTTGGCGTGGTTCGTATCACCAGGTCTATAAGGGGGTTCACAATGTGTTTCACGTATCCATGCTCCGGAAGTATGTGTTAGATTCTACGCAAGTGCTGAGTTATGAGAACTTGGAGCTGGATCAAGATTTATCATATGAAGAGAAGCCGATTCAAATTCTAGACCAAAAAGATAAAGTCTTGCGGAGCAAGACCATCACCTTAGTGAAAGTGCTATGGGGGAACAGTAGAGTGGAAGAGGCGACTTGGGAGCTTGAGACTGATATGCGGGATCAGTATCCCGAGTTAGTCAGGTAAATTTCGAGGACAAAATTTCTGTGAGGGGAAAGTTGTAGCATCCCGAATTTTCTAATAAGGCCCTTGATGAGCGTGCCAAGAGGGAAATAATTGATTTAATTATGCTAGTATGTGAATTAAATGATTATGTGACTAGAAAAGCATGTTTAGGTGAATTAAATATGCATGTGGGCCCCATTTGGTTATTAGGGGCATATTTGTAATTTTAGCCCATTGAGAGCATAAATGTGATATATGTGTGTAATTTGATTGAGACCACGAGGATGTGGTGATATATTTTTGATGCTCGATCCGAGACAGTCCTAGGGAGCAGTTTAGCTAAATAGTCACAACGGGGTTGAATACCCGGCTCGAGAGGAGCCTAGGGGTACTTTGGGAATACAGTATATGTTTGGGAATTACCAGGTAACATGTAGTAATTTAGCAATTATTTGGGCATGTCAGGATTAAAATGAGGATTTATAGGAACACTCAAGGATTTAGCGGGATGTGGCAATTGACGGGAATGCCCTTGGTTGCATTAAGGGAATAAGGTTACACTTGGGGGCATTTTTCGAACTTAGGAAATTAAGGGTAGAGTTAAACCAAGATAGTAGAACTAAGGAGAAGTAGACAGAAACTAGAACCCTGAGCTCGCTCTCTGTTTTACTTGGTTTTCTCTCCCCCTCTTAGACATTTAGAAGCTGAGAAATTGTGGAGGATTTAAGCTAAGGAATTGGAGACTTGAGGCTTGCTGAGCTTTGGGAGATTTAAAACTTGTGGCAATTGAAGTTAGCTCAAGGTGAAATCATTACAAAGGTAAGAATTAAAGCAAGTCTTTGTACAAATTTCTCAATCTTTGTTAGATTTTTGGGCATTGGAAACTTGGGTGATTGAATTTAGGTTGTGATAAGGCTTTTGTTGGATTTTTGGATGCTTATACTAGTTATGTTATTTGGATATGAATCCTAGGCTGAATTCTAGGATTAAGGCTCAGAATTGGTGAGTTTCAGGGGGGTTGGCTCGTGACATGCATGGGGAAATTTGGGTTACAGCCTCGAGCCACAGTCCTGTTCATCATGCACCGTGGCTCGCTTGAACATAGAATTCGGGGGCCTCAGAAATCTGCCCATGCGCCGCGCCGCAGGGTATAGTGCTCTATGGCCCGTGTCCTCCAACAGAGAGGGCTTTTCCCTCTGCCTTGTTGCGGGTTGCGGCCCTAAATGGAAAGAAAGGGGAAATGGATGTTTTTATCTCTGGAACTCAAATGTTAAGGCTCAGGAAGGCTTTACTACCTAGTTTAGTAGAATCGAAGGCCCGAAGGCTGTATTAATATTCTGAAGTTATTTGTTGGTTTATGACTTGATGGATGGTTATTATGAATGCACTATGACTAGGTTTTCAATGAGGCTTCGATTAGGGAACTATGCTCGGGATTGCATTGTCTTATCAGCTCGGGACACAGGTAAGAAAACTGTTGTACCCGTAGAGCAGGGCACGACCCTATTGTTTGTGTTTCAGGGCACCACCCTATTGTTTATGTTCAATAAATGTGTTGATATCTGTGATTATTATGTTGTGTTGTGTATGTTATGAGTGAACAACGAGTGGCCAAAAACGGCGAAGGCTGATAACGGCATGAAGTCGGGTACGGCAAGGGGTCGGGATCAACGTTAAGCACACTGAGTGCAAGTCGCTAGGGCGAGACTCTCCCACTCGGTGAAGACTGCGAACCCAGGGCCTGGTAAAGTGCCTGGGATGGCGTAGGCCGCTATGTGTTTAACCCGTTGATTGTTTTGTTGTATACTATGGAATGTTATGTTATATGTTTACTTTTCTTGCTGGGCTTTGGCTCACGGGTGCTCTATGATTCAGGTAAGGGCAAAGGGAAGGCCGAACAACCATGAGTATGGAGGGCGTGGAGCAACAGGTACATGTTCGGCCTACCTAGCTGCCACGACGAGGGTTATTTTGGGAAAAGTACTGTAATGAACTTCTTTGTTGCTTAGGTCAACTGTAATTATAATTTTGAGTTGTAATATGTTTTCTAAATAGTATTTTGGGATCCCAATGGTATAACTTTCTATGATCTCAATAAAGACCCAAATTTTTATAATTAATGACAATAAACGAGTTTATGTTAGTTTAGTCACACTTTTAACCTAAAACCTTGATTAGCAAGCTAATGGCATAATTTTAACTCACATAGTAACGACTCTAAGGAAGTAGGGAGTTACAAGGTCACTAGTGTAGTAGGACACTTTAATGAAGGTACTTTATATATATTGATATATAGAACTCGACCAGATGTGATTTGTTAATACTTGTTTAAACATTGTTTCATAGTATTAATCAAACACATTAAATGATGATCGCATACACAATAATCTTAATCCAGAGGCTACTATGAACTCGTATATATGTCATCTAATCCTTTGATTCATGCGTTAATATTTGTTAGAATGATCAGGCTAAGAACAATTTTTTTGGGGACTTAATGATATATATGGCTGGGGATATAGTTTAACAGATATGGAATCTATACCTTCTTATAGATTGAATAATGGTTCCCTATTGGGTTGACTTTTGGAACTGAAAAGGTTATGAGCTGTAATGATGAGGACACCAAGACTAAAGATCCAAGTCTAGTTCCAGTTGGTCTGGTGACGAGGGCACGAGCCAAAATACTCAGTTTAGGAGCTTGATGAGTCTTATTGTATTTTGTCATCTTGTATTTTTTATTTAGTCTTTGTTTATTTTGTGAAAAGTCAAACACTTGACTTGTGTGAGTCCAAGAGTCCTTTTGTCCTTAATATTCGGTTTTCATTAGGAAGACAAAGGGTTGTCTTTAAATTTCAGTTTTCATTAGGAAGACAAAGGGTTGTCTTTATTTGTCGGTTTTCATGAGGAAGACAAAAGGTTGTCTTTATTTTTCGGTTTTTAGGAAGACAAAGGGGCTTGTCTTGATGTATTTTTCGGCTATATAAGGCCTTGAAAACATTTGGACAAGATCAGATTATGTGGAATGAAAATTGTGAGTGTTTTTCTTCTTGAGTTCTTGAAGAAACTTTTGAACTTATCAAGGGGTTCCTTGTGGCGTTCAACCTGACTTATCAAACGAATTCCCATCCCCGTTTGTGGCGTCTTCCTCATACCAAGGTTCGTGCTTTGCTAAGCATTGGGTCGCGGTTCTTCATCCCCAATTTCGTGTGTTCTTGGTGGCTGTGCCATATTTGGTGTCGGGTTTCATCACAGTGTTGGTGTGGTTCGTATCAGTTGGTATCAGAGCTTAGGATCATCCGGTTTGGCCTATCCTTTTTCATTTTTTTTTCTATTCAGTTCGTGTTATTATATTAGGATTTCTGAAAGAAAAAAAAATCAATTCGTGTTCCTATATTCAATTCGTGTTCATCTAGTCGTGTTTTTCTATTCTAGAGCTTGTTAATTTCCTTATTTCATTTGTTTCCTTGTTTCTCTTTTTTCGTTTCATTGTTCAAATCGTGCAATTGAATTAGGGTTTCTGAAATTTCCCCTAATTTGTTTTCTTTTTGTTTCTGAATTCATGAATTAGGGTTCTTATGGTAAAAACCGAATTTTCATAGAGTTCCTCTTGTTTTGTTGTGAAATCCGAATGTGCTTTGGGTTTCTCTTGTTCTAATTGTGGAATCTGAATTTGCATTGGTTTTTTTTTTCTAGTTCATATTGTGAAATCCGAATTTTCATTGAGTTTCTTTTGCTTTTCTTTTGAAATCCGAATTTTGCCTTGGGTTTCTCTTGTTCTTGTTGTGAAATCCGAATTGGGATTGAGTTATCTTGTCCTTATTGTGAAATCCGAAATTGGGATTGAGTTATCTTATTCTTATTGTGAAATCTGAAATTGGGTTTGAGTTTCTATTGTTCTTATTGTGAAATCTGAATTGGGATTGAGTTTCTCTTATTCTTAGTGTTAAATCCGAAAGTGGGTTGGGTTTTCTCTTTTCTTTTTGTGAAATCCGAATCTGCATTGTTTCTCTTTTCTTTTTGAGTCTCCATTGTTTCTCTTGTGAAAACCGATTCATTTTGTTTTCGAATCGTTCCTTGCATCTGCATTTGAGAAATCAATGAAAAAAGAAAAGAAAAGAAGAAAGAAAGAAAGAAAAGAAAGAAGAAGAAAACCAAGAGGATCCGAAAACCAAGAGTCTGGAAACCTGTCTTAAAAAATTTTGTTCTATTCTTGATCACTATGGTCTAGAGGCCTTTTTTCCAAAACCCCACACAAGTGTTCCAAAAATCATCAATTTTCGCCAATTTTTCATCGGTTTTCGTTTGGTTTTTTTGGTAGGATTGGCTGCTTGAACCTCCATATCACTGTTTCATTAGTTTTCAAAGGTCTTAAAGAAGAATACGAGTGGAAAAAGGCAGAGGTGTGAGCTTATTTGAGGGTAAAAGCCATCCAAGTTGAGTGAAACACGAGTGGACTTGAGTGACATTTTTTTTAGTGAAAACACGTGAGGGAGTGTGGTGAGGTCTTTTTTTCTATAACTGTTCTAACCTTATTTTTGCAGATTTTCAATCATGTCACAAAATACAGAAAGAAATGCAGGCAATGACGCTCCACCACCTACAGTTCCAAATCTACAAATTGAAGCTTTAATGGGGGAGATGAGGAGGATGTTGAGGGAGGAGTGTGAACAAATACATGAGAGGTTGGTAGGGTAGAAGAGGGAACACAACGGAGGCCACGGAGGAATAGGATGCACCAAAGGGAGGATGAGAATGAAGGGGATTTGGAAGGGGTAATTTCTGATGATGAGTTTGATAGGATGTCGGCGGGTAACCATAGGAGGTATGGCGGGGATAGAGAAGCTAGGAACCAGGTAGATAATTATTTGGGAAATATCAAGATGAGAATTCCAGCATTTCAGGGGAAGAGCGATCCTGAAGCATACCTTGAGTGGGAGAAGAAGATGGAGCTAGTTTTTGATTGTCACAACTACTCCGACATGAAGAAGGTAAAACTTGCTGCCATTGAGTTTACTGATTATGCAATTGTTTGGTGGGATCAGTTGTGCATCAACAGGAGGCGGAGTGGAGATCGTCCTATTGACACATGGGAGGCAATGAAGAGGGTGATGAGGCGACGGTTTGTACCACCTCATTATTATCGAGATCTGTACCTTAAGTTGCAGGGTCTTCGTCAGGGCTACAGAAGTGTTGATGAGTATTACAAGGAGATGGAGATGGCTATGATTAGAGCCAATGTTGAAGAGGATCGGGAGGCAACCATGGTAAGGTTTTTGAATGGGTTGAACCGAGAGATTGCTAATCCAATTGAGCTACACCATTATGTGGAATTGGAAGATTTGGTGCATATGGCAATCAAAGTTGAGAGGCAGCTCAAGAGGGGTAGTACAAGTTCAAAGCCAAGACCGAGCCCACACAATTCAAGTGCAACACCTTGGCGGTCAAACTATCCAAAGAAGGAAGAAGACCAACCTACTTCATCCTTTACAGCAAAACCAGCCACGACCCCTCAAGGTAAAACAGCCCCTACTTCGTCCCGTTCTAGTGAGATAAAGTGTTTCAAATGTCAGGGGCGAGGACACATAGCTAGCCAATGTCCAAACAAGAGAGTTATGGAGATTCGAGAAAGTGGCGAGCTCGATTCTGAAGATGAAGATGATCTTGCTGACATGCCACCATTGGAAGATGCTTCTATCGATGATGAAGAGTATGGGCCAGAATCTGGTGAGATGCTTGCACTAGTCACACAACGAGCCTTGAATTTGCAAGCAAAAGAAGAGGAAGAAGAGGTGCAGCGGGAGAACATCTTTCACACTCGTTGTCGTGTGAAAGACAAGGTATGTAGTGTGATTATTGATGGAGGTAGTTGTACTAACGTTGCTAGTTCTTCCATGGTTGAGAAGCTGGGGCTCCCAACGCTTAAACATCCTTGTCCATACAAGTTGTAGTGGTTGAATGATACTGGTTAAGTGAGGGTTACAAAACAGATGCTGGTATCATTTCGAATTGGCAAGTATGAGGATGAGGTATTGTGTGATGTGGTTCCCATGCAAGTTGGACACCTCCTTCTAGGAAGGCCTTGGCTATTTGATCGGCGAGTCCAGCATAATGGCTTCACCAACAAGTACTCATTCACGTTCCATCAACAAACAATCACTCTAGCTCCATTGACGCCAAAGCAAGTATATGAAGACCAAGTGAGGTTGCAAAAATTGAGAGATCAAAAAATATTGACTGAGCAAAAGAAGGAGAGTGAAAAGACGAATGAGAGTGAGAAAAAGAGAGACAAAGAGAGAAAAGGGTCGAATCAAGTGATAGAGAATAGAAAGAGAAGAGTTCGATCAATGAGGGAAAATTAGAGAGAAAACAAAATAATTTTTATGCAAAAAAAAGTGAGGTTAAGGAGGCTCTTTTAAACACTAACCAACTTGATGCTAACAAGGGTCGTCACAAGCAGGTTTTTGACCCCGGTGATTGGGTATGGGTACACATGAGGAAAGAGCGATTCCCAGCACAAAGACGTTCCAAATTGCTACCTCGAGGAGATGGTCCGTTTCAAGTGCTAGAAAGGATCAATGACAATGCCTACAGACTCGATTTACCAGGTGAGTATACTGTTAGTGCTACTTTTAATGTTTCTGATTTGAGTCCTTTTGATGCAGGTGAAGATTCGAGGACAAATCCTTCTCAAGAGGGGGGGAATGATGAGGACACCAAGACTAAAGATCCAAGTCTAGTTCCAGTTGGTCTGGTGACGAGGGCGCGAACCAAAATACTCAGTTTAGGAGCTTGATGAGTCTTATTGTATTTTGTCATCTTGTATTTTTTATTTAGTCTTTGTTTATTTTGTGAAAAGTCAAACACTTGACTTGTGTGAGTCCAAGAGTCCTTTTGTCCTTAATATTCGGTTTTCATTAGGAAGACAAAGGGTTGTCTTTATTTGTCGGTTTTCATGAGGAAGACAAAAGGTTGTCTTTATTTTTTCGGTTTTTAGGAAGACAAAGGGGCTTGTCTTGATGTATTTTTCGGCTATATAAGGCCTTGAAAACATTTGGAAAAGATCAGATTATGTGGAATGAAAATTGTGAGTGTTTTTCTTCTTGAGTTCTTGAAGAAACTTTTGAACTTATCAAGGGGTTCCTTGTGGCGTTCAACCTGACTTATCAAACGGATTCTCATCCCCGTTTGTGGCGTCTTCCTCATACCAAGGTTCGTGCTTGGCTAAGCATTGGGTCGCGGTTCTTCATCCCCAATTTCGTGTGTTCTTGGTGGCTGTGCCATATTTGGTGTCGGGTTTCATCACAGTGTTGGTGTGGTTCGTATCATGTAACGACCCCAAATTCGCTAATAAGGCTTTTAGGGCTTTGATTAGTGTGCCAGGAGGGCATAATTGAGTTAAATGTGATTTGAGTGAGTTAATTGATTTAAATGCATACTTATATGATTAAAATTTTTGTATGATTATATTGATGTTAATGTGATATATATATGGTATTGTGGGAACCACATTATTATGTGGGTAGGTTTGCAGAGCACGACTCGAGGCAATCCTAGGGCTATATAGCGGGAAAAGTCACGACGAGGCTTAATAGTTGACTTTGGATAAGTCAGGGGTATTTTAGGTATCGGGTAGTTATTTAGACTATCGGGTTATGAAAATAAATATATGGAGATATATTTGAGGTTAGGAAGTCTAAGCGGGAATATTGGGGAATTTTACCGTTTTGCCCTCGGGGACGTTTCCGGCAGCCCGAGCCTCGAGATTGACTTAATGGGATAAGGATAGGCTAAAGTTAAAGGGAAACAGTAGAAAGAAATAAACTGACCCTTTTTCCTTCTCAGCTCTTTTCTTTCTCTCAAGGAAACTAAGAAGAAAACACAAGGAACACTAAGAATTTTGGAGAAATTGCTAGAGTTTGAGCTGGGATTTCAGAAGAATTCAGAGGGGAAATTAGAGGGTAACTCAAGGATTATCCAGGGAACATTTAATCAAGGCTAAGGTAAGAATTCAACTGTGTTTTGAAGTTAGAAACTTTGAGCTTTTGGCTGAGTAATGAGATGATTGTGATATTGATGTTTAAGGTTGAATTGGAGCTGGAAAACTTGGGAATTAACAGGGATTTTGCTTAGAAAAGGAGTTCAGCTGAAGAGGTAAGTTATAAGTCATGATTTAGAGGCTTAAATTCGAGTTTTGCATGGCTAGTTTTAGTGTTTGAAGTTCTTGAGTTTCAGAAATTGAAGATGGGATTCCCATGAGTTCTAGGTTGAGCTTTCAGTTGAATTATGTTGTTTAAGTCACTCTAAAGGTGTTGGGATTAATTTGTTTTGAATAAGGAAGCTTTGGGTGATTTTGGGTAAGGTTTTAAGCTTGGAAATGGAGGGATTTCTGGGTTCGAAGGGAAGGGTCGCGGCTCTGTTCTAGAGCACTGCGACCCTAGGATGAAGATGAGCCAGGAGGGCTCGGCCTAGGGTGAGCGCCGCGGCGCCCAAAGCAAGGGCCGCAGCGCATGTCTTCTTTCAGGCATGCCCTTGGTTCTATTTTGAGGACAGGGCCGCGGCTAATCTTCAAGGGCTGCAGCCCTTAGGTGCACACTTGAACATTTAGGGTTTTAAAGCACGGGAATCTAGCCTAGAGTGCTCGGGATCGATTTCACCACCATGCTTGGTGAAATTTGGTTTCCCGGAAGTTAGTTCTGTATCCGGAAACCCTTATCTGAATATTAATGGAACCCTATATCTTGGTTGTGAGTAGGTGTTCAGGCTAGGTGTAATGACCCAAATTCACTAATAAGGCTTAAGGGCCTTGATTAGTGTGCCAGGAGGGCATTACTGGAATAACTGTGATTTAATGAGTTATTATATGTTTCATGATGCTTATATGATAATTGATTAATAGTGTGTTTATGATAATTAGTGATATTATATGATGATATGATATATATATGTTTGAGATATATGTGAGAACCACATTATGATGTGGATAATTCTGCAGCCGGCGACTCGAGGCGATCCTAGGGCTAGATAGCAGGAAAATTCACAACGGGGCATTATAATTGACTTTGGACAAGTCAGGGGTATTTTAGGTATCAGGTAGTGGTTTAGACTATCGGGTGATGAAAATAAATAATTGGAGATATATTTGAGGTTAGGATGTCTAGGCGGGATTATTGGGGGATTTTACCGTTTTGGCCTCGGGGACGCTTCCGGCACCCCGAGCTTTGGGATTAGTTTAATAAACTAAGGGTATACTTGGAAGACTTAGGAAGATACTAGACAGAAAATTATAAACCGACCCTAACTCTCTTTCTCTCTCTCTCTTTTCTCTTGGCTAAGGAAGAACTTCTGAATTTGAGAGGAAATAGCTGGAATTGAGCTGTGTTCTTGGGAATTGAAGGGAATAAATAGGAGGATTAGCTCAGGAACTGATCAAGGTCTGAGCTAGTGCTAAGGTAAGCTTTGAATTTTCATTTTTGGGGTTAGGAACTTAAAGGAATGGCTGAGTTTTAAATTTTAGGTTATGGTTTTGACATTCAAGGTGGAAATTTAGGCTTGGAATTTTGAAGATAGGTCAGGGGACTCTTGGAGAATCGATTCTACAGCTGAGGTAAGGTTGAATTTATAGTTTGATGGTTGAATTTGAGAGTTTTCATGGCTGGTTTTGAGTTTTGTAGGTTTGAAATTTTAGAAGTTGGAATTGGGGGTTTTGGTGAGTCTTAGGCTGGATTTTTGGTTGGATTGTGTTGTCTAAATCATTCTAATGTTGTTATTATTAATTGGATTTGAGTTGGGGGCTTTGGGATGGTTTAAGGTGAGGTTTAGAGTTTGAAAATGGTGGTTTTTTTCTGGGTTCGAAGGGTCGGGCCGCGGCATGGTTCTTGGTGAGCCGCGGCCCTTCGAAATGGTCGCATGCTGAAGAAGAAGGGCGGGCCGCGGCATGGCCTAAGCAATGCTGCGGCCCTTACCTGTTTTGAGCCTTTGGAGGTTCTGTTTGGGGGCCATGCCGCGGCCCTTACCTGTTTTTGAGCCTTTGGAGGTTCTGTTTGGGGGCCATGCCGCGGCATGGGTGGCCTATGCCGCGGCGCTTAAGGGATTTTGAGATTTTAGGCTTGGGAATTTAACCTAAGGTGCTCGGGGTTGAGTCTTTTTGATACGAACCACACCAACACTGTGATGAAACCCGACACCAAATATGGCAACCACCAAGAACACACGAAATTTGGAATGGTAAACTGCGACCCTATGCTTAGCAAAGCACGAACCTTGGTATGAGGAAGACGCCACAAACGGAGATGGAAATCCGTTTGATAAGTCGGATTGAACGCCACAAGGGATACCCTTGATAAGTTCGGATAGTCTCTTCAAGAACTCAAGAAGAAAACTCACAAATTTTCATTTCATCAAAGTCTGATTTTTTTCCAAATGTTTTCAAGGCCTAATATAGGCGAAAATTACATCAATACAAGCCCCTTTGTCTTCCTAAACCAAAACCGAAATAAAAAAAAACAAGCCTTTTGTCTTCCTAATGAAAACCGAAAATTAAAGACTAAAGGACTCTTGGACGCACACAAGTCAAGTGTTTGACTTTTTCACAAAATAAACAAAGACTAAATAAAAAATACAAGATGACAAAATACAATAAGACTCATCAAGCTCCTAAACTGAGTCTTTTGGCTCGCGCCCTCGTCACCAGACCAACTGGAACTAGACTTGGATCTTTAGTCTTGGTGTCCTCATCATTCCCCCCCTCTTGAGAAGGATTTGTCCTCAAATCTTCACCTGCATCAAAAGGACTCAAATCAGAAACATTAAAAGTAGCACTAACAGTATACTCACCTGGTAAATCGAGTCTGTAGGCATTGTCATTGATCCTTTCTAGAACTTGAAACGGACCATCTCCTCGAGGTAGTAATTTGGAACGTCTTTGTGCTGGGAATCGCTCTTTGCTCATGTGTACACATACCCAATCACCGGGGCCAAAAACCTACTTGTGACGACCCTTGTTAGCATCAAGTTGGTTAGTGTTTAAAAGAGCCTCCTTAACCTCACTTTTTTTTGCATAAAAATTATTTTGTTTTCTCTCTAATTTTCCCTCATTGATCGAACTCTTCTCTTTCTTTTCTCTCTCACTTGATTCGACCCTTTTCTCTCTTTGTCTCTCTTTTTTCTCACTCTCATTCATCTTTTCACTCTCATTCTTTTGCTCACTCAATTTTTTTTTATCACTCAATTTTTGCAACCTCACTTGGTCTTCATATACTTGCTTTGGCGTCAATGGAGCTAGAGTGATTGTCCGTTGACGGAACGTGAATGAGTACTTGTTGGTGAAGCCATCCTGCTGGACTCGGCGATCAAATAGCCAAGGCCTTCCTAGAAGGCGGTGTCCAACTTGCATTGGAACCACATCGCACAATACCTCATCCTCATATTTTCCAATTCGAAATGATACCAGAACTTGTTTTGTAACCCTCACTTCACCACTATTATTCAACCACTGCAACTTGTATGGACGAGGATGTTTAAGCGTTGGGAGCGCCAGCTTTTCAACCATGGAAGAACTAGCAACGTTAGTGCAACTACATACCTTGTCTTTCACATGACAACGAGTGTGAAAGATGTTCTCCCGCTGCACCTCTTCTTCCTCTTCTTTTGCTTGCAAATTTAAGGCTCGTCGTGTGACTAGTGCAAGCATCTCACCAGATTCTGCCCCAAACTCCTCACTACCCATAGAAGCGTCCTCCAATGGCGGCATGTCATCAAGAGCATCTTCTTCTTCGGAATCTATCTCCCCATTATCCTGAATTACCATAACTCGCTTGTTTGGGCATTGGCTAGCTATGTGTCCTCGCCCCTGACATTTGAAACACTTTATCTCACTAGAATGGGACGAAGTAGGGGCTGTTTTACCTTGAGGGGTCGTGGCTGGTTTTGCTGTAAAGGATGAAGTAGGTTGGTCTTCTTCCTTCTTTGGATAGTTTGACCGCCAAGGTGTTGCACTTGAATTGTGTGGGCTCGGTCTTGGCTTTGAACTTGTACTACCCCTCTTGAGCTGCCTCTCAACTTTGATTGCCATATGCACCAAATCTTCTAATTCCACATAATGGTGTAGCTCAATTGGATTAGCAATCTCTCGGTTCAACCCATTCAAAAACCTTGCCATTGTTGCCTCCCGATCCTCTTCCACATTGGCTCTAATCATAGCCATCTCCATCTCTTTGTAATACTCATCAACACTCTTGGAACCTTGACGAAGACCCTGCAACTTAAGGTATAGATCTCGATAATAATGAGATGGTACAAACCGTCGCCTCATCACCCTCTTCATTGCCTCCCATGTGTCAATAGGACGATCTCCACTCCGCCTCCTGTTGATGCACAACTGATCCCACCAAACAATAGCATAATCAGTAAACTCAATGGCAGCAAGTTTTACCTTCTTCATGTCGGAGTAGTTGTGACAATCAAAAACTAGCTCCATCTTCTTCTCCCACTCAAGGTATGCTTCAGGATCACTATTCCCCTGAAATGCTGGAATTCTCATTTTGATATTTCCCAAATAATTATCTACCTGGTTCCTAGCTTCTCTATCCCCGCCATACCTCCTATGGTTACCCGCCGACATCCTATCAAACTCATCATCAGAAACTACCCCTTCTAAATCCCCTTCATTCTCATCCTCCCTTTGGTGCACCCTATTCCTCCTTGGTCTCCGTTGTGCCCCCTCTTCTACCCTATCCAACCGCTCATGTATCTGCTCACACTCCTCCCTCAACATCCTCCTCATCTCCCCCATTAAAGCTTCAATTTGTAGATTTGGAACTGTAGGTGGTGGAGCGTCATTGGCTGCATTTCTTTCTGTATTTTGTGACATGATTGAAAATCTGCAAAAATAAGGTTAGAACAGTTATAGAAAAAGACCTCACCACACTCCCTCACGTGTTTCACTCAAAAAAAATGGTCACTCAAGTCCACTCGTGTTTCACTCAATGATGGCTTTTACCCTCAAATAAGCTCACACCTCTGCCTTTTTCCACTCTATTCTTCTTTAAGACCTTTGAAAACTAATGAAACGGTGATATGGAGGTTCAAGCAGCAAATCCAACCAAACAAACCAAACGAACACCGACGAAAACTGGTGAAAATGACGAAAAATGAGGATTTTTGGAACACTTGTGTGGGGTTTTGGCCAAAAGGCCTCTAGACCATAAGGAACAATAATAGAACAAAAATTTTTAAGAGGGGTTTCCAGACTTTTTTTTTTTTTTTTTTCAAATGCAGGTACAAGACACAAGAAGAATCAGAATTGGTGGAACTACAACAATTAGAAAACAATACAACTCGGATTGCACAAAAGAACAAGAGTAACTCATGCAAAATTCAGATATTTCACAACAAGAACAAGAGACCCCAATCCCAATTTCGGATTTCACAAAAAGAAAAAGAGAACTCAATCCCAATTCGGATTTTACAATAAGAACAAGAGAAAAACTCGATCCCAATTCAGATTTTCACAATAAGAACAAGAGAAACTCAACCCAATTTCAGATTTCACAATAAGAACAAGAGAAACTCAATCCCAATTTCAGATTTCACAATAAGAATAAGAGAACCTCAATCCCAATTTCAGATTTCACAATAAGAATAAGAGAAAACTCAATGCCAATCCGGATTGCACAATAAGAACAAGAGAAACCAATGCAAATTCAGATTCCACAATTAGAACAAGATAAAACTCAAAGCCCTAATTCACGTTAGGAACCCTAATTCATGATTTCAGAAACGAAAAGAAAACAAAACAGGGGATTACAAAGGACCCTAATTCACGATTACAAAGGAATTGAAACTTTGTGTAGACTAGTTTCGGATTTCAAGGATTTCACAAAAAAAAAATAATGGAAACTTTGGAAATAAGGGAATGATTGAACAAGGAAACAATTGAAATATGGAAATTAACAATAGTAGTTTCGGATTTCACAAGAAAACAAAGACAAAGAAATCAAAACACGACTAGATGATGATTTTTTTTTTCTAATATAGAAACACGAATTGAAAGAAAAACACAAAGTAAAGGATAGGCCAAACCGGATGATCCTAATCTCTGATACCAACTGATACGAACCACACCAACACTGTGATGAAACCCGACACCAAATATGGCAACCACCAAGAACACACGAAATTTGGAATGGTAAACCGCGACCCTATGCTTAGCAAAGCACGAACCTTGGTATGAGGAAGACGCCACAAACGGGGATGGAAATCCGTTTGATAAGTCGGATTGAACGCCACAAGGGATACCCTTGATAAGTTCGGATAGTCTCTTCAAGAACTCAAGAAGAAAACTCACAAATTTTCATTTCATCAAAGTCTGATTTTTTTCCAAATGTTTTCAAGGCCTAATATAGGCGAAAATTACATCAAGACAAGCCCCTTTGTCTTCCTAAACCAAAACCGAAATAAAAAAAAACAAGCCTTTTGTCTTCCTAATGAAAACCGAAAATTAAAGACAAAAGGACTCTTGGACTCACACAAGTCAAGTGTTTGACTTTTTCACAAAATAAACAAAGACTAAATAAAAAATACAAGATGACAAAATACAATAAGACTCATCAAGCTCCTAAACTGAGTCTTTTGGCTCGCGCCCTCGTCACCAGACCAACTGGAACTAGACTTGGATCTTTAGTCTTGGTGTCCTCATCACTTTTACCATACTTGGTGAAGTTCAATGTTCCGGGTACTAGAACTTGGCTTGGGAACTCATTTAAGATTGTTAATGGTATTCTTTTTCATGGTTGTGACTAGGTGTTAAGCTAGGGCTTGAGGATCGGATCGCGCTCAAGGAGTATCGCCCGTAACTAATTCATCTGAAAGCTAAAGGTAAGAAAACTGCACCCGGTTATATGTTTGTGATGGGACTAAGTGCTCCCGAGAATTGTATCGTGTCAATGTTGGTATTACGCCATGGGACATGTAAAAGCGGCCTAAGGGTGTCGTACATACTATTAGCGCACAGAGCGCGATTTGGCCACTGGGAGCCATGAACACTGGGATAACGGAGGGAGCAGCCTGTGAGCGCTAGCCCTGGTTATCGTTTATAAACTGTACATGTTATGAGTTGATATGCCTAGTATGTGGAATACTTGACTATATTGAATGGTTATTTGACTGAGGCTATGTGATGCAACGTGAGATATTGACTTGTCTGATAATTGCTTATGCTCTGTTGATACTGTGTTTTCTTGCTGGGCCTTGGCTCACGGGTGCTACGTGGTGCAGGTAAAGGCAAGGGCAAGCTGGACCAAGCCTGAGGTGGAGAGCTCCAAGGTGGAATGTACATAGCCAGCCGTTCGATCACCACGATCGAGGAGTGGACCAGGACAGGGACTACCTAACTGCTTGTTTTGCCTTAGTATGGCTGGTTACTGTATCTGAGTCTTACAACTTCTATAAACGGTCTTAAAACTTGTATTTTTGGGATCCCGTGTAACCAGATAATGTTTCTTAATGAAAAATGTGGCTTTTGAGACCAAAACGCTTTTAACCCTAGCTCCTTTGTAGCTTCTGCAACACGATTTTAATTAAATGACTTGATTAGCAAGTCTGGCACTTTATAAACACATAGTGTAATGGTCTTGGCTATCCAGGGCGTTACACTAGGGCTCGGGAACGGATTGTGCTTGAGAAGCGTTGCTCGTAAATAGTAACTGCAAAGATCAAAGGTAAGAAAACTGCACCTGGTTGTGTATCTGTAATGGGACTAAGGGTTCCCTATTGTGTATGCTTGAAAGGATGGTATTATGCCATGCAAACTAATCAGTGAACCAACGGCCTAAGAGTGCCAAGGGTTACACTAGCGCACAGAGCGCGGCTTGGCCACTGGTAGCCGAGGACAGCTTAATATGCATTGAGCTCGGTTTAAGCAGGCCGGAGTCAGTGGGGTAAGCCGAGGGTGCGGCCTAAGTTGTCGGCCCTGATTATCGTGTGATTTGGATGCTATGAGACTTGAATGTTATAAGTGATTAATTGCATCTTTGATTCTGAATATATATGCTGAACGGTTAATGTGAATTGTTTGTTAAAAGATCATGCTTAGTGAATTTACTATTTGTTATTATTGTTTGTGTTGCACGTTATGTTTTCTTACTGGGGCTTGGCTCACGGGTGCTACGTGGTGAAGGTAAAGGCAAGGGCAAGGGCAAACTTGATCAACCCTGATTTGGAGAGCTCTGCGAGCGGAATGTACACGACCAGTTGCTTAGCCGCCACGGTTGAGGTTTTAGGCAGGGACGCGAGACCCAAAAATGTCCATTTTGCCTTAGTATGGCTGACAATTGTCTGTATTTCAGAGAGTCTGTAATCCAACTTTTATACTCTGTTTCTTTTGGGATCCCATGAATATAACTGTTTAATTATATAAAATGTAACTTTTGAGACCAAAACCTTTTAACCCTAGCTCATACATGTTTAGTGACACGTTTTTAAATTAATGACTTGGTTAGCAAGTCTTGCACCTTTATAAGTACACAGTGTAGCGGTCTTGGTTATCCAGGACGTTATATGAGCGCTCACGTCGCAAACTTGTTGTGACATAACCTTCACTAGTAAAATCAATAGTACTCTAGGAACAAGATATAGCTAAAATGGTAAAACATTAATTTTATTCCCTTTTAATTATGAACAATTAATAGATGATTAACATTGTATTTAATGATAATTATATCAATGGATAATTTATTATTTGATAAAGTGTTGTGTAAATAAATATCTATAATTATCAAGAGTTAAATCTCATATTTATAGTGGACTAATCATGAGATTAATAAATATGATTGTTTAATAAAAGAACTTTGATTAATAATTTAATATTTATTGGAGCTTGATTTTATAGGTCCATAGGTCCCCAGGGTGGCTCTATCAACACCATATCAAGGTAAGAGTTGATACAATGGTAAAATTGTAATTTGAAAATTTGAGAAGAATTTTATTCTTTGGGTCAAGTATGCAATTATATGATAATTACGATTAAATAATTAATTTGGAATTAATTATTAAATTTTCAAAAATATGTTTATTAATTTAATTATATAATTTCGAAATTCATATATATAAATAAAAATAAATTTTGAAATTAATTATTATATTTGAGTCGGAGAAAATAAAATTGGTAAGTCAAAAATAGTTTTTGATTTATTGAATTTTAAAAGATGATGATCATCAATTTGAATTTTGAATTTTAAATTTTGAGATATGGTTGTCATCTTTTCCTTAAAAAGATAATACCATATTTTGTGGAATGATTGTTTTTATTTAAATAAATATATAAATAATAGAAAAATGCAATATCCCTAAAAATAGTATGTAGCAGTTCACGCATGACACAGTCCAAGGATTGTGCCATGCGTGTAGCACTACACCAATATTGTATCAGTGTTGTTTTTATTTTATTTAATTAATTAATCAATAATTTGAAAATAGATATTTTCAAATTTGGTAAGTTAGATATTTACTTAAATCAATTCCTGTCATCATTATGATATTTTTATTATATTACTATTATTATTAGGAACAATAAGGTAATACAATAATTTCTATATATATGTTATGGAATAACAAGAAGAAAAAGAGAGAAGTCATACACAAGTCATTAAGAATTCGGAAAAGTTTCAGAATTTTTGTCAGACAAAAGACTATCTTCTTCTTCTTTTATTCTAACCTTTTCTCAGGCCATAATCCAAAGTCTCATATGTTGAGAAATTCTTGTGATTCCTAAATTATAAACTCATGTTCTCTATGTGCCCACGCACATATTAAGGTATAAAGCACACTCCAGAAAATCGTGGTTTGAGTACTCAAAGTATTGGATCGGAAGATCAATATATATATATATATACAAAAAGACTCAATGACACTTGATAGGCTTCAAGATGTAACACTCATGTTCTTGAATATTTATGTATATGTTTATATGATATATTTATAAATATATTCTATATTTATATATATATATGTTGCATGATTAATAATATTGTATGTTAATGTTTCTGTCTAGATTTTTTTCTTGATCATATAAATTGTTTATATGAGAGATTTAAAAATTTTGGTGTTATATAAATTGGGCTCACCACGCCCATTTCTGATACGAACCACACCAACGATTGTGGTGAAACCCGACAACAAATATGGCAGCCACCAAGAACACACGAAATTGGAATGAAGAACAGCGACACAATGCTTAGCCAAGCACGAACCTTGGTATGAGGAAGACGCCACAAACGGGGATGGGAATCCGTTTGATAAGTCACGTTGAACACCACAAGGAACCCCTTGATAAGTTCTAATAGTTTCTTCAAGAACTTAAGAAGAAAAAAAACTCACAAATTTCATTTCATCATAATCTGCCTTTCCCAAACGTTTACAAGGCCTAATATAGCCGAAAATTACATCAAAGACAAGCCCCTTTGTCTTCCTAATGAAAAACCGAAAATTACAAAAAAAAGACTATTGGACTCACACAAGTCAAGTGTTTGACTTTTCACAAAATAAACAAAGACTAAATAAAAAACGTGATTAAAATAAAAAATACAAGATGACAAAATGTAATAAGACTCATTACAAGAAGCTAAATATTGATCAAGCTTCTAAATTGGTGTCCTCATCATTCCTCCCCTCTTGACTTGGATCAACTGGAACTTGACTTGGATCTTTAGTCTTGGTGTCCTCATCAATTTCGCTGCGCACTCTGATTGTTTTTCTAACCCTTCTGGATTTTGCTTATCATTTCTCACTTACTAAAAGGTTAGGCAATGCGCCTCTCGGCATAAAATTTTTAGGCCTGAACACCCATTCAATCTTCCTGGATACAAAAATTATCAGGGGTAACCTATGACTCGTCCCGAATCTCCCCCTCGATGCCAACATCCATTGGATCACTCATCCAATCTGCATATCTTAACCTATCCATACCAAAGTGGTAGGATTCTTAACCATTCCTACAAGAATTTCTTTTTGTGTTTCATTCTTCATAAAGGTATATCTGCCAATTATCATTCACAGGTTCCATACCCATCTCGGTCGTTACCCCACCTAGCTTTACTGCAGTCCATTATTGTCAACTTAAAGTCCAATGCAGAGCATCTTTGTTCTTATTCCTCTTTCCACCATGAAGCACGAACAGCCACCTTTTTCAATCTACACACAGGCGCACCCTAATCCTTGACACACCGCACTAATACTCCAATTTTTAGGCAAAGACAGTGTCCATCGCACCGCCCTCCTGTACCAACCCATCACATGCATATCCTAATACCATGGTGTGTGAATCAACCCTTATTTCAACCTCTGCCAATCTGACACACCACTATCTATTCAGAAAAACTTTAGGTTTCTATGTTACTTTAATCAAGGGTATAACAACCCCCATAGATGCTTCAAGTAAAAGTCGAGGTGTCTCACCAGTCTTACCGTGTTTCTAACCCCCCCCCCCCCCCCCCTAAGGCGTTCCTTTAACAATTGCCTTGCGGCTTCTATCTTAACTGAATCATATGTTATCTAATCACTTCCCATATTGTGACCTTGAATATCATCTGGAGAAATAAGAACTTATCCCTACTGGAGCCTTACCTGTAATCCCCGCTTCCTCAGCCTCATTAGTATCAATACAGGTGTTATCCCCAAAAATTGGAGATCGATGACGTGGCAATAAAAATGACAAGTAGCAAGGAGTGATGGGGTGATCTGGCTTAGCAGTAGCCCAATACTAGAGGAGAGTGCCATGTTAGAGGAGAGGAGTGCATGTCCTACCACCATGCACTTGTCCGACCAACAAAAGCATGTCCTACCAGCAAGTGTATGTCCTACCAGCACTTGCATATGTCCAGCATGCATGTGTCCGACCAGCACTTGCATGGGTGGTCAGTAGGAGATATGGGTCGACCAGATAGAGGAGGACTAAGTCAAGATTCCCAGAAACGGCTTCAACAAGAACCGGTATTGGCATGCGCGGGAATCTCTCATTCTTCCCACAAATTGGATACATTTTGAATGTTTTTTGTAATTTAAATGTAATAAATATAATATGAGTAATAAAATATCCCGATCCTAAGGGGATATCAGTTTCTGGTCCCAAGCCTATAATTAGAGGGTTAATGGGATCAGAAAGGGGACTTTTGGCAATTTGAAAATTGATCTGAGTTTCTAGAGAGAGAAAGTGCGTTTTCCTTGAGAGAAACCCTTTTTGTATTCCTAAAAATTTACACTAAAGAAACTCAGTTGACACCGGTTCATCTGATCTTTAGTGTAGATAAAGTAATAAAATCTCTAAGTGGATTAGGCTATTACCGACTGAACGGGGCTGAACCACTATAAAATCTTGCGTGTTATTTACTTTTCTTGATTAAACTGTCTGTGTTATTTAAATTCTCTTGAAGGTTTGTCGTATTTGACGTTCTCACATCGTTGGCTAAAAACACAGTCAACAACAGGTATTACTTTTATTCTGTTCTTAACTGGATGTAGTCCAAAACATTCTTGATCGAGCTAGATACAACTTGTCCAAATCATCCCTGTATTCTCTACTTGTTGAATTCACATTGACCGTTGAAGCATCAGTCAGTTCAAAAGCCTTCGCTCATAATCCATCACATTATACTTTGTGTGAGCAACAATTCTTGAAATGTCTCTTTCCTTGATCCTTGGCTAGTAATAACCAGATCGAGGGTCAATTCCTAAGAACATTGTCCAACTTTGCAACTGGGCAAATAAATCCTTCATTCTTGGCAATGGTTATCTATTCTTAACAATTACCTTATTTGGCTATCCATATGTAGTACGTACTCTTGCAGGCTTGGCCTTCTCCTTTACAAATGGCGTTGACATGTCCCATGGTGAGAAGCTTCGTTTGATCACCCTTAAGTCAAGTAATTCCTTTGACTAAATCTTTAATTCTGTCTACTCAGCTAGTGTCATTCTTCATGATGTCTCTAATACTAGTTCTATTCTTGCCTCATTCCTGTACCACAATTTCCTAGTCGCGACAACAATCTTGTCGAATCCTTGTAAACCCATCTGAAATCCCACTGACCGATCCAGTTTCCCTCTGGTATAATTGACATAGCCCTAGTTGTACCTACCACAATAGCTAGGCATCCCGCAATCGCAGCCGGGTCCTTTCCTTTTAAACCTGGAAGTCACCATTCTCTCTTACAGTCCATGCTTGTCCCATATTGGAAAACTAATCCATTCTTAGGATCATACCAAGATCCCCATATAACCATCTCAATCGATTATTACTGCTAGCTTCCTATCCATAATACTATGACCCACTTCCTGGAAATTACCAACTTTCCCTAGTAGACACAAGATCTCAAGCCTCATAAGATATAACCGTACAATATGTACCACATATCTATGTCTCCACTAAGAGATACGTAGCACTAGACTCAGAAGAACTAGAAAGCCAACCTGTCATCTCCGAGGAACCAGCCTTGGGCTCTGTTTGCATTAAGGCGGACACTCGAACCAGAGTCGGGCTATCTACACTCCTTGGTTCTCGGGCATTCCCTCTTGAAGTGCCCAACTATTCCACACAAAAGACTAAAGATCCAGGTCAAGTTCCAGTTGATCCAAGTCAAGAGAGGAGGAATGATGAGGACACCAGTTTAGGAGCTTGATCAATATTTAGCTTCTTGTAATGAGTCTTATTACATTTTGTCATCTTGTATTTTTTATTTTAATCACATTTTTTATTTAGTCTTTATTTATTTTGTGAAAAGTCAAACACTTGACTTGTGTGAGTCCAATAGTCTTTTTTTTTGTAATTTTCGGTTTTCATTAGGAAGACAAAGGGGCTTGTCTTGATGTAATTTTCGGTTTTTCATTAGGAAGACAAAGGGGCTTGTCTTTGATGTAATTTTCGGCTATATTAGGCCTTGTAAATGTTTGGGAAAGGCATATCATGATGAAATGAAATTTGTGAGTTTTTCTTTATGAGTTCTTGAAGAAACTATTAGAACTTATCAAGGGGTTCCTTGTGGCGTTCAACCTGACTTATCAAACAGATTCCCATCCCCGTTTGTGGCGTCTTCCTCATACCAAGGTTCATGCTTGGCTAAGCATTGGGTCGCGGTTCTTCATTCCAATTTCGTGTGTTCTTGGTGGCTGCCATATTTGGTGTCGGGTTTCACCACAATCGTTGGTGTGGTTCGTATCACAAAAGACATACCTTCACTCGATATTCTCCAGATGGCATCTCCTGGACCTGGCACACACTGGATAACTTTTCCAGACCTCGTTGCTGCCCTGGCGGCCTCCTTGAATACTATGACCCCTCCTATCAGGAGCAAGAGTAGTAGAACTATTAGGGGTCTTTCTTTTCTGGTTATTGGGGCCTCCACCCCTACATGCTCCCGCAAATGGGGGTACCATTGTCTGAGTTTCCTCCCACACGACAATCTCGCTCCATATCTCACCTCCTGTGTCTTCTATAGCAAGGGCCCTCCTTACCGCCTAAGCGTAGGTAGGAATCTCATGGACTGGAGCGATCCTAACTCTTTGGGCTACCCCAGGGTTCAGTCCTTGAATAAATCGTTCCTTCTGAGCCACATCCGTTGGTACAAATCAAAAGCGAATTTGGCCAACTCATCAAATTCGTTGACATATTCTGTCACTGTCTTACTGCCTTGATTGAACCAAATTCATAAACTCATTGGTCTTCGCAATTCAGACTGCGTCACAATAGTACCTTTGGTTGAACAATTGTCTGAATTCCTCCCAACCCATCATAACAACATTCCAAGTTTGGGATACCACTTCCCACCACGTTTGGGCATCCTCTCGCAGCATGTACGTTGCACAAGCTACTCTGTCATTGCCTACCACTCCCATAGTCAAGGATGGAGCTAATCATGCCCATCCACTGTTCAGCTCTGAACGGATCCAAGCCTCCCTCGAAAACTGGAGGATAATGCTCCTGGAATCTTTCATATAGTAATTCCCATCTGTTCCCACCCTCAAGTTGCACCAAAACTAGTGCCATTGTTTTCAAAACATACAGAGCAGCGTTCCCTAATGGAACTCGCTGTCTCAACCACCTAATCTCTTCATCTTGCCTTTGCAATCTAGCTTGCATGTCAGAGAACATCTGCTGCCAATCCTAGGGGGCAGACGGAGGATTTTGGCCCCGACTATCATTCATAACCTCGGTATTAACAATGCTTGATTAAGTTGACTACCTCAGATACATAGCTTCTAAATCAATCTGTAGTCATTGACTTAACCTATCAGGCATGATACTCATATCCGAAACTACTCCACGAGCAGGGAAAAACAACACAATAGCCACAAACAATAAGCATACCAAGACACAAGTGTAATGCTCATGCTCCCTATATTAACAAGCAGATAAGGAAATTTAGATAAGCAACTAGACAAATATTTCACTTAATACCAACCAAGTCAAGCTTGTCTCTGGCAACGAGCGTACATGTTCGGTCAATCTCCAGGAACCATAAACCTTGGCTCGCTCTGATACCAAGTTGTAACGCCCTGCTACCCTTGATTCGTTACCACGTGATTTTTAAATGTGCAATTAACTCGCTAATCAAGGTTTTAGGCCCAAAAGCATGATTAATTAAAATGAAAACTCATTTAAATAAGATTTTAGTATAAAAGGTCGGACATTCATTTAAATCATAAAAGTGTTACATTGGGATCCCAAAATATCTTTTAAAACATGTTTACAACTGAAAAGTTACCTTACAGTCGACCTAGGCAACAAAATAAAACATTTACAACACGTTCCTCAAAACTACCCTAGTCGTGGCGGCCAGGTAGGCCAAACATGTACGCGCCGCTCCATGCCCTCTAACTCATGCTTAGTCGGCCTTTCCATTGCCCTTACCTGCACCATAGAGAACCTGTGAGCCGAAGCCCAGCAAGAAAACTTCACAACACAACATATAATCATTTATTTCAATGAATGCATAATTAATCAAACATGACAGACAATTACATGTTTCTATCAGAATTCACAACAGCGACTTACACCGATTAGAGTGCGTTACCAGGCACCAAGTTCACGGTCCCCACCGAGTGGGTGAGTACAACACCCTTAGAGGGTCTTGCCCTAGTGGCCTGCATTCAGCATGCTTAATGCCAACCCCGGTTGTTGCCGCTCCCGGCCTATGCGTTCCCGACCTTTGCCGTTCCTGACCTCTGCCAATCCTGGCCTTTGCCGCTCCTAAACTTTGTCGTTCCCGGCCTTTGCCATTCCTGGCCTTCTCTATTCCCAGCCTTAGCCGTTCCCAGCCTTCACTGCTCCCAGCCTTTGTCATTCCCAACCTTTGCCGCTCTGTCATAAACACACGTATGATGTAGTAGTTTCAAACAATATACATAACATTAAGCACAACATAGCTCTACGGGCACAAACAATTTTCTTACCTGAGTCCTGAGCTTACCATATAGTGCAATCCCGAGCACGAACCCCTAAACCTGAGCCTAAGAGGTAAAACCTATTCACAATGCAATTAGGAATAACCATTAAGACCTAAACCAGTTTAAAAGCTTCTGAGTAATATACTAGCCTACAAGACCTCGAATTCTACTAATCCGGGTAGTAAAATCATTCGCGAGCCTTTAGATTTGAGTTCCCGAGCTTAAAACCCTCAATTGGCCAATATTCTCTATTTGAACCACGTCCCAACCCCTTAGGGTCGAGGCATGCTACAAGTTAGAGGGCCCTGAGGCTCTCTTCTGGGGACACGGGCCGTAGCACACCTCAGCTTGCGTTGCGGGGCTTGGACCATTTCAGAGGCTCCCAAGCCTCCTAAGTTCTTACGGGCCACGGCGCCTAAAGAACAAGGCCGCGGCTCAGACCTGTAAACCTAGTTTTTCCTAGCATTTTCAAATTCTTAAGCTCCCAAAAATCGTTCCAAACTCAGTTTTTACCCTAAATAAACCACCCAAATCATTCTAGCAATTCAGATATACGATAATTAATAGCCTATAGCTTCTAAAATATTCCTAAACATCAAAATTAAAAAGTCATCAATAACACTTTAATAACTTAAGGTTCTACTCCATACCTTTGAATCTCATTAGAATTCGAATCCCCTCCCCTTAGCTATTGGTACTCCTAGCTTCCTCCAATCTTCAGTCACCACCTCAAGTCTAATTCAGATCATTACCAAGTTAAAAGCTCCTAAATTCTACACTTCCAAGCTTTGAGAGAAAACTTAGAGGGAGAGAGAAAGAAAAGTGAGAGAGAGTGTTTATACCAGTTTCTTTTAGTTTCTAAGGTCTTCCAACTTAGCTAAGTCTATCCCTTTGATAAAAGACCAAAATGTCCCTTAAGCATAACCTTATCCTTTAATGGCCCCAAGGGTAAAATCGTCATTT
Organism: Humulus lupulus; assembly: GCF_963169125.1. Taxonomy (NCBI): domain Eukaryota; kingdom Viridiplantae; phylum Streptophyta; class Magnoliopsida; order Rosales; family Cannabaceae; genus Humulus; species Humulus lupulus. The sequence continues at coordinate 146,559,966 of NC_084796.1, forward strand.
GCAACATTTCCTGCTAATCCTCAAGTAGCCCCATAAATTCCCAATTAATCCTGACATACCCAAATAATCACTAAATAATTACCCGTTATCCGATAAATCTCGAATACTGACTAGGTTTCCCCAAAATACCTCTAGGCTCACCTCGAGCCGGGTATTCGACCCCGTTGTGACTATTCCGCTAATCCGCTCCCTGGGACTGTCTCGGACCACACATCTCATATATATCCCCATAACACTAGGGTCTCACTCAAAACATATACATAAAGCAAATATACCCTCAACGGGTCAAAAATAAAAAATATTCCCCAATTAATAGAAACAGGCCCACATGCATATGTAATTCACCTAAACATGCATATATATTCACATTACCATATAAATCATTTATTCCACATAATCACACATTTGTTCCACTAATCCCACCTATAATTCGTTTATGCCCTCCAGGCACAGTAATCAAGGCACTCAGCCTTAATGGAAAATTTGGGACGTTACAACTGCTTACAATTAATATTATTGTCCAAAGACTTAATATTAATGTTGTGATTGGTATCTTGAGATGGGATTAACCATTATTTGAATTCATTATATAATTATCCATATTGATGTGAGCTTGTTTTTTTTTGTTTTGTTCTATAATCAGCTAGTTCATCTTTTGCTTCCTCAATATATGCTAATATTAATTCTATTCATATGCTTAATGGGACCAATTTCAAGTATTGGAAAAGGAACTTGCTTATAGTTCTAGGATGTATGGAATTAGACCATGCATTAAGGGATGAACAACCTACACCTCTCACTAAGGAAATCACATGTGATAGAAAATGGATTTTGAGAGGTGGGATCGTTCAAATCGCATGAGTTTAATGATTGTGAAATACAACATTCCAAAAGCCTTTTGGGGCACAAAATCTGGAAGGATTACTAAGGCCCAGAATTTCCTTGAACATATTGAGGAACGTTTTGCTAAAAACGATAAGGTTGAAATGACAACACTTATAGGTTCTTTGATGACCATGAAGTATAAGGGTCAAGGAAATGTAAGGGAGTACATTATGGAAATGCATCATGTCTCAAGGCTTAAAACACTTAAGATTGAGCTTTTTAAAGATGTGCTTGTGCTTATGCTTTTGTTAACGCTTCCAGCATAGTTTAACCAATATAAAATTAGTTATAACTTTCAAAAGGAGAAATGGACTCTCAATGAGCTCATTTCTCACTGTGTGCAAGAGGAAGAAAGGTTAAAAAATGACAAGACTGAAATTGCTCACTTGGCCACTGCCTCTAAGGATAAGGGCAAGAAAAGGAAATCTGAGAATGAAGCTGCTAATGGTCCAGCCCAAAAGAAACATCAGAAGGATTCAGAGGGTTGTTTCTTTTGCAACAAGCCTTGACATGTGAAGAAAGATTGTGCCAAGTATCACACATGGCGTGTAAAGAAATGTATGATTCTTACTTTGGTTTATTCTGAGGTAAATTTAGCTTCAGTGCCTAGGAACACTTGCCTGAGCTACCGAAAGCCACATTTTAGACTGTTATTAAGGACTATTTTTATTTGGATTTGAAAGACACTTTCGTTGTACCATATTTTAGATGGAATTTAGTTTATGTTTCTTTGTCGGAAAAATTTGGATATTGTTGTTCTTTTGGATACAATCAATTTAGTTTGTCTTTAAATTCAAATGTTGTTGGAACTAGTTACTTGAATTCTTATGACAACATTTATTTGCAAGAAACAATTGCATCCTATAATGAAACCTTGCATGTGGAATCACGTGGTATAAAACACAAATTAAATAATGAAAATTCAGCGTCATTATGGCATAAGCGCTTGGGTCATATCTCAAAAGGTAGAGTTGGGCGCCTTGTATCTAATGGCATTTTAGAGTTTCTTGACTTCACAGACTTTGATGTTCATGTCAATTGTATCATGGGAAAACAGACAAAAACTAAGAGATTAGGTGCCAACAGATCTTCAGATGTCTTAGAATTGATTCATACATATATTTGTGGGTCATTCCCTACAGCATCATGGAATGGTCAACAATATTTCATATCATTCATAGACGATTACTCGCGTTATGGATACCTATATCTCATTCATGAAAAGTCATAGTCTCTGCATCTGTTCAAAGCTTATAAAGTTGAAGTTGAGAATCAACTCAACAAAAGGATTAAAAAAGTCAGATCTGATCGTGGTGGTGAGTACTACGGTAGATATGATGGCTCAGACGAACAACGTCCAGAACCGTTTGCTAAATTCCTAGAGGAATGCGGTATTGTCCAAGAGTACACCATGCCAGGATCACCTAGCATGAATGGTGTTGCTGAAAAACATAATAGGGCTCTCTAAAGGATATTGTAAGAAGTATGATTACTCATTCTACCTTACCTAAGTCCCTTTAGGGAGAAGCATTAAAGACAACAGCTTACATTCTGAATAGAGTACCAACTAAAGCAGTTTCAAAAACACCTTATGTGCTTTGGACAGGTCGAAAGCCTAGTCTAACGTACTTTCACATTTGGGGATGTCTAGTTGAGGCACCTTATAAGCCATAGGAAAAGAAATTGGACTCCAAAACAGTGAGCAGCTACTTTATTGGTTATTCTGAGCGATCTAGGGGCTACAAGTTTTATGATTCCACAATTAAAAATATTTTTGAGACAGAAACTGCAACATTTTTTGAGAATGTTGAGTTTGGAGGGAGAAATAAGGTTAGAGACATTTCTTTTGAGGAGGAATTGAATTCAAACTCAGTTCCTACGATCATTTTTGACAATGTTCAAGCTTCTACACCTATCATTGTTCAAGAAATGAATCTAGAACCTCAACAAGACAATGTTGAACAACCTTCAATTCAAGATGAGGTAATTGTTCCAAAATAACAAACTCAATGGCCTCAAGAACCAACGCCATTAAGAAGGTCCATCCACAAGAGAAATAAGAAATGTTATTTCGAATGATTATGTTGTATTTATTCAAGAACATGAGGATGACAATGGAATGATGGAAGATGATCCAATCAATTTTCATCAGGCCATTAAAATTTCTAACTCTCAAAAGTGGATTGATGCCATGAAAGAAGAGTATAAGTCTATGCAAGACAATAGAGTTTGGGTACTTGTGCCATTACCATAAGGTGCAAAACCAATTGGTTGTAAATAGATATTTAAAACCAAGAGGGATGCAAATGGTATTGCGGATAGGTATAAAGCGCGTTTTGTAGCTAAAGGCTATACTCAGAAAGAAGGCATTGATTATACAGAGACTTTCTCTCCAGTTTCATCGAAAGACTCTTTTAGGACAATAATGTCACTTGTTGATCACCTTGATCTTGAGCTACATCAGATGGATGTTAAAACAACGTTTCTCAATGGAGACATTGACAAGACAACTTATATGATGCAACTGAAAAACTTTGTGTTAGGAGACCCAAATATTATGGTTTGCAAATTGACAAAATCAATCTATGGACTCAAACAGGCTTCTCGTCAATAGTAGCACAAATTTCATCAACTAATTGTCTCGTTTGGTTTTGAGATGAATGATTGTTGATGATTGTGTATATCACAAGTTCAGTGGGAGTAAGTATATATTTCTGGTTCTATATGTCGATGACTTAATGCTTGCCACTAACGATATAGGCTTATTGCATGAAACCAAGAGATTTCTATCTAAGCATTTTGAGATGAAAGATCTTGGGGACGCCTATTTTGTTTGAGGAATTCAGATACATCGAGATTGTTCTCAGGGTATTCTTGGATTATCACAAAAGAGCAATATCGATAAAGTACTCAAAAAGTTTGGCATGCAATATTGTAGACCAGGTGCTACCTCTGTTGCTAAAGAAGACAAATTCAGTCTTAGTCAGAGCCCTAAATGTAACCTTGAAATTCAGGAATGCAAAAGATTCCATATGCATCAATTGTCGGGGAGTCTGATGTATGCTCAAGTTTGTACGTGTCCGGATATTGCATACATTATTGGGATGTTAGGCAGATATTTAAGCAACCCTAGTATGAACCATTGGATAGCACCCAAGAGGGTTATGATTTCGCATATAAGAAGTCAAATCATTTGGAGGTCGTAGGGTATTCTGATTATGATTTCGATGGGTGCCAAGAAAGCATAAAGTCTACATCAGGCTATATTTATCTGTTAGCTGGAAGAGCTATATCTTGAAAAAGGGCCAAAAATACACGTGTAGCTTCTTCCACTATGGCAGCAGAATTTGTAACATGCTATGAGGCATCGAATCATGGAATATGGATGCGAAACTTTGTCACTAGGATGCACATTTTGGAGAATGTAGAAAAACCACTCAAGTTATTTTGTGACAATATGATATGAACCACACCAACGATTGTGGTGAAACCCGACACCAAATATGGAAGCCACCAAGAACACACGAAATGGGAATGAAGAACCGCGACCCAATGCTTAGCCAAGCACGAACCTTGGTATGAGGAAGACGCCACAAACGGGGATGGGAATCCGTTTGATAAGTTGGATTGAACGCCACAAGGAATACCCTTGATAAGTTCGAATAGTCTCTTCAAGAACTCAAGAAGAAAACCTCTCAATTTTCATTTCATCAAAATCTGATTTTTCCAAATGCTTACAAAGGCCTAATATAGGCGAAAATTACATCAAGACAGCCCTTTGTCTTCTTAAAGAAAACCGAAAATTAAAGACAACCCTTTGTCTTCCTAATGAAAACCGAAAATTAAAGACAACCCTTTGTCTTCCTAATGAAAACCGAAATTTAAAGACAACCCTTTGTCTTCCTAATGAAAACCGAAAATTAAAGACAAAAGGACTCTTGGACTCACACAAGTCAAGTGTTTGACTTTTAACAAAAAAAAAAACAAAGACTAAATAAAAAATACAAGATGACAAAATACAATAAGACTCATCAAGCTCCTAAACTGAGTCTTTTGGCTCGCGCCCTCGTCACCAGACCAACTGGAACTAGACTTGGATCTTTAGTCTTGGTGTCCTCATCACAATAATTCAGTAGTATTGTATTCCAACAACAACAGGAGCTCATCCAAGTCAAAGCATATTGACATAAAGTTCCTAGTTGTGAAAGAAAGAGTGCATAGTGGACAAATATTTTTAGAGCACATTGGGACACACTCCATGATAGCGGATCCGCTCACAAAGGGATTACCACCCAAGGTCTTTCATGAGCACATTGCTCATATGGGTGTTGTATTATTTGAAGATATCATGATTTAGTGGGAGTTTGTATTTTATTTGCTTTATGTTTATTTTAGACATTTATTTATTTGGTTATTTTCTGATAAGAAATGAAGTTTTTTGGTTCATTCACTATGTTTTGTTGTTATGTTTGATTCTGACCTCACTAAAGTTTAAGGAGGACCAGTTGGAAATAGACATGTTTGGTTCACATTGCATGTAATTTTCATGCTACGCATCCATGATTGATCTATGTCATTTGATTGTATTTGTATATGTGACCATTGATGGGTTTAGTCATGATTAATATGACAAAGTGTAACGCCCTGGATAGCCAAGACTGTTACACTGTGTGTTTATAAAGGTGCAAGACTTGCTAATCAAGTCGTTTAATTTGAAACGTGTCAATGAAACTACACTTGAACTAAGGTTAAAAGATTTTGGCCTCAAAAGCTTCATTTCTTATAAACAAACATTTTCTTTACATGGGATCCCAAAAGTAGTAAAGTTAAAAGACAGTCTACAAAATTTTAGAACTAAAATACAGTTATTAGCCACTCTAAGGCAAAATAGACAATTAAGCTTTTCTCGTCCTGTATCACTCCTCGGCCGTGGCGGCCGATCAGGTGACTATGTACATTCAGCCCCGTAGCTCTCCACCTTAGGATTGGTCCAACTTTCCCTTGCATTTACCTGCACCACGCAGCACCCATGAGCCAAGACCCAGCAAGAAAACACCATAACAGAGCATAATCATTAAGCAAACAACCAGATAATTCATACAGCATAAACATGTACTCAACAATCCAAATATCATGTTATTCAAGTATCCAGCACACCAAGTACATCATTTCACACCAATAATCAATTCAAATATGATAACTAGGGTTAACGCCCTTAGGCCGCACCCTCTATTTATCCCACTGACTCTGGCCCGCTTAAACCGAGCTCAGTGAATATTAAGTTGTCCTCAACTACCAGTGGCTGAGCCGCGCCCTGTGCGCAAGTATTATTTACGGCACCCGTAGGCCGTTTATCACATGTCTCATGGCATAATACCGTCTTAGTCCCATCACAAACACATAACCGAGTGTAGTTTTCTTACCTTTAGATTTCGCTAGCTTTGTTCAATTTGATCCTCGAGCACGATCCGTCTGAGCCCTAGCGTACACCTAGTCACAGCCATGGATCAGAATCATCACCAACCCTCAAATCCAAAACCTAGCCTCGAGACCAATCCCGAACCCTCGGGAAGTCCTAATTCCACCAAACGAGGTGGTGGAATCAAACCCCGAACCCCCGGGCAAAAACCCTTCGAAATAACCCAAAAATCCCTTTCTGAAAACAGGGTAGCGCTACAGTGCCCTAAGGAGAGCGCTATAGCGCTACAAACAGATCCAAAAGGCTCTAGAACTTTGGGACCTAGCGTTGTAGCGTCCAATGACTAGCCCTGTAGCTAGTCACAGCACAGCCCAACACAGCTTTTTCTCCTTCGAATTTTCCCGAGCCAAACTTTCTCAAAACTCAACCAAACCTCAACCAAACTTCAAAGCAAGCCTCCCAACATCCTCAAATCATCCCATAAGTCCCAACCATAAGAAATTCAATCACATGCACCCCTAACACACAAAATCCACCATGGCTAGGGAGCTTAGGAGTGAGTTAAGCCAATGCGTACAAATAGACAGACCAGGTTCCTCCTTTTATGTTGAGGTCGGTGCAAGTCTGTCTATGATGTTGAGTCTAGGTGGTGTTGAAGCTGGCTTATTCTGAACCTAGAGCTCAAAATCTCAACAAAACCACAGAAATCACAAAGCTTGAAGCTAGAGTTTCTTACCTTTGATGGATGAGCTCAACCTAAGCTATCTCCCACACTTGCTTAGCCTTCACCTCCTCAAAGCTTCAGCCTCAATTCCCTAGAATTCCCACCCAAACTCAGCTCAAAATCCATGTTTACATTAGAGCCAGAAACTGAAAAGCAGCCTTAAACCTTACCTCAAATGATGAACAACCTCATCTAGTTTCCCCACCCTGATCAAGATCCCAAGTTGTGGTCTTAGCCTAAATCTCCTCTGGATTTTTAGCCCCAAATCTCCAGAAGAAATTGATGGAGAAGACCTAAACCGTTCTTGAAAATTGCCGTGCTTTTCCCTTCTTTCATTGTCCTTCTTTTCTTTCCTTCAGACCGCCTAATAATACTTATCCCTTATAAGCCAAATGACCACTTTTCCCTCCCCTTTATAACTAAGCTTTTAAACCTCCTAGGGGCATTTTGGTCATTACACCCAATTCCCGCTAATTCCTTGAATGTCTCTAATATTTACCGCTTACTTCCCGACACCTAACTAATCACCAATTATATTCCTCAATATCAAAATAGACCCCAATATATTCTCTAAATTCCCATAAATACCCCCAGGCTCGTCCGGAGCCGGGTATAAATCCCCGCCGTGACTTTTTTCGCTGAACCGCTCACTAGGATCGCCTCAAGCCATAGATTACAATATATATCCACATAATAATGTGGTCTCGACAATTTATCACAAGTATATACAGTTATGCCCTCAACGGGCGAAAATTACAATTATGCCATTCTAACCTAATCAGGGCCTACATGCATACTAATACACATAGTCATGCATCACAGATATTCAAATAATCATATAGCATGCGTTTAATCATTAAATCACATATAATCCAATTATGCCCTCCCGACGCACTAATCAAGGCCCTTAAGCCTTATTAGTAAATTTGGGTCGTTACACAAAGACCGCTTTGATCCTATATGGAATGGTTGTTGGATGAGATTGTTAAAGAATACCTTTATATGATATCAAAATTTGAGCTCATAAGGTTATACATTATAAGGAAACATGTGTTGCCCAAGTGGGAGATTATTGGATTAAAATCATATTTTATGGGCATATATGTATAATGTATAATGCTATTATAAGCGTGATACAAAATTAAGTGATTAATTAGGTTATAAGTATCGTAGGGTTTTAAAGTGTCATGGATTTAATGTGTAGAAGTGAATTTTTAATTTTATAATTGGCAAAATTGGAAATCACTAATTATAAATTAGGGTTGTGGTGCCCTATATATGTATAATTATATTTTGTCTGCAATCTCATTAGTAGAGAAGAAAAGAGAGACTCTTCTCTCATAGAAATACATATTATATAGGAAAATCTAAACCCTTTGTGCAATCTCCAACAATGATCTCAGATTAGTACTTTTGCTTTCATGTTCATCTTCTTCTTTGATTTAGCAAATGATCTATAGAAATATAATTTAAGATTTTTTATTAAAACACTTTTAATAAAATGATTAGGATCTGAGATTATTTATTGAAATATTGATATTTATACATGTTACTTGAGTGTTTTATAAATCCTAACAGAAACTACTAGTGAAGGCCGGGGTTGGACCCCTACCTACAATTTGTCAAAACTGACAAAGTTAAAATGTGTTTTGAGAAAATACATCAATTGGAAGGAAACCCTTCGCAGCAATTCAAAGGTCTTGCAAAATGAAAACCCTAAAAAAGGGAAATGGTAAGAAAATATAGAATTTATGAAGGAGCATTTTTTTATGGGTAGTTTATTATTAAGGTGTAGGATCAATGACGCAGCCTACTATTGTAGAACAAGGTCAATATTTTGACTAGCTTTCTTTATTTCTTTTGTTATTCCCATACACGTGATATATGAGCTTATTGATCCACTGTAAAAGATATTGCGAGATTAATTATGAAAGGGATAAAGGTGTTACAGTAGTGCCAGCAAATTTATATCAAATAAGTTAGACTAGATAGTGACTCTTTGACTCTTCACACGGTGGATTGTTCCAACCTATGATTAGGGGTTGGAAGACGATGAAGATTGAAAGCTCGTCGAATGTCACAAAAATAGTAAAGGATTATGTTTTGATCCAAGACTTTTCCATGTCACTAGTCAATGATTTATAAGCGTATAAATAAAGATTTTTGGGAAATTCTACGGTGGTGGTGTTATTTTTGCCCTAGGGGAGTCTCTGTTTTTTAGTACTAAGAGAATTATAATTTAAATTTTTTTATATAATAATATACTTTTTAGTTATAGTATGCATTTTATACATTTTTAGAAAATTCTGAATAATTTACAATATCAAAAAATAGAATTCAAAATATTGAGTTACACGCACTTAAAATATACAGATACACGTGCAACTAATTGTTTGAACTATATTCAACACCGTAGATTATTCGAAATTTTTCAAAAAACTAGTAGGATGTCTGCTACAATTGCTATGTATACTATCATATAAAAAAATTTAGATTATAATTTATTCACAGGTTGAAAATAAAAACGCTCCAATAGGTAGGCACAAAAGTAATCCTCCTACTATAGAATTACCCAAAGATTTTTACACCTAATAATACTCCTTAGGCTAACTAAGCGGTACCTTATTTCTTCAAAAGGGTATTGAATAGAGCAAATAAAATTCTCTTTTTTTTTTCTTCCCCTATTCAATGATTTATATGCAATGAAGGTCTTTAGAAGCTGATTGGATGGGAGTATTAGAAACAGGGAAAAGAGAATGAGAATAAAAATAGAAATGGAAAAGAATAAGATTTAAAATAATTAATACAAAAATTATTCAATTTTCAATTTTTTCGTCATGGAATAATATTTCATTCTATTTTTGGATTCCAAAATGAATGTTATTGCATTTCAACACTTTAGTGATGTTTGTTTCCTTAACTATTTTTTTTTTGTTTTTAAAATCTAAGAACTGTTTTCTAAAAACAAATAGAGGTGAAAACAATTTTAAAAAAAAAGTTACAACAAACATAAAATTTTGAGAATAATAAATAATTATTTTTAATTATTCTCAAAAAAAAATTTGTCAATTTTTTTCTCACATAGCATTTTTAGTTATTATTATCTCAAATCATTTTCTGTCATTAATTTATCTTTCCTCATTTTTTTCTTTCATCACTTTTGATTTCATTATTTTATCCTTCATCACTTCATATATCCTCATTTTCTATAGCGTCCCAAATTTGCTAATAAGGCTTAGGGCATTGATTAGTGTGTCTGGAGGGCAATAAGTGATTTATTATATAAATAATTTGATGAGTATGTGATTAGAAATGCATGATTAGGTGAATTAAATATGCATGTGGGCCCCGTGTGGTTATTAGGGGCATGTTTGTAATTTTAGCCCGCTGAGGGCCATAAATGCAATATTTGTGATTATTGTGAATATTGTGATATATTTGTGTTGCACGATCCCAAACAGTCCTAAGGGGCGGTTTAGCTAGAAAATCACAACGGGGTCGAATAGGGGTATTTCAAGCATTAGACATTTTATTAGGTTATTGGGTTATGAAAATAAATATTTGGAGATAAATTTGAAGTTAGAACGTTTAGGAGGGAATATCGGGAAAATTTACCATTTTTCCCTCGGGGATGTTTTTGGTACCTCGAGCCTTGGAAGTAACTTAAGTGACTTAGGATAAGTAAAATAAAACCAAGGAAGCATTCAAAATCTTAGAGAACCGACCCTCACACTATCTTGGAGTTCTCTCTCTTTGGAAGTTTGGAGACTTTGACCTATTAGAGAATTTGGGCTTGCTTTCAAGGGAATTGAGGCTGGTGGAGATTGAGGATTAGCTCAGGGCAAAGCTATCAGTTGAGGTAAGGATTCTAGCACCTAATTAATTATGCTGAGTTTTGTTGGTGTTTCAAGGTTATGCATGTGAGCTAGGTGGTGAATCACTCTTGAGTTTCTAGATGAGGTTTGGGGTTAATTCTTGTTAGGTTTTGTTGTTGAGACTATAGTAGAGCTACTCTGGTGAGTAAGTTGGATTGTTGGGTTGATTTTGGGGTAAATTTGCTTGGTTTTAGTTGTGAAAATGGAGGATTTTTTTGGGTTCGAAGGGTCGGGTCGCGACATTGTTCTTGTTGAGTCGCGGCCCTTTAGAACACTTTGGAGCCCAGGAAGAAGGAAGGGTCGCGACACACCATGGATTGGGCCGTGGCGCGCATAGCCTGTTTTGGGGGTTGGGGATTCTGGTTGAGGCAGGCTGCGGCATGGGTTCTTGGGGCCGCGACGCTTAGTGGGTTTTTGGACCCCAAGGAGGTTTTAGGCTCGGGAATCCAAAAGTTAAGGCTCGGGATGGATTTTATCACCCGGATTGATGGAATTCAAGGTCCCGGAGACTAGAATTATGACCCAAAGTTATTTAATGGATTAGAACTTGATGGATGGATGTTGTTGATGCATTGTGACTAGGTTTTTAGCGAGGCTCGGACTAGGGGGAGTGTGCTCGAGATATCGGTGCTCGGAAAGATCGGGACACAGGTAAGAAAGTTGTTGTACCCATACAGCAGGGCGAGGCCCTATAATTTGTGTTGCAGGGCACGACCCTATATGATTGTACTGCAGGGCGTAGCCGCATTGATTATGTTTATATGTGTTTAAGTATTTGTCTAATTATGCTATGTGTGCATACTTGTGAATGAACGGCAATGACCGGGAACGGAGAAGGCCGAGAACGGCAAGGGCCGAGAACGACAAAGGCCAAGAACGGCAAGGCCGAGTATGGCAAGGGGCCGGGAGCATCGTTAAGCACGCGGAGTGAGACCCTATTGGATACCTGGGATATCCTCACGATGTAGACCGCGAACCCAGGACCTGGTAAAGCGTCTGGGACGACATGGCTGTTATGTGTTTAGCCTGTTGACAGTTTTGTTATGTGCTAAATGATAGATATGCATATGTTATTTGCTTATGTGGAGTTTTCTTGCTGGGCTTCGGTTCACGGGTGCTCTATGGTGTAGGTAAGGGCAAGAGGAATGTCGACCAACCATGAGTACGGAGAGCGTAAAGCGACGTGCACATGTTTGGCCTGCCTGGCTGCCATGGCCAGGGGTATTTTTTGGGAGATGTTTATATTAAACCTAGTTTTGTCGTTTAGTTGACTTTAATTATATTTTTGAGTTGTAAATATTTCTAAATAGTATTTTGGAATCCCAAATGTTTAATGCTTTATAATTTTCAGTGTGACTACATTTTCAAATTATATGACTTTTATTATAGTTTAGCTACACTTTTGACATAAACCCTCGATTAACAAGTTAATTGCACGTTTTAAACTCACTTAGTAACGACTCTAAGAAAGTAAGGCGTTACATTTTCTCTCCCTTTATTTTTTATATCTCACTATTTTCTTTCTCTCGTCACTTTCCCTCTAATTTTTTTCTTGCATCAATTTCTGTCTTCTAAATTTTTCTTCCTCAAAATTTCTCTCATTCTTTTCTCTCTCCTTATTTTTCATCAATTTTTCTTTCACATTACTTTATCTCATTATTTATTACAAACTTTTAAAATATTTCTCTTCGTAAATATATTTATTAATTTTTTATTTAAGATTTTTATAAAAAAAAAGTAAACTAAAATATTATTTTTAGAGAATATTAACCAAACACATGTTTTTTTAAAACAACAAAAACTGTTTTCTGTTCTCATTTCTGAAAACACAAATTTGAAAACAAAAAACAGATAATAATACCAAATAAGCCCTTAAAGGGTGTTTTGCTTCTTAACTAAAAAATTATTTTTTGTATTTAAAATCTAAAAACTGTTTTCTGAAAACAAGTAGGGGTGTTTGACATTGGTTTTAGAAAATAATTTTTAAAAACAAAATTACAAAAAATAGAAAATTTTGAGAGCAACAAAAAATTATTTTTAGTTGTTCTCAAAAACAATTTTTGTCAATTTTTTTTTTCATATAACATTTTTAATTATTATTATCTCACATCATTTTCTCTCTTATTATCTCTCCCTACTTTCTCTCTCATCACTTTTGTTCTCTTTATTTTCTCTCATAACTTATTATCTCATTATTTTCTCTCTCTACATTTTTTCTATCTCATCACTCTCTCTCATTTTTTTTTCTTGCATCAAATTCTCTATTATCAATTTTTCTTCCTTAAAATTTCTCTCCTTACTCTCTCTCTTCTTATTTTTCATCATTTTTTTTCACATTACTTTATCTCATTATTTATTTCAAAATTTTAAAATATTTTTCTCTTTATAAATATATTTATTAATTTTTATTTAAGATTTAAAAAAAAAAAAAAAAAAACTAAAAAATTGCTTTTAGAAAACATTAACCAAACACATTTTTTTTTAAACTACAAAAACTAATTTTTGTTCTCATTTCTGGAAACGCAATTTTGAAAATAAAAAACAGAAAACAATATCAAGCATATGTTCTCTTTGTTTCTAACCAAATAGAGGGAAAAAAAATGTAATCCATTCCATTCCATCTAATCCTAATAATACACCGTAGGCCAAACTAAGGCTTACCTTATTTATCCAAGAGGCTGCTGCAAAGTCAAGCTTCCAACTATTTCAAGGATTTCAACGAAAACCACTGCCCTAAGGAGAAAAACTGGTATTGTCCATAACAGTGCCTCACATCTAAAAGACCGTTTCGATTTGAGGATAGTTATAAGACTAATCCTACACTTATTATCAATTGATTTTGAAACTCATGAATCTTAACAGTGGCTAAACTAACTAGACTAAGGAAAAAGAAATCAATCAATTCCGCCTATAGAATGATTTTTGGCACTTTTGTTTTCCTTCTTTTTCAGGCCCCTACTTCTGCATTATTATTGCCAGGAGAGAACTTCTTTTTCTATCTTTTGTTCTACCTCAGTCTCCGGAAAAATCAAAATTAAACTGCTGAAATGCTTTACAGTTATAGTACAGGAATTTTTAACTCTATTGGTTAATCTCGGCATATTAACCCACGATCATCGCCAACCTTGTTCATTTTTCTTTTCTGGTACACTTTCAGCTGTCTGTACATCATTTGGTTCTGTCATAAAATCAAATAACTTGTGAATTTTCTTAGAACATCAATAACATGTGAAATCTCTCATAAATTAAGCAAAAAATAATGCAAAAAGACAATATATATATATAATACATGTTGGAAAGTAGGTGTTCTTAAACATTAATTTATTCATTTCATATTTATGTGTCGCATTGATATATTTGGTTATTTTTTTTCCACATACAATTATTCCAGCTGTGCTAAACTTAAAGTAGAATTTGAAAAATAAAATGTGGAAGGAAAGCGTGTGTGTAGAAATATCTCTCCAGATTTTAGCGGGGGGCAAGCTGTCTGTACATCATTAAGGTTAAGGAAAACATAGAATACTATCACCCAATGGACCTCATCACTCTCATCAGTCATCAACAAGAGGCTGAGACAGATCTATTCGTCAAGGCATATTTGAATGGGCATTGGCACGGGTAAACTTAATGTAAATTGTCTAATAGAACCAGAAAGGCCTAGTGAAAATAACCGCATTGTCACTTCCAGGATACGAAGAAGAACATGATAGTTCTCCTGAAATATCTACTTGACTGCATTCTTAATATACTCAGATAAGTTAATAACAGCTCACAGAACCATAGCAAAGGGTTGGCTGGGGCCTAAGATACCGAAGAAGTCTCATCATCCTCCAAAATTACAGATGTAGTGAGAAGGAAAAGCATCTATATCTTCTTGTGTTGTCGTACTCTAAGATGTCCTTGTCTTGTGTCATGTTGTTGTGCAAACCACATTCTGTTGTTTTTCCATTTTTGCTCTGTTTACAGCAGCTGACACTAACGTGGTATTTGCTTTCCGCCTTTAATGTTCATCACTTTTCACTCATCTCCTACCCTTAAATGGTTAACTATCCCATTTCAATCAAATGCTTATCGTTCCAACATCCTTCAAAGTCAAACCCCAATAAACAAACCACACCAATATAGTAGTTTTCTAATTTCTGTAAAAGGTGACACATAATGAATGAACAGAAATGATGGATACTAGTAGAAAGCAAGGTAGAAATGAACAGAAAAAGGTGATACATAAACACAACATAGTGAATGATGGATTTAAGGGAATAAGAGACTTTACCACTGATCATCCTCGATTATGATAGTAGAAAGCAAGGTAATTTTCAAATTATCAATATCTTTGACCAATTTCTGATTTTCCTGATTTCCTTTCTCTATCTCAAGTTGTAAAGCTTCATTTGGGAAGAATTGCAATAGATCAGAGCGAGTCAAGAATTTAATAGCAATAATTGTAATCGACCACCACTTATACAGAAAAATAAAAGTAAAAACAAACTAAAATAAACCCACGGTGTTCAAAACATGAAGGTAAAGACAATTCAAAAATGCTGAAAGAAAAAAAAAACAAGAAATAAGAATATATATATATTTAATTCTTCTGAGACAGCAATTTAAGATCATTCTAAGATAAGCAGAAGCCTACATTATTATGAACTTGTTACTCGACTATACTTAGCTTAGCTTAATGAAGAACAAAGCTATGAAAATAAAACAATCTGACGCTAAAATTGGGCATGTGTGGTCATCACATTATTGAAATTTTATACTTCTACGAAAACAAAGTTTGATAAGTTATGACGGCACAGCAAAAGATGAAATGAAACCAAATTTAAGATTTGGTTTGATTAATTTATGCAAATAATGAATCAAATCCAAACTGACAAAATAAAATAAGAATTTCAACAAGGTGCTAAATTAACATAAGAACTAAACCATGCATGAACAACAAATAAGAAATTACCGCAATTGCAATTATGAAGATCTTCAAGAATTTCTTCCACAAATGCCTGCATTGAATTCTTTAACATATTGCTCTTCTTATCCAATATACAAACTTCAATCTCAATAAACTCTTTCTCTGAAAGCATGGTCCTTAGATCATCATTCTTGCCAAAATCACTCTGAAACTCTAGGCACTTCTTCACAAACCCATCTCTAGACATCAAATCACTTTATAAAGACAGTGCTTTATTTTTACAGGAATTATCACAATACTACATACAAACATGCGTTTCATACTCTACAGATCCTACAACTGGCCTCAAATTCAAACAATGAATCTTTCTCAACAATAGGAAAATCTCCTAATTCATTGCAATAATGAATCCAGACCAAATTTTAGTGAATTACTTACTGCTTATTACTGATTCTCTTCAGTGTGTCATCCCGTTTCATTCTTAAACTACTCAATTGCTTGTCCAAAGATTCCAAAGAGCTTCTTGAACTATCTACAAAGAAAATAAAATAAAATCAAAGTTACACACATATACATGCATTTTGATTAGTAAAAGAATAGAAATTAAGTAAATTAAAAATAATTACGAGTGAGAGTAAGCAAGCTGTTAATCTGAAATTGAGAGACGTAAAGCGTCTTGGTGAGATCGGATTCTCTGGAGGCCATAGCTTTTTCCGATTCCGAGCATTTGACGATCTCCGATTCGATCTCCCGAGTTATCTGGATATTGTCCTCGATTCCTTGATTGACCTGGTTCAAATTAAGATATTTTCGGAATGAGAATTATAGAGAAAAAAAGGAAGAAATAGAAGAAAGTTACTTGATCGAGCATGTCCTTGAGCATAGAGATATGGCAGAGGATTGCACCCGAGTCCTCCATTTTCACGCTTTTCCTCTTGCTCCAATGTTCAAATTTTCCCGCTTTTGCTTTCCGTTTATACCCGTTGAGATTCTTATCTCTTGTATATATTATTTATTTATTTATAAATGTCCAAATATACCCACGTCATATTTCAAGGTAGAATCTAGCCTAACTAAGTAACCCTGTGTGTCTCCTTTGGTGGTTGATTTTGATAAAAAAAAAAATACAAGAGGAACCTCTGGACCCTAACCATGTGGTTCCTTCATCTACTGAGGGCATTTCTGTGGACATCCCGGTTTCAAATGCTTTACTCCCCGTGGTTGGCAATGAAACTTCTCTCTCTACTCTACCGGCGGCGCCTACTACGCACGGCTGCCGGGCACCATGAGTCTCTTTCTTTGGAACATTCGGGGAATGGATGGTGACCGAACGTTCGACGCCCTTAATGCCCATGTACGAGAGCTTCAACTGGATCTCATTTTTTTTATCTGAAACTTTAAGCACTCACGTGCAATTGGAATATCTTCGGATTCGTTTCGGGTTTGCTAGTAAGTTTGTTGTTGACAAAGTGGGTCAAAGTGGAGGTATTTGTTTGATGTGGAAAGACCATTCAAGTTGATAGTAGAGAGCCTTCTTCGAGACAAGGCGAATCTCCCAAGCAATCTCTTGCTATTTCATTCAACATCCATTTTCTAATTACAAATTGTCTATTTATATCAAGCAATTAGGAAGATAAAAAAAAAAAAAAAAACAGAAAGTATTAATCTCCAGCCACAACTCAGCGTTGCTCCATCCTAACAAACTCTTGGAGCCATCGGGGTCTCATGCGCACGCACTCTCTCGCCATCCCTGGTTTGGTGGTTTTATCTTCCTTGTTGTTGTCTTCTTTCTCAGATGAAGGGGTCGATTCTTCCTTTTGGATAGCATCCTCTATCCAGCCTCTAATCTTCACTTGAATCTCTCTTGGGTCCAAAGTTATTGGGCCTGCCAATTGGGTTGGGCTAACACTACTCCCTTGCTCGAAAACGACCTTGTCCTCAAGGTTGGTAAGGTCATAAAGTTGGCAGAATTCTGGAAAGTCTTCCCAAGTCGCATCTTCCGGAGCACTCAAAGACCACTGAACCAACACTTGTGGTTTGTTGTGATGGAGGCGAGTAGCTAAGATGGCTTGAGGAACAGGTTTGTTGTTGATAGCAAGATTAGGGAGTGGGTAACAAGTAGGTGGAGCACTACCATAAAATGGTTTAAGCAAAAAGACATGGAAGGTCGGGTGAATGCGACTACCTGTTGGTAATTCGAGGGTGTAGGCAACAGAACCCACCCTAGCTTTGATTGGAAAAGGACCAAAGTACCTTCTACAGAGCTTAGAGTGGAGACGCTTAGCCACTGTTGCTTGTCGATATGGCTGTAGCTTAACTAATACCAAATTGCCAAGTTTGAACTCAATATCCCGACGCTTCTTATTAGCTTGTTGTCTCATACGGTTCTGAGCTTGTAGTAGATTTTTCTTCAGTTGCTAAAGGATGACATCTCTGGCTAGCAAGTCCTCTTCGACAGCTTGAATGGTTGTGGTACCCCGAGTGGAAGAAGTAATAGTTGGAGGAGTTCGCCCATAGACAGCTTGAAAAGGGGTCATACCAATAGCTGAGTGTTGACTAGTATTATAATGGTATTCAGCCCAAGATAGAAACTTACTCCATTGCTTAGGATTTTTAGCTGTGAATGCCCGGAGGTATTGTTCCAAATAGCAATTAGTCACTTCCGTTTGACCATCTGTTTGAGGATGGTATGAAGAGCTCATTTTCAATGTAGTACCCATTAACTCGAATAAATTTTTCCAAAATGCACTAGTAAAAATCGGGTCGCGATCCGACATAATAGACCTTGGCATGCCATGTAAACGTATCACCATATGAGAAAAGAGTTCAGCGACCTTGGTGGCTGAATAATGATTTGGCAGGGCCCCAAAATGAGCATATTTGGTAAAGCGATCCACTACCACCAAGATGTTAGTGACCCCAAAAGAGTTTGGTAACCCCACAATAAAATCCATGGCTAGATCCTCCCAAACGCGTTCTGGAAGTTCCAGTGGTTGTAGCAACCCATAGGGGGCAGCAGATGAGTATTTCACTGTCTGACAGATCACACACGCTTGCACAAATTTTTACACTTCAGTTTTCATACCTGGCCAAAAAAAAATTGGCGCTCAACTGTAACGCCCTAGATAGCCAAGACCGTTATACTGTGTGTTTATAAGGTGCTAGACTTGCTAATCAAGTCGTTTAACTGAAAACATGCTATTGAAACTATAAAGGAACTAGGGTTAAAATGTTTTGGTCTCAAAAGTCACATTTTTCATTAAGAAACATTATCTGTTTACACGGGATCCCAAAAAAATAATAAGTTTAAAGGCCGTTTACAAAAGTCATAAGGTTTAAGTACAATATCAAACCATATTAAGGCAAAACAGATAGTTAGGCAATCCCTATCTTGATTCACTCCTTGACCATGGCGATCAAACAGCTGGCTATGTACATTCAACCCCGCAGCTCTCCATCTCAGGATTGGTCCAACTTGCCCTTGCCTTTACCTGCACCACGTAGCACCCGTGAGCCAAGGCCCAGCAAGAAAACACAACAACAGAGCATAAGCAATCAACAGGCAAATCAATATCTCATATTGCATCACATATTCTCAACCATATAAGCATTCAGTATAATCAAGTATCCCACATACTAAACATATCAACTCATATCATATACAGTTCACAAATGATAACTAGGGCTAGCGCCCTCAGGCCGCTCCCTCCGTTATCCCACTGACTTCGGCTCGCTTAAACCAAGCTCAGTGAATATTAAGCTGTCCTCGGCTACCATTGGCCAAGCCGCGCCCTGTGCACAAATATTGTGTACGACACCCTTAGGCCGCTATCACATGTCCCATGGCATAATACCATCATTGACATAATACAAGTATCGGGAGCACTTAGTCCCATCACAATCATATAACCGAGTGCAGTTTTCTTACCTTTTGATTTGCTAGCTTTGATCACTCGACTCCTTGAGCACGATCCCCCTCGAGCCCTAGCGCTCACCTAAACACAACCATAGGCCAAAGTCATCATCAATCCTCAAGTCCAAAACCTAGCCTCGGGACCAATCTCGAGCCCCCGGGAAGTCCTAGTTCCACCAAACAAGGTGGTGGAATCAAACCCCAAACCCTTGGTCAAAATCCCTTGCAAATAACCCTAAAATCCCTTTCAGAAGACAGGGTAGCACTACAGTGCTCATTGGAGGGCGCTACAGCGCTACAAACAGAAGTAAAATCCCCTCAGCATGCATGGCCTAGCGCTACAGCGCCCAAAGGCTACAACAGCGCTACAGCGCCCAAAGGCTACAACAGCGCTAGTCACAAACAGGCACCAACACAGTTTCCCCTCCTGCGATTTCCTCGAGCCAAACTCAACCAAAACTTCTCCAAAACTTCACCAAACTAAAAAACAACCTTATGAACATACTCCACTCATCCCAAGCACCCCAAATACTCAAAACCCAATCACATGCATCCCTAATCTCAAAATTCACCATAGCTGACCCTAAGCTCAGAAACTCAGCAGAGTTAGAAGCTTAGAATTTATACCTTTGATGGAACTTCGACCTCAAGTTGCCTCTAGACCTCCTTGGCTTGCTCTTCCTCAACCCTTGGCTTCAACTTCCCTAGAATTCCCCATCAACACATCTTAGATATCTTTGCTAAACACCAAAACCAGAACTGAAGGAATTACAGAATTTTACCTCAAGTGATGGCCTAACCTTTCTAAACCCTTGTCAAATCCTCAAGCTTAGCTCAGAAACCTTATGGCTTAGTTGACCTAGCTCCCCTCTGAATTTTGCTCCAAGAAAACGCCCAGAAATGGTGAAGGATATCACCAACCGACTCCTAGGAAAACAGCTCTGTTTTTCCTTCCTTTTCTTTCTCCTTCTTTTCTTTTCAGACTTCTATTACATTCTACCACTTCCACTAACTTAAGGGCATTTTAGTCATTTCACCCCAATTCCCACTAACTCCTCGAGTGTCTCTAATATTCCCCGCTTAATTCCCGATACCTAATTAATCTCCAATTATATTCCTCGATGTCAAAATAGACTCCAATATACTCACTGAATTCCCATTTATACCCCCGGGCTCACCCCGAGTCGGGTATAAATCCCCGGCATGACTTTTTCGCTACTTTGCTCACTAGGATCGTCTCGAGTCACAGATCATGAATATATCCACATAATAATGTGGTCTCAACAATTATCACATATATCAATACAGTTATGCCCATACTGGCCAAAATTACGGCTATGCCCTTCTAACCTAATCAGGGCCTACATGCATACTAACACACATAGTCATGCGTCTCAAATATTCAAATAGTCATATATCATGCTATTACTCATCAAAGTCACACATAATTCCCATTATGCCCTCCAGGCACACTAATCAAGGCCCTTAAGCCTTATTAGCGAATTTGGGTCGTTACATCAACCGTAAGAATGTGTGCTCCGAACCAGCATGTCCGCCCACTGGGTCTCATGGAATTCCTTCATAAGTCACTGCTTGAGATTAGAATGGGTACTCACTCGGAGGCGCTGCTTGTAGTATAATAACCCATCTCGTATTGAGTAGTCTGAACTATCGAGTGTGTGATCTTCTAACTGGGCATGGAGGCGACGTAATTCCGGACAGGTGGTATTTTCTCTTCTTAATTCTTCCAAAAAATCAAAACAAGCTGAAGTAATAGCAGTAGTAAGTAAGGAAACCGATCCTTCGTGTTGTCTGGATAATGCATCAGCTGCTGAATTAGCTTTTCTTGCTTTATATTTGTAACGACCCAAATTTGCTAATAAGGCTTAAGGGCCTTGATTAGTGTGCTGGGAGGGCATAATTGGGATTAGAGTGAATAGTACTTATTTGAATGTGATATTATGTGATTAATGGTGCCTAAATGATATTATATGACAATTGATGATATTATGTGATAATATGAAATAAATATGTTATATATGTGAGAACCACATTATTATGTGGATAATTCTGCAGCCGGCGACTCGAGGCGATCCTAGGGCTAGATAGCGGGAAAAGTCACAATGGGGCATTATAATTGACTTTGGATAAGTCAAGGAGTATTTTTGGTATCGGGTGGTGATTTAGACTATCGGGTGATGGAAATAAATAATTGGAGATATATTTGAGTTTAGGGTGTCTAGGCGGGATTATTGGGGGATTTTACCGTTTTGCCCTCGGGGATGTTTCCGGTACCCCGAGCTTTGGGATTAGTTTGACAACTTAAGGATAGACTTAAGGAATATGTTAGAAAATAGTAGACACAAGTTTAAACCGACCTTTCTCTCCTTCTCTCTCTTAGCAAAGGCAAAACCCTGATTTTCAAGGGGGAAATTGACTGAAACTTGGGGGAATTGAAGGGCTGAACCAGAGGATTAGCTCAAGGAACTAATCAAGGGTTGAATTAGAGCCAAGGTAAGAATTAATTTTTGTTTCTAAGGTTAGAAATTTAAGGAGAAATGGCTGATTTTTTAATAGTTGTGGTTTTGGCATTCAAGGTGGGGTTGAGGCTCAAAACTCTGAAGATAGGCCAGGGGATCCTTGGAGAAATGATTCTATAGCTGAGGTAAGGTTTAATTTAAAGTTTGATGGTTGAATTTGAGAGTTTTCATGGCTGGTTTTGAGTTTTGTGGGTTTGAATCCCAGAAATTGGAATTGGGATTTTGGTGAGTGTTAGGCTGGATTTTTGGTTGGATTGTGTTGTTTAAATCATTCTAATGATGTTGTAATTAATTGGTTTTGAGTTGGGGGCTTTGGGATGGCTTAAGGTGAGGTTTAGAGATTGAAAATGGTGGATTTTTCTGGGTTCGAAGGGTTGGGTCGCGGCATGGTTCTTGGTGAGCCGCGGCCCTTCGAGGCTGTTGCATGCTGAGGAAGGAGGGCGGGCCGCGGCATGGTCCAGCAATGTTGCGGCCCTTACCTGTTTTTGTGCCTTAGATGGTTCTGTTTGGGGGCCATGCCGCGGCATGGGTGGCCTATGCCGGGGCGCTTAAGGGATTTTGGGATTTTGAGATTTTAGGCTTGGGAATTTAACCTAGGGTGCTCGGGATTGAATCTTTTTACCATATTTGGTGAAGTTCAATGTTCCGGGGACTAGAACTTGGTTTGGAAACTCATTTAAGATTGTTAATGGTATCTTTCATCATGGTTGTGACTAGGTCCTAAGCTAGGGCTCGGGGATCGGATCGCGCTCAAGGAGTATCGCTCGTAACTAATTCATCTAGAAGCTAAAGGTAAGAAAACTACACCCGGTTGAATATTTGAATGGGACTAAGGGCTCCCTGATATATATGATTGAAAGAATGGTATTATGCCATGTAAGTTGTAAACCAATGGCCTAAGTGTGCCACGGTTAACTTGTGGAATTGGCACGGCTCAGACACTGGTATCCGATGACAGCTTATTATGCACTGAGCTCGGTTTAAGCGGGCCGGAGTCAGTGGGTTAAACAGAGGGTGCGACCTAAGGTGTCTGATACGAACCACGCCAACAAGTGTGACGAAACCCGACACCAAATATGGAACAGCCACCAAGAACACACGAGATTGGAATGGAACCGCGACCCAATGCTTAGCCAAGCACGAACCTTGGTATGAGGAAGACGCCACAAACGGGGATGGAATCCGTTTGATAAGTCAGGATGAACGTCACAAGGAATCTCCTTGATAAGTTCAAAAGTTTCTTCAAGAACTCAAGAAGAAATAAACTCACAATTTCATTCAACATAATCTGATTTTTCACATTGTTTTGGCAGTCCTTATAAGGACGAAAATTACATGAAAACAAGACCCTTGGTCTTCCTAATGAAACCGAAAAATTAAGGACAGCCCCTTTGTCTTCCTAATGAAAACCGAAATTAAAGACAAGCCTTTTGTCTTCCTCATGAAAACCGAAAATTAAAGACAAAAGGCCTATTGGACTCACACAAGTCAAATGTTTGACTTATCACAAAATAAACAAATACTAAAAAACGTGACTAAAAATAAAAGACTCATTAAGTTCCTAAACTCAGTCAACTTTGATGAGTAAGACAAGTCTTTGTTCTCCTTCAATGTTGACCACGGTCTCCTCTTGTTTTAGGACTTTGTGGACTAGGCTGTTAAGTTCTTCCTTGAATCTCTTGGCTCGTGCCCTCGTCACTGGACCAACTGGAACTTGACTTGATACTTGGGTCTTGGTGTCCTCATCATTCCCCCCCACTTTAGAAGGATTTGACCTCAAATCGTCACCTGCATCAAAAGGACTCAAATCAGAAACATTAAAAGTAGCACTAACATTATACTCACCTGGTAAATCGAGTCTGTAGGCATTGTCATTGATCCTTTCAAGTACTTGAAATGGACCATCTCCTCGAGGTAGCAATTTTGAATGCCTTTGTGTTGGGAATCGCTCTTTCCTCATGTGTAACCATACCCAATCACCGGGCTCAAAAACCTGCTTATGACGACCCTTGTTAGCTTGCTTAATGTATTGTTCAGTCCTTCTCTCTATGTTGAGTCGCGCCCTCTTATGGATTTTCTTCACAAATTCTGCCTTCTTCTCGCCATCTAAATTCAAATGCTCAGAAACAGGTAAAGGTGATAAATCCAAAGGAGTTAGAGGATTAAAACCATAAACAATTTCAAATGGTGAAAATTTAGTAGCAGAATGCATTGAACGATTATAAGCAAACTCAACATGTGGCAAACAATCTTCCCAAGTCTTAATATTTTTACTTATGATAGCCCTCAACAAGGTGGATAGGGTCCTATTAACTACTTCTGTTTGACCATCGGTTTGAGGGTGACAAGTAGTAGAAAATAATAGTTTTGTCCCAAGTTTTCCCCACAATGTTTTCCAAAAATAGCTTAAGAACTTGGCATCCCTATCTGATACAATTGTTCTAGGCATACCATGTAATCTCACAATCTCCCTAAAGAACAAATCTGCAACGTTAGAGGCATCATCAGTTTTATGACAAGGAATAAAATGAGCCATCTTAGAGAATCTGTCTACAACCACAAAGATTGAATCCCTCCCACGCTTACTTCTAGGTAAACCCAACACAAAATCCATTGAAATGTCAACCCATGGTGAACTAGGGGTAGGTAGGGGTGTGTAAAGGCCATTTGGCTGAACTCTTGATTTAGCTTGCCTACAAGTGACACACCTACCACAAATTCGCTCAACATCTCGTTTCATGTGGGGCCAAAAGAAGTGCTCTTGCAACATAGCTAGGGTCTTAGCAACTCCAAAATGTCCCATCAACCCTCCCCCGTGGGACTCTCTAACTAGCAAATCTCTCAAAGAACAATTAGGTACACACAACCTATGCTCCCTAAACAAGAAACCCTCATCCCTATAAAATTTTCCTTCAGCAGATTTTTCACAAACACCATAAATTTCCCCAAAATCATGGTCAGCAGAATACAGCTCCTTTATGTGTTCAAACCCAAGTAATTTAGCATCAAGAGTGGAGATTAGGGCATACCTGCGAGAAAGGGCATCAGCAACCACATTCTCCTTACCTTGTTTATAGCGAATGACATAAGGAAATGTCTCAATGAACTCAACCCATCTTGCATGTCTCTTGTTGAGCTTGTGTTGGCCTTTCAAATGTTTCAAGGATTCATGATCTGTGCGAATCACAAACTCCTTTGGCCACAAATAGTGCTGCCATGTTTCTAAAGCACGCACTAGTGCATACAATTCTTTGTCATAGGTGGGGTAATTGAGGGCAGCCCCACTTAGCTTTTCGCTAAAGTATGCAAGCGGTCTCCCATCCTGCATAAGAACAGCGCCAATACCTATTCCAGAAGCATCACATTCAACTTCAAAAGTGTTAGAAAAGTTAGGCAAAGCAAGTAAAGGAGCATGAGTAAGCTTGTATTTCAGTAGCTGAAATGCCTCCTCTTGAGCTTCACCCCATTTAAATATCACATTCTTTTTGATAACTTCTGTAAGTGGTGCGGCGATGGTGCTAAAATTTTTCACAAACCTCCTGTAGAAGCTAGCAAGTCCATGAAAACTTCTAACATTACCTATAGTTGTAGGGGTCGGCCACTCTTGGATGGCTTTGATCTTTTCTTCATCCACCTGAATACCTGTGGCACTTACAACAAAACCTAGGAAAACAAGCTTATCGGTGCAGAAAGTACACTTACTGAGGTTAGCATATAAACTCTGTTTCCTAAGAACATCCAAAACAGAATGCAAATGCAAAACATGGTCATGCAAATTCTTACTATAAATAAGAATATCATCAAAATACACAACCACAAATTTTCCAATGAAAGCACGCAATACATGATTCATTAAGCGCATGAAAGTGCTAGGTGCATTAGTTAGTCCAAAAGGCATGACTAACCACTCATACAATCCATGTTTAGTTTTAAAAGCAGTTTTCCACTCATCCCCTTCTTTCATACGTATCTGATGATACCCACTTTTAAGATCAATTTTGGAAAACACACAAGAACCATGCAATTCATCTAACATGTCATCTAAACGAGGAATGGGATGTCGATATTTTACCGTTATATTGTTGATGGCTCGACAGTCAACACACATCCTCCATGTTCCATCCTTCTTGGGAACTAGAATCACTGGAACAGCACAAGGGCTCATGCTTTCTCTCACATGCCCTTTCTCCATCAATTCTTCAATTTGCCTTTGCAATTCCTTTGTTTCATCAGGATTACTTCTGTAGGCTGGTCGGTTTGGGATGGAAGCACCTGGAACAAAATCAATTTGATGTTCTATTCCTCGAACAGGTGGCAATCCATGTGGTACTTTCTCAGGAAACACATCCTCAAATTCCTGCAAAATAGACACAACAACACTTGGCAGCGAAGAATCAAGTTGGTTAGTATTTAAAAGAGCCTCCTTATACATGAGTAAAATCATGGGCTGTTTTGTACACAAAGCTCTCTTAACCTCACTTTTTTTTGCATAAAAATTATTTTGTTTTCTCTCACTTGATTCCACACTTTTCTCTCTTTGTCTCTCTTTTTCCTCACTCTCATTCATCTTTTCACTCTCTTTTTGCTCACTCATTTTCTTTTTGTCACTCAATTTTTGCAACCTCACTTGATCTTCATACACTTGCTTTGGTGTCAAAGGCGCTAGAGTGATTGTTCGTTGACGGAATGTGAATGAATACTTGTTGGTGAAGCCGTCATGCTGCACCCGCCGATCAAATTGCCAAGGCCTTCCTAGAAGGAGGTGTCCAGCTTGCATGGGAACCACATCACACAACACCTCATCTTCATACTTGCCAATTCGAAATGAGACTAGCACCTGTTTTGTAACCCTCACTTCACCACTATCATTCAGCCATTGCAATTTGTATGGACAAGGATGCCTAAGTGTTGTAAGCCCCATCTTGGCAACCATGGAAGCACTAGCAACATTAGTACAACTACCTCCATCAATAATGACACTACATACCTTGTCTCTCACATGACAACGAGTGTGAAAGATGTTCTCTCGCTGCACCTCTTCTTCCTCTTCTTTTGCTTGCAAATTCAGGACTCGCCTTGTGACTAGTGCAAGCATCTCACCAGATTCTGGTCCATACTCATTGTCAGAAGCATCTTCCAAAGGTGGCATGTCAGCAAGATCATCTTCATCTTCAGAATCTATCTCTCCACTTTCTCGAATCACCATGACTCTCTTGTTTGGACACTGGCTAGCTATGTGTCCTCTCCCCTGACATTTGAAACACCTTATCTCACTAGAATGAGACTTAGGAGGAGTTGTTTTACCTTGAGGTGGTGTGGCTGTGGTGGCTGGTTTTGGTGTAGATGACGAAGTGGGTTGGTCTTCTTTCTTTGGATAGTTCGACCTCCAAGGTGTTGTACTTGGATTGTGTGGGCTCGGTCTTGGCCTCGAACTTGAACTACCCTTCTTGAGCTGCCTCTCAACTTTGATTGCCATATGAACCAAATCCTCCAATTCCACATAATGGTGTAGCTCAATTGGATTAGCAATCTCTCGGTTCAACCCATTCAAAAACCTTGCCATGGTTGCCTCCCGATCCTCTTCAACATTGGCTCTAATCATAGCCATCTCCATCTCCTTGTAATACTCATCAACACTCTTGGAACCTTGACGAAGGCCCTGCAACTTAAGGTATAGATCTCGATAATAATGAGGTGGTACAAACCGTCGCCTCATCACCCTCTTCATTGCCTCCCATGTGTCAATAGGACGATCTCCACTCCGCCTCCTGTTGATGCACAACTGATCCCACCAAACAATAGCATAATCAGTAAACTCAATGGCAGCTAGTTTTACCTTCTTCATGTCGGAGTAGTTGTGACAATCAAAAACTAACTCCATCTTCTTCTCCCACTCAAGGTATGCTTCAGGATCACTCTTCCCCTGAAATGCTGGGATTCTCATTTTGATATTCCCCATATAATTATCTACCTGGTTTCTATCTTCTCTATTCCCACCATACCTCCTATGGTTACCAGTCGACATCCTATCAAACTCATCATCAGAAACTACCCCTTCTAAATCCCCTTCATTCTCATCCTCCCTTTGGTGTACCCTACCCCTCCTTGGTCTCCGTTGTGCCCCCTCTTCTACCCTATCCAACCGCTCATGTATTTGCTCACACTCCTCCCTCAACATCCTCCTCATCTCCCCCATTAAAGCTTCAATTTGTAGATTTGGAACTGTAGGTGGTGGAGCGTCATTGCCTGCATTTCTTTCTGTATTTTGTGACATGATGGAGAATCTGCAAAACAATAAGGTTAGAAAAAGACCTCACCACACTCCCTCACGTGTTTCACTCAAAGAAAATGGTCACTCAAGTACACTCGTGTTTGCACTCAATGATGGCTTTTACCCTCAAATAAGCTCACACCTCTGCCTTTTTCCACTTTATTTTCTTCTTTAAGCTCTTTGAAAACTAATGAAACAGTGATATGGAGGTTCAAGCAGCCAATTCTACCAAACAAATCAAACGAAAACCGATGAAAAAGTGGCGAAAAAATGGTGATTTTTGGAACACTTGTGTGGGGTTTTGGCAAAAGGGCCTCTATTCTATGGGGAACAAGAATAGAACAAAAATTTTTAAGAAAGGTTTCCAGACTCTTTTTTTTTTTTTTTTTTGGTCTCGGATCCTCTTGGTTTTCTTTTCTTCTTCTTTCTTTTCTGTTTTCAAGAACAAAGAACCAACCCGAATAAAAAAAAATGAATACCAAAGAGCCAACCCGAAAACCAAGCAATTTGTGTTACTAAAACAGATTCAAGAAAAAAAAACCCATCTATGATTCAACAACACTCCCAATAACATGAAACCCATCTGTGAAAACCGATACCAAGGAATGATGAACAAGGGAACAATTTGGTTTTTTTACAATAAGAACCCTAATTCACGAATTCAGAAACAAAAGAAAACAAATTAGGGGAAATTGAAACAAAGAAAACAGATTATTTGGTTAATGACAATTGGAACAAGGAAACAAGGAAATTCAAAAATCAACAAGTTCTAGCATAGTTTCGGATTTCACAACAAATAAGGGAAACAATTGAAACAAGGAAATAAGAACACGATTTGAACAAAGAAACAATCTGGAATAAAGAGATTAACTATAATGGTTTCGGATTTTTAGAAGGAAAACAAGAACAAAGACTAAGAAAATCAAGAACACGAATAGATAGTTTTTTTTTTTTTTTATTTCAGAAACACGAATTGAAAGAAAAACACAAAGTAAAGGATAGGCCAAACCGGATGATCCTAAGCTCTGATACCAACTGATACGAACCACGCCAACAAGTGTGACGAAACCCGACACCAAATATGGAACAGCCACCAAGAACACACGAGATTGGAATGGAACCGCGACCCAATGCTTAGCCAAGCACGAACCTTGGTATGAGGAAGACGCCACAAACGGGGATGGAATCCGTTTGATAAGTCAGGATGAACGTCACAAGGAATCTCCTTGATAAGTTCAAAAGTTTCTTCAAGAACTCAAGAAGAAATAAACTCACAATTTCATTCAACATAATCTGATTTTTCACATTGTTTTGGCAGTCCTTATAAGGACGAAAATTACATGAAAACAAGACCCTTGGTCTTCCTAATGAAACCGAAAAATTAAGGACAGCCCATTTGTCTTCCTAATGAAAACCGAAATTAAAGACAAGCCTTTTGTCTTCCTCATGAAAACCGAAAATTAAAGACAAAAGGCCTATTGGACTCACACAAGTCAAATGTTTGACTTATCACAAAATAAACAAATACTAAAAAACGTGACTAAAAATAAAAGACTCATTAAGTTCCTAAACTCAGTCAACTTTGATGAGTAAGACAAGTCTTTGTTCTCCTTCAATGTTGACCACGGTCTCCTCTTGTTTTAGGACTTTATGGACTAGGCTGTTAAGTTCTTCCTTGAATCTCTTGGCTCGTGCCCTCGTCACTGGACCAACTGGAACTTGACTTGATACTTGGGTCTTGGTGTCCTCATCAGTGTCGACCCTAGTATTTGTGTTAATTGATTATTATATTTGGCTAAGAATGTGATTAATGTGATTGTTGAATAATCTGAGTATAGGTGAAGTTACTTGTACCTTGAAGTGTGCTTATATACTGTGATTGAATGTCTGAACATGCTTATTGGAATGTCTGTTTGATAATATTGTTTATGTTGTTTCTTTGCTGGGCCTTGGCTCACGGGTGTTGCGTGGTGCAGGTAAAGGCAAGGGCAGGATCGATCAACCTTGATTGGAGAGCTCTGCAGGGTGAATGTACATGTCAGGCCGCCCAACCGCCACGGTTGAGGAGATTACAGGGACGAGAGGACCAGAACCTTGTATTTTTCCTTAGTATGGCTAATGTTTACTCTTAACCGTTGAATTTTGTAAACCAACTTTTAAACATTGTTGAGTTTGGGGATCCCTTCTGTAAACTGTTTATAACTTATAAAATGTATCTTTTGAGGCCAAAATGTCTTTTAGCCCTAGAACACTTTAGCTAATGACACGTTTTGATTAAACGACTTGATTAGCAAGTCTCACACCTTTATAAATACACAGTGTAGCGGTCTTGGCTATCCAGGGCGTTACAACTTGGTATCAGAGCGTCCTAGGTTTAAGGGTTCCTGAAGACAGGCTGAACATGTACATTCGTTGCTAGAGACAAGCTCAAATCAGGGTTTGGTAATGTGTATATAAGCCTATGTGCTTATGTGCTTGTGATGAGCTATGAATGCTGTTATTTACTGGATTGTTAGGAAGCATGAGATACTGATAGGGCCTAATCCTTGATTGTTGTGTGGGAATATTGAGGCATGTTTATTAACATCGCCGTGCATGTAGATGAATATTTGAATGATTAATTGTATATTGTGCATGTATGAATGCCTGTTTCATTGCTTTTGTGCGATTGCATTGGAGGCGTGCTTATTAGCAGCCAGTGCATGAGAATGGATGCTTATATGTGGATTGTTTGTGGTTGGTGATATTCTATTGGTGGATCTTGGAAATGCTTTTACCCTGTCATCGTGGTCTAATTGCCGAGTCGTTATTTGTAGATTGACTTGGATAGCTATGCGTCCAAGAAAATCTACACGACTAGCTGGCACTAGGTTCGGGACCAGGGGTGATGACCAGGGCCAAACTCCTCCGCCAGTGCCTGAGAACTGGCAGCAGTTAATGGTTGAGATGCAGGCTCGATTACAGAGTCAAGATGAGCAGATCTGTATTCTGCAACAGCAGGCTCCATCAGGGAGTGCTGCCCCTGTTTTACCACATGCAGTGGTACCAGTTGTGCAGTCTAGGGAGATTGGTAACAAATGGGAGCCGTTATATGAACGGTTCAGGAAGCAGCAATCCCCAATCTTTGAGGGTGGACCAGATCCATTGAAAGCCGAGCAGTGGCTAACTATGATCACCGTAATTCTGGATTTTATGAGGATTGAGGGGGCATGATAGAGTGGCCTGCGCCACTTATATGTTGAGGGAGGATGCCCGTATTTGGTGGGAAGTGGCATCGCAAACTAGGGATGTGACTACATTGAGTTGGGAAGGTTTCAAGGATTTGTTTGGCCAGAAGTATTATAATGTTGCTGTCAGAGCAGCAAAGGTTAATGAGTTTGTGAGTTTGGTTCAGGGCAGTATGCCTACTGATGCTGCTAGACAAGATCGTTTTATTAGGGGGCTTAATGCTATGATAGGCCGAGATGTCAGGATCATAACGGTACCTGGAGGAACAACTTATGCCCAGGCCGTTGAGAGGGCTCTTACCGCTGAGGAAGCGGAGAATAAGATATGGAGGGATAGTGCAGCGAGAAGGGAGGGCCGCAGGGCGGTGCCTCCATATTCTGGGTCTAGTAGGGGTGGAGGCCCTAGTGACTTCAAGAGGAAGACTCCTGACACTTCGACCGCTGTTGGTCCTGATAGGAGGGGTCGGGGTGGTCAGGGTGGCGGCGAGGCATGGCGGACCTATCCAAAGTGTCCAAGATGTAGAAGACGCCATCTGGGTGAGTGTCGGGCCAAGGCTTGCTTTGTGTGCGGGGTTGTAGGGCATCTCAGGAAAGACTGCCCAACGGTGAAGAAAGGTGAAGCGGGAAAGGTGGATAGCTTGACTCCAGCTCAAGTATTCACCTTGACTCAAGCAGAGGCTGAGGCTGAGGCTAGTCCCTCAGTAGTGACAGGTCAGCTTTCTAGCGCTGGCACTCCTTTTGCTATTTTGATAGATTCTGGTGCTACACATTCTTTTGTTTCTAGTAGAGTGATTGATAGATTGTGTAGACCTAGTGAGTATCGGACTGTAGAGTTTGGGACTTTGTTGCCTACAGGGGAACTGGTAGTCTCTAGGAGATGGATTAGGGCACTGCCAGTAGTGGTTAATAGTAGGGAACTCTCGGTAGATCTGATTGAGTTAGATTTGGAGGATTCGATATGATTCTAGGGATGGACTGGTTGGCCAGAGATATGGAGCTACGATTGATTGCAGGAAGAAGATGGTTACTTTTGAGCCTGAGGGCGAGGACCCTTTTGTCTTTGTGGGTGTGGTGTCTGGACCCCGCGTACCCATGATTTCAGCATTGAGAGCCAGGGACTTGTTGTAGGGAGGATGCATAGGTTTTTTGGCTAGTGTAGTGGATACCGCTAGAGTCATGCCGGTAGGGCCGGGAGAGACTAGATTGGTGTGTGAGTTTCTGGATGTCTTCCCTGAGGATCTGCCAGGGTTGCCGCCGCGCAGGGAGATCCATTTTAAGATTGAGCTAGCATCAGGGACGGAACCAGTATCAAGGACACCATACTATAATGGCACCAGCAGAATTGAAAGACTTGAAGATACAGCTGCAAGAACTTCTAGATTTAGGGTTTATCAGGCCTAGCTACTCTCCATGGGGCGCTCCAGTGTTGTTCGTTAAGAAGAAGGACGGGACTTTGAGGATGTGCATCGATTACAGAGAATTGAACAAGTTAACCATTAAGAATAAGTACCCTTTACCAAGGATTGATGACTTGTTCGATCAGCTGCAAGGTAAGACGGTGTTCTCAAAGATTGATCTTCGATCTGGTTATCACCACCTGAGGATCAAAGATGAGGACATACCGAAGACGACCTTTCGGACACGGTATGGGCATTATGAGTGGAGGTCATGTCTTTTGGTCTGACCAATGCCCCAGCAGCTTTTATGGATCTGATGAACAGGGTGTTCAAGGACTTCTTGGATCAGTTCGTCATTGTCTTCATCGATGACATCTTGGTTTACTCTAGTTCAGAGGTAGAGCATGAGCAACATCTCCGACAGGTTCTACAGAGGTTAAGGGAGCATCAGTTGTACGCCAAGTTTTATAAGTGTGAGTTCTGGCTACCAAAGGTGACCTTCCTTGGACATATAGTTGGGGCAGAAGGGATTAAGGTGGATCCGTCCAAGGTAGAAGCAGTTAGGGATTGGCCGAGGCCGAGTAATGCCTCGGAGGTGCGGAGTTTCCTTGGGATAGCTGGCTACTACAGGCGGTTTGTAGAGGGGTTCTCGAAAATTTCTTCACCAATGACAGAGTTGACAAGGAAGAATCAGAAGTTCGTCTGGTCAGAGAAGTGTGAGAACAACTTTCAAGAGTTGAAGCGACGACTTATTTCTGCACCTGTGTTGAGTCTTCCTTCGGAGGAAGGGAAGTTTGTGGTCTACTGTGATGCATCAAGGATGGGTTTAGGCTGTGTGTTGATGCAGAACGAGAAAGTTATAGCCTATGCGTCTCGGCAGCTGAAGGAGTATGAGCAGAGGTATCCGACTCATGTTTTGGAGTTAGCAGCAGTGGTATTTGCACTGAAGGTGTAGCGTCATTATTTGTATGGAGAGAAGTGCGAGATATACACTGACCATAAGAGTCTGAAGTATTTCTTTACCCAGAAGGATCTGAATATGAGGCAGAGACGTTGGTTGGAGTTGGTTGATGAAATGGTCAGGGCAAGGATAGAATTGGTAGTGGGCCAGTTAGCCAATTTCACTTTGCAGTCGACTTTGTTAGAGCGGATCAAGGAGGGTCAGTTAGTGGATGTGTAGTTGCAGGAAAATAGGCAGCATGCCTTAGCGGGGACAGCTAAGGATTATTCTGTTTCTGAGACAGGTTTGCTTCGGTATCAGGGGCGGATTTGTGTTCCGGCTGATGAGGGAATCAGGCAAGAGATACTGGATGAGTCACACACTACACCATACTCGCTTCATTCGGGTACCACGAAGATGTATCAGGATCTACGGACATTATATTGGTGGCCCGGGATGAAGAAGGATGTAGTTGAGTATGTGTCTAGATGTTTGACATGTCAGCAGGTTAAGGCTGAGCATCAGTGACCAGCGGGATTGCTTCAGCCATTGGGTATCCCAGAGTGGAAGTGGTAGGACATTACGATGGATTTTGTGGGAGGATTACCCAGGACAGTTGGACTTCATGACTCGGTGTGGGTGATAGTGGACAGATACACTAAGTTAGCTCATTTTCTACCAGTGAGGTCAACCTATACAGTGGAACATTATGCAGAGCTATATATGAGGGAGATAGTTCGTCTCCAGGGGTTCCAAAGTCTATTGTATTTGATCGAGACCCTATCTTTACCTCCAAGTTTTGGGGAGCTTTGCAGAGAGCTATGGGGACTCAGCTAAAGTTTAGCACAGCTTTTCATCCTCAAACTGATGGACAGTCTGAGAGGACGATCCAGGTATTGGAGGACATGCTTAGAGCATGTGTGATTGACTTTGAGGGTTTGTGGAGTAAGTACCTTCCCTTGATTGAGTTGTCATATAACAACAGCTATCAGTCCACGATTGGGGTGGCTCCTTATGAGATGTTATATGGAAGAAAGTGTAGATCGCCCATTCACTAGGATGAGATGGGTGAGAGAAAGTATTTGGGGCCAGATATGGTTCAGAGGACTAACGAGGCCAAGAGAAGATTTGAGCTAGAATGCTTGCCTCGCAGAGTAGACAGAAAAGCTACGCTGATCCTAAGCGTAGGAACGTGGAGTTTCAGGTTGAGGACCACGTGTTTCTGCGAGTTTCACCATTGAGGGGTGTGAGGAGATTTGAAGTGAAGGGCAAGCTGAGCCCTCGGTTTGTTGGACCTTTTGAGATCCTGGAGAGGATTGGACAGGTGGCTTATAGGCTGGCCTTGCCACCTTCGCTATTAGGAGTTCATAATGTGTTCCATGTCTCCATGTTGCGGAAGTATGTTTCTGATACGACACATGTACTGAGGTACGAGGACTTAGAGTTACAGACAGATTTTTCCTATGAGGAGCGACCAGTTCAGATTTTGGATCGGAAGGAGAAAGTCTTACGGAATAAGACAATTCCATTGGTGAAAGTATTGTGGAGGAATAGCAAGGTCGAGGAAGCGACCTGGGAGTTAGAGACAGCGATGCGGGATCAGTATCCCGAGCTATTCAGGTAAATTTTGGGGACGAAATTCTCATTAGGAGGGGATAGTTGTGACGACCCAAATTTGCTAATAAGGCTTAAGGGCCTTGATTAGTGTGCCGGGAGGGCATAATTGGGATTAGAGTGAATAGTACTTATTTGAATGTGATATTATGTGATTAATGGTGCCTAAATGATATTATATGACAATTGATGATATTATGTGATAATATGAAATAAATATGTTATATATGTGAGAACCACATTATTATGTGGATAATTCTGCAGCCGGCGCCTCGAGGCGATCCTAGGGCTAGATAGCGGGAAAAGTCACAACGGGGCATTATAATTGACTTTGGATAAGTCAAGGAGTATTTTTGGTATTGGGTGGTGATTTAGACTATCGGGTGATGGAAATAAATAATTGGAGATATATTTGAGGTTAGGGTGTCTAGGCGGGATTATTGGGGGATTTTACCGTTTTGCCCTCGGGGATGTTTCCGGTACCCCGAGCTTTGGGATTAGTTTGACAACTTAAGGATAGACTTAAGGAATATGTTAGAAAATAGTAGACACAAGTTTAAATCGACCTTTCTCTCCTTCTCTCTCTTAGCAAAGGCAAAACCCTGATTTTCAAGGGGGAAATTGACTGAAACTTGGGGGAATTGAAGGGCTGAACCAGAGGATTAGCTCAAGGAACTAATCAAGGGTTGAATTAGAGCCAAGGTAAGCATTAATTTTTGTTTCTAAGGTTAGAAATTTAAGGAGAAATGGCTGAGTTTTTAATAGTTGTGGTTTTGGCATTCAAGGTGGGGTTGAGGCTCAAAACTCTGAAGATAGGCTAGGGGATCCTTGGAGAAACGATTCTATAGCTAAGGTGAGGTTTAATTTAAAGTTTGATGGTTGAATTTGAGAGTTTTCATGGCTGGTTTTGAGTTTTGTGGGTTTGAATCCCAGAAATTGGAATTGGGATTTTGGTGAGTGTTAGGCTGGATTTTTGGTTGGATTGTGTTGTTTAAATCATTCTAATGATGTTGTAATTAATTGGTTTTGAGTTGGGGGCTTTGGGATGGCTTAAGGTGAGGTTTAGAGATTGAAAATGGTGGATTTTTCTAGGTTCGAAGGGTCGGGCCGCGGCCCTTTGAGGCTGTTGCATGCTGAGGAAGGAGGGTGGGCCGCGGCATGGTCCAAGCAATGCCGCGGCCCTTACCTGTTTTTGTGCCTTAGATGGTTCTGTTTGGGGGCCATGCCGTGGCATGGGTGGCCTATGCCGGGGCGCTTAAGGGATTTTGGGATTTTGAGATTTTAGGCTTGGGAATTTAACCTAGGGTGCTCGGGATTGAATCTTTTTACCATATTTGGTGAAGTTCAATGTTCCGGGGACTAGAACTTGGTTTGGAAACTCATTTAAGATTGTTAATGGTATCTTTCATCATGGTTGTGACTAGGTCCTAAGCTAGGGCTCGGGGATCGGATCGCGCTCAAGGAGTATCGCCCGTAACAAATTCATCTAGAAGCTAAAGGTAAGAAAACTACACCCGGTTGAATATTTGAATGAGACTAAGGGCTCCCTGATATATAAGATTGAAAGAATGGTATTATGCCATGTAAGTTGTAAACCAACGGCCTAAGTGTGCCACGGTTAACTTGTGCAATTGGCAGGGCTCGGACACTGGTATCCGAGGACAGCTTATTATGCACTGAGCTCGGTTTAAGCGGGTCGGAGTCAGTGGGTTAAACAGAGGGTGCGACCTAAGGTGTCGACCCTAGTATTTGTGTTAATTGATTATTATATTTGGCTAAGAATGTGATTAATGTGATTGTTGAATAATCTGAGTATAGGTGAGGTTACTTGTACCTTGAAGTGTGCTTATATGCTGTGGATTGAATGTCTGAACATGCTTATTGGAATGTCTGTTTGATAATATTGTTTATGTTGTTTTCTTGCTGGGCCTTGGCTCACGGGTGCTGCGTGGTGCAGGTAAAGGCAAGGGCAGGATCGATCAACCTTGATTGGAGAGCTCTGCAGGGTGAATGTACATGTCAGGCCGCCCAACCGCCACGGTTGAGGAGATTACAGGGACGAGAGGACCAAAATCTTCCATTTTGCCTTAGTATGGCTAAACTCTTAACCGTTGAATTTTGTAAACCAACTTTTAAACATTGTTGATTTTGGGGCCTTCTGTAAACTGTTTATAACTTATAATCTTTTGAGGCCAAAATGTCTTTTAGCCCTAGAACACTTTTAGCTAATGACATGTTTTGATTAAACGACTTGATTAGCAAGTCTCACACCTTTATAAATACACAGTGTAGCGGTCTTGGCTATCCAGGGCGTTACAATATTCGATTGAAAAATGGAATCTGATTAGCTTTCTGAGAAAATGCTGTTGTTCAAGGGTTTGAATCACTTGAGTAAGTAACTCTTTCAAACTCTTGTGATCCGTTCGAATAACAAAGTGGCGTCCCAACAAATATTGGCGCCATTTGGTAACTGCTTCTACAATAGCCCTTAATTCTTTCAGATATGCTGAAGTACCCACGAACTTGGGTCATAATTTCTTGCTGAAAAAAGCAATAGGGTGACCATCTTGCATGAGGACTGCACCAATTCCCACATTGGATGCATTAGATTCAATGACAAAAGTCTTAGAAAAATCTGGTAAAATAAGAACTGGGGTCTCAGTCATTGCTCGTTTGAGCTGATGGAAAGCTGCCAAAGCTTGTTCGGTCCAAGCGAAATTGTCCTTCAATAACTCCGTGAGAGGGGCGACGATGGTGGCATAGTGAGCTACAAATCAACGATAGTACCCCGTTAAGCCCAAGAATCCCCTTAATTGCTTGAGATTACGCGGATGAGGCCATTCAACCATTGCAACAACCTTAGAAGGGTCTGCCCGAACCCCCTGTCAAGAAACTAAGTGCCCCAAGTATTCAATAGTTGACTGAAAGAATTTGCATTTGCTGCCTTTAGCGTAAAAATAGTGGTCCTGGAGAAGCTGTCATACTCGCCTCAAATGGTGGCCATGATCCTCCAAAGTTCTACTGTAAATCAGAATATAATCAAAGAAAACAATGACACAGTGCGTGCAATAGTGGTTTGAATACCTGATTCATAGTAGCTTGAAATGTAGAGGGGACATTAGTAAGACCAAATGGCATCACTCGAAATTCGTAATGGCCTTCGTGAGTGCGAAATGTTGTTTTGTGAAAATCTGGGGGTCCATTCGGATTTTGATGAGGACACCAAGACTAAAGATCCAAGTCTAGTTCCAGTTGGTCTGGTGACGAGGGCGCGAGCCAAAAGACTCAGTTTAGGAGCTTGATGAGTCTTATTGTATTCTGTCATCTTGTATTTTTTATTTAGTCTTTGTTTTGTTTTTGTGAAAAGTCAAACACTTGACTTGTGTGAGTCCAAGAGTCCTTTTGTCTTTAATTTTCGGTTTTCATTAGGAAGACAAAGGGTTGTCTTTAAATTTCGGTTTTCATTAGGAAGACAAAGGGCTGTCTTTAATTTTCGGTTTTCATTAGGAAGACAAAGGGTTGTCTTTAATTTTCGGTTTTCTTTAGGTAGACAAAGGGCTGTCTTGATGTAATTTTCGCCTATATTAGGCCTTTGTAAACATTTGGAAAAATCAGATTTTGATGAAATGAAAATTGAGAGGTTTTCTTCTTGAGTTCTTGAAGAGACTATTCGAACTTATCAAGGGTATTCCTTGTGGCGTTCAATCCGACTTATCAAACGGATTCCCATCCCCGTTTGTGGCGTCTTCCTCATACCAAGGTTCGTGCTTGGCTAAGCATTGGGTCGCGATTCTTCATTCCCATTTCGTGTGTTCTTAGTGGTTGCCATATTTGGTGTCGGGTTTCACCACAATCGTTGGTGTGGTTCGTATCAGATTTGATGATAGCCCGCCCAAAGATCCAACTTAGAAAACACCGTTGCTCCACCCAACTCATCTACTCATCGATGGTGGGAATGGGAAAGCGATCCTTGATGGTGATGTCATTAAATGCGCGATAGTCAACACAAAAATGCCACGACCCGTCCTTCTTTTTCAATAACAATACCGGCGAAGAATAGGGGCTGTTACTTGTTTGAACAAACCCATAATGCTCCATCTCTCGAACTAATTGCTCAATAATATCCTTCTGAAAATAAGGATAACGATACGACCTCACATTGACTGGTTTCGATCCCGGTTGCAAGAAGATTCCGTGATCAGTTTGCCGATGTGGTGGTAGTTGTTTGGGTTCAGCAAACACATCTTGAAACTCTGTAAGAATGCCCTGTCCTTCCAAAGGTAAGTGTGTCTCCAATTCGACTACCTCCCAACTAGCCTCTTCCTCTTCTTTCGAAACCACTGCTAACATGAACACCTCTCGTACATCCCCCTCTCTACACATAGTGCGTAATTGAGTCGAAGATAGTTGGTGGTTTTCTGAATTTGATGAACCTGCCAATTTAACCACATTGCCCTGCCACTTAAATTCCATTGTCAATGCCTTATGATCATGGATACAAGGGCCCAAAGTCTGAAGCCACTACATACCCAAGACAACGTCAAGACCCCAAATTGGCAAGACATGTAGATTAACCAGAAACATATTCCCCTGTAATATTAACTCCACCCCTTTACACAGTTGTGAACACCAAAGAGAATTTCCATTACCCATGTAGACTTTAAACCATGTAGTTTCTTCATAAGCTAACCCCAAATGAGCCGCTAGAGCTTCTTGAATAAAATTGTTGTTGCTGCCAGTGTCAATTAAAACTTCCAGGGTCTCTCTTCCCTGTTGAGCCGCAATTCTAAAGATCCTTGGATTGGTAGAATTAGACAAGGAATTCAAGCTTACCTCCTCTACTAACCCATCTTCGTCTTCTTCCTCATCCCCTTGAGCACAAAGGATGAGAACTTGGTTCTTGCATTTATGCCCAAAGTTGTACTTCTCATCGCAAGTAAAACACAACCCCTTATCCCGTTTCTCCTTGATCTCAGCAGGTGGCAAACGTTTCACTGGTAATGGAGAGGTGCTTGGTTTTCAGACTTTTGAAGCTACTATTACATTGGTACTGGACCCAATGGATGCCGAACCTCCACCATTCTGAACTGGCGTAATTGATGAATTTGGAAACCTCGGAGACCATCCCGAACGAGTGCCCTCACCCCGAACATGACCCAGCAAACCATCATGGCGATCCTCAAATAGTTGAGCCTTGGCCATGGCATCGGCCAAATCCACTGGTTTAGCTAGTAACAACTCCCTTCTGATCTCATTTTTTTAGCCCCACACAAAAAAATTCAGAAAGAATTGCTCCGACACACCTGAAATATGGGTCATTAGCTCTTCAAATTCAGCACGAAAAGTCAACACACGCCCAGTTTAAGTAAGTTTTAGCAATCCTTCCCAACGGATCATCATAAATTGAAACTCCAAAACGCATTCGTAAAACATGAAGAAAAGACTCCCAATCCGAGAACCCTCCCCCTTTTTCCATCCATTGAAACCAAGTGGAGGGAAGCCCATCAAGATGAAATGCTACCATTGACAGTCGAATATTCGATGAAACCCCGTGCAGATCAAAGAACTTGTTAATTTTGTAAACCCAGTCCTCCACATTCATTCCTTCAAAACGAGGGACCTTCACTCGCATAATCTTGGGGATTTGATTCACATCACGGTTTTCAATCACCACCTCCGGTCACTGCATAGCACCATCTAGACCATTAATCGCACTCCCCTTACCTTCTTGCGGCGTCGATGAGGGTGATTGCAGCTGGTTCACACGTTCATCCAAGCGAGTAACCTGTTCGTCCAATCTGGCATTGAATCGAGCGAATTGCTCATCCGAATGCTTCTGGAAACTAAGCTCGAGAGCTTGAATCATGGCAGCGAGTTCTTTGTTCATCATGGTGCTCTCAATGAAAGCACCAGTGATAGTAGAGAGCCTTCTTCGAGACAAGGCCAATCTCGCAAGCAATCTCTTGCTATTTCATTCAACATCCCTTTTCTAATTACAAACTGTCTGATGAGTACACCAAATATGGCAGCCAGCAAGAACACACGAAATTGGAATGAAGAACCGCGACCCAATGCTTAGCCAAGCACGAACCTTGGTATGAGGAAGACGCCACAAACGGGGATGGGAATCCGTTTGATAAGTCAGGTTGAACGCCACAAGGAACCCCTTGATAAGTTCTAATAGTTTCTTCAAGAACTCAAGAAGAAAAACTCACAAATTTCATTTCATCATAATCTGCCTTTCCCAAACGTTTACAAGGCCTAATATAGCCGAAAATTACATCAAAGACAAGCCCCTTTGTCTTCCTAATGAAAAACCGAAAATTACATCAAAGACAAGCCCTTTGTCTTCCTAATGAAAATCGAACATTACAAAAAAAAAAAAAGACTACTGGACTCACACAAGTCAAGTGTTTGACTTTTCACAAGATAAAAACAAAGACTAAATAAAACGTGATTAAGTGACTGATTAAAATAAAAATACAAGATGCCAAAATCCAATAAGACTCATTACAAGAAGCTAAATATTGATCAAGCTCCTAAACTGGTGTCGTCATCATTCCCCCCCCCCCCCCCCCCCCCCCCCCCCCTCTTGACTTGGATCAACTGGTACTTGACTTGGATCTTTAGTCTTGGTGTCCTCATCACTGTCTATTTATATCAAGCAGTTAGGAAGATAAAAAAAATAACAGAAAGTATCAATCTCTAGCCACAACTTAGCGTTGCTCCATCCTAACAAACTCTTGGAGCCATTGGGGTCTCACACGCACGCGAGTTCCATGCGCACGCACACTCTCGCCATCCCTGGTTTGGTGGTTCTTATCTTCCTTGTTATGTCTTCTTTCTTAGATGAAGGGGTCGATTCTTCCTTTTGGATAGCATCCTCTGTCCAGCCTCTAATCTTGACTTGAATCTCTCCTGGGTCCAAAGTTATTGGGCTTGTCAATTGGGTTGGGCTAACACAAGTTGATCTTATTTCTTATACTCAGTCACATATTGATGTAATGATTTCAATGGAGGGACTATATCCTTCGAGGTTCTCGGGAATGTATGGAGAACTTGATGCTAATCTGAGACAGAAATTTTGGAAGCTTCTTAATAGAGTAGCTAGCCTTCGGTCAGGGCCTTGGCTTTGTAGAGGAGACGTCAATGAAATCCTCTTTAATTCAGAAAAAGATGACGATAGTCCTAGACCCAATTACCTCATGAACAACTTTCGCCAAACAATTGACAACTATGAATTGGTGGACCTGAGTTTCTTGGGGCCTAAATACACGTGGTGCAATAGACAATCTGCTTCTACGTTCACTCAATGTCAACTTGACAGAATGTTGGGAAATAAAGAATGGATAGAGATGCTTCCCAATAACTCTGTCCATCACCTCGATTATTGGGGCAGTGACCATAGACCACTCCACGTTGAGATCCATACCCATTCCGCTTCGATATTGAGTTCGGTCTCTCTTG
The DNA here is from genome assembly GCF_963169125.1 of Humulus lupulus. Classification (NCBI taxonomy): domain Eukaryota; kingdom Viridiplantae; phylum Streptophyta; class Magnoliopsida; order Rosales; family Cannabaceae; genus Humulus; species Humulus lupulus. The sequence continues at coordinate 146,603,147 of NC_084796.1, forward strand.
GTATGCGGAGTTTCCATTTTGATGGCCTGGGGTAATGAAGAGGATTGCAGTTCCTTATAGCTCGTGAATGGCAAGATGGTTACAATGGATCATTGACTGGATTCCAGAAGAATATTACCAATGTTTCCTCTGCACTTGCTTCTTCGAATAGGAATCAATTTAGACGCCATTCATTGGAGATCAGAATAAGCAAAAGAAAACTTCATGATATGAACAATGTAGATGCTCAAAACTCCATTCTTGCAAATGACCCAAAGCACATGCCAAAGTCCCCCAAATGCCTAAATACATACTTCTGCCACAAAACCCATGGGACATCATCTTCTCGCAAGGAGGCACGTGAGGCTATTCTCGGCATGCCCAGCACCCGTGCACCTCGATGGAACCTCTCGGCGTGTCGGGCACCCATGCACCCAGTGAGGCCACGCCTCGCAAAGAGCCCCTCGCGACACTACCTGGGATCCGCGCGCGCTAGGCCTCGCGACACCACTTGGGATCTGCACACGCTGGGCCTCACGACACCACCTGGGATCCACGCACGCTGGGTCTCGCGACACCACCTGGGATCCGCGCACTTGTGGTCTCGCTCCAAAGGGCCTCGTCTAAGGGCCATCTCGCGTGCATAATGGCCTCGCCCAAGAGCCATCTCGCATGCATAAAGGCCTCGCTCCAAAGGGCCTCGCCCAGGAGCCATCTCGCATGCATAATGGCCTCGCCCAAGAGCCATCTCGCATGCATAAAAGCCTCGCTCCAAAGGGCCTCGCCCCAGAGCCATCTCGCATGCATAAAGGCCTCGCTCCAAAGGGCCTCGCCCAAGAGCCATCTCGCATGCATAAAGGCCTCGCCTAGGAGCCATCTCGCGTAGGTGCTCCCACAGCTTCGCGCCTCGCGCCCATGTTGCTTCGAAAGTGTATATGACACCTACGACTCGCGGGTGCACACTGTGCCAGGACCTCCCCACGTCCTCGCAAGACCTCACTAGCCTTATAGCATGTTATACCCACCTTGTTGAAAAGGCCCTATGTCACTTGGTGAGGTTGTGATACGAACCACACCAACACTGTGATGAAACCCGACACCAAATATGGCACAGCCACCAAGAACACACGAAATGGGAATGAAGAACCGCGACCCAATGCTTATTAGCCAAGCACGAACCTTGGTATGAGGAAGACGCCACAAACAGGGATGGGAATTCGTTTGATTAGTCAGGTTGAACGCCACAAGGAACCCCTTGATAAGTTCTAATAGTTTCGTCAAGAACTCAAGAAGAAAAACTCACAAATTTCATTTCATCACAATCTGATTTTTCCAAACGATTTCAAGGCCTTATATAGCCGAAAATTACATCAAGACAAGCCCCTTTGTCTTCCTAAAAACCGAAAAATTAAAGACAAGCCTTTTGTCTTCCTAATGAAAACCGAAATTTAAAGACAACCCTTTGTCTTTCTAATAAAAACCGAAAATTAAAGACAAAAAGGACTCTTGGACTCACACAAGTCAAGTGTTTGACTTTTCACAAAAAAAACAAAGACTAAATAAAAAAATACAAGATGACAAAATAAAATAAGACTCATCAAGCTCCTAAACTGAGTCTTTTGGCTCGCGCCCTCGTCACCAGACCAACTGGAACTAGACTTGGATCTTTAGTCTTGGTGTCCTCATCATTCCCCCTCTTGAGAAGGATTTGTCCTCAAATCTTCACCTGCATCAAAAGGACTCAAATCAGAAACATTAAAAGTAGCACTAACAGTATACTCACCTGGTAAATCGAGTCTGTAGGCATTGTCATTGATCCTTTCTAGCACTTGAAACAGACCATCTCCTCGAGGTAGCAATTTGGAACGTCTTTGTGCTGGGAATCGCTCTTTCCTCATGTGTACACATACCCAATCACCGGGGTCAAAAACCTGCTTGTGACGACCCTTGTTAGCATCAAGTTGGTTAGTGTTTAAAAGAGCCTCCTTAACCTCACTTTTTTTTGCATAAAAATTATTTTGTTTTCTCTCTAATTTTCCCTCATTGATCAAACTCTTATCTTTCTTTTCTCTCGCACTTGATTCGACCCTTTTCTCTCTTTGTCTCTGTTTTTTCTCACTCTCATTCATCTTTTCACTCTCCTTCTTTTGCTCACTCAATAATTTTTTATCACTCAATTTTTGCAACCTCACTTGGTCTTCATATACTTGCTTTGGCGTCAATGGAGCTAGAGTGATTGTTCGTTGACAGAACGTGAATGAGTACTTGTTGGTGAAGCCATCCTGCTGGACTCGGCGATCAAATAGCCAAGGCCTTCCTAGAAGGAGGTGTCCAGCTTGCATTGGAACCACATCGCACAATACCTCATCCTCATACTTGCTAATTCGAAATGATACCAGAACTTGTTTTGTAACCCTCACTTCACCACTATCATTCAACCACTGCAACTTGTATGGGCGAGGATGTTTAAGCGTTGGGAGCCCCAGCTTTTCAACCATGGAAGAACTAGCAACGTTAGTACAACTACCTCCATCAATAATCACACTACATACCTTGTCTTTCACATGACAACGAGTGTGAAAGATGTTCTCCCGCTGCACCTCTTCTTCCTCTTCTTTTGCTTGCAAATTTAAGGCTCGTCGTGTGACTAGTGCAAACATCTCACCAGATTATGCCCCAAACTCCTCACTACCCATAGAAGCGTCCTCCAATGGTGGCATGTCATCAAGATCATCTTCTTCTTCGGAATCTATCTCCCCATTATCCCGAATTACCATAACTCGCTTGTTTGGGCATTGGCTAGCTATGTGTCCTCGCCCCTAACATTTGAAACACTTTATCTCACTAGAATGGGACGAAGTAGGGGCTGTTTTACCTTGAGAGGTCGTGGCTGGTTTTGGTGTAAAGGATGAAGTAGGTTGGTCTTCTTCCTTCTTTGGATAGCTCGACCGCCAAGGTGTTGCACTTGAATTTTGTGGGATTTGTCTCGGATTTGAACTTGTACTACCCCTCTTGAGCTGCCTCTCAACTTTGATTGCCATATGCACCAAATCTCCCAATTCCACATAATGGTGTAGCTCAATTGGATTAGCAATCTCTCGGTTCAACCCATTCAAAAACCTTGCCATTGTTGCCTCCCGATCCTCTTCCACATTGGCTCTAATCATAGCCATCTCCATCTCCTTGTAATACTCATCAACACTTCTATAGCCCTGACGAAGACCCTGCAACTTAAGGTACAGATCTCGATAATAATGAGGTGGTACAAACCGTCGCCTCATCACCCTCTTCATTGCCTCCCATGTGTCAATAGGACGATCTCCACTCCGCCTCCTGTTGATGCACAACTGATCCCACCAAACAATAGCATAATCAGTAAACTCAATGGCAGCAAGTTTTACCTTCTTCATGTCGGAGTAGTTGTGACAATCAAAAACTAGCTCCATCTTCTTCTCCCACTCAAGGTATGCTTCAGGATCGCTCTTCCCCTGAAATGCTGGAATTCTCATCTTGATATTTCCCAAATAATTATCTACCTGGTTCCTAGCTTCTCTATCCCCGCCATACCTCCTATGGTTACCCGCCGACATCCTATCAAACTCATCATCAGAAATTACCCCTTCCAAATCCCCTTCATTCTCATCCTCCCTTTGGTGCATCCTATTCCTCCGTGGCCTCCGTTGTGTTCCCTCTTCTACCCTATCCAACCTCTCATGTATTTGTTCACACTCCTCCCTCAACATCCTCCTCATCTCCCCCATTAAAGCTTCAATTTGTAGATTTGGAACTGTAGGTGGTGGAGCGTCATTGCCTGCATTTCTTTCTGTATTTTGTGACATGATTGAAAATCTGCAAAAATAAGGTTAGAACAGTTATAGAAAAAGACCTCACCACACTCCCTCACGTGTTTTCACTCAAAAAAATGTCACTCAAGTCCACTCGTGTTTCACTCAACTTTGATGGCTTTTACCCTCAAATAAGCTCACACCTCTGTCTTTTTCCACTCGTATTCTTCTTTAAGACCTTTGAAAACTAATGAAACGGTGATATGGAGGTTCAAGCAGCCAATCCTACCAAACAAACCAAACGAAAACCGATGAAAAATTGGCGAAAATTGATGATTTTTGGAACACTTGTGTGGGGTTTTGGAAAAAAGACCTCTAGACCATAGGGATCAAGAATAGAACAAAATTTTTTAAGAGGGGTTTCCAGACTTTTTTTTTTTTTTTTTTAAAGGTTCGGATCCCTTTGAATTTTTCTTCTTCTTTCTTTTCTGTCTTTTCTTTCCTCTTGATCCTCAAACGCAAGTACAAGACACAAGAAAAAAAAAAATCAGACTTGGATTCAAAAACAAAACAACTTGGATTTCACAAAAGAGCAAGAGAATTTCAATGCAAATTCGGATTTTCACAATGAAAAACAAGAGGAACTCACTGTCAATTCAGATTTCACAATAAAACAATAGAAACTCGATGCCAAATCAGATTTCACAATAAGAACAATAGAGACTCAAGGCCAAATTCAGATTGTACAATAAGAACAATAGAGACTCAAGGCCAAATTCGGATTGCCCAATAAGAACAAGAGAAGTCAATTCCAATTTCGGATTTCACAACAAGAACAAGAGAAACCCAAGGTAAAATTCGGATTTCAAAAGCAAAGCAAGAGAAACTCAATGAAAATTCGGATTTCACAATCAGAACTAGAGAAAACCAATGCAAATTCAGATTCCACAATTAGAACAAGATAAAACTCAAAGCCCTAATTCACGTGAAGAACCCTAATTCTTGATTTCAGAAACGAAAAGAAAACAAAATAGGGGATTACAAAGGACCCTAATTCATGATTACAAAGGAATTGAAACTTTGTGTAGACTAGTTTCGGATTTCAAGGGATTTCACAAAGAAATAATGGAAACTTTGGAAATAAGGAAATGATTGAACAAGGAAACAATTGAAATAAGGAAATTAACTATAGTAGTTTCGGATTTCACAAGAAAAGAAAAAAAAACAAGGACAAAGAACTCAAAAACACGACTAGATGATGATTTTTTTTTTCTAATATAGAAACACGAATTGAAAGAAAAACACAAAGTAAAGGATAGGCCAAACCGGATGATCCTAATCTCTGATACCAACTGATACGAACCACACCAACACTATGATGAAACCCGACACCAAATATGGAACAGCCACCAAGAACATACGAGATTGGAATGGAACCGCGACCCAATGCTTAGCCAAGCACGAACCTTGGTATGAGGAAGACGCCACAAACGGGGATGGAATCCGTTTGATAAGTCAGGATGAACGCCACAAGGAATCTCCTTGATAAGTTCAAAAGTTTCTTCAAGAACTCAAGAAGAAATAAACTCACAATTTCATTCAACATAATCTGATTTTTCCAAACGATTTCAAGGCCTTATATAGCCGAAAATTACATCAAGACAAGCCCCTTTGTCTTCCTAAAAACCGAAAAATTAAAGACAAGCCTTTTGTCTTCCTAATGAAAACCGAAATTTAAAGACAACCCTTTGTCTTTCTAATAAAAACTGAAAATTAAAGACAAAAAGGACTCTTGGACTCACACAAGTCAAGTGTTTGACTTTTCACAAAAAAAACAAAGACTAAATAAAAAAAATACAAGATGACAAAATACAATAAGACTCATCAAGCTCCTAAACTGAGTCTTTTGGCTCGCGCCCTCGTCACCAGACCAACTGGAACTAGACTTGGATCTTTAGTCTTGGTGTCCTCATCAGGTTGGGGCCACCAACGAAATGCACTCTCTCCAGTTAGCCAATTGGGACCACTTACAAGAAGGCCAACCAGATATGTCGTTCAAGGTGGCCCACAAGAGACAAGAAATACGAACAAGGTACCTATAAATGGGTACGTACATGCCTGCAAGGATCAAGGGACATACCTGACACTTGTACCCGACAAGTAGTGGCAGTACGGGGTAGTACGAGGAATGGCAGCACCACCTCCACGTCTCTGACAAGCACCAGAGCCGACCAACACTCTCCCAACACCACTACACCTGATACCACTCTCTTGAGAATGTACTTGTGTACCATCTGGTCCCCTGGACCACACTGTATCAAGGGTCATCAGAGCCTACTATAAAGGGAACCCTTCTTCAACATTGATGGGGGTTGCAAAAAACACTGTAGCACTACACCATAAGAAATACAAATCCAATTCACCATTTTTCTTCTGCAAGTGTTCTTTGAGTTTCCAATTAGATCTTTAAAGTTTTTCTTTTTATAATCTCTACGTTTTTATTTTTCTAACTTAACTTGGTTGACGAGTTCTCACCATCAACCGTTTGGTGCCGTCTGTGAGAAGGATAGATTGCAAGTCACTGTTCTTTCGTCGATTCTGATAAGAAAAAAATGCTGCGATGTTCGAAACGGTTGAGAGAGCTGCGCGAGGTGGAAGTCCACCTTGACGGAGATCAGCTAAAAGCCTCCATGAGGGATCCTCCTCCACCTGCAAACATGGAGGCCCCAAGGGAGCCTGAGGTGCCCAGAGACGAAAGGGAGGCCTCGTCCCTGGCAGCCCCACTTGAGGAGGATCGCCCAAGGTCGGCGGCTGCCCCGGCAAGGGGCGCCGATGAGTTCCTGCCTCCAAAGCCGCCGCAGGTGCCAAACCCTGGTCGGCAGGATCCAGGCCCATCGAAGCGCCGGGCTGACAAGCACCCTCGGGTCCACTTCGTCAGCTCAAGCTCGAAGTCTCAATTCTACGAAGACGAGATACTAGAACTTCACCGCAAGAATCAGAGGCTAGAAACCACCTCAAAGAGGGGCTAAATGGGCTGTTGCAGGGGAGATCAAACGTGACACTCCCCAAGTGGAAAGAGAGAGACCAGAGGGGGGTAGAAACCACTGTCCCAATAGATGACGAAAAGACGCGACTCTCCACTAGTAACACCCCCGAACGAAGCAGCGCGAACATCCTGGACCACCGAAATAGCCCCAGAAGCCAGAGCTGAAGACCAATGCTGCCCGTCGTAACGATGATGAGGTCACCTCAAAGAGAGCAACCTCAGATTTACGAGAAGAGCTCAACAAAAAGAGGGTGGGTAAAAGGACCACACCCCCTATGGCGCCCCGATAAGGCAAAGGAAAGGGGGATCCTAACCCGTCCGCTTTTAGAGACTCCCTAAGCAAGAGGAGGCAGGACCTGGACACAGAAATGAGGAGCTTGCGGAGCAAAATCATCACCGCCTCCGGAGGTCAAGCCTTTGAGGAAGAGTTCGATCATGAGTCGCCCTTCATCAAGGAGATTCAAGCCATCCGGCTCCCAGCCAACTTTAAGGAGTCCCATATGACCCCCTATGAAGGAAGCACAGATCCAAAATACCATCTGGACACATTTAATGATCTGATGAAACTGAGGGGAATTAGTAGCGGGGCCAGATGTCACTGCTTCGCTGTCACATTGAAAGGACCTGTGTTCAAATGTTTCAAAAGACTTAGACCGGGGTCCATCAGATCCTAGCAACAGTTTTCCGATGAATTCCTCCAACAGTTTTCCGATGAATTCCTGGATTTCATGGTGAATTCCTGAGGTATTGTGTAATGACCCACTAATCTAGACTATTTGGACCATTAACGAAACTATACATTTACATTTTTGCGGAAATACCATAATTTTACTGAGTAACTTGTTAAAAATAAGAGTTTCTTACAAAATAGAACACTAAGAAGGATATGGGATCCCATTGTCTTTAAAAACAAAACATGATTTAAATGAAAAGAATTACATAAGAAATGCGGAAAATACATATAAAACCATAAAAAGGTAAAATGAGACTACATCCTCGAATCGAATAACGCTCGGCCCCTTGACTCCATTCACCATCGATACACATCCTCTAAGCGTCACGAATCTTACCGCCTCTAAAGCTTATTTTCCTGCACATAAAACAGAAAGGAATGAGCCTAATGCCCAGCAAGGAAAATCTAACACATAGTCATAAACATAAATTTCATAATAAACGTAAAGACATATCATAACACTTAATACATACACTTATTATAATGGCCATTATTACTTGGGGTCCCATAGACTAAACAAGCTTATGCCCATGAGATTAGTGGGGTCCTACTAACTAAGTAGGCATATGCCCATAATCTTTTTGGGGTCTTGTTAGTTAAATAGGGCATAAGCCCAAGCCTACAAACATACACATTCATAACATATCATATTTCATAACATAACACATAAGATAACATAAGCAATACACATATAGATTCTATCCTATTTTCCTTACCAAAGTTACCGGGATATGATGGACTGAGTTGGGACTTTTGGAACACTTCTAAAACCATATGAGAAAGAGTGAGTCTTATGAAGAAGAAGAAATGAACATGAATAGGAAGACTAAACCATTGAGAAATATGCTTACCGAAACTTATGTGCTTAAGAACTTGGATTCCCTAACCAAAATAAGAATGAGGTTAGGGGACTGAGTAGAAGGCTTTGAGAAAGAAAATAACATGAAAAAAATGAAATAGAGTTTCGGGTTTACCTCAAAGACTTGCAAGACCAATCTAACCACAACCGAAATACTAAAGAACCTTACTTCCCAAAGTGTTTGATAAGCTAAAGATGATTAAGCTTATGACTTTCCCACCCAAGTGTTTAACTCTCACACTCTCCTAGCACTTGCAGCTTCTGAACTTAGAGCAAAAGGTGAATAATGGCTGGGTACTAGGTCCTATTTATAGAGTTTGGGAATGAAAGTATCTTGATTTTACTTGAATAAAAATAATGGCTTTTTAGGTGAAAATAATTTGAATAATTGTTCAGCAGAGGCTGAAGACTCGTTCAAAAGATGCTGGACTTATGAAGGAGTTTGAATGGCTGAAAGGAAAAGAATTCAAAAACGTTTGAACATGTGCTGAAGGAGGCGATATATCGCCCCCTGTAGGCGATATATCGCCCCCTGTAGGAGATATATCGCCTGGGCCAGTATGCCCTAGGCGACCGTGCATCGTTTCGTGTTTTCCGTATCTACGTGCTGCGACATATCGCCCCTTATAGCTGCGATATATCGGCACACGCTGAATATTTAAACACGAAATTACACAATTTTAGCTAAGTTTGAATGGAGTAAACAGCCTTGACTAAGCCCTCAACGTATTCAAAGCTGCTGACTGACCCTATAACATTCAAACTTTACTCCTTATTAAATTTAATTCTCAAAAATACTTAATCCTTAATCACCATTCCTAACATGTGCTTAAAATCCTATTGGTTGATATCTAAACCTTATAGTACAATAAATATAATCCTTAATATCAGTCATATTAATCAACCTTAGGTTAAAATTAATATTCTTAAACTATAGGTTAAACTTAGAAAATCTACAAGTACTACTATGAGTGTCCAAATAATTCCCGGTCTGAACCAAAAATCCACAGTTACAAAGATAATACTATACATACTATAATACTTCTAAACAATTAGCTAAGTAAAGTTCTTGGACTCTACATATTGAGGCTAATCCTGAAAAAATCAAGGCCTTGCTGGAAATGAGCCCACCACGAAGCAAAAAAGAGGTGCAGTGCTTGACAGGGAGAGTGGCAGCCCTCAATAAATCTCCAGGTCGACTGACAAATGCCTCCCTTTTTTCAACATCCTAAAAGGGAACAAAAAGTTCGCTTGGGATGACGAATGCCAGGATGCCTTCACCAAGCTGAAGGAGCACCTTGGAAGGCCACCCCTTTTGGCCAAGCCAGAAAAAGGGGAGAAGTTGTACCTGTATCTAGCTGTATCTGAGCATGCCATAAGCGCCGCCTTGGTCAAGGGAGAAAAGAAGCACCAGCACCCTGTCTACTATATGAGTAAGCGGTTGGTAGACGTGGAAACCTGGTACCCAGAAATAGAGAAGTTAGCATATGCCTTGGTAGTGGCTTCTCGAAAATTGAGGCCCTATTTTCATGCTCATGCGATTGAGGTGCTCACCAACACCCCCTGCGTCAAGTCTTGCACAAGCCAGAAACTTCAGGAAGATTGTTAAAGTGGTCGATTGAATTGAGTCACTTCGATATCACTTACACCCCACGGACCTCCATCAACGGGCAGGTATTTGCAGACTTGATAGTCGAGTTCACATACCGACCCCAAGAGGAGGGGGAAATCGAGGAGAAGGAACCGGCACCTGAAGAGGAGAGGCACCCCGAATAATGGAGCCTCCATGTAGATGGGGCGTCTAACGAAGGGGGAACCGGTGCTGGCATAGTGATGACGGGACATGAAGGGCACAAGATGTATTGTACCTTGAGATTTGGATTCAAGGCTTCCAATAATGAGGCAGAATATGAGGCGCTGTTGGCTTGCCTGTGGCTAGCTAAGGAATTAAAGGTATCCCACTTGCATGTCTTTAGTGACTCATAGTTGGTAGTGTTTCAGGTGAAGGGCGAATACCAAGCTAGGGGTCCAAAAATGGCTGCATACCTCTCCAAGGTGAAGGATTATTTGGACTAGTTCGAAAAATACACGATAGAACAGATCCCCAGGGAGCAGAACACGAATGCCGATGCACTCGCGAAACTCGCCTCCACGCGAGACGAAGATACGCTTGAGTCTATACCGGTCGAATGTCTCCCCAAGCCAAGCATAGCCGAAGAGAGGATCAACACGGTCAAGAGCTCTGAGGAGCCATGGTTTGCCCCCATTAGGAGGTACTTGAATGACGGGACCTCACCCTTGGACATGAAGGAGGCTCGCAGACTGGTTTACAGAGCCGCCCAGTACACCCCGGTAGACGAAATCTTGTATAAGAGAGGCTTCTCTACCCCACTCCTGCGGTGCGTTGATAAGGGAGAAGCGTAAATTCTTTTACAAGAGATACACGAAGGGGAATGTGGGAACCATGCTGGGGGGCAGTCCACGACAAAAAAGGCCATCCGCCAGGGGTATTATTGGCCTACCATGGAGAAGGACGCGAGTGACTTCGCGAGAAAGTGTGACAAGTGCCAGAGACATGCGACTTACCCATGACAGTCACCAAATGAACTGGTGAGCATGACCATGGCCCTTTGCTGTGTGGGGGATTGACTTGATAGGGGCACTGCCAACCGAAAGAGGAGGAGCTAAGTATGCGGTGGTAGCAATTGACTATTTCACTAAGTGGGTGGAAGCGGAGCCTTTAGTCAATATAATGGCTAAGCAGATCACCACCTTCGTCAACAAATATATTGTTTGCAGATTCAGAGTACCTTACAAGATCATCTCCGACAATGGAACACAATTTGAAGGAGGAGTGTTCGAGGACTACTGCAAGGCAAAAGGAATCAGGAGGAGTTTCTCCGCAGTAGTACACCCCCAAGCCAATGGGCAAGTAGAGGCCATCAACAAGATCTTGAAAAGGAACTTGAAAACTAAGTTGGAAAAGTTGAAAGGGGCCTGGGCTAAGAACTCCCAAATGTGCTCTGGGCCTACAGGACCACCCCCCGTTCCACCACTGGGGAAACACCTTTCGCCTTGGCCTACGGCTGCGAGGCTGTCCTTCCGGTAGAAATGAAGGTTAACTCCTTCCACACGCAAACATACGATGACTAGGCTAACACCACAACGTTTGTCGAGAACTTGGACCTGCTGGAAGCCAAGAGAGAAAGGGCACAATTAAGGCTAGCCACCTATCAGCAGCGGGCAGCGAGGTATTACAATTCAAGGGTGTGGGAGAGAAAGTTCAGGGTAGGAGACTTAGTATTGAGGAAAGTACTCCCCAACACGCGAGAACTAGGGGTGGGGGTACTGGGAGCGAACTGGGAAGGACCCTACCAGGTCACTCAGTGCATGCCACCAAACACCTATAAGCTGACGCGCATGGACGACACCGTCGTGCCTTGGGCATGGAATGCGGAGCACCTCAAGAAGTACTACCAGTGAGACTTCCACATCCAATGCAAGCAGTATCCGTGCTTAGTTTGTTACGTGTTATGTTAGCTCAGTAGACAAAAATCAAGGAGGGTGCCTAGATAACCTCCCAAGAAGATGTAAACTTTTTATATATATACATATCGTTGTAACCTGCCTACTATGAATGAAACTGTTCACATCTTCGCATGCTATTTTTCTCCTTTATGTGAGCATCAATCAAAGTGCCTGCTGAAATAAACTTCACCAGACACTTGGGGGGGAATAGTGGCCCGTGAAGGCAAAGCATACAACAAACAGGAGGACCCTTTATCAGGAGGATCCTAAAAAGGACCCTCTAGCAGGAGGACCCTAAAAAGGACCCTCTAACAGGAGGATCCTAAAAAGGACTCATCGTATCAGGAAGATTCTAAAAAGGACCCTCTATCAGGGGGAACCCAAAAGGACCCCATGTATCAGGGCCCTAAAAAGGACCCTCTATGAGGAGGATCCTAAAAAGGACCCTCTAGCAGGAGGATCCTAAAAAGGACCCTCTATCAGGAGGATCCTAAAAAGGACTCATCGTATCAGGACGATCCTAAAAGGACCCTCTATCAGGAGGATCCTAAAAAGGACCCTCTATCAGGGAGAACCCAAAAGAACCCCCTGTATCAGGGCCTTAAACGAATTCTTTAAAAAAAAAATGCATGGTGAACCCTAACAAATAGGGAGGAGACCTTGCAAGGCATCTCCTGAAGTTCACAAGGATTAGCTACCCTTATGACCATCAAGGAGGCCAAAAGGTCCAATAAGCCTAGAGCGGCCACCAAGCCGTCTAGCCAAAAAGGGTCCTAAAAAGGCCCTTGCAAAAATAGTAATATGAATAATGACGAGAAGGACGATTCTCGCAAAAAATAATAAGCGCGCACAAAAATATATAAAAGGATAGCTAGAACCCAAGGGGTCAAATATCCTTATAAAAATAATCGAGAGGCACCAAAAAAGGACCCATTGAATCCTTTCACATGGGCTCCAAAGGACCTCTAGCCTGATAAATAAAAGAGGGGAACCTACCAAACCCCATCATACGGGCTAAAAAAGACCTCAAACATAGAGGAATAAGAGATGAATAACCACATATGTATATATTAAAAAAGAGTCTTGGTAACATGGCAAGATTTGAAAAAATATATATTATAACAAGCACAATAAGGCTGACATAAATTATGAAATGACGACCTCAAGGCCTCCTGCCACGGGCGTTCCACCCAGTCGCCCGGGCCACGGCGTGCTCGCCAAAGGAAGAAAAATCAATGTTTGGATCCTGCCTCCATACACCATAAAGGGCATGCTCTATGGACCTATACTTAATAGCTGCCTTGTCCGCCTCTAAGGAAGCGACCCTCTCCAGCGACGCAACTACAGCTGATGAGGACACCAAGACTAAAGCTCCAAGTCAAGTTCCAATTGGTCCGGTGATGAGGGCGCGAGCCAAGAGATTCAAAGAAGAACTTAACAACCTAGTCCACAGAGTCTTAAAAAAAGGAGGAGACCATGGTCAACACTGAAGGAGAACAAAGACTTGTACTGCTCATCAAAGTAGACTCAGTTTAGGAGCTTGATCAATATTTAGCTTCTTGTAATGAGTCTTATTGGATTTTGGCATCTTGTATTTTTATTTTAATCAGTCACTTAATCACATTTTATTTCTATGGGTGGTGAGGAGTTTGGGGCAGAATCTTGTGAGATGCTTGCACTAGTCACACGACGAGCCTTAAATTTGTAAGCAAAAGAAGAGGAAGAAGAGGTGCAGCGGGAGAACATCTTTCACACTCGTTGTCATGTGAAAGACAAGGTATGCAGTGTTATTATTGATGGTGGTAGTTGCACTAACGTTGCTAGTTCTTCCATGGTTGAAAAGCTGGGGCTCCCAACGCTTAAACATCCTCGTCCATACAAGTTGCAGTGGTTGAATGATAGTGGTGAAGTGAGGGTTACAAAACAAGTTCTGGTATCATTTCAAATTGGCAAATATGAGGATGAGGTATTGTGCGATGTGGTTCCAATGCAAGCTGGACACCTCCTTCTAGGAAGGCCTTGGCTATTTGATCGGCGAGTCCAGCATGATGGCTTCACCAACAAGTATTCATTCACGTTCCGTTAACGAACAATCACTCTAGCTCCATTGACGCCAAAGCAAGTATATGAAGACCAAGTGAGGTTGCAAAAATTGAGTGATAAAAAAAAATTGAGTGAGCAAAAGAAGGAGAGGGAAAAGATGAATGAGAGTGAGAAAAAAGAGAGACAAAGAGAGAAAAGGGTCGAATCAAGTGAGAGAGAAAAGAAAGAGAAGAGTTCGATCAATGAGGGAAAATTAGAGAGAAAACAAATAATTTTTATGCAAAAAAAGTGAGGTTAAGCGAGCATTGCGTACAAAACAGCCAATGATTTTACTCATGTACAAGGAGGCTCTTTTAAACACTAACCAACTTGATGCTAACAAGGGTCGTCACAAGCAGGTTTTTGAGCCCGGTGATTGGGTATGGTTAAACATGATGAAAGAGCGATTCCCAGCACATAGACGTTCCAAATTGCTACCTCGAGGAGATGGGCCGTTTTAAGTGCTAGAAAGGATCAATGACAATGCCTACAGACTCAATTTACCAGGTGAGTATATTGTTAGTGCTACTTTTAATGTTTCTGATTTGAGGTCAAATCTTTCTCAAGAGGGGGGGAATGATGAGGACACCAAGACTAAAGATCCAAGTCAAGTTCCAGTTGGTCCGGTGATGAGGGCGCGAGCCAAGAGATTCAAAGAAAAACTTAACAACCTAGTCCACAGAGTCTTAAAAACAGGAGGAGATTGTGGTCAACACTGAAGGAGAGCAAAGACTTGTACTGCTCATCAAAGTAGACTCAGTTTAGGAGCTTGATCAATATTTAGCTTCTTGTAATGAGCCTTATTGGATTTTGGCATCTTGTATTTTTATTTTAATCAGTCACTTAATCACGTCTTATTTAGTCTTTGTTTTTTTGTGAAAGTCAAACATTTGACTTGTGAGAGTCCAAGAGTCTTTCTATTTGTGTTGTTAGGGGTTTCATTAGGAAGACAAAGGGGCTTTTCTTTCATGTAATTTCGGCCATATTAGGGCTTGTAAACGTTTGGGAAATTCAGATTTTGAGGCAATGAAAATTGAGAGGTTTTCTTCTTGAGTTCATGAAGAGACTATTCGAACTTATCAAGAGTATTCCTTGTGGCGTTCAATCTGACTTGTCAAACGGATTCCCATCACCGTTTGTGGCGTCTTCCTTATACCAAGGTTCGTGCTTGGCTAAGCATTGGGTCGTGGTTCTTCATTCCAATTTCGTGTGTTCTTGGTGGCTGCCATATTTGGTGTCGGGTTTCACCACAATCGTTGGTGTGGTTCATATCAACAGCAGCCTTAGCACCCTGGAGTTTGGCCTCTAAGGAAGCAACTCTCTCATGCGACGCAGCCGCGGTAGCCTTGGCACCCTGGAGTTTGGCCTCTAGGCTGGTGACCCTTTCCTGCAACATCATGGCCTAGGCAACTGCCCTCTTCTTCCTTTTTGATGAGGCAGAAATTTTTGCCAAGGCAGAAATTTTTGCCAAGGCCTTTTGTAGCCTAAACCTGGTCTCGGCAAGCTCCCTCTCGAGCTTCTGGACCCGAGCTGCAAGACGGTGCCTCTTGGTATTCGACGGGGAAAGGTTATGATGAGGACATCAATACTAAAGACCCAATTCAAGTTCCAGTTGGTCCGGTGACGAGGGCGCGAGCTAGGAGATTCAAAGAAGAACTTAACCACTTAGTCCGGAGAATTCTACAACAGGAAGAGGTCGAGTTCACTACTGAGGGTGAACAAAAGCTTGTGTTGCTCATCAAAGTTGATTCAGTTTAGGGGCTTGATTCCTTTTATTATTTTGGGCTTTTGTTATTTGGAGTCAAAAGACATGTCATTTTGGGCTTTTGTTTTGGGCCTTTTCATTATGGTTATTTTAGGGTTTTTATTTGTCTAAAAACCCTCCTTGTATTTTCGGCTATATTATGCCTTGTGGACAACTTGGAATTCAGATTGTTTTTGTTAATGAAAAAATATTGTGAGAGTTTTCTTCTTGAGTTCTTGAAGAGAGTTTTCGAACTTATCAGGGGATCCTTGTGGCGTTCAAAACCTGACTTATCAAACGGAAATCCATCCCTGTTTGTGGCGTCTTTCACTATACCAAGGTTCGTGCTTTGCTAAGCATTGGGTCGCAGTTATCCATTCCAATTTCGAGTGTTCTTGGGCTGTTTATCCAGATTTGGTTCGGGTTTCGTCACATTTGTTGGCGTGGTTCGTATCAGGTTATGAGTCGAGTCGGCAAACCGCTGAGCCACGGTATAGGCCTGCACAAGAAAGATGACAACAACAATGATAAGTAACAAAAAAAAAGGCCGACACAAGATGTATGAACTCACCCAAGCAGTAGTGCGCGTAAGAGTCTCCCTAAGATCCGACATGGAAAAACTCCCAAGACCACTCCAATCAGCTTCGGGGAGGTCTGACCCACCTAGGGCGCCTCTTCCAAGCCAAGGGTACCTGGCTGGGTAAGGACAGACGACCCGCTCACCGAAACAGGAGGGGGCGCAGGAAAATTGGAAAAATGAGCCCCGGGTAGATCAGGTGGGGGTGCAGGAAGATCAGGAAAGTAAGCCCCCGACGGACCGGGACGAGGGAAGCCTGAGGAAAAGCGTCAAATTCTGCGGGGTTGAGACAAACAAAATGCCCCAGCATGACTTGTTTGATGAGGACACCAAGACTAAAGATCCAAGTCTAGTTCCAGTTGGTCTGGTGACGAGGGCGCGAGCCAAAAGACTCAGTTGGTCTTGTATTTTGTCATCTTGTATTTTTTATTTAGTCTTTGTTTATTTTGTGAAAAGTCAAACACTTGACTTGTGTGAGTCCAAGAGTCCTTTTGTCTTTAATTTTCGGTTTTCATTAGGAAGACAAAAGGCTTGTCTTTAATTTTCGGTTTTCATTAGGAAGACAAAGGGCTTGTCTTTAATTTTTGGTTTTATTTAGGAAGACAAAGGGCTGTCTTGATGTAATTTTCGCCTATATTAGGCCTTTGTAAACGTTTGGGAATGGCAGATTTTGATGAAATGAAAATTGAGAGATTTTCTTCTTGAGTTCTTGAAGAGACTATTCGAACTTATCAAGGGTATTCCTTGTGGCGTTCAATCCGACTTATCAAACGGATTCCCATCCCCGTTTGTGGCGTCTTCCTCATACCAAGGTTCGTGCTTGGCTAAGCATTGGGTCGCAGTTCTTCATTCCCATTTCGTGTGTTCTTGGTGGCTGCCATATTTGGTGTCGGGTTTCACCACAATCGTTGGTGTGGTTCGTATCATTGTTGACCTTGGGATTGGGAAGCCATGTCAGGGTCGAAAGAGACAAAGGGAGGACATCCCCCGGGGGACGAGGATAGCTGGTAAGGTTGCCCGTGTCCAAGGGAGACTCCCTCCGGCACAGCCTCACCTTCACCCGAACGAGGCTCAGCCGAGGCAGCCTTCATCTTCTTTGACCCAGGAATAGTCCACAGCAACCTGGTTCTGAAATCGGGGACAGCTTGTGAAGGTTAAGATTTTCCACAGTGAATAGGTATGCAGCCTTTTTCACGGCGGGGTCAGCGTTGATAAGATCGTTCACGGCGTTCGCCTCCGACCCAACAACTACAGGTATGGCGAACTGCTCTGCACGATCCACGCCATTGTCGACACAAACATAAGTTATAAAACAATAAGTTTCAACAAAAAAAAAAGAGAAGAAAAGGTGGCTCAAGGTAGTTACTGGGAGCAGAACGAAAGTGCTCACGAATAGAAAGGGGGCCTTTCACAAAGAAAAAGTCCTGCTTCCAGGACCCCGGGTTGGACACTGCGCCATCTATCAAAGGGACTTCATTATTGGCTTTTTGCAGGAAATAAAAGCCCTTGGATTTGGGAGAAGGCATGAGATTGTACAGGAAGTGCACCTCTTGGGCCATAGGAGCACGTTCAACAAGTTCCATAAATGCGATAAAGAGGCAGCTCAAGGTCAGCCAACTTTTGGGTGCCAGCTGAAGTGGAGTGATGTCAAAATAGTTGAGAACCGCAACAAAGAACGGGTGTAATGGGATGGTACCACCCGCCTTCAGGATATGCTCGCTAAGGGCCACGAAGCCAGGATTAGGGCAGTTAGCCCGGCACTTGTCCGAAGGGGTGTATAATGCGTACTCCGGGGGAACATGGTAGTGCTCTACAATTTCCATCAATTTATTTTCAGACACGTGGGACATCAGGGTGGATGCCAATAGGGGGCTTCATCCCGTTCATTAATGGACACCTGTCGTCGTCCACTCTTCGGCATATCTGCAAAACCAAAAGAAAAAGGTGAGGAAGAGACAGAACACTTGACCCTCCATTTTCTCTTCCTAGCAAGAGTCTTCCACCGGGGCACCGGCTGCAGAAGCGCTAAGCTAGGGAAGATCGAAAATAAGGGCTGAAGAGAAGCGGGAGCGGCCCCATGGCAGCCATCAGGCTAGGATGGACTAGAAGGCTCAGGCGGAAGATGTCCCTCCATAAACTCCAACTCCCCTTGCAAATCTAAATGGGTCACCCTAAGGCTCGCTACATGGTCACTAAGGTCAGGAGGGAAATGTGCTCCATCTCCTCTCAACACCGAGTCAATTTCGCTCTCTACCACCCAAATTTTACGCCTAAGTTCAGCCATGCGCTTAAGATGACAAATACGGGCCTGGCTTAAGGTGTCATGGTCTTGGTAAGGGTTTCCTCAGGGGACTCTGAGTCTGAAGACAAGTAAACAAACTCAACCCCCGGAGGAATGCCGAACGGACCTTCACTTACCATGAGAGCTCGTCCCAAAAGAAAAAAGGAATCACATATAAATGAGAGGATTGCTACAAAACACAAAGGAATGGGCGTAAAGCCTCTAGGCACAAACGCTCTAAATGACCCGCTACGGGGTGTGAATAAAGGGGCATGCATCAAGGCTAACTCACGACGAGCTCAGGCCAAAATACCCCATCCCGAGTGGTGCTAATGTGGACCCAATAAACATAAGGGAGAAAGAAAATATACCTCAAGCAAGTAAAATGGGGCACTGACGTGGTCAGAAGGAGGTCGAGGGCCAGAAGCGCCGTTGCGATCAAATAGAGGCAAGTGGTCGAAAATACGCATCTGCAAAATAAACAAAAAAGATGTGTTGGCCTTCAAATATACGAAGGGATATAAACATACCAAAAGTTAGCTCAAATATATAAAAAAAAAAGGGGAGGAAACTATAGCAAAAGTGAGGTTGTGGGGGATTGAACCCCTTACCTCTTGAAAGGAGCAAGGATCTAAATGCCACTAAGCTAAGGAGATGAAGTGTAAATAATAGGCTTGGCATGGGGGCCTATTTATAAGAATCAAAGAGAAGAGTCTACCAGAGCACCTAAAGGTCCTTTCCTAGACTGGGGGGCAAGTGTAGATGCTCAAAACTCCATGCTTGTAAAAGACCCAAAGCACATGCCAAAGTCCCCCAAACGCCTAAATACATACTTCTGCCACAAAACCCATGGGACATCATCTTCTCGCAAGGAGGCATGTGAAGCTATTCTTGGCATGCCCAGCACCCGTGCACCTCGATGGAACCTCTCGACGTGTTGGGCACCCATGCACCCAGTGAGGCCACGCCTCGCAAAGAGCCCCTCGCGACACCACCTGGGATCCGCGCGCGCTGGGCCTCGCGACACCACCTGGGATCTGCGCGCGATGGGCCTCGTGACACCACCTGGGATTTGCGTGCGGTGGGCCTCGCGACACCACTTGGGATCCGTGCGCGCTGGGCCTTGCAACACCACCTAGGATCTGCGCGCGTGGCCTCGCTCCTAAGGGCCTCGCCCTCGCTCCTAAGGGCCTCGCCCAAGGGCCATCTCACGTGCATAATGGCCTCTCCCAAGAGCCATCTCGCATGCATAAAGGCCTCGCTCCAAAGGGCCTTGCCCAGGAGCCATCTCGCGTGCATAATGGCCTCGCCCAAGAGCCATCTCGCATGCATAAAAGCCTTGCTCCAAAAGGCCTCGCCCAAGAGCCATCTCGCATGCATAAAGGCCTCGCTCCAAAGGGCCTCACCACAGAGCCATCTCGCATGCATAAAGGCCTCGCTCCAAAGGGCCTTGCCTAGGAGCCATCTTGCGTAGGTGCTCCCACAACCTCGCGCCCATGTTGCTTTGAAAGTGTATATGACACCCTACGACTCGCGGGTGCACACGGTGCCAGGACCTCCCCACGTCCTCGCGAGACCTCACTAGCCTTATAGCATGCTATACCCACCTCGTTGAAAAGGCCCTACGTCACTTGGTGAGGTTGGGGCCACCAACGAAATGCACTCTCTCCAGTTAGCCAATTGGGACCACTTACAAGAAGGCCAACCAAATATGTCGTTCAAGGTGGCCCACAAGAGACAAGAAATACGAACAAGGTACCTCTAAATAGGTACGTGCATGCCTGCAAGGATCAAGGGACAGACCTGACACCTGTACCCGATAAGTAGTGGCGGTACGGGGTAGTACGAGGAATGGCAGCACCACCTCCACGTCTCTGACATGCACCAGAGCCAACCACCACTCTCCCAACACCACTACACCTGATACCACTCTCTTGAAAATGTACTTGTGTACCATCTGGTCACCTGGACCACACTGTATCAAGGGTCATTAGAGCCTACTATAAAGGGAACCCTTCTTCAACATTGATGGGGGTTGCAAAAAACACTGTAGCACTACACCATAAGAAATACAAATTCAGTTCACCATTTTTCTTCTGCAAGTGTTCTTTGAGTTTCCAATTAGATCTTTAAAGTTTTTCTTTTGATAATCTCTACGTTTCTATTTTTCTAACTTAACTTGGTTGACGAGTTCTCATCGTCAACAGACAATAATGTGAGTAGTGTCTCCGGGTCCGAATACCAAAAGGTGGAAGACCATCTTGATGTCCTACATTATAAGCAAGAGAAGTATTGCGCTTCTAGATCGAAACAAAACTGGATCAAGCTGGGAGATAAAAAAACATCTTATTTTCACCGCTCCACATCTCATCGTAAAAGGAAGAATTTCATTGGAAGCTCAATAGATGACAACGGAAACCGCCTTTAGGGGAATCATAATGTATAAGGTATATTACAAGATTATTTTACTAATTTATTTACTTATTGTAATTCCAAGCCTGATATCAATAATCGTGTCATTAATGCTATTTCTAATTAGGTGTCTTTTTCCAAGAACGGCCAACTAATTTAGCCTTTCACCCACGAGTATGTGAAGCACGCTTTATTCCAAATGAGTCCCAATGCTATCCTGGGTCAGGACAATCTCAATGCAGGTTTCTATCAAAAGTTTTACGATGTAGCAGGAAAGGATGTCAGCGACGTCTTCATTTTCTTAATAGTGAAAGTTGTATAAGTAGTATCAATACGATTCTCATTGCACTTTTCCCCAAAGTTCCAAATTCTTCACCTGTAGCTGATTTCACCTGCCAAAGCAATGAACAATCGCATGAAGGAATTTCTTGGTGAGGTTATCTCTGGAGAACAAAGTGCTTTCCTACCAGGTCGTCTCATCCCTCATAACGCTATGATTGCCTTTGGCTCTGAAATTAGATATGTCAAAGGCATATGACAGAGTTGAATGACCTTTTTTGATAGCACTAATGGAAAAGTTGGGCTTTCATGAGACTTGGATGCGTAAAGTTCATGTTTGTATTTTCTCAGTTGACTACTCTATCATCCTGAATGGATCTATTGTGGGTAAGATTAACCTGCAGTGCGGGCTTTGTCAAGACGACCCCTTGTCCCCTTTCCTTTTTTTGTAGTGTGTTGAGGGCCTTTCAGCCCTTGTTTGGCGTGACTGTGAAGCATGTCTTCTTTCTGGTATCAAGTGTGGTAGAGCGGGTCCCTCCATATCTATAACGACTCGAATTTGCTAATAGGGCTTAGGGCCTTGATTAGTGTGCCTGGAGGGCTATAAATGAATTATTATGTTAATATATGAATTAATGTGAATATATGATAATGATGCATGTTTAGTTGAGTTAAATGTGCATGTGGGCCCCGTCTGGATATTAAGGGCATAAATGTGATAAATGCTATGTATATGTGGTATGTCTGTGCAGCACGATCCGAGACAGTCCTGGGGAGCGGTTAGCCAGAAAGTCACAATAGGATTGAGATTCAGACTCGGGGCGAGTCGAGGGGTAATTTGGGTACTAGATGTGTTATGGGATTATCGGGTTATGAAAATAAATATTTGGAGATATATTTGAGGATAGAATGTCTTGGAGGGAATATTGGGGAAATTTACCATTTTGCCCTCGGGGACGTTTTGGTACCCCGAGCCTTGAGGTAACCACATAGACTTAAGTTGAATAAAACAAACCTTAGAATTATACAGAACACTCAGGAAACCGACTCACTCATTCTCTCTAAACAAGTGGTTATCTTGTCTTTGGAAGCTTAGGGAGAAACTTGGAGAAATTAGCTAGAAGCTAGAGGAATTCAGCTGGGAAATCTTGGGAGCTAGGAGCTTGGGGATTAAGGATCAAATTCAGAGACTAAACTCAGCAAAGGTAAGCTCTAACCATGGGAATTAAGCTTGAATTTCTGCTGTGTTCTTAGGTTATGCATGTGGGTAGAATTTGATCTGTTTTTGGGTGTTTTAGTTGAGTTTTGGAGCAGGTTTTAATGGGGTTTTGATGCTGATATTGAGTTGGAATGATTGTGTTGATTATCTAGGATTGTTAGCTAAGTTTTGGGTGAATTGGCTTGGGGAAAAAGTAGAAAGATGATGAAGATTTCTGGGTTAGAGGTGAGGGTCGCGGCCCTAGGTTGGGCATACCACGGCCCGTGTGCGCGCGCGGACATGGGAGGCCGAGAAGTTTCATGCGCGCCGTGGCGCTTGGTGTGTGCGCCGCGGTCCATGTGTGTTGCAGGGAAATGCTAGCCTCTGTTTTGAGGCTAGCCGCGGCGCTTGAGGGTGGGGCCATGACTCTTAGAGCTAGTTTGTGTTTTTAAGGGTGTTTAGGTTTGGGAACTCAATGGTTAAGGCTCAGGATGGATTTTATCACTCGGATTGATAGAATTCAGGGTCCCAGAGGTTAGGGTTATGGCTCAAAGTTATTTAATGAATTAGAACTTGATGGATGGATATTGTTAATGTGTTGTGACTAGGGTTTCGGCGAGGCTAAGTTAGAGGACTGTGCTCAGGACATCGGTGCTCGGAGAGCTCGGGACTCAAGTAAGAAAACCCTTGTTCCCATAGAGCTTGTATGCAAGGCTGAAGCCCAATGTGTTTGAATTGCAGGGCGTAGCGCTTTGATTGTACTTGTTAGTATTTTGTACTTGTTTATTATCTATGAGTGCAATTATGTGAATGATCGGCAAGAGCCGGGAACGGTGTAGGCTGAGGTCGACAGGGGCCGGGAACGGCATAGGGCCGGGAACGGCGTTGGGCACGATGAGTGCAAGGCCGAGTACGGCAAGGGGCCGGGAGTAGCGTTGAGCACGTGGAGTGCGAGTCCCTAAAAGGATACCTGGGATATCCTCACGGTGTGGACCGCGAACCCAGGGCCTGGTAAGCACCTGGGACGGCTAGGCCATATGTGTTTAGTCCATTGGTGGCCTGCTTATATGCTTGGTGTATGTTTGCATATTGATGAGGACACCAGTTTAGGAGCTTGATCAATATTTAGCTTCTTGTAATGAGTCTTATTGGATTTTGGCATCTTGTATTTTTTTTTTATTTTAAATCACGTTTTTTTTTATTTAGTCTTTGTTTATTTTGTGAAAAGTCAAACACTTGACTTGTGTGAGTCCAATAGTCTTTTTGATGTAATTTTCGGTTTTCATTAGGAAGACAAAGGGGCTTGTCTTGATGTAATTTTCGGTTTTTCATTAGGAAGACAAAGGGGCTTGTCTTTGATGTAATTTTCGTCTATATTAGGCCTTGTAAACGTTTGGGAAAGGCAGATTATGATGAAATGAAATTTGTGAGTTTTTTTCTTCTTGAGTTCTTGAAGAAACTATTAGAACTTATCAAGGGGTTCCTTGTGGCGTTCAACCTGACTTATCAAACGGATTCCCATCCCCATTTGTGGCGTCTTCCTCATACCAAGGTTCGTGCTTGGCTAAGCATTGGGTCGCGGTTCTTCATTCCAATTTCGTGTGTTCTTGGTGGCTGCCATATTTGGTGTCGGGTTTCACCACAATCGTTGGTGTGGTTCGTATCACATATGTTATCTGTTTGTGGGTTTTCTTGTTGGGCTTCGGCTCACAGATGCTCTGTGGTGCAGGTAAGGGTAAGGAGAAAGCCAACCAACCATGAGTGTAGTAGGCGTGAGGCGGCGTGTACATGTTGGGCCAGCCTGGCTGCCACAGCTAGTGGATTTTGGGAGATGGTTGTAAATAAACTTAGATTTTGTTGTTTAGTCGACTTGGTTCAATTTATATGTTGTAAATGTTTCTAAACTGTATTTTGGGATCCCAGGTGTCAAACTTTTATGACTTTCATTAAAATGGAATTATTTATGAAGTTTTTTCTTCTGTTTATGGCTTAATTACACTATTTGACCTAAAACCTTGATTAGTGAGTTGAATGCACGTTTTAAACTCACTTAGTAACGGCTCTAAGGAAGTAGGGCGTTGCAATATCTCATCTCTTTTTTGCAGATGAAAGTCTATTTTTTCTCAAAGCCTCTAAGGCATCTTGTATTCGGGTCAAAGAAATCCTCACTTGGTATAGCATGGCTTCTAGTCAACTTTTTAATTTTTCTAAATTAGTAGTCTGTTCTAAAATAGATGATGTTGCTAAGGATAATATGACTACCATTTTGTGAGTTAACATGGTAGCCGTCATGAGAAGTATCTAGGTTTACCATGTTTTGTGGGGAAGAGTAAGAAATGCCTATTTCATTCAGTTAGAAATCAAATCTGGAAAAAGTTATTCAGTTGGAAAGCTAAATTTTTCTATGCTGGAGGGAAAGAAACACGTCTGAAAGCTATCATTAAATCCATCCCTGCTTACTCTATGAATTTGTTCAGTCTACGAGCTTCAATTATAAAAGAAATTCATAAGTTGTGTGCCCATTTCTGGTGGGGTGATGATGATATTAAACAAAAAATGCATTGGTGCACTTGGGAGAAAATGTGTTGGCATAAACATTCAGGTGGTTTGGGTTTTTGTGAGCCCGCCCTTTTCAACCAAGCCCTCTCTTGGCAAAATAAGTTTGGCACTTGTATCTGACTTCGCTAGTGGCACAGGTCATGAAAGGCCTTTATGATCCCTCGACTCCTTTCTTATCTGCATCGCCTTCCAATAAATCATCACAGATTTGGAAAATCATATTGTTAGGTCGTGAATTATTTAAAAGTGGATTCAAATGGCAAGTGGGGAATGGTAAAAATATTTCCATTTATTCAGATCGTTGGATGCCAAGAGGGGATAGAAATTGCTCATCATCTCATTGAGTCCTACGTATGGCATCGACTATGGACTATATCCTATTGGCTTCATGAGATTGGAACGTCCCTCTTGTTAGCCTAAGAATGGCTCCCAAGAGTGGGGCGAATGGGAATTTAAAATTGCGGAATTTAAAACTTAATTATCTATTTCTAACGACTTAGTGAAACTTTTATGCAATAAATAGATAGAGCCAATGTAAATAATCAAGTAAGCACAAATGTAAATGATTTTAAGGTTATAGGGATGCAAACTCTCTTCTTACAAGGTTCGGTGGAACACCTATGTCCTTGGTCTTCAAAGCTAAGCCTAGTTTTGAGTTCTAGTAACGAGCCAATTTAAAGGACTTGACTAATCCTTTTACAACCAGGGAATTTTCACCAAGGTGTACCCAAACTTCTTACACGGATTGTTTGTTCGGTGCCAATCTCACCAACCTCGGGTTGTTATGATTGGGTGCCAACCTCACCTTTCTTGCGGATTGTGCAGTGTCAATCTCACTTTACAAAGATAGATAGAAAGATGAACACACTCTTTGACGATGATAAATACTAGTTGAGAACCAAGAGAGAGACGAACACACTTACAAATAATGTTGGGATTAGTGCCCTTTAAAGCATATGTTTTGAACAATGTTTTATGAAATAAATAATTGGAATGAAAGTTTGCATATATCGTTTGTTTATTATTATTATTAGTAGGGTAGGTAACCATTTGGTACCCTATGTTTTTGCAAAGTATCATCTTGGTACCCTGTGTTTACAAATAATGCTCATTTTACCCTTCATTTAGAAATCGTACATATTTGGTACCCTGCATTTTAAAATCATACATATTTGGTACCTTGTATTTTAAAATTGTACATATTTAGTACCCTAAACTCAAATTTAATTAATAAAATTTTACCAATTTAATCAAATTACTCTTATCATACGAGCTACAAATTATATATAATTGCTGACAGTTTGGACATCTTGACATAATTTTATCAATTAGGATACCAAATATCTATGTTTTCAAAATATGGGGTACCATATGAGCGTTATTGAAAACAGAGGGTACCAGAACATTACTTTGAAAAAAAAACAAAGGGTGCCGAATGAGTAAATTTCCTTATTAGAATAATATTATATGAATATTAGAAAATTCCTAAATTCGTTATTGTGACTACAATCTTGTATTGGTACGAGAAAATTAAATTTGTAGGGAACGAATTTAAACAGTTAGCAGTAAAACAAAGTTATATGGAATCTTTGGATTAATTACTGTAAGTATGGTTCACTAGTATTGTGAATACATGTAATCTAGATCCAGATTACTGATGTAGTAGAAAATCTTAGTGGAGGTACTTTGTATAAAGAGGTTATACATGAACAAGACCCGATATGTTATTAATACTTAATAATACCGTTTACTTAATAAATTTTAATTAAACATCTCAATAAGATGATCATATATAAATTGATCTTAATCCTAAAGTTATTATGAATTCATGTTTATGTCATATGAGTTCTTTGATTCACTCGTTATGGTTTGTCAGAATGATCAGACTGAAAACTTTTGTTTGGGGAACTCATTGATGTAAATGGCTGGAGACATGATATACATATATGGAATCTATACCTTTCTGAGAGGAATTGAATAATGGTTCCCTTAAGGGTTGGTTTTTGGAACTAAAATGTTATTGAGCTCAAATTCATAAATCAGTTAATGAATTCACTATTAAGTATTTAGTTAATGGTACCTAAGGAAACAATAAATA
Organism: Humulus lupulus; assembly: GCF_963169125.1. Taxonomy (NCBI): domain Eukaryota; kingdom Viridiplantae; phylum Streptophyta; class Magnoliopsida; order Rosales; family Cannabaceae; genus Humulus; species Humulus lupulus. Next base: position 146,630,307 of record NC_084796.1, read on the forward strand.
ATTAAAGAGGTTAAAAGGTGATTAATTCCTACTTTAATTATGAGCCAATAGAGGATTGAATTGTATTTAGTTATTAAATCAATGGACACTTTTATATATATTTAAAAGTACTCAATAAATAAATGTCTATAATTACAATAGTGCAATCTCATATTTTTAGTGGAATAATATTGAGATTAATAAATTGAGGCTATTATATTAAAGAGTTCTAATTAATAATCTAAATTTATTGGAGCTTGAAATTATAGGTCCATAGGTCACCGAAATGGCTCTATCAACACTATTCAAGTTAAGATTTGAAATTGAGAAACATAAGAAAAATGACATATTTGGAAGAAATTTGTTCTTTAGGGTCAAATATGTAATTGAGATAAATTAATTAATTAATTGTAACGCCCTGGATAGCCAAGACCGTTACACTGTGTACTTATAAAGGTACAAGACTCGCTGAGTCAACATTTTTAAAACGTGTCACTAAACATGTAAGAGCTAGGGTTAAAAAGGTTTTGGTCTCAAAAGACTCACTTCATGTATTTAAACGGGATCCCATAAAAACAAAGTTAAAATAAGTTTACAGACTCTCAAAAGTACATGAGTATTCACTAGCCATACTAAGGCAAAACAAATAGACTTCAGGTTTCACGTCCTTGCCTAGACCTCAACGGTGGCGGCCGAGCACCTGGCTATGTACATTCCGCTCGTTGAGCTCTCCAGTCAATGCTGGTCTAGTTTGCCCTTGCCTCTACCTGCACCACGTAGCACCCGTGAGCCAAGGCCCAGCAAGAAAACATCTTTAAGCAACTCAGTCAATAATAACAGACAGTCAACCTATTAGGCATGTAATCCCCATCAGATAACTCACAATAGATATTCAGCACATACAATTAGATTCAAGATACTATCTATCACATATACACTCATATCACATAATAATCAGGGCCGGCGACTTAGGCCGCACCCTCTGTTTAACCCACTGACTCCGGCCCGCTTAAACCGAGCTCAGTGCATAATAAGCTGTCCTCGGCTACCAGTGGCCGAGCCGCGCCCTGTGCGCTAGTGAAACCCTTAGCACCCTTAGGCCATTGGTTCACTAAATGGCTTGCATGGCATAATACCAACTTTTCAAGCATTTACAATACGGAGCCCTTAGTCCCGCCACATATATTCAACCAGGTGCAGTTTTCTTACCTTTAGTCTGCGCAGTTATTGAATTACGAGCAACGCCTCTCAAGCACGATCTGTTTCCGAGCCTAAGCCTTTATCACCTAGTCAACCAAAGTATAAGGTTCCATTAATACTCCAACATAGGTTTCTGGTTATAAAACTAACTCCCAGGAATTCGAATTCCACCAAGCACTGTGGTGAAACCAATCCCGAGCACACTAGACCACCTTCCCGTGCCTAAAACCCTCAAAAACTCATGTGTGCAACCAAGGGTTACGACCCCTGAAGCCTAGCCGCGGCCCTTCCCCAAAACAGAACCAACACCCATGCTGAACCACACACGCGCCGCGGCCCTTGCTTTGGGCGCCGCGGCGCCCTCCCATGGCCGAGCCTTCTTGGCTCTTTTTCATCCTAGGGCCGCAGCGCTCTAGAACAGAGCCGCGACCCTCCCCTTCGAACCCAGAATTTACACCATTTCAAAGCTCAAAACCTCAGCCGCACCCTTAAGCTCCCTACTTCAACACCCAACAAATCCAACACCTTTAACATGACTTAAACAACTTAATTCCACAGAAAACTCAACCCAACACACACTAATCTTCTCCTTTCAATTTCTGAAACTCAAGAGCTATAAACACTTAAACCAGCCATTCAAACCCAATTTAAGACCTCTAAACCATGAGTTGAAACTTACCTCTTCTGTTGAATCACCTCACCAAGCCAAAGCCAAGCTAAGTCTCCAAGTTTCCTCCTTAATTCTGCCTTAAGACATCAAAACCATGCTTGTTTCAAAACTTAACCAAAACCTAGCTAGAACTCAGAATTCAACCACAGAAAAGAAGATTAGATGCTTACCTTAATCCCGGTTTTAATTCTTGATTTACTCCTGAGCTAAACCTCCAAATCCTCACCACAAATCTCATAAATTCCAGCTTGTTCCCCTTAAGTTTTCTGTGTTTTTTTTCCTTCCCTTTGCTTTCCTTGAGCGTGAGAGAGAGCTGAGGTAAAGTTTTAGTCAGTTTATGTTTTTCTTCCAAAAGCTTCCTTATGTCTAACTTACCTGTTAAGTTAATCCCGAGGCTCGGGGTGCCGGAACCGTCCCCGAGACCAAAATGGTAATATATCCCAATATTCCCGCCTAGACATCCTAACCTCAAATATATCTCCATATATTTATTTTCATGACCCGATAGTCCAAATCGCTACCCACTATCTGAAAATACCCTCGACTTATCCAAAGTCATATATCTTAAGTCCCGTTGTGACTTTCCCCGCTATCTGAACCTAGAATCGTCTCGAGTCGTGCTCTGCGAACCTGTCCACATAATAATGTGGTTCTCACATATATCATATATTTATTTCATATCACACTACCACATAATGTCATCAATTATCACATAAACATTACTAAACTTATAATTACTCATTTAAATCACAATTATTCCATTAATGCCCTCCTGGCACACTAATCAAGGCCCTTAAGCCTTATTAGTGGTTTTTGGGTTGTTACAACTATCCCCTCCTAATGAAAATTTCGTCCTCGAAATTTACTTGAATAGCTCGGGATACTGATCCCGCATTGCCGTCTCTAGCTCCCAGGTCGCTTCCTCGACCTTGCTATTCCTCCATAATACTTTCACTAACGGAATCGTCTTATTTCGCAGAACTTTATCCTTCTGATCCAAAACCTGAACTGGCCTCTCCTCATAGGACAAGTTTGTCTGCAGCTCCAAGTCTTCATATCTCAACACATGTGTTGTATCAGAAACATACTTCTGCAACATAGAGACATGGAACACGTTACGAACTCCTGATAGAGACGGTGGCAAGGCCAGTCTATACGCCACCTGAGAATCTCAAAGGGTCCAACAAGCTGAGGGCTCAGCTTGCCCTTCACTCCAAATCTCCTCACATCCCTCAACGGTGAAACTCGCAGAAACACGTGGTCCCCAACCTGGAACTCCACGTTCCTACGCTTAGGGTCAGTGTAGCTTTTCTGTCTACTCTGCGAGGCAAGCATCCTAGCTCGAATCTTTTCAATGGCCTCATTAGTCTTCTGGACCATATCTGGCCCCAAATACCTTCTCTCACCCATCTCATCCCAGTGAATGGGCGATCTGGACCTCCTTCCATATAACATCTCATAAGGAGCCACTCCAATCGTGGACTGATAACTTTTGTTATATGAAAACTCGATCAATGGGAGATACTTACTCCACGAACCCTCGAAGTCAATTACACATGCCCTAAGCATGTCCTCCAATACCTGAATCGTCCTCTCAGACTGTCCATCAGTCTGAGGATGAAAAGCTGTGCTAAACTTCAACTGAGTCCCCATGGCTATCTGCAGAGCTCCCCAGAACTTAGAGGTAAAGATAGGGTCCCGATTAGATACAATAGACTTTGGAACCCCATGGAGACGAACTATCTCCCTCACATACAGCTCTGCATACTGTTCCACGGTATAAGTCGACCTCACTGGTAGAAAATGAGCTGACTTGGTGTATCTATCCACTATCACCCACACCGAGTCATGAAGTCCAACTGTCCTGGGTAATCCTCCCACGAAATCCATCGTAATATCCTCCCACTTCCACTCTGGATACCCAAAGGCTGAAGCAACCCCGCTGGTCGTTGAACCCCGCTGGTCGTTGATGCTCAGCCTTGACCTGCTGACAGGTTAAACATCTAGATACATACTCAACTACATCCTTCTCCATCCCGGGCCACCAGTATAATGTTCGTAGATCCTGATACATCTTCGTGGTACCCGGATGAAGTGAGTATGGCGTAGTGTGGGACTCATCCAATATTTCACGCCTAATCCCCTCATCCGCCGGAACACATATCCGTCCCTGATATCGGAGCAAACCTGTCTCTGAAACTTAATAATCATTAGCTAGTGAATTGAACAAAGCTAGCGAATTTAAAGGTAAGCAAACTGCACCAGGTTTTGTGTTTGTGATGGGACTAAGAGCTCCCTATATTTGTATGATGTCATAGATGGTATTATGCCATGGGACATGTGATAAACGACCTAAGGGTGCCGTAAATTATACTTGCGCACAGGGTGCGGCTCGGCCACTAGTAGCTGAGGACAACTTAACATTCACTAAGCTCGGTTTAAGCGGGCCGGAGTCAGTGGGATAAATAGATGGTGCGGTCTATGGGAGTTAACCCTAGTTATCATATGTGATTTGATTGCTGATATGAAACTATATACTTGGTATGTTGAATACTTGATTAACGTGAATGCTTAGACTGTTGAGTACGTGCTTATGCGGTATGAGTTATCTGATTGTCTGTTGAATGATTATGCTTTGTTATTGTGTTTTCTTGTTGGGCCTTGGCTCACGGGTGCTACGTGGTGCAGGTAAAGGCAAAGGAAAGTTGGACCAATCCTGAGATGGAGAGCTGCGGGGCTGAATGTACATAGTCAGCTGATTGGCCGCCACGGCCTCGGAGTGGAATAGGGCGAGGAATGCTCAACTGTCTGTTTTGCCTTAGAGTGGCTAATCACTGTACTTTTATCCTAAAATTTTGTAAACAGTCTTAAACTTATTACTTTTGGGATCCCATGTAAAAAGAAAATGTTTATTTATAAGAAACGAAGCTTTTGAGACCAAAATCTTTTAACCTTAGTTCAACTATAGTATCAATAACACGTTTTAAGTTAAATGACTTGATTAGCAAGTCTTACACCTTTATAAACACACAGTGTAACGGTCTTGGCTATCCAGGGCGTTACAACTTGGTATTAGAGCGTCCTAGGTTTAAGGGTTCCTGAAGACTGGCTGGACATGTACATTCGCCGCGAAAGACAAGCTCGAGTCAGGGTTTGGTAATTGTGTATACATGACTATATGTTTAAATGATCTGAATGGAATATGACTGTTGATATCTGCTTGATTAATAGGGAGCATGAGATACTGATAGGGCCTGGCCTTTGACTATTATTGCATGATGATATTGAGGCGTGCTTATCAGCACTGCTATGCATGTGAATGAATATATATGGATGAATACTTGGATAATGTTATATTTTGATTGCCTATGAATGTTTGGAGTTTTAACGGTGGGTCATGAAAGGATTATTACCCTATCATCATAGTCTGATTGCCGAGTCGTTGATTGCAGATTGACTTGGATAATTATGCGTCTAAGAAAATCTACGCGACTAGCCGGCATAGGTCTGAGACTAGAGATGATGACAAGGGCCAGACCCCTTCGCCAGTCCCTGAGAACTGGCAGCAGCTTATGGCAGACATGCAAGCTCGGCTACAGAGCCAGGATGAACAGATCCGAATTCTGCGGAAGGAGGCTCCATGAAGGAGTGTTGCCCTGATACGAACCACACCAACATTGTGATGAAACCCGACACCAAATATGGAACAGCCACCAAGAACATACGAGATTGGAATGGAACCGCGACCCAATGCTTAGCCAAGCACGAACCTTGGTATGAGGAAGACGCCACAAACGGGGATGGAATCCGTTTGATAAGTCAGGATGAACGCCACAAGGAATCTCCTTGATAAGTTCAAAAGTTTCTTCAAGAACTCAAGAAGAAATAAACTCACAATTTCATTCAACATAATCTGCCTTTTCACATTGTTTTGGCAGTCCTTATAAGGACGAAAATTACATGAAAACAAGACCCTTGGTCTTCCTAATGAAAGCACCATAAACAAGACCTTTCGGCTCACACAACTCTTTAGCTCACAAAACAAGACCTTTCGGCTCACACAACTCTTCAGCTCACACAAGTCAAGTGTTTGACTTTTACAAAATAAAGAAAGACCAAATAACAACAATAACGTAAATAAATTAAAATGACAAATACAATAAGACTCATGAAGCACCTAAACTCAGTCAACTTTGATGAGTAAGACAAGTCTTTGTTCTCCTTCGATGTTGACCACGGTCTCCTCTTGTTTTAGGACTTTGTGGACTAGGCTGTTAAGTTCTTCCTTGAATCTCTTGGCTCGTGCCCTCGTCACTGGACCAATTGGAACTTGACTTGATACTTGGGTCTTGGTGTCCTCATCATGCCCCATTGTGCCACCTGTAGTGGCACCTGTTGTGCAGCCAGTAGAGGTTGGGATTTCTTGCAGATTTCTATATTCTTGATCCAAGATAAATCTATTCCATGTACTACGCTCATTTTGTTGGGAAGACCATTCATGAAAACCGCTAGAACCAAGAATGATGTGCATGGGGGTACATTGACTATGGAGTTTATTGGTGAATTGATTCAATTAAATAGTTTTGAGGCTATGAGGTACCCTAGTAATGTCCATTCTATTTATTCAATTCATGTTTTAGATACGTTGTCACAAAGGGTCTTGGACTTGCATGGAGATGATTTTTTTGGACATTTCATTGAGATAACATCTTTATTTGGGGATAGTGGACTCTAATGGTGAATTGGAGGAAATCATGGCCGCTCTTAATAGTGGATTTGATGAGACTTTTCAAGAGGTATAGCCTCCGAAAATTGGTATTGAGTTCTCTTGTTCTTGTTGTGAAATCCGAATTGGGATTGAGTTATCTTGTTCTTATTGTGAAATCCGAAATTGGGATTGAGTTCTCTTGCTCTTGTTGTGAAATATCTGAATTTTGCATGAGTTACTCTTGTTCTATTGTGCAATCCGAGTTGTATTGTTTTCAAATCATTGTAGTTCCACCAATTCTGATTCTTTTTGTGTCTTGTACCTGCATTTAAAAAAAAAAAGGGAAGAAAGAAAAGGAAAATTCAAGGGATCCGAACCCAAAAAAAAAAAAAAAAAGGTCTGGAAACCTCTCTTAAAATTTTTTGTTCTATTCTTGTTCCCTATGGTCTAGGGGCCTTTTTGCCAAAACCCCACACAAGTGATCCAAAAATCATCATTTTTCGTCATTTTTCATCAGTTTTTCTATGTTCATTTGGTTTGTTCTGGTTTGATTTGCTACTTGAATCCTCCATGATATTGTGTGATTAGTTTTGAAAGAACTTAAAGAAGAATACGAGTGGAAAAAGGCAGAGGTGTGAGCCTATTTGAGGGTAAAAGCCATAGAAATTGAGTGAAACATGAGGGGATTTGAGTGAAAATATTATTCGAGCAAAACACGTGAGGGAGTGTGGTGAGGTCTTTTCTCCATATTATTCTAACCTTATTTTGCAGATTTCCATCATGGCACAAAATCCAGAGAAAAATGCAAGCAATGATATTCCGCCACCTGAGGTTCCGAATCTACAAATGCAAGCATTAATTGGGGAGATGCGAAGGATGATGGGGGAGGAGTGTGAACAAATACATGAGAGGTTGGATAGGGTAGAAGAGGGAACACAACGGAGGCCACGGAGGAATAGGGTTGATGAGGACACCAAGACTAAAGATCCAAGTCTAGTTCCAGTTGGTCTGGTGACGAGGGCGCGAGCCAAAAGACTCAATTTAGGAGCTTGATGAGTCTTTTGCGTTTTGTCATCTTGTATTTTTTATTTAGTCTTTGTTTTTTTTTTTGTGAAAAGTCAAACACTTGACTTGTGTGAGTCCAAGAGTCCTTTTTGTCTTTAATTTTCGGTTTTTATTAGGAAGACAAAGGGTTGTCTTTAAATTTCAGTTTTCATTAGGAAGACAAAGGGTTGTCTTTATTTTTCGGTTTCATTAGGAAGACAAAAGGCTTGTCTTTAATCTTTCGGTTTTTTTAGGAAGACAAAGGGGCTTTTATTGATGTAATTTTCGGCTATATAAGGCCTTGAAAACTTTTGGAAAAATCAGATTATGTTGAATGAAATTGTGAGTTTATTTCTTCTTGAGTTCTTGAAGAAACTTTTGAACTTATCAAGGAGATTCCTTGTGGCGTTCATCCTGACTTATCAAACGGATTCCATCCCCGTTTGTGGCATCTTCCTCATACCAAGGTTCGTGCTTGGCTAAGCATTGGGTCGCGGTTCCATTCCAATCTCGTATGTTCTTGGTGGCTGTTCCATATTTGGTGTCGGGTTTCGTCACACTTGTTGGCGTGGTTCGTATCAGTTGGTATCAGAACTTAGGATCATCCGGTTTGGCCTATCATTTTTCATTTTTTTTTTCTATTCAGTTCATGTTATTATATTAGGATTTCTGAAAAAAAAAAAAAATCAATTCGTGTTCCTCTATATTCAATTCGTGTTCATCTAGTCATGTTTTTCTATTCTAGAGCTTGTTAATTTCCTTGTTGCAATTGTTTCCTTGTTTCCCTTATTTGTTGTGAAATCCGAAACTATTCTAGAGCTTGTTTTAGGATTCTTAACGTGAATTAGGGCTTTGAGTTTTTCTCTTGTTCTAATTGTGGAATCTAAATTTTCATTGAGTTACTCTTGCTGTTTTGTTTCGAAATCCGAATTTTGCCTTGGGTTTCTCTTGTTTTTGTTGTGAAATTCGAAATTGGAATTGAGTTCCCTTGTTCTTATTGTGAAATCTGAATTGGGATTGATATTCTCTTATTCATATTGTTAAATCCGAATGTGGGTTGAGTTTTTTCTTTTCTTTTTGTGAAATCCGAATCTGGAAACCTCTCTTAAAATTTTTTGTTCTATTCTTGTTCCCTATGGTCTAGAGGCCTTTTTGCCAAAACCCCACACAAGTGATCCAAAAATCATCATTTTTCATCAGTTTTTCTATGTTCGTTTGGTTTGTTCTGGTTTGATTTGCTACTTGCATCCTCCATGATATTGTGGATTAGTTTTGAAAGAACTTAAAGAAGAATACGAGTGGAAAAAGGCAGAGGTGTGAGCCTATTTGAGGGTAAAAGCCATTGAAATTGAGTGAAACACGAGGGGATTTGAGTGAAAATATTGTTCGAGCGAAACACGTGAGGGAGTGTGGTGAGGTCTTTTCTCCATATTATTCTAACCTTATTTTGCAGATTTCCATCATGGCACAAAATCCAGAGAAAGATGCAAGCAATGATATTCCGCCACCTGAGGTTCCGAATCTACAAATGCAAGCATTAATTGGGGAGATGCGAAGGATGATGAGGGCGGAGTGTGAACAGATACATAAGAGGTTGGATAGGGTAGAAGAGGGAACGCAATGGAGGGCACGGAGGAACAGGGTGCAACAACGGGATGTTGAGGGTGAAAGAGAGTTTGATGGGGGCGATTTAGAGGAAGAATATGATAGGATGTCAGAGGGTAACCATAGGAGGTATGGCCGAGATAGAGAAGCTAGGAACTGGGTAGACAATAATTTGGGAAATATCAAGATGAGAATCCCCGCCTTTCAAGGCAAGAGTGATCCTGAGGCATACCTTGAGTGGGAGAAGAAAATGGAGTTGGTTTTCGATTGTCACAACTACTCTGACATGAAGAAGGTAAAACTAGCTGTCATTGAGTTTACTGATTATGCTATTGTTTGGTGGGATCAGTTGTGCATCAACAGGTGGCGGAGTGGAGATCGCCCTATTGACACATGGGAGGCCATGAAGAGAGTGATGAGGCGACGGTTTGTAACACCTCATTATTATCGAGATCTCTACCTTAAGTTGCAGGGTCTTCGTCAGGGCTACAGAAGTGTTGATGAGTATTACAAGGAGATGGAGATGGCTATGATTAGAGCCAATGTTGAAGAGGATCGGGAGGCAACCATGGCAAGGTTTTTGAATGGGTTGAACCGAGAGATTGCTGACCCAATCGAGCTACACCATTATGTGGAATTGGAGGATTTGGTTCATATGGCAATCAAAGTTGAGAGGCAGCTCAAGAAGGGTAGTTCAAGTTCGAGGTCAAGACCGAGCCCACACAATCCAAGTACAACACCTTGGAGGTCGAACTATCCAAAGAAAGAAGACCAACCCACTTCATCATCTACACCAAAACCAGCCACCACAGCCACGCCACCTCAAGGTAAAACAACTCCTACTAAGTCTCATTCTAGTGAGATAAGATGTTTCAAATGTCAGGGGCGAGGACACATAGCTAGCCAGTGTCCAAACAAGAGAGTCATGGTGATTCGAGAAAGTGGAGAGATAGATTCTGAAGATGAAGATGATCTTGCTGACATGCCACCATTGGAAGATGCTTCTGACAATGAGTATGGACCAGAATCTGGTGAGATGCTTGCACTAGTCACAAGGCGAGTCCTGAATTTGCAAGTAAAAGAAGAGGAAGAGGAGGTGCAGCGAGAGAACATCTTTCACACTCGTTGTCATGTGAGAGACAAGGTATGTAGTGTCATTATTGATGGAGGTAGTTGTACTAATGTTGCTAGTGCTTCCATGGTTGCCAAGCTGGGGCTTACAACGCTTAGGCATCCTTGTCCATACAAATTGCAATGGCTGAATGATAGTGGTGAAGTGAGGGTTACAAAACAGGTGCTAGTCTCATTTCGAATTGGCAAGTATGAAGATGAGGTGTTGTGTGATGTGGTTCCCATGCAAGCTGGACACCTCCTTCTAGGAAGGCCTTAGCAATTTGATCGGCGGGTGCAGCATGATGGCTTCACCAACAAGTACTCATTCACGTTCCGTCAACGAACAATCACTCTAGCTCCATTGACGCCAAAACAAGTATATGAAGACCAAGTGAGGTTGCAAAAATTGAGGGATAAAAAAAAATTGAGTGAGCAAAAGAAGGAGAGTGAAAAGATGAATGAGAATGAGAATGAGAAAAAAAGAGAGACAAAGAGAGAAAAGGGTCGAATCAAGTGAGAGAGAGAAGAAAGAGAAGAGTTCGATCAATGAGGGAAAATTAGAGAGAAAACAAAATAATTTTTATGCAAAAAAAAGTGAGGTGAAGGAGGCTCTTTTAAACACTAACCAACTTGATGCTAACAAAGGTCGTCACAAGCAGGTTTTTGACCCCGGTGATTGGGTATGGTTACACATGAGAAAAGAGCGATTCCCAGCACAAAGATGTTCCAAATTGCTACCTCGAGGAGATGGTCCGTTTCAAGTGCTAGAAAGGATCAATGACAATGCCTACAAACTCGATTTACCAGGTGAGTATACTGTTAGTGCTACTTTTAATGTTTCTGATTTGAGTCCTTTTGATGCAGGTGAAGATTTGAGGACAAATCCTTCTCAAGAGGGGGGAATGATGAGGACACCAAGACTAAAGATCCAAGTCTAGTTCCAGTTGGTCTGGTGACGAGGGCGCGAGCCAAAAGACTCAGTTTAGGAGCTTGATGAGTCTTTTGCGTTTTGTCATCTTGTATTTTTTATTTAGTCTTTGTTTTTTTTTTTTTGTGAAAAGTCAAACACTTGACTTGTGTGAGTCCAAGAGTCCTTTTTGTCTTTAATTTTCGGTTTTTATTAGGAAGACAAAGGGTTGTCTTTAAATTTCAGTTTTCATTAGGAAGACAAAGGGTTGTCTTTATTTTTCGGTTTCATTAGGAAGACAAAAGGCTTGTCTTTAATATTTCGGTTTTTTTAGGAAGACAAAGGGGCTTTTATTGATGTAATTTTCGGCTATATAAGGCCTTGAAAACTTTTGGAAAAATCAGATTATGTTGAATGAAATTGTGAGTTTATTTCTTCTTGAGTTCTTGAAGAAACTTTTGAACTTATCAAGGAGATTCCTTGTGGCGTTCATCCTGACTTATCAAACGGATTCCATCCCCGTTTGTGGCGTCTTCCTCATACCAAGGTTCGTGCTTGGCTAAGCATTGGGTCGCGGTTCCATTCCAATCTCGTATGTTCTTGGTGGCTGTTCCATATTTGGTGTCGGGTTTCGTCACACTTGTTGGCGTGGTTCGTATCAAGGGTGTACCAAAGGGAGGATGAGAATGAAGGGGATTTGGAAGGGGTAGTTTCTGATGAAGAGTTTGATAGGACGTCGGCGGGTAACCATAGGAGGTATGGTCGGGATAGAGAAGCTATGAACCAGGTAGATAATTATTTAGAAAATATCAAGATGAGAATTCCAGCATTTCAGGGGAAGAGTGTTCCTGAAGCATACCTTGAGTGGGAGAAGAAGATGGAGTTGGTTTTCGATTGTCACAATTACTTAGACATGAAGAAGGTAAAACTAGCTGCCATTGAATTTACTGATTATGCTATTGTTTGGTGGGATCAGTTGTGCATCAGCAGGAGGAGAAATGGAGATCGTGCCATTGACACTTGGGAGGCTATGAAGAGGGTGATGAGGCGACGGTTTGTACCACCTCATTATTATCGAGATTTTTACCTTAAGTTGCAAGGTCTTCGTCAGGGATACAAAAGTGTTGATGAGTATTACAAAGAGATGGAGATGGCTATGATTAGAGCCAATGTTGAAGAGGATCGGGAGGCAACCATGGCAAGGTTTTTGAATGGGTTGAATCGAGAGATTGCTAATCCAATTGAGCTACACCATTATGTGGAATTGGAGGATTTGGTGCATATGGCAATCAAAGTTGAGAGGCAGCTCAAGAAGGGTAGTACAAGTTCAAGGCCAAGACCGAGCCCACACAATACAAGTACAACACCTTGGAGGACGAACTATCCAAAGAAAGAAGACCAACCTACTTCATCCTTTACACCAAAACCAGCCACCACAGCCACGATCCCTCAAGGTAAAACAGCCCCTACTTCGTCCCGTTCTAGTGAGATAAAGTGTTTCAAATGTCAGGGGCGAGGACACATAGCTAGCCAATGTCCAAACAAGAGAGTTATGGTGATTCAAGAAAGTTGCGAGCTCGATTTTGAAGATGAAGATGATCTTGTTGACATGCCACCATTGGAAGATGCTTCTATCGATGATGAAGAGTATGGGCCAGAATCTGGGGAAATGCTTGCACTAGTCACAAGACGAGCCTTAAACTTGCAAGCAAAAGAAGAGGAAGAAGAGGTGCAGCGAGAGAACATCTTTCACACTCGTTGTCATGTGAAAGACAAGGTATGCAGTGTTTGATGAGGACACCAAGACTCAAAATCCAAGTCAAGTTCCAGTTGATCCAAGCCAAGAGGGGAGGAATGATGAGGACACCAGTTTAGGAGCTTGATCAATATTTAGCTTCTTGTAATGAGTCTTTTTATTTTTAATCACGTTTTTTAGTCTTTGTTTATTTTGTGATAAGTCAAACACTTGACTTGTGTGAGTCCAAGAGTCTTTTTTTGTCTTTAATTTTCGGTTATATTAGGAAGACAAAGGGTTGTCTTTAAATTTCGGTTTTCATTAGGAAGACAAAGGGTTGTCTTTATTTTTCGGTTTCATTAGGAAGACAAAAGGCTTGTCTTTAATATTTCGGTTTTTAGGAAGACAAATGGGCTTGTATTGATGTAATTTTCGGCTATATAAGGCCTTGAAAACATTTGGAAAAAAATCAGATTATGTTGAATGAAATTGTGAGTTTATTTCTTCTTGAGTTCTTGAAGAAACTTTTGAACTTATCAAGGAGATTCCTTGTGGCGTTCATCCTGACTTATCAAACGGATTCCATCCCCGTTTGTGGCGTCTTCCTCATACCAAGGTTCGTGCTTGGCTAAGCATTGGGTCGCGGTTCCATTCCAATCTCGTGTGTTCTTGGTGGCTGTTCCATATTTGGTGTCGGGTTTCGTCACACTTGTTGGCGTGGTTCGTATCAGTTGGTATCAGAGATTAGGATCATCCGGTTTGGCCTATCTTTTTTTCATTTTTTTTTTCTATTCAGTTCGTGTTATTATATTAGGATTTCTGAAAAAAAAAAAATCAATTCGTATTCCTCTATATTCAATTCGTGTTCATCTAGTCATGTTTTTCTATTCTAGAGCTTGTTAATTTCCTTGTTGCAATTGTTTCCTTGTTTCCCTTATTTGTTGTGAAATCCGAAACTATTCTAGAGCTTGTTTTAGGGTTCTTAACGTGAATTAGGGCTTTGAGTTTTTCTCTTGTTCTAATTGTGGAATCTAAATTTTCATTGAGTTACTCTTGCTGTTTTGTTTTGAAATCCGAATCTGCATTGTTTCTCTTTTCTTTTTGAGTCTCTATTGTTTCTCTTGTGAAAACCGATTCATTTTGTTTTTGAATTGTTCCTTGTATCTGCATTTGAGAAAAAGAAAAGAAAAGAAGAAAGAAAGAAAAAGAAAACCAAGAGGATCCGAATTCTAAAATTTTTTGTTCTATTCTTGTTCCCCATGGTCTATAGAGGCCTTTTTGCCAAAACCCCACACAAGTGTTCCAAAAATCATCATTTTTCATCAGTTTTTCTATGTTCGTTTGGTTTGTTCTAGTTTGATTTGCTACTTGAATCCTCCATGATATTGTGGATTAGTTTTGAAAGAACTTAAAGACAAAAAAAGACTCTTGGACTCACACAAGTCAAGTGTTTGACTTATCACAAAATAAACAAAGACTAAAAAAACGTGATTAAAAATAAAAAGACTCATTACAAGAAGCTAAATATTGATCAAGCTCCTAAACTGGTGTCCTCATCATTCCTCCCCTCTTGGCTTGGATCAACTGGAACTTGACTTGGATTTTGAGTCTTGGTGTCCTCATCAGTGTTATTATTGATGGTGATAGTTGCACTAACGTTGCTAGTTCTTCCATGGTTGAAAAGCTGGGGCTCCCAACGCTTAAACATCCTTGTCCATACAAGTTGCAGTGGTTGAATGATAGTGGTGAAGTGAGGGTTACAAAACAGGTGCTGGTATCATTTCGAATTGGCAAGTATGAGGATGAGGTATTGTGCGATGTGGTTCCCATGCAAGCTGGACACCTCCTTCTAGGAAGGCCTTGGCTATTTGATCGGCGAGTCCAGCAGGATGGCTTCACCAACAAGTACTCATTCACGTTCCGTCAACGAACAATCACTCTAGCTCCATTGACGCCAAAGCAAGTATATGAAGACCAAGTGAGGTTGCAAAAATTGAGTGATAAAAAAAAATTGAGTGAGCAAAAGAAGGAGAGTGAAAAGATGAATTAGAGTGAGAAAAAAGAGAGACAAAGAGAGAAAAGGGTCGAATCAAGTGAGAGAGAAAAGAAAGAGAAGAGTTCGATCAATGAGGGAAAATTAGAGAGAAAACAAAATAATTTTTATGCAACAAAAAGTGAGGTTAAGGAGGCTCTTTTAAACACTAACCAACTTGATGCGAACAAGGGTCGTCACAAGCAGGTTTTTGATCCCGGTGATTGGGTATGGGTACACATGAGGAAAGAGCGATTCCCAGCACAAAGACGTTCCAAATTGCTACCTCGAGGAGATGGTCCATTTCAAGTACTAGAAAGGATCAATGACAAAGCCTACAGACTCGATTTACCAGGTGAGTATACTGTTAGTGCTACTTTTAATGTTTCTGATTTGAGTCCTTTTGATGCAGGTGAAGATTTGAGGACAAATCCTTCTCAAGAGGGGGGGAATATGAGGACACCAAGACTAAAGATCCAAGTCTAGTTCCAGTTGGTCTGGTGACGAGGGCGCGAGCCAAAAGACTCAGTTTTGGAGCTTGATGAGTCTTATTGTATTTTGTCATCTTGTATTTTTTATTTAGTCTTTGTTTTTTTGTGAAAAGTCAAACACTTGACTTATGTGAGTCCAAGAGTCCTTTTGTCTTTAATTTTCAGTTTTCATTAGGAAGACAAAGGGTTGTCTTTAAATTTCAGTTTTCATTAGGAAGACAAAGTGTTGTCTTTAATTTTCGGTTTTCTTTAGGAAGACAAAGGGGTGTCTTGATGTAATTTTCGCCTATATTAGGCCTTTGTAAACGTTTGGGAAGGGCAGATTTTGATGAAATGAAAATTGAGAGGTTTTCTTCTTGAGTTCTTGAAGAGACTATTCGAACTTATCAAGGGTATTCCTTGTGGCGTTCAATCCGACTTATCAAACGAATTCCCATCCCTGTTTGTGGCGTCTTCCTCATACCAAGGTTCGTGCTTGGCTAAGCATTGGGTCGCGGTTCTTCATTCCAATTTCGTGTGTTCTTGGTGGCTGCCATATTTGGTGTCGGGTTTCACCACAATCGTTGGTGTGGTTCGTATCAAGACTCTTGGACTCTACAAGTCAAGTGTTTGACTTTTCACAAGATAAAAAACAAAGACTAAATACGTGATTAAGTGACTCATTAAAATAAAAATACAAGATGCCAAAATCCAATAAGAGTCATTACAAGAAGCTAAATATTGATCAAGCTCCTAAACTGGTGTCCTCATCATTCCCCCCTCTTGACTTGGATCAACTGGAACTTGACTTGGATCTTTAGTCTTGGTGTCCTCATCAGAAAG
Source organism: Humulus lupulus (assembly GCF_963169125.1). Classification (NCBI taxonomy): domain Eukaryota; kingdom Viridiplantae; phylum Streptophyta; class Magnoliopsida; order Rosales; family Cannabaceae; genus Humulus; species Humulus lupulus. Next base: position 146,646,613 of record NC_084796.1, read on the forward strand.
TCATTAAGGTCGAGCCTTTCTAAAGAGTCTAAGGTTCCCAAGGGCTTAGAGGGAAGGTTTGAAAAACCAATAATGAATTGTTGTACTAGTTCAATATTTTCTATATTGATCTTAGTGCCCCAACAAAACTTAATAATTATTAATTACCATAATTAATCCGAGTGTATTGTATGACTAACTAAAATACTGGCTAATCAAGGACGGGATTTCAAGTAGAAGAAACTATTGCATATTACTAAGGACTACTGTAAGTCAACCTTGACTTCTTTGACTACAACATGAATAACTATTGCTTGTTATATTTGGGTCACGAGCAGAAGTATACACAATTATTGTAGGAAGTCTATAATGGTGTTATCCTAGCAGACATGAGTCGTGGTTTAATTCTGACATCGATAAAATGACTAAGAGCATTATTCCACATATTTCGTATGCCTGTGAGTATGTAAAAATACCTAATGGCACTAATGGCAATAAAATGGTGGACCATTATCAGATGGGTATTGCCACACCTATGACAATAGTTGATAATTGATATGGCTACTACTTGATTGAATATTGATATGATGCATGCTCTCTCTAATTGATGTTAGGATTCGTCAATTTGATTAAATACAAGAATGAAATAGAGCGATTATTGATGTGAGGAATGTACTCTATGAACTCTATTAGGATGTGATGATCTGAATGCATATGAATATAAGTTGTAGTGAACTTATTTGTGGTAGAATAATTAAGTTGCCTCTAGAATAGTATTTGTTGGTGTTGTTGATGATAAGATTGCCCAGTCTTTGTTCTGGCTACTCTAGGATTATAGAGATTGTTTTATATTTTTGTTTTTCTATGGGATCTTTTGCGTGCAAGTTTGATTTTGAATTTTGCTTATTGGGCATGACCACAAGTTTGCTAGGACGCTGACGCGTTCTTGAATTTTATGTTTAGGGCTCGGTTATACAGGAACCCTAATTCTAGTTAGATTTCTGAATGTTGTTATTTTGACTAATGCTTGGTTGTCTTTATTGATGTTATTTTTGTTAGGTTGATCTTACTAAGCATTTTCGCTTACCTGATTGTTTCATGTTGTAGATAAATTAAAGGGCAAGGCAGAGTGAGCGCTGGAGTCTGCATTGTGGAAATGTATATGAGGCCCAACCGTGGGAAATTTACACTTTTGAAAAATATGTCTTACTTTTATAACAACATATATTTGGCTATGCATTCTGAATGTTTAGAACTTTATAATGTTATAATCATTTTCTTAAGTATGTGCATACTTCCAAACTAAAGCATTAATTTTTATTAAAGTTTTTTGTATGGATTTTGAGTACTTTTAATGTTAAAATTATTATTATTCTGCATTATTAGTCTTGTTAAATTATTTGAGTCATTACAATCAAAACCTACAAGAGAAGCTCAACGAAGGTTGATTCTCTTATGATGGAGGTTGTGAGCCTTAAGCTCCTTAGTGTTGGTGTTATTTACCCTATCTCAAATAGTAAATGGGCAATTTTGATTCAAGTGATACCAAAGAAGTTCAGTATCACGGTGGTGAAGAATGATGTAAATGAGTTGGTACCCACTTGAGTTCAAACTGTTTGGTGAGTATGCATTGATTACCAAAAGCTGAATTCAACTACTCGCAAGGATCACTTTCCTCTACCATTCATTGGTCAAATGCTAGAGATGTTAGTGGGACATTCAATCACATATTTTTGTGAGATTTGTCACCCCAAAGGAAATGATTAGTGATAGAGGTACACAGTTTTGTAATAAGTCCATTAAGGCTGATACTGATACGAACCACACCAACGATTGTGGTGAAACCCGACACCAAATATGGCAGCCACCGAGAACACATGAAATTGGAATGAAGAACCGCGAACCAATGCTTAGCAAAGCACGAACCTTGGTATGAGGAAGACGCCACAAACGGGGATGGGAATCCATTTGATAAGTCAGGTTGAACGCCAAAAGGAACCCCTTGATAAGTTCTAATAGTTTCTTCAAGAACTCAAGAAGAAAAAACTCACAAATTTCATTTCATCATAATCTGATTTTTCCCAAACGTTTTCAAGCCCTCTTATGGCCGAAATTACATGAAAGAAAAGCCCCTTTGTCTTCCTAATGAAAACCCTAACAATCACAAAAAAAAAGACTCTTGGACTCACACAAGTCAAGTGTTTGACTTTTCACCAGATAAACAAAGACTAAATAAACAAAAACGTGATTAAAAATAAAAAATACAAGATGACAAAATACAATAAGACTCATTACAAGAGGCTAAATATTGATCAAGCTCCTAAACTGAGTCTTTTGGCTCGCGCCCTCGTCACCGGACCAACTGGAACTAGACTTGGATCTTTAGTCTTGGTGTCCTCATCATTCCCCCCCTCTTGAGAAGGATTTGTCCTCAAATCATCACCTGCATCAAAAGGACTCAAATCAAAAACATTAAAAGTAGCACTAACAGTATACTCACCTGGTAAATCGAGTCTGTAGGCATTGTCATTGATCCTTTCTAGCACTTGAAACGTACCATCTCCTCGAGGTAGCAATTTGGAACGTCTTTGTGCTGGGAATCGCTCTTTCCTCATGTGTACCCATACCCAATCACCGGGATCAAAAACCTGCTTGTGACGACCCTTGTTAGCATCAAGTTGGTTAGAGTTTAAAAGAGCCTCCTTAACCTCACTTTTTTTTGCATAAAAATTATTTTGTTTTCTCTCTAATTTTCCCTCATTGATCGAACTCTTCTCTTTCTTTTCTCTCTCACTTGATTCGACCCTCATTCATCTCTTTGTCTCTCTTTTTTCTCACTCTCATTCATCTTTTCACTCTCCTTCTTTTGGTCACTCAATTTTTTTTGATCACACAATTTTTGCAACCTTACTTGGTCTTCATATACTTGCTTTGGCGTCAATGGAGCTAGAGTGATTATTCGTTGATGGAACGTGAATGAGTACTTGTTGGTGAAGCCATCATGCTAGGACAATACCAAGCCAAGGCCTTCCTAGAAGGAGGTGCCCAGCTTGCATTGGAACCACATCGCACAATACCTCATCCTCATATTTGCCAATTCGAAATGATACCAGAACTTGTTTTGTAATCCTCACTTCACCACTATCATTCAACCACTGCAACTTGTATGGATGAGGATGTTTAAGCGATGGGAGCCCTAGCTTTTCAACCATGGAAGAACTAGCAACGTTAGTGCAACTACCACCATCAATAATAACACTGCATACCTTGTCTTTCACATGACAATGAGTGTGAAAGATGTTCTCCCGCTGCACCTCTTCTTCCTCTTCTTTTGCTTGCAAATTTAAGGCTCGTCGTGTGACTAGTGCAAGCATCTCACCAGATTCTGGCCCATACTCTTCATCATCTATTGAAGCATCTTCCAATGGTGGCATGTCAGCAAGATCATCTTCATCTTCAGAATCTACCTCACCATTTTCTCGAATCATCATAACTCTCTTGTTTGGACATTGGCTAGCTATGTGTCCTCGCCCCTAACATTTGAAACACTTTATCTCACTAGAATGGGATGAAGTAGGGGCTGTTCTTGAGAGGCTGATGAGGACACCAAGACAAAAGATCCAAGTATAGTTCCAGTTGCTCCGGTGACGAGGGCGCGAGCCAAAAGACTCAGTTTAGGAGCTTGATCAATATTTAGCCTCTTGTAATGAGTCTTATTGTATTTTGTCATCTTGTCTTTTTATTTTTAATCACGTTTTTTATTTAGTCTTTGTTTTTTTTGTGAAAAGTCAAACATTTGGCTTGTGTGAGTCCAATAGTCCTTTTTTCTTTAATTTTAAGTTTTCATTAGGAAGACAAAGGGTTGTCTTTAATTTTCGGTTTTCATTAGGAAGACAAAGGGTTGTCTTTAATTTTCGGTTTTCATTAGGAAGACAAAGGGTTGTCTTTAATTTTCGGTTTTCATTAGGAAGACAAAGGGGTTGTCTTTAATTTTTGGTTTTCAATAGGAAGACAAAGGGGCTTGTTTGATGTAATTTTTCGGCTATATTAGGCCTTGTAAACATTTGGGAAAGGCAGATTTTGATGAAATGAAAATTGAGAGGTTTTCTTCTTGAGTGCTTGAAGAGACTATTCGAACTTATCAAGGGTATTCCTTGTGGCGTTCAATCCGACTTATCAAATGGATTCCCATCCCCGTTTGTGGCGTCTTCCTCATACCAAGGTTCGTGCTTGGCTAAGCATTGGGTCGCGGTTCTTCATTCCCATTTCGTGTGTTCTTGGTGGCTGCCATATTTGGTGTCGGGTTTCACCACAATCGTTGGTGTGGTTCGTATCAGAGGCTGTGGTTGTGGTGGCTGGTTTTGGCTCGGTTTTAGGCTTGGGCGTGAAAGGGTTTTCTTCCTTCTTTGGATAGTTTGACCGCCAAGGTGTTGCACTTGAATTTTGTGGGATTTGTCTCGGATTTGTACTTGTACTACCCCTCTTGAGCTGCCTCTCAACTTTGATTGCCATATGCACCAATTCTTCTAATTCCACATAATGGTGTAGCTCAATCGGATTAGCAATCTCTCGGTTCAACCCATTCAAAAAACCTTTCCATTGTCGCCTCCCGATCCTCTTCCACATTGGCTCTAATCATAGCCATCTCCATCTCTTTGTAATACTCATCAACACTCTTGGAACCTTGACGAAGACCTTGCAACTTAAGGTATAGATCTCGATAATAATGAGATGGTACAAACCGTCGCCTCATCACCCTCTTCATAGCCTCCCTAGTGTCAATGGCACGATCTCCATTTCGCCTCCTGTTGATGCACAACTGATCCCACCAAACAATATCATAATCAGTAAATTCAATGGCAGCTAGTTTTACCTTCTTCATGTCAGAGTAGTTGTGACAATCGAAAACCAACTCCATCTTCTTCTCCCACTCAAGGTATGCCTCGGGATCACTCTTCCCTTGAAATGCTGGAATTCTCATCTTGATATTTCCTAAATAATTATCTACCTGGTTCCTAGCTTCTCTATCCCGACCATACCTCCTATGGTTACCTGCTGACATCCTATCAAATTCTTCATTAGAAACTACCCCTTCCAAATCCCCTTCATTCTCATCCTCCCTTTGGTACACCCTATTCCTCCGTGGCCTCCGTTCTGTTCCCTCTTCTACCCTATCCAACCTCTCATGTATTTGTTCACACTCCTCCCTCAACATCCTCCTCATCTCCCCCATTAAAGCTTGAATTTGTAGATTTGGAACTGTAGGTGGTGGAGTGTCATTGCCTGCATTTCTTTCTGTATTTTGTGACATGATTGAAAATCTGCAAAAAATAAGGTTAGAACAGTTATAGAAAAAGATCTCACCACACTCCCTCACGTGTTTTCACTCAAAAATTGTCACTCAAGTCCACTCGTGTTTCACTCAACTTTGATGGCTTTTACCCTCAAATAAGCTCACACCTCTGCCTTTTTCCACTTGTATTCTTCTTTAAGCCCTTTGAAAACTAATCAAACGGTAATATGGAGGTTCAAGCAGCAAATCCTACCAAACAAACCAAACGAACACTGATGAAAAATGGGCAAAAACTGATGATTTTTGGAACAATTGTGTGGGGTTTTGGCAAAAAGGCCGCTAGACCTTAGGGAACAAGAATAGAACAAAAAATTTTAAGAGAGGTTTCTTCCCTTTTTTTTTTAAATGCAGGTACAAGACACAAAAAGAATCAGAATTGGTGGAACTACAATGATTTGAAAACAATACAACTCGGATTGCACAATAGAACAAGAGTAACTCATGCAAAATTCAGATATTTCACAACAAGAGCAAGAGAACTCAATCCCAATTTCAGATTTCACAATAAGAACAAGATAACTCAATCCCAATTCGGATTTCACAACAAGAACAAGAGAACTCAATACCAATTTTCGGATTTCACAATAAGAACAAGAGAACTCAATCCCAATTTTCGGATTTCACAATAAGAACTAGAGAAAACCAATGCAAATTCAGATTCCACAATTAGAACAAGAGAAAACTCAAAGCCCTAATTCACGTTAAGAACCCTAATTCACGATTTCAGAAAAAAAAAAATAGATGGATTTTCAACAACCCTAATTCAAACGCACCAATTGAACAAAGAATCGAAAAGAAAAACAAAGGAATTGAAACTTTGTGTAGACAAGTTTTGGATTTCAAGGGATTTCACAAAGAAATAATGGAAACTTTGGAAATAAGGAAATGATTGAACAATGAAACAATTGAAATAAGGAAATTAACCTATAGTAGTTTCGGATTTCACAAGAAAAAAACAAGGACAAAGAACTCAAAACACGACTAGATGATGAATTTTTTTTTTGATTTCAGCAACCCTAATATTGAAAAACGAATTGAATAGAAAACACAAATGAAAAAGGATAGGCCAAACCAGATGATCCTAAGCTCTGATACGAACTGATACGAACCACACCAACGATTGTGGTGAAACCCGACACCAAATATGGCAGCCACCGAGAACACACGAAATTGGAATGAAGAACCGCGACCCAATGCTTAGCCAAGCACGAACCTTGGTATGAGGAAGACGCCACAAACGGGGATGGGAATCCATTTGATAAGTCAGGTTGAATGCCACAAGGAACCCCTTGATAAGTTCTAATAGTTTCTTCAAGAACTCAAGAAGAAAAACTCACAAATTTCATTTCATCATAAGCTGATTTTTCCCAAACATTTTCAAGCCCTCTTATGGCCGAAATTACATGAAAGAAAAGCCCCTTTTTCTTCCTAATGGAAACCCTAACAATCACAAAAAAAAAGACTCTTGGACTCACACAAGTCAAGTGTTTGACTTTTCACAAGATAAACAAAGACTAAATAAAAAAAAACGTGATTAAAAATAAAAAATACAAGATGACAAAATACAATAAGACTCATTACAAGAGGCTAAATATTGATCAATCTCCTAAACTGAGTCTTTTGGCTCGCGCCCTCGTCACCGGACCAACTGGAACTAGACTTGGATCTTTTAGTCTTGGTGTCCTCATCAGATACGAACCACGCCAACAAATGTGACGAAACCCGAACCAAATCTGGATAAACAACCCAAGAACACTCGAATTTGGAATGGAAACCGCGACCTTGGTATGGTGAAGATGCCACAAACGGGAATGGATTATCAGTTGATAAGTCAGATTTGAACGCCACAAGGAATCCCCTTGATAAGTTCGAAAGTTTCTTCAAGAACTTAGGAAGAAAACTCACAATGTTTTTCATTAACCAAAACTATCTGAATTCCAAGTTGTCCACAAGGCCTAATATAGCCAAAAAATACAAAGAGAGTTTTTAGACATATAAAAACCCTAAAATACCCATAATGAAAAAAAACCCAAAACGACATGTCTTTGACTCCAACAAAGACTCTAATAAAACATGAAAATATAGTTAAAACTAAAACAAATAATTAAAGAAATCAAGCTCCTAAACTGAATCAACTTTGATAAGTAGCACAAGCCTTTCTTCACCCTCAGTAGACGACCTCTTCCTGTTGTAGAATTCTCTGGACTAAGTTGTTAAGCACTTCTTTGAATCTCCTAGCTCTCGCCCTCGTCACAGGACCAACTGGAACTTGAATTGGATCGTTAGTCTTGATGTCCTCATCATTCCCCCACCCCCCCCCCCCCCCCCCCCTCCTCTTGAGAAGGATTTGTCCTCAAATCGTCACCTACATCGAAAGGACTCAGATCAGTAACATTGAAAGTAGCACTAACATTGTACTCACCTGGTAAATCTAGTTGGTAGGCATTGTCATTGATTCGTTCTAGCACTTGAAATGGACCATCTCCTCGAGGCAGCAACTTGGAACGTCTTTGTGCTGGAAATCTTTCTTTCCTCATGTGCAACCACACCTAATCATCGGGCTCAAAAACCTACTTGTGACGGCCCTTGTTAGCTTACTTGATGTATTTCTCTGTCCTCCTCTCTATGTTGAGCCCTGCCCTCTCATGGAATTGCTTCACAAATTCTGCCTTTTTCTTGCCATCTAAATTCACATGCTCAGAAATAGGTAAAGGTGATAAATCCAAAGGAGTTAAAGGGTTAAAACCATAAACAATTTCAAATGGTGAAAACTTAGTAGAAGAATGCATAGAACAATTATAAGCAAACTCAATATGTGGTAAACAATCCTCCCAAGTCTTAATGTTCTTACTAATGATAGCCCTCAACAAAGTGGATAAATTTCTATTAACTACTTCTGTTTGACCATCAGTTTGAGGATGGCAAGTAGTAGAAAACAACAGTTTAGTTCCAAGTTTACCCCCACAACGTACTCCAAAAAGTAACTCAAGAACTTAGCATCCCGATCTGACCTAATTGTCCTAGGCATACCATGTAATCTCACAATCTCCCTAAAGAACAAATTTGCATCATTAGAAGCATCATCAGTTTTATGACAAGGTATAAAGTGAGCCATCTTAGAAAACCGGTCTATAACAACAAAGATTGAATCCCTCCCATGCTTACTCCTAGGTAAACCCAAAACAAAATCCATAGAAATATCAACCCAGGGTGAACTAGGAATAGGTAGTGGCGTGTAAAGACCATTTGGCTGGACTCTCGATTTAGCCTGCCTACAGGTGACACACCTACCACAAATTCGCTCAACATCTCGTTTCATGTGTGGCCAATAGAAGTGCTCCTGTAACATAGCTAGAGTCTTAGCGACTCCAAAATGTCCCATCAACCCTCCATCGTGGGACTCCCGAACTAACAAATCTCTCAACGAACAATTAGGTACACACAACCGTGCTCCCTAAACAAGAAACCCTCACACCTATAAAAATTTCCCTCAGCAGATTTTTCACAAGCATCATAAATCTCTCCAAAGTCGTGGTCAACATGATAAAGTTCCTTAATGTGCTCAAAACCAAGTAATTTAGCATTAAGAGTAGAGATTAAGGCATACCTGCGTGAAAGTGCACTAGCAACCATAATTCTCCTTACCTTGTTTATTATACCGAATGACATAGGGAAACATCTCAATGTACTCAACCCATCGTGCATGTCTCTTGTTCAGCTTATGTTGTCCTTTCAAATGTTTCAAAGATTCATGATCCGTACGAATCACAAACTCCTTCGGCCACAAATAGTGCTGCCATGTCTCTAACGCTTGAACCAATGCGTACAACTCTTTATCATAAGTGGGGTAGTTAAGTGCAGCCCCACTTAGTTTCTCGCTAATGTACGCAAGTGGTCTCCCATCCTGCATAATAATAGCGCCAATACCTATACCAGAAGCATCACATTCAACTTCAAACGTGTTAGAAAAGTTAGGTAAAGCAAGTAAAGGAGCGTGAGTAAGCTAATGTTTAATAAGCTGAAATGCCTCCTCTTGTGCATCACCCCATTTGAATGCAATGTTCTTTTTGATAACTTCGGTAAGTGGTGCGGCGATGGTGCTAAAATCCTTTACAAACCTCCTATAAAAGCTAGCAAGTCCATGAAAACTTCTAACATTGCCTACACTGGAGGGGGTTGGCCACTCTTGGATGGCGTTGATCTTCTCTTCATCAACCTCAATACCTATAGCACTCACAACAAAACCTAGGAAAACAAGCTTATCGGTGCAGAAAGTACATTTCTTGAGGTTAGCATATAATTTCTCTTTCCTAAGCACATCCAAAACCAAATGCAAATGTGAGGCATGATCATGCAAACTCTTGCTATAAATAAGAATATCATCAAAATACACAACAACGAATTTTCTAATGAAAGGACGCAAAACATGATTCATCAAGCGCATGAAAGTGCTAGGTGCATTAGTTAATCCAAAAGGCATGACTAACCACTCATACAATCCATGTTTAGCTTTAAATGCGGTCTTCCATTCATCACCTTCTTTCATTCGTATTTGATGATGCCCACTCTTAAGATCAATCTTAGAAAAGACACAAGAACCATGCAACTCATCCAACATATCATCTAAACGAGGAATGGGGTGTCGATATTTTATCTTTATGTTGTTGATGGCTCGGAAGTCAACACACATTCTCCTTGTTCCATCCTTCTTGGGAACTAGAATCACTGGAACAGCACAAGGACTCATGCTTTCTCTCACATGCCCTTTCTCCATCAACTCTTCAACTTGCCTTTGAAGTTCCTTCGTCTCCTCCGGATTGCTCCTGTATACTGGTCGGTTTGGGATTGATACACCGGGAGCAAAATCAATTTGATGCTCAATCCCTCGGATAGGTGGTAAACCATGTGGTACCTCATCAGGAAACACATCCTCGAACTCCTGCAAAATAGAAACAACAACACTAGGCAGCGAAGAATAAATTTGGTTAGTGTTTAAAAGAGTCTCCTTGTACATGAGTACAATCATCGACCGTTTTTCAATCAATGCTCGCTTAACCTCACTTGTTTTTGCATAAAAATTTCTTTGTTTTCTCTTTGATTTTCCTTCCTTGGTCGAACTCTTCTCTCTCTTTTCTCTCTCACTTGATTCGACCTTGCTCTCTGTTTGTCTCTTTTTTCCCTCAATCTCAATCATCTTTTCACTCTCTTTCTTTTGCTCACTCAATTTATTTTGATCACTCAATTTTTGCAACCTCACTTGATCTTCATATACTTGTTTTGGTGTCAACGGAGCTAGAGAGATTGTTCGTTGACGGAACATGAATGAGTACTTGTTGGTGAAGCCATCATGCTGCACCTGCCGATCAAATTGCCAAGGTCTTCCTAGAAGGAGATGTCCAGCATGCATTGGAACTACATCGCACAATACTTCATCCTCGTATTTGCCAATTCGAAATGATACAACAACCTGCTTTGTAACCCTTACTTTACCACTATCATTCAACCATTTCAACTTGTATGGACGAGGATGTCTAAGTGTTGTGAGCCCCAGCTTCTCAACCATGGAAGAACTAGCAACGTTAGTGCAACTACCACCATCAATAATAACACTACATACCTTGTCTTTCACATGACAACGAGTGTGAAAGATGTTCTCCCCCTGTACCTCTTCTTCCTCTTCTTTTGCTTGCAAATTTAAGGCTCGTCGTGTGACTAGTGCAAGCATCTCACCATATTCTGCCCCAAACTCCTCACCAGCCATAGAAGCGTCCTCCAATGGTGGCATGTCATCAAGATCATCTTCATCTTCGAAATCTATCTCCCCATTATCCCGAATTACCATAACTCTCTTGTTTGGGCATTGGCTAGCTATGTGTCCTCTCCCCTGACATTTGAAACACTTAATCTCACTAGAACGGGATGAAGTAGGGGTTGTTTTACCTTGTGAGGCTGTGGTTGTGGTGGCTAGTTTTTTCTCGGTTTTAGGCTTGTGAGTAAAAGGGTTTTCTTCTTTCTTTGGATAGTTCGACCGCCAAGGTGCGGCACTTGGATTTTGTGGGATTTGTCTCGGATTTGAACTTGTACTACCCCTCTTGAGCAGCCTCTCAACTTTCATTGCCATATGCACCAAATCTTCCAATTCCACATAATGGTGTAGCTCAATTGTATTAGCAATCTCTCTGTTCAACCCATTCAAAAACCTTGCCATTTTTGCCTCCTGATGAGGACACCAAGACTAAAAATCCAAGTCAAGTTCCAGTTGATCCAAGTCAAGAGGGGAGGAATGATGAGGACACCAGTTTAGGAGCTTGATCAATATTTAGCTTCCTGTAATGAGTCTTTTTATTTTTTCACGTTTTTTATTTAGTCTTTGTTTATTTTGTGATAAGTCAAACATTTGACTTGTGTGAGTCCAATAGTCCTTTTGGACTTTAATTTTCGGTTTTATTAGGAAGACAAAAAGCTTGTCTTTAATTTTGGTTTTATGTGGAAGACAAATGGGTTGTCCTTAATTTTTCGGTTTCATTAGGAAGACCAAGGGTCTTGTTTTCATGTAATCTTCGTCCTTATAAGGACTGCCAAAACAATGTGAAAAGGCAGATTATGTTGAATGAAATTGTGAGTTTATTTCTTCTTGAGTTCTTGAAGAAACTTTTGAACTTATCAAGGAGATTCCTTGTGGCGTTCATCCTGACTTATCAAACGGATTCGATCCCCGTTTGTGGCGTCTTCCTCATACCAAGGTTCGTGCTTGGCTAAGCATTGGGTCGCGGTTCCATTCCAATCTCGTGTGTTCTTGGTGGCTGTTCCATATTTGGTGTCGGGTTTCGTCACACTTGTTGGCGTGGTTCGTATCACCTCCCGATCTTCTTCCACGTTGGCTCTAATCATAGCCATCTCCATTTCTTTGTAATACTCATCAACACTCTTGGAACCTTGACGAAGACCTTGCAACTTAAGGTATAGATCTCGATAATAATGAGATGGTACAAACCGTCGCCTCATCACCCTCTTCATAGCCTCCCAAGTGTCAATGGCACGATCTCCATTTCGTCTCCTGTTGATCCACTACTGATCCCACAAAACAATAGCATAATCTATAAATTCAATTGCAGCAAGTCTTGCCTTCTTCACTTCAGAGTAGTTGTGACAATCGAAAACCAACTCCATCTTCTTTTACCACTCAAGGTATGCTTCGGGATCACTCTTCCCTTGAAATGCGGGGATTCTCATCTTGATATTTCCCAAATTATTATCTACCCAGTTCCTAGCTTCTCTATCTCGGCCATACCTTCCTATGGTTACCCTCTGACATCCTATAAAACTCTTCATCTAAATCTCCCCCTTCAAACTCTCTTTCACCATTAACATCCCCTTGTTGCACCCTGTTCCTCCATGCCCTCCATCGCGTTCCCTTTTTTTTTTCGGATCCTCTTCATTTTTCTTCTTCTTTCCTTCTTTTTTATTTTTTTGATTTCTCAAACGCAGGTACAAGACACAAGAAAAAATTAGAATTGGTGGAACTAGAACGATTCGAAAACAAAGCAACTCGGATTTCACCAAAGAACAAGAGAAACTCAATGCAAGTTCGGATTTTCACAATAAAAACAAGAGAAACTCAATGCCAATTCAGATTTCACAATAAGAACAAGAGAAATCAATGCCAATTCGGATTTCACAATAAGAAGAAGAGAAACCCAGAGCGAATTCGAATTTCACAATAAGAACAAGAGAAACTCAATGCAAATTCGGATTGCACAATAAAAATAAGAGAAACTCAATGCAAATTCAGATTTCACAATAAGAACCCTAATTCACGATATCAGAAAAGAAAAGAAAGAAAAAAAATAGGGGGATTTTCAGAAACCCTAATTCAATTGCACGATTTGAACAAAGAAACGAAAAGAAAACAAGGAAAAGGATAGGCCAAACCGTATGAACCTAGGCCCTGGTACCAACTGATACGAACCATGCCAACAAAATGTGATGAAACCCGAACCAAATCTGGATAAACAACCCAAGAACACTCGAATTTGGAATGGAAACCGCGACCCAATGCTTAGCAAAGAACGGTACTTAATATTTATGAATTCAAGCTACAAGTGTAGCGACACAACTTGTATGGTTGATTTTTAATCAACAAGACACGATTTTTGTCCATTTTTGCAATCCTTACTTTACAATGATTATCTTGCTAACTAGTGCCTATGTCACGAATTGTCGGTAGTGTATGAAACCTTTATAGGTTTTGGCAAACCCAAGTGGTCTTGAATAGGTTATTACAAGCAACTCTGGTTGGTTAGCAAATGATCAAGAGGATAACCCACAAGTTATGAATCCTGCTCAATCTCTTGGGAGGCACCCTAGTCATACATGGACAAACATAGGAAAAAGTGCATAATTAAAAGAACTTAGAAATGTTAATTTTATTAATGTTAAAGTATTGTGCGTTTCTCAGTATGTACCGAGCAACAAAAAGAGCTATAAAACAATTTCTGTATATTGGGTTGAATAGTTTTTGTTTACAACTCTTTTGAGAAAATTGAACTCCAATTTACAGAGTTGCACAACTTTAAACAAAGCTGCACAGCTCCAAAAAGTAGTAAACGCCAAGTAGTAAGGAAAAAGAAGATACAAGCAGATATACAGTCAAAATGAAAAACATTTTATAGATAAGGTGTTAAGTGCTCAAGATTAAAGGCTGCTTGGCTCAACCATATTGTCTCAACAAAAATAAAAGATTGCTCGAGATTAAAGACTGCTCGACTCGGACATTTTGTTTAGGCAGAAAGGAAAGAAGTTCAACAATGTAAAATACTGAAAACAAAAACAAATAAAGTTTTTCAAGGGTCTTGGAATTGGTTGTCTGGCAGGATGTCAAGTTGCTCGGTTGGAAGGCTTTGAGATTGATCAGCATGGGTCTGGGCATCAATTGAAGCACTTAGGTCGGAAGGAAGGGAATCCTCCTTAGGGGCCAATGTAATTGGCTCAGCTGCTCGGTGGGAGCAACCTAGGCCTCAATCTTCTCCCACTCGGCACAATAGTGCATAAGCTCGCCAAAAGCCTCGCCCAAGTAGCTGTAATCTGCCCTTTTGTTGCATACTGAGAAGTCATAAAATGTTCTCATGCCAAAGTTTTCAAAGGCTTGCATCACCAGCCATGCGATTTTTCTCTTCATCTAGGGCCTTCACCAACTTGTCCCTCTCCTCCTGGGCAGCTTTCCCCTTTGCAGCATTTTTCTCGGCTATGTCCTTCAGCTCTTCCACCCTCCTCTCTCTAGGTGATTTAAATTTAGGTTCCTTTGCTCAGCAGCGGCCTTGAGACTCATGTTGTCTTCAGTAACCTGCTCGGCAGTCCTCTATAGCTCCTAAACCCGCTCAGTCAGTTGGGTAACCTGGGAGGCATTTTTGTCAGACTCCTTTTTCATGCTACCCACCTGCTTGTTCACCACCTTGGCACAATGGTTAGCATAACTGAGAGCTAAAATGGTCTGCAACATTAAAAGATGGAAGTTAGAAAAAGTAACAAAGATGAAAAATTAACAAAACACCGAACAAATGAAGTACTTACTCTGACAACATCCTAGAGGCTAGTGCTAGTGATGTACTCTAGAGATTTGGTGCCCACGTTTTCCATGAAGTTTCCTTGGGAGGTGGACACCCTTTTTACATGCCCCTGGTGGATTAACAAGGCCTTCTTCAACGACTCGTAAACTTCCTCGGCAGGGTCCTCAACAACATCGTCCTAAACTCTTCTTGGGACAAGGGGCTCTCTTACAGGTGCGGAGGGGACGGTTTCATCGGTAGGGATTACTTTGCCCTTTCCAGATTTTTATGAGGGACTCTATGTCTTTTTATGAGAGGGAGTCTTCTCAATCTGCTCGATAGCCTCAGTAGGAGTGTCAGTTTTTTGGTGCTTGGTTGAAAGAGTCTTGCTGCTAGGACCACCAGCCTATTTCTGTGCAAACTTCTTGAAAAAGACGAATGACATATCTGCAAAGTAAAATCAAAAGGTTAGTCAATATGCTGAGTAGAGTCAAAACATGCAAAGAAATAAATAAGCAGTAGTAAAAACATGTTCTAAAGGTTAGCGTCAGGTCACCCTCTTCTGTTTCCCCTGAGCAGCTAGCTACCCTGAGCGGGATGTCCACATCACTATCTGATGAGTCAGAGTATATGCGTTCAACTTCAATTTGTTTCCACTTTTTGGGCTAAGGGCAGCAGTAGTCTTGGGAGTGCTGTGTTTAGCAAGATCCCTTATAATGATTCCAGCCGAACTCCTTGTCCAGTGGGCAACACAAGGCCTGGCTTGGGGTATGGATGACATTTTTGGCTTTTTCCCTTGCAGCGACTGACTTGGTGCTAGGCGGCTGCTTCCTAGGCGACTGTGTGGTAGGGGTGGCACCCTTAACTTTTTCCTTGGGGTTTGGCTAGAGCCTTACATTGGCAAGCATTTCTACAGTAGTTAGGGTCACCAGGTCTTAGCAACTAGGGTCCATGGCAGCTAGTGCTTAGGCTTGCTTCTCCATCTCCCTGGTGGGGGCCGGCCAGCTAAAGGGACCGTTACATCAAAATGAAAAGTGATTGGCGACAATGTCTGCCATAATGAAGTATTGGTTGGCATACTACTTAACCTTGGAGATACCTTTAGTGTTGGCTAAATTAACGTTAGAGTCTCTATGGCTAAAGTAAAAATATCCTGAGCGGCCTTGTCGGGATTGGATTTGAGGTCAAAAAGGTAATTTAATTTGTGCGCAGACAGCACCGACCAGCTTAAAGACTTGTATAAAACATAGATGGCTGAGAGGAACCTAATGCCCTTGAGACTGATCTGAGTGGGACAAAGGCCAAAATAATCTGCCACACTTCGAAAGTATGGAAGAAGAGGAAAAGTAGTGCCAACAGTGATGTGAAACTCGCTCCAGGCGCAGAATTGGGCTTGGTGTTCTCAACAGTCTACTAGGCAGAGGGTTTGAGGATAGTAACACCTCCGAGCTTGAAATGATCTTTGACATTTTACAGCTGTTTGTCAAAGATGGTGCTGGTCGGAGTACATATAGGGGGGCCTTCTCCATCATTTGTGAGGGGTTAGGAATAGCCTCGGTGTAAATCTCCATGGCATACTCTGTCTCGGTCTCCTTTTCTTGCCCAGAAATGCTCGACATTTCCTCAGGGGGCAGGACCTCCTAGACATCCCCAGTAGTGGTATGGCATGCAACACGGGGGGTCATCATCATCAACACCACAAGTAGTTTTCTTAGTATGTGCAATAATTGATTCACAAGTCATAAGTTTGCAAGCTGGTCCGACGATCACCTCCCTGATACTCTGTTTGTACAAGAAAAAAGGGAAAGATGAGGTGAGAGCACCATACAATGTTGGTTGGTATAGACACCTTGGGTTGTGCCGACCAGACCAGAATAAAAATGGTCCACCAGCAAATAGATCGAATCGAAAATAAAAAAAACTGAGACAACGAAGGGTTTTCTGTTCTTGGTGTTCTTCAAGAACACCAAAGACTAATCAACTAAAATAGGAAATGAAGAATCAAGTGTTTGCAAAATCAGAGGTCAATATACATGACCCATGCCTAGAACTACGCATAACAATCATTTATTTCCATATTCAAGCTACATGCATCAAACAAATTGAGGGATTTTCCCAAAAAAAACCATTTACGGCAACAGTGAAGAATATAGAGAAAATGAAATAATTTTCACACACAATGCCAAAACAGTAAAGGAAAAGCTGGGAAACTTACTTGCTGCAAGCTTGGTGTGTTCGAAGAATGAAGAGGTAAAGTGGAAAAAGGAATGAAAACTTTTATTTATAGGCAAAGAAGAGTGTCCTCTCTCCTGCCAGGCATTAATGGAACTGCCCACTCAAGAGTCCCCTCAATTGCTGCAGGCACATCTCCCAAAAGACATCAGTATGCTTACTTGCACGACCCTCCAGTTATGTCTCCTAAATCGCTGCATACATCAGCCCACTCTTCAGTAACTGCACAACCGTCAGTACAGTTATTGAGGGATGCCATTATGACATTTTATGGTTTGAAAAATAGGCGAGAAAGAGTGAAAAGCCATTTTTTGTAAACTTGATGGAATGTAAAAGCTATTAACTATTACAGATGTTATGCCATGTGGCAAGGAGCATACACGCCCGACCAGGTTGGACAGTATGGTCTCCTAAAGAAAGTTTCCATGCTGCTTAGCACCATTGCAAACATGAGGGGCAAATGTTATCCCAAAAATTGGGCCAAAAGCAGTTACACTCACTCTGTGCCTAACAGGCCTAAAAACTCAGTGAAAGCTCCTAAAGAATAGGGAAGCCACCACCTGCGAGAATGTAGGGATATTTTCCCATCAGTTTGCTCGGGCGCAACCCCTGGGCGACAAGACTAGATACATACTGGGCAGCTTTATTTCATACTTAGTAGCGAATCTTCCTTTTGTATTCTCTTTTACACATAGAAATCCTCTTGTAATCCCTTGTGATCTTGTGTAAACCTTTGAGACTAACACAAACCTAAGAGGAAGTAGGTCATTACCATTTCTTAGGGCCAAACCTCTATAATTTATGGTGTATTTTATCATTTATTCCTCAGAGTCATTAGGTTCTCGGTTATTTATTGTTCATTGATTGTCTTATTGAAAGCTCTCTAATTAATTATTTTAACTCCTCGTTAGTTGACCAAAAGGCCAGTCAACGTAATTGCAAAGTTCATGTCAATGTGTATGAAGCAAAGCAACGAAAGGGAAAAGATCATGCAAGATTCTTGCAAAGTGTGTGTGGAACAAAGCAACGAAAAATGCAAAGTTCATGTAAAGTGTGTACTGAATGAAGCATGCAAGAAAACGACAGCTAAAAGGAAAAATTCAAAAATATTTGCCAAACAACATTAGACATGGCTAGTAAAGTAAATAAGGTCATCGTCAATATACACATCAAAGGCGGCCCAAATAAATCGAGTGTTCAATATAAAGTACAAAGTCAGGAAGACAAAGTAAGAAGAATACCAAACGTCTGAAGAACGCCAAACGTTTATGGCCAAACGTCAGGCTTTATCCCCTGGAGAAACCTCTCCCTTCTAGTCCCATCAGTGGGCACTAGTTCAATTGCAAAATTTGCTAGTATGTCAAACTTTAAAGCATTTTCAGCCACTAACAAACTCCTCTGAAACAGCTTGCTGAACTCTTCAGCTTTTGCAGCCCTGATGGCATCATTATAGTACTTTTCATTGAAGAGAGTCTGAAACTCTTTCCAACGCAAGCCATTAACGTTTCTGGTGTGGGATGTCACTTCCCACCAAATTCGGGCATCCTCCCACAACATATATGTGGCACAAGCCACCTTCTCATTACCAGACACCCTCTTAAAGTCTAGGATGGTGGTAACCATGCCTTAGCTAGATCTGCACTACCCAAAAAAACTGGAGGGTGTTGTTTCCTAAACCTTTCATATAGAGATTCCCATTTATTCCCAGCCTCTGGTGGCTGCTAAACTCTTGGCACTGCTACAGGTGGTGCCTCTGGAAAAATGTTCCCTGCAAGAACCAGTCGTTCTCTCAGGAGGCGTATTTGTTCTTCCTGCCTCATTACGCTGGCTTGCAGATGAACAAGCAACTGTTGCCAGTTTTCAGGAGCTGGGTGATCATTATCGTGACCCTATCTATCATTCTGGCCCTGATCATTCTGGCTAGCTGATGATTCTATCTGCCTTAGAAGTATACTTTCAACTTATACTTTGCTGCAATAATCAATGCGACTAGTTAGGTAGGGATAACTAAATCTCTTGCCGCTTCACGGTCCAAGAAAAAGAAGAAACTATAACAATTAGCATTTAACACTTAGCAATTAACAATTAACAATGGTAATAAACATGTTTTAACAATATCAGTGCTAATAAGCACGTTCTTTCTTATCATTTAACAGTCAAGGGTCAGCCCTATTAATGTATCTGATGCATTCAGGTAAAGCATTTATATTCTATTTAACCTGTTAAAGACATAACAACATAAATAGTTACCAAACCATGAGTCGAGCTTGTCTTTAGTGGCGAGTGTACATGCCCAACCAATCTACATGAACCCTAAACCTCGGCACACTCTGATACCAAGTTGTAACGCCCTTGGTAGCCAGGACCGTCACGCTGTGTACTTTAAATAGTGCTCAACTCGCTAAACGAGTCTTTAGGCCATAAATGTTCATATATGTGTTATTAATGGGCCAGGGTTAAAATCTCGATAAAAAGGAATGGATATATTTTATTTGAAACGTTAAATTGTACATAGGATCCCATAAAAGTGTTTACAAAGTGGTTTACAGTAAAAAATGGCCATTACAATTCGAAACTTACAATCCACTGACCTAAGCGACAAAAATAGGGTTAAACCAGTTCCCTTGAGAAACACCTTGGCTGTGGTGGTCAAGCGGCTACATATGTACTCGTTGCCACCTAAGCTCTCCACTTAAGGCTGGGTAAGCTTTTCTTTCCCTTTACGTGCACCACATAGCAACCGTGAGCCAAAGCTCAGTACATAAACTTATTACTGCATGTAGCAAAGTATTAATAAATGATCATTCTGGGGCTTGTAGCCCTAACTTGATAATGATTGTTAACTCATTCTGGGGTCCTACACCCTAGATTAATGACTATTAAGTAATTCTGGGGTCCTGCGCCCTGAATGGATGACTAATAAGACATCCTGGGGTCTTGGACCCTAAATAGATGCCTGATAAGACATCCTGGGTTCTGCACTCTGAATAGATGACTAATAAGAAATCCTGAGGTCCTTCGCCCAAAGCATTGTGACCATCAAGTCACTCGAGCCTTTTAGCCCTGGCTCTGAGTAACTAGCCATAGACTAG
The DNA here is from genome assembly GCF_963169125.1 of Humulus lupulus. Classification (NCBI taxonomy): domain Eukaryota; kingdom Viridiplantae; phylum Streptophyta; class Magnoliopsida; order Rosales; family Cannabaceae; genus Humulus; species Humulus lupulus. Next base: position 146,666,814 of record NC_084796.1, read on the forward strand.
CCAAGCGCTTTAGGTTTCTTCGACCAGTACGTCATGATGAGGACACCAAGACTAAAGATCCAAGTCAAGTTCCAATTGATCCAAGTCAAGAAGGGGGGAATGACGAGGACACCAGTTTAGGAGCTTGATCAATATTTTGTAATGAGTCTTATTGGATTTTGGCATCTTGTATTTTTTTTTATTTTAATCAGTCACTTAATCACGTTTTATTTAGTCTTTGTTTTTATCTTGTGAAAAGTCAAACACTTGACTTGTGTGAGTCCAAGAGTCTTTTTTTTGTGATTGTTAGGGTTTTCATTAGGAAGACAAATGGGCTTTTCTTTCATGTAATTTCGGCCATAAGAGGGCTTGAAAACGTTTGGAAAAATCAGATTATGATGAAATGAAATTTGTGAGTTTTTCTTCTTGAGTTCTTGAAGAAACTATTAGAACTTATCAAGGGGTTCCTTGTGGCGTTCAACCTGACTTATCAAACGGATTCCCATCCTCGTTTGTGGCTTCTTCCTCATACCAAGGTTCGTGCTTGGCTAAGCATTGGGTCGCGGTTCTTCATCCCAATTTCGTGTGTTCTTGGTGGCTGCCATATTTGGTGTCGGGTTTCACCACAATCGTTGGTGTGGTTCGTTCGTATCAATTGGTATCAGAGCTTAGGATCATCCGGTTTGCCCTACCCTTTTTCATTTGTGTTTCTCTATTCAATTCGTTTTTCAATATTAGGGTTTCTGAAATAAAAAAAAAAAAAAATTCATCATCTAGTCATGTTTTGAGTTCTTTGTCCTTGTTTTTTTTCTTGTGAAATCCGAAACTAATATAGTTAATTTCCTTATTTCAATTGTTTCCTTGTTCAACCATTTCCTTATTTCCAAAGTTTCCATTATTTCTTTGTGAAATCCCTTGAAATCCGAAACTAGTCTACACAAAGTTTCAATTCCTTTGTTTTTCTTTTCGATTCTTTGTTCAATTGGTGCGTTTGAATTAGGGTTGTTGAAAATCCTTTTTTTCTGAAATCGTGAATTAGGGTTCTTAACATGAATTAGGGCTTTGAGAACTCTTGTTCTAATTGTGGAATCTGAATTTGCATTGGTTTTCTCTAGTTCTTATTGTGAAATCTGAAATTGGGATTGAGTTCTCTTGTTCTTATTGTGAAATCCGAAAATTGGTATTGAGTTCTCTTGTTCTTGTTGTGAAATCCGAATTGGGATTGAGTTATCTTGTTCTTATTGTGTAATCCGAAAATTGGTATTGAGTTCTCTTGTTCTTATTGTGAAATCCGAAATTGGGATTGAGTTCTCTTGCTCTTGTTGTGAAATATCTGAATTTTGCATGAGTTACTCTTGTTCTATTGTGCAATCCGAGTTGTATTATTTTCAAATCATTGTAGTTCCACCAATTCTGATTCTTCTTGTGTCTTGTACCTGCATTTAAAAAAAAAAAAGGGGAAAGAAAAGGAAAATTCAAGGGATCTGAACCAAAAAAAAAAAAAAAAGTCTGGAAACCTCTCTTAAATTTTTTTGTTCTATTCTTGTTCCCTAAGGTCTAGAGGCCTTTTGGCCAAAACCCCACACAAGTGTTCCAAAAATCATCATTTTTCGTCATTTTTTTACCAGTTTTCGTCGGTGTTCGTTTGGTTTGTTTGGTTGGATTTGCTGCTTGAATACTCCATATTACCGTTGGATTACTTTTGAAAGAACTTAAAGAAGAATACGAGTGGAAAAAGACAGAGGTGTGAGCCTATTTGAGGGTAAAAGCCATTGAAATTGAGTGAAACACGAGGGGATTTGAGTGAAAATATAGTTCGAGCGAAACACGTGAGGGAGTGTGGTGAGGTCTTTTCTCCATATTATTCTAACCTTATTTTGCAGATTTCCATCATGGCACAAAATCCAGAGAAAAATGCAAGCAATGATATTCCGCCACCTGAGGTTCCGAATCTACAAATGCAAGCATTAATTGGGGAGATGCGAAGGATGATGAGGGAGGAGTGTGAACAAATACATGAGAGGTTGGATAGGGTAGAAGAGGGAACACAACGGAGGCCACGGAGGAATAGGGTGTACCAAAGGGAGGATGAGAATGAAGGGGATTTGGAAGGGGTAGTTTCTGATGAAGAGTTTGATGGGATGTCGGCGGGTAACCATAGGAGGTATGGTCGGGATAGAGAAGCTAGGAACCAGGTAGATAATTATTTAGGAAATATCAAGATGATAATTCCAGCATTTAAGGGGAAGAGTGATCCTGAAGCATACCTTGAGTGGGAGAAGAAGATGGAGTTGGTTTTCAATTGTCACAACTACTCTGACATGAAGAAGGTAAAACTAGCTACCATTGAATTTATTGATTATGCTATTGTTTGGTGGGATCAGTTGTGCATCAACAGGAGGCGAAATGGAGATCGTGCCATTGACACTTGGGAGGCTATGAAGAGGGTGATGAGGCGACGGTTTGTACCATCTCATTATTATCGAGATCTATACCTTAAGTTGCAAGGTCTTTGTCAAGGTTACAAGAGTGTTGATGAGTGTTGATGAGTATACCTTAAGTTGCAAGGTCTTTGGCTATGATTAGAGCCAATGTGGAAGAGGATAGGGAGGCAACAATGGCAAGGTTTTTGAATGGGTTGAACCGAGAGATTGCTAATCCAATTGAGCTACACCATTATGTGGAATTGGAAGATTTGGTGCATATGGCAATCAAAGTTGAGAGGCAGCTCAAGAAGGGTAGTAAAAGTTCAAAACCAAGACCGAGCCCACACGATCCAAGTACAACACATTGGAGGTCGAACTATCCAAGGAAAGAAGACCAACCTACTTCATCCTTTACACCAAAACCAGCCACAACAGCCACGACCCCTCAAGGTAAAACAGCCCCTACTTCGTCCCGTTCTACTGAGATAAAATGTTTCAAATGTCAGGGGCGAGGACACATAGCTAGCCAATGTCCAAACAAGCGAGTTATGGTGATTCATGATAATGGGGAGATAGATTCCGAAGAGGAAGATGATCTTGAAGACATGCCACCATTGGAGGACGCTTCTATGGGTGGTAAGGAGTTTGGGGCAGAATCTGGTGAGATGCTTGCACTAGTCACACGACGAGCCTTAAATTTGCAAGCAAAAGAAGAGGAAGAAGAGGTGCAGCGGGAGAACATCTTTCACACTCGTTGTCATGTGAAAGACAAGGTATGCAGTGTTATTATTGATGGTGGTAGTTGCACTAACGTTGCTAGTTCTTCCATGGTTGAAAAGCTTGGGCTCCCAATGCTTAAACATCCTTGTCCATACAAGTTACAGTGGTTGAATGATAGTGGTGAAGTGAGGGTTACAAAACAGGTGCTGGTATCATTTCGAATTGGCAAGAATGAGGATGAGGTATTGTGCGATGTGGTTCCCATGCAAGCTGGACACCTCCTTCTAGGAAGGCCTTGGCTATTTGATCGGCGAGTCCAGCATGATGGATTCACCAACAAGTACTCATTCACGTTCCGTCAACAAACAATCACTCTAGCTCCATTGACGCCAAAACAAGTATATGAAGACCAAGTGAGGTTGCAAAAATTGAGTGATAAAAAAAATTGAGTGAGCAAAAGAAGGAGAGTGAAAAGATGAATGAGAGTGAGAAAAAAGAGAGACAAAGAGAGAAAAGGGTCGAATCAAGTGAGAGAGAAAAGAAATAGAAGAGTTCGATCAATGAGGGAAAATTAGAGGGAAAACAAAATAATTTTTATGCAAAAAAAAGTGAGGTTAAGGAGGCTCTTTTAAACACTAACCAACTTGATGCTAACAAAGGTCGTCACAAGCAGGTTTTTGACCCCAGTGATTGGGTATGGGTACACATGAGGAAAGAGCGATTCCCAGCACAAAGACGTTCCAAATTGCTACCTCGAGGAGATGGTCCATTTCAAGTGCTAGAAAGGATCAATGACAATGCCTACAGACTCGATTTACCAGGTGAGTATACTATTAGTGCTACTTTTAATGTTTCTGATTTGAGTCCTTTTGATGCAGGTGAAGATTTGAGGACAAATCCTTCTCAAGAGAGGGGAATGATGAGGACACCAAGATTAAAGATCCAAGTCTAGTTCCAGTTGGTCTGGTGACGAGGGCACGAGCCAAAAGACTCAGTTTAGGAGCTTGATGAGTCTTATTGTATTTTGTCATCTTGTATTTTTTATTTAGTCTTTGTTTATTTTTGTGAAAAGTCAAACATTTGACTTGTGTGAGTCCAATAGTCCTTTTGTCTTTAATTTTCGGTTTTCATTAGGAAGACAAAGGGTTATCTTTAAATTTCGGTTTTCATTAGGAAGACAAAGGGTTATCTTTAAATTTCGGTTTTCATTAGGAAGACAAAGGGTTGTCTTTAATTTTCGGTTTTTATTAGGAAGACAAAGGGCTGTCTTGATGTAATTTCGCCTATATTAGGCCTTTGTAAACGTTTGAGAATGGCAGATTTTGATGAAATGAAAATTGAGAGGTTTTCTTCTTGAGTTCTTGAAGAGACTATTCGAACTTATCAAGGGTATTCCTTGTGGCGTTCAATCCGACTTATCAAACGGATTCCCATCCCCATTTGTGGCGTCTTCCTCATACCAAGGTCCGTGCTTGGCTAAACATTGGGTCGCGGTTGGTCATTCCCATTTCGTGTGTTCTTGGTGGCTGCCATATTTGGTGTCGGGTTTCACCACAATCGTTGGTGTGGTTCGTATCATTTGTGTAAGAGTTCTTCTCACCACACTAAAACAAAATTCCATGCATGAGTTGAATTAATGTAATTAATCTTGAGGTAAAGCAAGAGCTTTAATAATAAATATTTTCACTTATGATACTAGTTAGCCATCGTATTGAAAACTCATTTTTCACGAAGTCTTTCATCGTCCTCATAACAGAGAATCCACATTGTACTAATTTTAATGGTTGACGAGGACACTTAACAGTTCTACATGCGACTTCCTTAGTTTTCGCATTATTTGTGCACAAATGTTGAAAGACGCTATGTAATAAAAACATAAACATTTAGATGTTGTTAATTATTAAATGAATTTAAGAGTATATAGTTAATTGGTTAGATTATTACCGAGAAATGAGATATTTAATTTTATTTGGTGGAAAATTGTTAAGAAAGTCCAGGAAAAAGCACAATGGGTGATCAAAATCAATTATTATAAACATCCAATGCTTCTAAAAGAAACACAAAAATATTTCATTATTAATATTATATATATATAATCACTAAAAAAAATACTAAAAGTGAAAAAGTTACCCCAAATGATATAGTAACAACCACATCTGACCCGGATTTGAATCAATCATACGCTTTGATACCCATTCAACTCGTTCTTCTTCAGTGGAGCTAACATTTGATAACCAAATTGGCTCAACAAAAATGAAAAAAGTGACTGATCTATCTTTTCACTAATTGGATGTATAAAATCCTACATAAAAAACCTAATTTTGACGAAGGTGACCTCGAGAATATTAGTTTCTCTACATCTTCTATGAATTTCATAAACTCTTCAGGTTTATCAACAAAACGTTCATCTGCATCTCTCACCGTCTCTATAAGGTCATCGAATACTTGATCAAATTGGTTTCTTTCATTGCGAACATTATTATTAAAGTCATCTTCTTCTCCATGCCAAATCCACTTGACATATGTTTGGTCCATTCCGTTAAAGTATAGATGACTCTTTATCTCCATTATGTACAATTTTTTCAAATTTGAACATGTTCTACAGAGACAATGAACTCTGGAAGGATCCATTGTATTTTCTAAGGCTAACTTAATAAAATTTTGAACTCTCACTTCATACTCTTTTGAAAGTCTGTCATTTGTTCTCTAACTATTGTCCATTTCCTAAAAAAAATTCAACAGAGGTTTCCCTAAAACTAGACTAAAATCCTCCTACACTTAGAAAATTCCCTTAACAAATTTTTAGCACTATCGTATTCCCATTAATACACTATCTTTTTAACATAAATTTTGACAAAGCTTTCCTATACCAATCAAAGAAGAACAATGCAAGCACAACACAATTTAAATATAAGAAAATAAAACATAATTCTAGATGAATTTAGGCAACATTTCCCTTATAATAGTGACATAACCATCTGTCAACGGCGAATCAAAGCATTCAAACAACACACAATAAGTTTCTTCCTCTGCAACACACAAATAAATGTCTCAAGACCTACTTCACTAAAAAACACAAGTTCTCAACCTTCCATTCTCAGCGCAACACACAATTTTAATCTCAGAACCTACTTCACTACGGATGAATATTTAAGATATTCAAACTCCTCTAATAAGAGAACATGCGTACCTCTTACAATTAACAATAATCAAGCAAAATAATTAACTGGAGCCTGTAGGAACATTATGATTAATGATACATTAGTTAAGCATCGTCAGACTGTATATATAAATAATTTATTATATATAAAAGAAAGCCAAGCATGAGCAAGTTTTGTATTAGTGTTAGGCGATATATCGGCTCCATGAATGTATTTTTGAAAGTTTAATTTTTGAATTTTAAAAATACCTATAACCACTTAGACCTGCCTTTGAACGATTTTGACCAAGTTATGGGCGTCGGTTGAACGAAAGTTTAAATCTTTTTCATTTTATAATCTTTTATTTATTCAAATTAAAAGGGGTTAGTTTCACTCCTTGAACTCTATAAATAGGACCTAGTGCTCAGCCGCTTTCTTCATTCTTCAAGCATTTGATCAAAGCCTCCAAGGTACTAGTGTTACTATAGAGAGATACACTTGGGTTTTGGGTTAAAGCTTTATCATTCTAAGCTTTTATAAACATTTGGGAAGTGAGAAATAGTGTGATTTCAGTATTGTGGTTTAGACCAATCCATAAGGTCATTTGTAGAGTTCCAGAACGTTTACTTAGCTAGCTAGATAGTTAGTGGTAGTTTGTAGTATTTTAGATTTCGTGGATTTTGGTTCAAACCGGGACTTAGTAGGACACTCGTAGCAATAGTTATGGATTTTATAAGTTTAACCTATAGTTTAGAAATATTAATTATAACATAAGGTTTGATTAATATTTTTCTTCATAGAAATATTTTAATTATAACCTAAGGTTTAAATAGAACCATTAAGAGCATGACACTTGTCATAATAATATTTATTTAAGGATTTAATTATAAGAAAGTTCTAGAAGCTCTGGAATCTTCCAGAAACATTAAGAACAGACACTGGTCACAATCTTGTTTATTTGAGGACTTAAGCATTTTAAATGGATAATTCAATATTAGAAGTTTCTAGAAGTTCAGAACTTGCTGGAATCACGAATTACTCAGTCAAACCTGTTTAATCAACTCTAATTATCCTAAATTTGTGCACAATCCTGTTTAAATTATCTATGTATGCCGATATATCACAACCTTAGAGGCGATATATCGCTGCACGAAAGATACAGAAAACATGTTTACTTCGCACGAACGAAATTACGAACACTCGGGATATAGGGTCAGGCAATATATCGACCATAGGTGCATATTTTCGAACTCCGATAAATCCGAGCTTGATTCTTCCCTTAACCTCTTGACTTGCCTCTGAACATTTTTGACCAAGTCTTTAGCATCTGTTGACCGAATATTCAAGTATTTTTCATTTAATATTCATTATTTTATTCAAGCCAAAAATGAGATATTTTCATCCCTTGAACTCTATAAGTATGACCTGGTACCCAGCCATTTCTCTCATTCTTCAAGTTGTATTCAGAGCCTTCAAGCTGCTAGGATTTCTATAGAGTGATACACTTCGGTTTTGGGGAATAAAAGCTTTATCATCTAAAGCTTTATAAACATTTGGGTAGTGAGATAAAGTGTGTTTTCAATACATCCAAGGTAATATTTTTCATAAGTTCTATTCTTTATGATTCCTTAGTTTTTCTTAAGTTTCTTTTAGATCCTAACCTCTGTTTATGGATTTATGGTTAGGTGTTTAAGTTCTTTAATCTAAGGTTCTTCTCGGTAAGTTTCCTCTTTGATGGTTTAGTTTCCTTTTCAAATCTTTTCTTTAGAAACTCACCATTCTTACTTTTGGTTTTAGGAGTGTTCTAATCCCGCTCTTGTTCTCAAATATCCCGGTTATGGTAAGGAAAATATGATAGATTTTATATGTTTATATGATATTATGCTTATGTTATGCTTATGTTATGTTATCTTATGTTGCGTTATGTATAGTATGTTTATAGTCCTTGGGCATATGACTTGTCCAGCTAGCAAGCCCCAATAATTTATGGGCATATGACTTGCTTGGCTAGCAAGCCCCAAAAATCTATATGGGCATATGACTTGCTTAGTTAAAAAGCCCCAAGAAGTATGATGGCCATTGTAGTTTTATACGATATATGTTTATGATATAGTCTTATGTATATGATTTATGTTATATGTTGTTAGTAGATTTTCCTTGTTGGGCATTAGGCTCACTCCTTTATTTTTAGTGTAATGTAGGAAACTAGATACGGAGGCGAAAGGATTCTTGGTAGTTTGGCATGTGTGTTAAGGATGAGGGGATTTAATGGGCTGCGTGTCGATCAAGGATGAAGTTATTTTTAGTTTTTTTTAGTTATGTCTTTTCAATGTAATTCTGCAAATTAGTATTTAAAGTTATGTTTTTTTTTTTTATGTTTTGTAAACAATGGGATCCCATACTATCATTTTATTTTATACTTTTATGTTATTTCCTATTAATACAATACTCTTTTGGGTTTTCAATAAAGCTATGATTATTTTCTATGTATGTTTTATTTAAATTAGTAGCTATGTCTAGTAGTTTTAATGGTCCAAGGTCTTAGAAATAGTTGGGTCATTACAGTTGGTATCAGTGAAACGGTCCATTTGCATGAAATTCTCCTGGATACACACGCTTAAGCTCCGAATCTAACCGCCAATGTAAGTGTTTATGTTTTACTTATTATGTTTATGTGTTTAGCTAACGTTTTAGTCTTATGTTTTCAATTAAGAATGGATGGAGCCTTAACCTATAATGATATCCGAGCCATTAAGGCCTTGAAAAGAATTAGAGAGCCAAGGAATATAGTAGGAGTATTAGAAAGAATCACTCGAAGATTACTTTTATTCCACAACGAGATAGGTCACCTCCAAACGACTATGCAAATCATGATGAGAGCAAAGCAACAATATGTTTTAGTGATTAGACTTTTTAATGATTTTCCTATTGTAATTGCAACTTTAGAAGAAATATGGGAGACAATAGATGATGAAGATGAATTACCAGTAGCTATGAGATATTATTTTCTCATACTTAGGTTTACCTCTAAGATGGAATTTCAATTCACAAAAGAACAAAAAGATAGAATCTTTACAAATCTTCCTAGAGGAAATTTTGAGGCTCACGAAAATGATGATTATGAGGAGATAGATGATGATATGTTAGATGAAGGATCAAATGTAGAAGATCCTGATTTTTAGAATAGATTAGTTTCTTTATTTATTTTATTTATTATTTTTACTTTTATGATTGTACTTAGTGAAAACTATTTTTCCAAATAAATATCATTGTTATTTTTTAATGACATGTATGAGTTTGATTTTTCTTACAATCATAATAAATAATGACCAAGTTCGGAGAGGGTGGATACAAATCAATGGACTGGGTTCTATATTGAGAGTTAGGGGGCCATAGTAGTGGGAACGATTTTACTGATCCTAGCCCTCCCTCAATATGGTTAACTTTGGAACAACGACGAGTTTCGAGCCTGAGAATTAAGTCATATAGGATAATTAGAAACACACTTAGAAAATAATAAAGATGGCTTATTTTTTTTAGTATAGAAACACACCCTAATTATTATAAAGAAGGCTTATATAATTCATTTCATAAAAAGACATAATTAGTAGGTCCGAGTTATGTTTGCTTAGATTAAGTTTTTGCCTTAAAGCCTATTAGGGTAAGTTCTAACATGTTTTTCTCGACTGTTAGAACTCCACTGAAGATGTCGCTTAGAAGGTCAGAATGCACCAATGCCAATGCCTCCAACACCGCTCCTGAGAGAAATGAAGCCCCTCTAGTTCACAGAAGGGGAGTGCATGCTACTGCCAACCGAAATGCACCGCCGCCGCCGCAACAGGTTGACAACACCGTAGAAATCGCCAAGAAAAGACAGCAAGTTGAGGAGTTACTACATGGCAACAGCGACAACAGGCTCAGACTCAGACTAAATGGCAGCAGTACCCCATCATGTTGGTCCTTATGGGGGATGGCCAATGGCGAACGATGCGCCATACCCAACTCAGCACGTGGAGCCAATCTACGAGCGATTCCGTAAGCAACACGCTCCGAACTTTGAAGGGACGACAGACCCCTTCGAGGCAGAAGAATGGCTTAGAAATGTGGAGTCGATCCTAGCACACATGAATCTCGGCAACGCGGACTGCATATCCTGCGTTTCGTCTCTGCTCAAGAAGGATGCTAGAATATGGTGGGACTTAGTTCCGCAGATTCACGATGTCGACACCATGACTTGGACTAGATTTGTGGAGCTGTTCCACAAAAAGTACTACAACTCAGCTGTCATCGATACAAAAGTCGAGGAGTTTGCTTGTCTGAAGCAAGGGAACTTATCAGTAGTAGAGTATGCTCAGCAGTTCGACCGACTAACCAAATTTGCACCAGAGATGGTTCCAACTGACTTTCTAAGGGTTACCAATTTTGTTAGAGGACTTAGACCAAAGATTGAGTTAGGGGTTAAGCTAGCAAACCCAGGAAATACTACTTAAGTCGATGTTCTAGAAACTGCTATCCAAGTAGAAAAGCTTTAGGCGAATGTTAGTAAAGAGGAGGCCAGTAAGCCTGAGCCTAAACAGCAAGGTCAACCCTAGAATGACGTCGGAACAACAATCATAACAGCCATCAGTCCAGCAACAGTAATGGTCAGAAGAGACGTCATCATGACAATAAGCAGTCCGATAATGATAAAAGGGCACAGACAGACAATGGAGGTAATAGGTCGGGTTATGTAGAATACCCGCAATGTGCTAAGTGCCAAAAGAAACATCCCAGTGAGTGCCGTGCAAATACCAAGGGATGCTACAATTGTGGTCAGGAAGGACACCGGAAGAGAGAATGTCCCTAGCTCAGGACAGAGGAGAAAAGGGACAACAAGATGGTTCCTGTCAGGGTATTTGCCTTAACCCAAGGAGAAGCTGATGCTAGCAATAAAGTGGTCACAGGTTAGATTCCTATCCTCAATAATGTATGTTCTGTATTATTTGTTTCGGGAGCCAGTCACTCGTATATCTCGTTCGGATTGATAGAAAAATTAGGCAAACCTAGTGAAATATTTAGAACTAGGTTTGTAACAGAATTGCCTTCAGGTGAAATAGTCCTATCATCACAGATAGTATGAGGTGTACCGATCAAAATTGAGGGCGTGGAACTAGAAGGAGACCTGATAGAACTGGAGATCAACGACTTCGACGTGATACTGGGAATGGATTGGCTAGCAAGGCATGGTGCAACAATTAACTGCAGACGTAAGCAAGTAATGTTCAAGACTCTTGACGGTCAGACACTATGCTTTTATGGGAAAGGTTTCAGGGCTACGCACACTACACCAAAAGCTACTTTCCACAACACATAATTATAAGTCATTTGAAAATGTATTATTATATATACTATGTAAAAAGTGGTAAAGTAATAGAAATAAAATATAAAAAAAAAAAAAAACCAGCCTACCCCCCGATACCTTTTTTCCTATTCTCCTTCTCATCTCTTTCTCTTCCCTTCGCCCTAGCCGCCACTCCCGTAACCACCATCATCCTCAACTCTGACCTCCTAACCACCATCCTCACAACCCTTTTTCTTTGAGCCAAGCTCCAAATCTCAAGCACCCGTGAACCCAACCCCCCAACCAAGTGACCCTAGGTGTGAGCCCACCTCTGCGTGCCTTCGACCCAGTCTGACATCCATTCACGGGCCACCACCAGGAGCGATTCTGCACCCGTTCCGCTGTAGAGCCCCAAGTTTGTATCAAGCGAGGGCCTAGATTCCAGAAGCCCAGGCATGAAGAGTGAGAGAGCCACAAGAATGGCGAAATTAGAGGGCTTTTCCAATTCCATCTCTACCAGGGATTCCAAATGGACTACATAAACGCAACAATTTATGGTGTTTCATTTTCTTCCCTAATTTCCTTTTCAATCAAAATTGACAGAGGAAATTAATGGGTTTCAATCAGTAGAGATCATTTGTTTGATTTTGGCTTCCTTGAGTCTTGAAATGGTACTCTACTCTCACAATTAACTTCATTCTAAATTTTTATAATTTAGCAAATTTGTTGAATTTAGCATCTCATGTGGTAACGGTTCAAGCTTCTATATCTTCATACATTATAATTAGCTATATAATTATTATTATTCATGTTGATGGACGTTGAGAGCTAAAGGAGAGACTTTCGGGGAGATGAGGCTTTGCAATTTTGGCATCACAAGCTGCAGCTACTTATTTTTGCTGAATGGTGCCGATGAGGCTTTGATTAGTGCTTTTCTGGTGTTACTGAGAGCCAAAGGAGAGACTTTCGAGGAAGTAAGGTTCCTTTATTCATATCAATGTGAATTTATTTACACTAGATAACTTAGTTTGTCCAGCCAGGATTTTAGACTGTTGAAAGTCTTATTATTACCATGCTGTTTGGATAGAAAGAACTGTTATCAATGCAATTGATTATTTTCTAAGAAATTTTGATAGGATTTAGGTTCTCTACTGAAGAATTGCTGGGGGTATGTTTCAAGGAGATAAGTAAAGAAATGACTTATGGATTTTAGTGGTTAAACAGATTGTGGGGCTTGCGAGGGCGATGATCAAGCATAGTTTAGAAGTAGAGGGCTTACTTGATGCAGTGGACATTGTTGGAACAGGTGGTGATGGAGCAAACACAGTTAACATTTCGACTGGGGCTTCAATACTTGCTACAGCTTGTGGTGCCAAAATGGCAAAGGTGGCATCAATTTTATTGATTACTTGACATGAATGTGATCCGATATTGTAAGATGTTAGAGCAAAACTTGATTTTTTTTCCCTTTAAACAAGGAAATCGTTCAAGTTCTTCGGCATGTGGAAGTGCTGATGTATTAGAAGAGTTGGGGATAGTTATCGACCTGGAACCTGAGGTTCGTGCTGTAAATTTCTGTTTTAGATGAATAAGTTGGTAGATTAATACTTATCAAGAGTATTCCTTGTGGCGTTCAATCTGACTTATCAAACGGATTCCCATCACCGTTTGTGGCGTCTTCCTCATACCAAGGTTCGTGCTTGGCTAAGCATTGGGTCACGGTTCATCATTCCAGATTCGTTTGATCTCGGTGGCTGCCATATTTGGTGTCAGGTTTCACCACAATCGTTGGTGTGGTTCGTATCAGGCTTTTTTGGGACATTTTACAATATATAGGGCCACAGTTCGTTTAATCTCCCCCTAATTTCTTTGCTTTCTACTTGTTAAACCCACAAGTCACTACCTCATGATTTACTGAATTAAATTTGAAGAAAAATTGTGAAATTGTGACAATGTATAGGGCTAGAGTTTGTTTTATCTTTCAATAATTTCTATGCTTCTTACTTGTTAAACCCAAAAGTCACTACCTCGTGAATTACTGAATCAAATTTAAAGGAAAATTGGGGAATTATCCTCTAATTGAAATGCTAGAGGCTTCCTTGGGAAATTTGACAATGTATAGGGCCACAGTTCATTTTATCTTTCCCTAATATCTTTCCTTCTTACTTGTTAAACCCTCAAGTGCCTACCTCAAGATTTATTGAATCAAATTGAAAATAAAATTGGAGAATTATCCACTAATTGCAATGCTAGTGGCTTCTTTGGGATATTTTACAATGTATAGGGCCACAGTTTGTTTTACCTCTCCCATATATATCTTTCATTTTTACTTGTTAAACCCAAAAGTCACTACCTCACGATTTATTGAATCAAACTTGAATGAAAATTGGGGAATTACCCGCTAATTGGAATGCTAGAGGCTTCTTTGGGCCGTTTTAGTATAGGGCCACAGTTCGTTTTATCTCACCCAAATTTCTTTATCTTTTCTTGTTAAACCCACAAGTCACTACCTCGTGATTTATTGAATCAAATTTAAAATAAAATTGGAGAATTATCAACTAATTGGAATGCTAGTGGCTTCTTTGGGAAATTTTACAATGTATAGGGCCTCAATTTGCTTTATCTCTCCCATAATATCTTTCTTTCTACTTGTTAAACCCACAAGTCATTGCCTCGTGATTTCTTGACTGAAATTTGAATGCTATAGGCTACTTTGGGACATTTTACAATGTATAGGGCTACAGTTCGTTTAATCTCTCCCTAATTCCTTTGATGTTTACTTGTTAAACCCACAAGTCACTACCTTGTGATTTATTGAATCAAATTTAATAGAAAATTGGCAAATTATCCACTATTTGGAATGCTAGTGGCTTCTTTGGGACGTTTTTCAATGTATAGGGCAGCAGTTCATTTTATCTTTCCCAAATATCTTTCCTTTTTACTTGTTAAACCCACAAATCCGTACCTCGGGATATATTGAATCAAATTTAAAGGAAAATTGGGGAATTTGTGAGTAATTGGAATGCTAGAGTCTTCCTTGGGTCATTTTACAATGGATAGGGCCACAGGTCGTTTCACTTTCTCTAATATCTTTTGTTTTTACTTGTTAAACACACACGCCACTACCTTGCGATTTATTGAATCAAATTTTAAACAAAATTGGGGAATTATCCACTAATAGGAATGCTAGTGGCTTCTTTAGGATATTTTACAATGTATAGAACTACAGTTTGTATTATCTCTCCCTATTATATTTCCTTTTACTTGTTAAACGCACAGTGAACTACCTCGAGATTTATTGAGTAAAAATATTGAAAGAAATTGGTGAATTATCCACTAATTGGAATGCTAGAGGGTTCTATGGGACCTTTTACAATGTATAGGGCCACAATTCGTTTTATCGCTCCCTAATATCTTTCTTTTTCACTTGTTAAAAACACATGTCCCTACCTCACGATTTATTGAATCAAATTTGAAAGAAAATTGGGGAATTATTCACAATTTCAAAAGCTAGTGGATTTTTTAGGATATTTTACAATGTATAGGGCCACCGTTTTTTTTTATCTCTCTCTATTATATTTTCTTTTTAATTGTTAAACCCACAATGAACTACCTCGAGATTTATTAAATAATATTTGACAGAAAATTTGGGAATTTTCCACTAATTGGAATGCTAGGGACTTCTTTAGGTCATTTTATAATGTAAAGGGCCATAGTTCGTTTTATCTCTCCCCAATATCTTTCTTTTTTACTTGTTCAACCCACAATGAACTACCTCGCGATTTATTAAATCTAATTTGAAAGAAAATTGGGAAATTATCCACTATTTGGATTACTAGTGCCTTCTTTTGGATATTTTACAATTTATAGGGCCACATTTTATTTTATATCTCTCTCATATCTTTCGTTTTTACTGGTTCAACGCATAAGTCACTACCTCGTGATTTATTGAATCAAATTTAAAAGAAAATTGGTGAATTATCCACTATTTTGAATGCTAATGGCTTCTTTGGGACATTTTACAATGCATAGGGCCGCAGTTTGTTTTATCTATCCCAAATATCTTTCCTTTTCACTTGTTAAACCCACAAGTCCGTAACTCGGGATTTATTGAATCAAATTTAAAGGAAAATTGGGGAATTAGCGACTAATTGGAATGCTAGAGTCTTCCTTGGGTCATTTTACAATGGATAGGGCCACAGGTCATTTCAGTTTCCCTAATATCTTTCGTTTTTACTTGTTAAACCCACATGTCACTACCTCGCGATTTATTGAATCAAATTTGAAAGAAAATTGGAGAATTATCCACTATTTGGAATGCTAGTGGCTTCTTTAGGATATTTTACAATGTATAGGGCCACAGTTTGTTTTATCTCTCCTTTTTACTTGTTAAACCCACAATGTACTCCCTCGAGATTTATTGAATAAATAAATTGAAATATAATTGGCGAATTATCCACTAATTGGAATGTTAGATTCTTCTTAGGGACATTTTACAATGTATAGGGCCACATTTTGTTATATCTCTCCAGAATTTATTAGCTTTTTACTTGTTAAACCCACAAGTCACTACCTCGTGATTTACTGAATCAAATTTCAAAGAACAATGGGGAATTATCAACTAATAGGAATGCTAGTGGCTTCTTTGGGACATTTTATAATGTATAGGGCCACAGTCCATTTTATCACTCCCTCATATCTTTCGTTTTTACTTGTTAAACCCACAAGTCACTACCTCGTGATTTATTGAATCAAATTTTGAAGACAAATAGGGGAATTATCCACTATATGGAATGCAAGTGGCTTCTTTGGGATATTTTACAATGTGTAGGGCCACAGTTCATTATATCTCTCCCCAATATCTTTCTTTTTCACTTGTTAAAAACACATGTCACTACCTCGCGATTTATTGAATCAAATTTGAAAGAAAAGTAGGGAATTATTCACTAATTGAAATGCTAGTGGTGTCTTTAGGATATTTTACAATGTATAGGGTCACTGTTTGTTTTATCTCTCTCTATTATCTTTTTTTTAATTGTTAAAACCAACGATGAACTACCTCAAGAATTATTAAATAATATTGGACAGAAAATTGGACAATTATCCACTAATTGGAATGCTAGTGGCTTCTTCGAATCATTTGACATTGTAAAGGGCCATAGTTCGTTTTATCTCTCCCTAATATCTTTCTTTTTTACTTGTTAAACCCACAATGAACTACCTCGCAATTAATTAAATAAAATTTGAAAGAAAATTTGGGATTTATTCACTATTTGGAAAGCTAGTGGCTTCTTTTGGATATTTTACAATTTATAGGGCCATAGTTTATTTTATCACTCTCTCATATCTTTCGTTTTTGCTTGTTAAACCCACAAGCCAATACCTTGTGATTTATTGAATCAAATTTCAAAGAAAATTGGCGAATTATCCACTATTTGGAATGCTAGTGGCTTCTTTGGGACATTTTACAATGAATAGGGCCGCAGTTCGTTTTATCTTCCCCAAATATCTTTCCTTTTTATTTGCTAAACCCACAAGTCCGTACCTCAGGATTTTTTGAATCAAATTTAAAGGAAAATTGGGGAATTAGCCACTAATTGGAATGCTAGAGTCTTCCTTGGGTCATTTTAGAATGGATTGGGCCACAGGTTGTTTCACTTTCCCTAATATCTTTCGTTTTTACTTGTTAAACCCACACGTCCCTACCTCGCGATTTATGGAATCAAATTTGAAAGAAAATTGGGGGATTATCCACTATTAGGAATGCTAGTGGCTTCTTTAGGATATTTTACAATGTATAGGGCCACAGTTTGTTGTGTCTCTCCCTATTATCTCTCCTTTTTACTTGTTCATTCCACAATGAACTACCTCGAGATTTATTGAATAAATAAATTGAAAGATAATTGGCGAATTTTCCACTAACTAGAATGCTAGAGGCTTCTTTGGTACATTTTACAATGCATAGGGCCACAGTTTGTTTTATCTCTTCGTAATTTATTTGCTTTTTACTTATTAAACCCACAAGTCACTACCTCTTAATATCTTTCTTATTTACTGGTTAAACCTACAATGAACTTCCTCGCGATTTATTAAATCAAATTTGGAAGAAAATTGGGGAATTATCCACTATTTTGAATGCTTGTGGCTTCTTTAGGATATTTTACAATTTATAGGGCCACAGTTTATTTTATCTCTCCCCCATATCTTTCGTTTTTACTTGTTAAACCCACAAGTCACTACCTCGCAATTTGTTGAATCAAATTTGAAAGAAAATTGGGGAATTATCCACTATTTTGAATGCTTATGGCTTCTTTAGGGTATTTTACAATTTATAGGGCCACAGTTTATTTTATCTCTCCCCCATATCTTTCGTTTTTACTTGTTAAACCCACAAGTCACTACCTCGCAATTTGTTGAATCAAATTTGAAAGAAATTTGGGGAATTATCCGCTAATTGGAATGCTAGAGGCTTATTTGGGACATTTTACAATTTATAGGGCCACAGTTCGTTTATTCTTTCCCAAATATCTTTCCTTTTTACTTGTTAAACCCGCAAGTCCGTACCTCGAGATTTATTGAATCAAATTTAAAGGAAAATTGGGGAATTAGCGACGAATTGGAATGCTAGAGTCTTCCTTTGGTCATTTTACAATGGATAGGGCCACAGGTCGTTTCACTTTCCCTAATATCTTTCGTTTTTACTTGTTAAAGCCATACGTCACTACCTCGCGATTTATTGAATCAAATTTGAAAGAAAATTGCGGGATTATCCACTAATGCTAGTGGCTTCTTTCAGATATTTTACAATGTATAGGGCCACCGTTTGCTTTATCTCTCCTTTTTACTTGTATAACCCACAATCAACTACCTTGAGATTTATTAAATAAATAAATTGAAAGATAATTGGCGAATTATCCACTAATTGGAATGCTGGAGGCTTCTTTGGGACATTTTACAATGCATAGGGCCACAATTTGTTTTATCTCTCCCTAATTTATTTGCTTTTTACTTGTTAAACCGACAAGTCACTACCTCATGATTTATTGAATCAAATTTGAAAGAAAAATGAGGAATTATGAACGAATAGGAATCTCCCGGTCTTGCTGGAAAAACCCTAGTAGTGTCCACCACCCTAGCCAAAAAACCTATACATCCATCCTGTAACAAGTCTCTGGCTCTCAATGCTTATCATGGGTATGCGGGGTCAACATACTACACCCACGAAAATGAAAGCATCATCACCCTCGGGCTCAAAAGTCACCATCTTCTTCCTGCAGTCAATAGTAGCCCTATACCTGACCAGCCAACCCATCCCTAGGATCATGTCAAAATCCTCCATGTCTAGCTCAATTAAATCTACTGAAAGCTCCCTACTATCAACCTTCACTGGTAGCTCCATAATCCACCTCTTAGAAACTACCAGTTCCCTAGTAGGCAATAAAGTCCCAAACCCCGCAGTCCGACACTCACTAGGTCTACACAATCTATTAATCACTTTACTAGAAACAAATGAATGTGTAGCACCAGAGTCAATCAATATAGTGAAAGGAGAGCCAGCACTAGAAAGTTTACCTGTCACCACCGAGGGACTAGCCTCGGCCTCTACCTGTGTCAAAGTGAACACTCGAGCTGGAGTCAAGCTGTCCACCTTTCCTACTTCCCCTTTCTTCACTACTGGGCAGTCCTTCTTGAGGTGCCCCACTGTCCCGCACACATAACAGGCCTTGGCCCGACATTTGCCCTAATGGTGTCTTCTGCACCTCGGGCACTCCGGATAACTCCTCCATGCCTCACTGCTGCCCTGACGGCCACCCGTACCACCCCGACCCCTACTATCAAGACCAACAGCGGTCGAAGTATCAGGGGTCTTCCTCTTCACCTCACTGGGGCCTTCACCCTACCTGACCTAGAATAAGGAGGCACCACTCTGCGACCCTCGCGCCTCGCTGCACTTTCCTTCCAAATCTTATTCTTTGCTTCCTCTACGGTAAGAGCCTTCTCAACAGCCTGGGCATAAGTTGTTCCCCCATGTACTGTTGTAATCCTCACATCCCGGGCTATCATAGCATTAAGCCCTCGAATAAACCTGTCTTGCCTAGCTGCATCTGTAGGCACAAGATCTGGTGCAAATTTCACAAGTCTATCAAATTTTAGGGCATACTCAGTAACTGTCATGCTGCCCTGCACCAACCCCACAAACTCATTAACCTTCGCTGCCCTGATGGCAACATTGTAATATTTCTGGCTGAACAAATCCTTAAATCCATGCCAACTCATAGTTGTGATGTCTCTGGTCTGTGATGCCACTTCCCACCAGATGCGGGCATCCTCTCTCAGCATATAATGTGGCACAGGCCACTCTGTCATACCCCTCTATCCTCATAAACTCCAGGATAGTAGTAATCCTAGTTGTTATCCCCAAAATTTGAAAATGATGACATGGCAATAAAAGTGGCAAGGAATGGCTGAGTCAAAGCTTTTAGATTATTCTGGTGATGTTACTGATATGAAAAATGCTTACCTGGCTTGGAAGTGATGGTCCGACCGGAAAAGATTTTTGACTAACTAGTCACCTGCTCCAGCTGACCAGTTAGGTGTTTGGCCGACCAGTGAGGTGCATGGTCGGCCGGTGGAGTGCATGGCCGATCAGTCAAGTGATTGGACGACCAGTGAAGTGTTTGGCCGACCAGTGGAGTGCATGGCCGACCGGTCAAGTGTTTTGGCCGACCAGTTTTTCTTCAAGGAGTGAAGTTGACCGACTAAATAGATTATTGTTATGCAAGCAAAATTCTAGCAACGACTTCGTCTAGAATCAGTCGTACCTACACGGGAATTTCTTAGATTATCCCAAAGAAGTCGCATATTGTTGTATTTTAAATGTAATTATTAATTAAAGATTGTGAGAGTAACAGAAATATCCCGATTATCAGGGATTTCGATTTGTATGATCCTGTGCCTATAAATACAGAGCTCATGGCATCATTGAGGGATTCGAATTCTGATTTTCCTAAGAGAGTATTTGTATTTTGAGAGAAATATTGTATTCTTTTCATTTACACTGAAGAAACGCAGCTGACTCAAGTTCATCTGATCATTAGTGTAGATCATAAATCATAACTATAAGTGGATTAGGCTATTACCAACACATTGGGCCTGAACCACTATAAAAATTGTCAGTGACGTTTTTTCTCTTGAAGGTTTAGTGTAGTTTTGACGTCTACTCATTGTTGGCCAAAACCGTGGTCAACATTTTGGTGCTTTCATTGAGAGCCTGAAGAGAAGAAACACACAACTAACATATCAAGATGGCGCCCAAGAATACCAATGTGGCATCCAAAAAGTCAGGCACGTCAAAAGAGCTTGATAGATCAGAAGGTCCTGGACTGCAGAACCCAGAGATTGAGCCCAGGGTCTTTCTCGAGGAGACCACTCCAGAAGTTGAACAACTTTAGGAAGCAATAGGCATTTTCCAAGAGGAGATAATACAATTCAATGCTCGCAGGAGTCTTTCGCTGAAGAGATGGTCAGGCAGATAGCTGCGTTAGAGCAGCAAAGGCGCGATATGGAGGCCAGAAGCGAAGAGATCAGACAACGACAAGAGGAGGCCGACCGAAGACATCGCGAAGCAGTATTTGCTTTAGAGGTGGCTACCCAATTGGCCCAAGCCAATGCGGCACGAGCAGTCGCTAAAGGAGCACGAAAGGACAACGCTATTTAGAAGTCCCCTGCTGGAAGGACAGACTCTCGAGACCTGACTGGAGTCGAAGCAATTAGACTGGTCGGGCAGATGACGGAGTCCGCTCCAGAACTGCCTCAACGCAAAGCGAGAACTCTAGAACCCTTTCCAGGAGCCACCAATCAGAAATTTCTAGATTAGGGAGTCATCGATCGGGCAGTAAAAAGACTCCACCCAGGTAGGATCAAACCAGGACTCCTCGAGATAAGAGGACTTCACAATTCAAAGATGGGCATGGTCGTGATGAGGCCGATAGTCATCACACCGACCAGTCAAAGGAAAAGGGGGAGCAACGACCAACAAGGAGGAAAAGACTGTCTGGGACATACCGAAAAGCCTCCACTGCACCCCGGACAGCAGCGTAGTGGGAGAGAGCAAGTCCTGCCTAGTAAGCCCTCTAAAAAATCGAAAAGTACTGTGTTCGATCGGGTAGTTGAGCATGCTTCCCGGAAGGATCTGAGGGACGTTATCACCAACAAGAGGAGGACCGTCCCGGTCGAAGGGCAAAATCTAAACCGCCCTGCCAGTCAAGTAGAAATACTTGACGACAGTGCACCAGATGGTAATGCCCGACCAGGCGGTCAAGACCTTGGAACTTCGTCAGTTGCACCAGCCATCAAAGCCCAGCTTGATGTGCTAACGACTGCAGTGCAAGGTTTTTCAAAACGACCTTTCGGGATGGATGCGATAGACCACTGGACTGGCAGCCCATTTTGTGCCTGGATTAGAGCAGCCCAACCGCCGGCAAAATATAAAGCACCGGTGCTGCTAGTGTATACAAAAAAGGCAGATCCCATTAGGCACGTTGGGAAATTTGAGGACCAAATGGAGCTACTCGGTGTAAGTGACGATTACCGGTGTAGAGTCTTTCCAACCACATTATCCGACACTACCCAAGAATGGTATTGATATGAACCACACCAACATTGTGATGAAACCCGACACCAAATATGGAACAGCCACCAAGAACATACGAGATTGGAATGAAGAACCGCGACCCAATGCTTAGCCAAGCACGAACCTTGGTATAAGGAAGACGCCACAAACGGGGATGGGAATCCGTTTGATAAGTCAGATTGAACGCCACAAGGAATACCCTTGATAAGTTCGAATAGTCTCTTCAAGAACTCAAGAAGAAAAACTCACAAATTTTCATTTCACATAATCTGCTTTTCCAATTGTTTTGGCAGTCCTAATAAGGACGAAAATTCCACACACACAAACCCCTTGGTCTTCCTAAAGAAAACCGAAAAATAAAGACAACCTTTTGTCTTCCTAATGAAAAAAAACGAAAAAATAAAGCAAAAGGACTCTTGGACTCACACAAGTCAAGTGTTTGACTTTTCACAAAAAATAAAACAAAGACTAAATAAAAAAATACAAGATGACAAAATACAATAAGACTCATCAAGCTCCTAAACTGAGTCTTTTGGCTCGCGCTCTCGTCACCAGACCAACTGGAACTAGACTTGGATCATTAGTCTTGGTGTCCTCATCAGGTGATACGAACCACACCAACACTATGATGAAACCCGACACCAAATATGGAACAGCCACCAAGAACACATGAGATTGGAATGGAACCGCGACCCAATGCTTAGCCAAACACGAACCTTGGTATGAGGAAGACGCCACAAACGGGGATGGAATCCGTTTGATAAGTCAGGATGAACGCCACAAGGAATCCCCTTGATAAGTTCAAAAGTTTCTTCAAGAACTCAAGAAGAAATAAACTCACAATTTCATTCAACATAATCTGATTTTTCCAAATGTTTTGGCAGTCCTTATAAGGACGAAAATTACATGAAAAGAAGACCCTTTGTCTTCCTAATGAAACCGAAAAATTAAGGACAAGCTTTTGTCTTCCTCATGAAAACCGAAAAATAAAGACAAAAGGACTATTGGACTCACACAAGTTAAATGTTTGACTTATCACAAAATAAACAAAGACTAAAAAACGTGACTAAAATAAAAAGACTCATTAAGCTCCTAAACTCAGTCAACTTTGATGAGTAAGACAAGTCTTTGTTCTCCTTCAATGTTGACCACGGTCTCCTCTTGTTTTAGGACTTTGTGGACTAGGCTGTTAAGTTCTTCCTTGAATCTCTTGGCTCGTGCCCTCGTCACTGGACCAACTGGAACTTGACTTGATACTTGGGTCTTGGTGTCCTCATCATTCCCCCCCTCTTTAGAAGGATTTGACCTCAAATCGTCACCTGCATCAAAAGGACTCAAATCAGAAACATTAAAAGTAGCACTAACATTATACTCACCTGGTAAATCGAGTCTGTAGGCATTGTCATTGATCCTTTCAAGTACTTGAAATGGACCATCTCCTCGAGGTAGCAATTTTGAACGCCTTTGTGTTGGGAATCGCTCTTTCCTCATGTGTAACCATACCCAATCACCGGGCTCAAAAACCTGCTTATGACGACCCTTGTTAGCTTGCTTAATGTATTGTTCAGTCCTTCTCTCTATGTTGAGTCGCGCCCTCTCATGGATTTTCTTCACAAATTCTGCCTTCTTCTCGCCATCTAAATTCAAATGCTCAGAAACAGGTAAAGGTGATAAATCCAAAGGAGTTAGAGGATTAAAACCATAAACAATTTCAAATGGTGAAAATTTAGTAGCAGAATGCATTGAACGATTATAAGCAAACTCAACATGTGGCAAACAATCTTCCCAAGTCTTAATATTTTTACTTATGATAGCCCTCAACAAGGTGGATAGGGTCCTATTAACTACTTCTGTTTGACCATCGGTTTGAGGGTGACAAGTAGTAGAAAATAATAGTTTTGTCCCAAGTTTTCCCCACAATGTTTTCCAAAAATAGCTTAAGAACTTGGCATCCCTATCTGATACAATTGTTCTAGGCATACCATGTAATCTCACAATCTCCCTAAAGAACAAATCTGCAACGTTAGAGGCATCATCAGTTTTATGACAAGGAATAAAATGAGCCATCTTAGAAAATCTGTCTACAACCACAAAGATTGAATCCCTCCCACGCTTACTTCTAGGTAAACCCAACACAAAATCCATTGAAATGTCAACCCATGGTGAACTAGGGATAGGTAGGGGTGTGTAAAGGCCATTTGGCTGAACTCTTGATTTAGCTTGCCTACAAGTGACACACCTACCAAAAATTCGCTCAACATCTCGTTTCATGTGGGGCCAAAAGAAGTGCTCTTGCAACATAGCTAGGGTCTTAGCAACTCCAAAATGTCCCATCAACCCTCCCCCGTGGGACTCTCTAACTAGCAAATCTCTCACAGAACAATTAGGTACACACAACCTATGCTCCCTAAACAAGAAACCCTCATGCCTATAAAATTTTCCGTCAGCAGACTTTTCACAAACAGCATAAGTTTCCCCAAAATCATGGTCAGCAGAATACAACTCCTTTATGTGTTCAAACCCAAGAAATTTAGCATCAAGAGTAGAGATTAGGGCATACCTGCGAGAAAGGGCATCAGCAACCACATTCTCCTTACCTTGTTTATAGCGAATGACATAAGGAAATGTCTCAATGAACTCAACCCATCTTGCATGTCTCTTGTTGAGCTTGTGTTGGCCTTTCAAATGTTTCAAGGATTCATGATCTGTGCGAATCACAAACTCCTTTGGCCACAAATAGTGCTGCCATGTTTCTAAAGCACGCACTAGTGCATACAATTCTTTGTCATAGGTGGGGTAATTGAGGGCAGCCCCACTTAGCTTTTCGCTAAAGTATGCAAGCGGTCTCCCATCCTGCATAAGAACAGCGCCAATACCTATTCCAGAAGCATCACATTCAACTTCAAAAGTGTTAGAAAAGTTAGGCAAAGCAAGTAAAGGAGCATGAGTAAGCTTGTATTTCAGTAGCTGAAATGCCTCCTCTTGAGCTTCACCCCATTTAAATATCACATTCTTTTTGATAACTTCTGTAAGTGGTGCGGCGATGGTGCTAAAATTTTTCACAAACCTCCTGTAGAAGCTAGCAAGTCCATGAAAACTTCTAACATTACCTATAGTTGTAGGGGTCGGCCACTCTTGGATGGCTTTGATCTTTTCTTCATCCACCTGAATACCTGTAGCACTTACAACAAAGCCTAGGAAAACAAGCTTATCGGTGCAGAAAGTACACTTATTGAGGTTAGCATATAAACTCTGTTTCCTAAGAACATCCAAAACAGAATGCAAATGCAAAACATGGTCATGCAAATTCTTACTATAAATAAGAATATCATCAAAATACACAACCACAAATTTTCCAATGAAAGCACGCAATACATGATTCATTAAGCGCATGAAAGTGCTAGGTGCATTAGTTAGTCCAAAAGGCATGACTAACCACTCATACAATCCATGTTTAGTTTTAAAAGCAGTTTTCCACTCATCCCCTTCTTTCATACGTATCTGATGATACCCACTTTTAAGATCAATTTTGGAAAACACACAAGAACCATGCAATTCATCTAACATGTCATCTAAACGAGGAATGGGATGTCGATATTTTACCGTTATATTGTTGATGGCTCGACAATCAACACACATCCTCCATGTTCCATCCTTCTTGGGAACTAGAATCACTGGAACAGCACAAGGGCTCATGCTTTCTCTCACATGCCCTTTCTCCATCAATTCTTCAATTTGCCTTTGCAATTCCTTTGTTTCATCAGGATTACTTCTGTAGGCTGGTCGGTTTGGGATGGAAGCACCTGGAACGAAATCAATTTGATGTTCTATTCCTCGAACAGGTGGCAATCCATGTGGTACTTTCTCAGGAAACACATCCTCAAATTCCTGCAAAATAGACACAACAACACTTGGCAGCGAAGAATCAAGTTGGTTAGTATTTAAAAGAGCCTCCTTATACATGAGTAAAATCATGGGCTGTTTTGTACACAATGCTCTCTTAACCTCACTTTTTTTTGCATAAAAATTATTTTGTTTTCTCTCACTTGATTCCACACTTTTCTCTCTTTGTCTCTCTTTTTCCTCACTCTCATTCATCTTTTCACTCTCTTTTTGCTCACTCATTTTCTTTTTGTCACTCAATTTTTGCAACCTCACTTGATCTTCATACACTTGCTTTGGTGTCAAAGGCGCTAGAGTGATTGTTCGTTGACGGAATGTGAATGAATACTTGTTGGTGAAGCCGTCATGCTGCACCCGCCGATCAAATTGCCAAGGCCTTCCTAGAAGGAGGTGTCCAGCTTGCATGGGAACCACATCACACAACACCTCATCTTCATACTTGCCAATTCGAAATGAGACTAGCACCTGTTTTGTAACCCTCACTTCACCACTATCATTCAACCATTGCAATTTGTATGGACAAGGATGCCTAAGCGTTGTAAGCCCCAGCTTGGCAACCATGGAAGCACTAGCAACATTAGTACAACTACCTCCATCAATAATGACACTACATACCTTGTCTCTCACATGACAACGAGTGTGAAAGATGTTCTCTCGCTGCACCTCTTCTTCCGGCAAATTCAGGACTCGCCTTGTGACTAGTGCAAGCATCTCACCAGATTCTGGTCCATACTCATTGTCAGAAGCATCTTCCAATGGTGGCATGTCAGCAAGATCATCTTCATCTTCAGAATCTATCTCTCCACTTTCTCGAATCACCATGACTCTCTTGTTTGGACACTGGCTAGCTATGTGTCCTCGCCCCTGACATTTGAAACACCTTATCTCACTAGAATGAGACTTAGTAGGAGTTGTTTTACCTTGAGGTGGTGTGGCTGTGGTGGCTGGTTTTGGTGTAGATGATGAAGTGGGTTGGTCTTCTTTCTTTGGATAGTTCGACCTCCAAGGTGTTGTACTGGGATTGTGTGGGCTCGGTCTTGACCTCGAACTTGAACTACCCTTCTTGAGCTGCCTCTCAACTTTGATTTCCATATGAACCAAATCCTCCAATTCCACATAATGGTGTAGCTCGATTGGGTCAGCAATCTCTTGGTTCAACCCATTCAAAAACCTTGCCATGGTTGCCTCCCGATCCTCTTCAACATTGGCTCTAATCATAGCCATCTCCATCTCCTTGTAATACTCATCAACACTTCTGTAGCCCTGACGAAGACCCTGCAACTTAAGGTAGAGATCTCGATAATAATGAGGTGGTACAAACCGTCGCCTCATCACCCTCTTCATTGCCTCCCATGTGTCAATAGGACGATCTCCACTCCGCCTCCTGTTGATGCACAACTGATCCCACCAAACAATAGCATAATCAGTAAACTCAATGGCATCAAGTTTTACCTTCTTCATGTCGGAGTAGTTGTGACAATCAAAAACTAGCTCCATCTTCTTCTCCCACTCAAGGTATGCTTCAGGATCGCTCTTCCCCTGAAATGCTGGAATTCTCGTCTTGATATTTCCCAAATAATTATCTACCTGGTTCCTAGCTTCTCTATCCCCGCCATACCTCCTATGGTTACCCGCCGACATCCTATCAAACTCATCATCAGAAATTACCCCTTCCAAATCCCCTTCATTCTCATCCTCCCTTTGTGCATCCTATTCCTCCGTGGCCTCCGTTGTGTTCCCTCTTCTACCCTATCCAACCTCTCATGTATTTGTTCACACTCCTCCCTCAACATCCTCCTCATCTCCCCCATTAAAGCTTCAATTTGTAGATTTGGAACTGTAGGTGGTGGAGCGTCATTGGCTGCATTTCTTTCTGTATTTTGTGACATGATTGAAAATCTGCAAAAATAAGGTTAGAACAGTTATAGAAAAAGACCTCACTGCACTCCCTCACGTGTTTCACTCAAAGAAAATGGTCACTCAAGTACACTCCTGTTTGCACTCAATGATGACTTTTACCCTCAAATAAGCTCACACCTCTGCCTTTTTCCACTCTATTTCCTTCGTTAAGCTCTTTGAAAACTAATGAAACGGTGATATGGAGTATTCAAGCAGCAAATCCAACCAAACAAACCAAACGAACACCGACGAAAACTGGTGAAAATGACGAAAAATGATGATTTTTGGAACACTTGTGTGGGGTTTTGGTCAAAAGGCCTCTGGTTCTTGTTGTGAAATTCGAATTGGGATTGAGTTCTCTTTTCTTATTGTGAAATCCGAAATTGGGATTGGGGTCTCTTGTTCTTGTTGTGAAATATCTAATCGTTCTTGTTCTTGTTGTGCAATTCGAGTTGTATTGTTTTCGAATTGTTGTAGTTCCACCAATTCTGATTCTTCTTGTGTCTTGTATCTGCATTTGAGAAAAAAAAATCGAAAGAAAGGAGAAGAACCAACTGATACGAACCACACCAACACTGTGATGAAACCCGACACCAAATATGGAACAGCCACCAAGAACACATGAGATTGGAATGGAACCGCGACCCAATGCTTAGCCAAGCACGAACCTTGGTATGAGGAAGACGCCACAAACGGGGATGGAATCCGTTTGATAAGTCAGGATGAATGCCACAAGGAATCCCCTTGATAAGTTCAAAAGTTTCTTCAAGAACTCAAGAAGAAATAAACTCACAATTTCATTCAACATAATCTGATTTTTCCAAATGTTTTGGCAGTCCTTATAAGGACGAAAATTACATGAAAAGAAGACCCTTTGTCTTCCTAATGAAACCGAAAAATTAAGGACAAGCTTTTGTCTTCCTCATGAAAACCGAAAAATAAAGACAAAAGGACTATTGGACTCACACAAGTCAAATGTTTGACTTATCACAAAATAAACAAAGACTAAAAAACGTGACTAAAATAAAAAGACTCATTAAGCTCCTAAACTCAGTCAACTTTGATGAGTAAGACAAGTCTTTGTTCTCCTTCAATGTTGACCACGGTCTCCTCTTGTTTTAGGACTTTGTGGACTAGGCTGTTAAGTTCTTCCTTGAATCTCTTGGCTCGTGCCCTCGTCACTGGACCAACTGGAACTTGACTTGATACTTGGGTCTTGGTGTCCTCATCATCAGGTATTGTAAGTTTAAATCGAATTCCATTAGGAAGCATTCAGGAAGGAGTTTTGTAGACAATTCAGCGCTGCCCGAACTCCACTAGTTTATGCGAACCGCTTGGCAGATATCAAACAAGGAAAGGATGAGTCTTTAAAGAATTATATACAGAGATTCATGAGAGAAAACCTGATGTTCAAGCAATTCAACACTACCCTTGCCCAAAAGAGAAAACCTGGGCAGGGAAGTAGCTCAAACCTCCCAAACAAAGCTGCAAGGACAATATCGACCAGTCAGGGGAGACAATCCGACCAACCCATCACCATCCCACAGCTGACTCCCTCATAAATTCCTCCTTCTGCTAGTTTAACCCTCACTTGCTCGACTGGCTTAAGTGAGTTATATGAACCATACCAACGATTGTGGTGAAACCCGACACCAAATATGGCAGCCACCAAGAACACACGAAATGGGAATGAAGAACCGCGACCCAATGCTTAGCCAAGCACGAACCTTGGTATGAGGAAGACGCCACAAACGGGGATGGGAATCCGTTTGATAAGTCAGATTGAACGCCACAAGGAATACCCTTGATAAGTTCGAATAGTCTCTTCAAGAACTCAAGAAGAAAACCTCTCAATTTTCATTTCATCAAAATCTGCCTTTCCCAAATGTTTACAAGGCCTAATATAGCCGAAAAATTACATCAAACAAGCCCCTTTGTCTTCCTAATGAAAACCAAAAATTAAAGACAACCCCTTTGTCTTCCTAATGAAAACCGAAAATTAAAGCAACCCTTTGTGATGAGGACACCAAGACTAAAGATCCAAGTCTAGTTCCAGTTGGTCTGGTGACGAGGGCGCGAGCCAAAA
This sequence comes from Humulus lupulus, assembly GCF_963169125.1. Classification (NCBI taxonomy): domain Eukaryota; kingdom Viridiplantae; phylum Streptophyta; class Magnoliopsida; order Rosales; family Cannabaceae; genus Humulus; species Humulus lupulus. Next base: position 146,696,920 of record NC_084796.1, read on the forward strand.
GACTCAGTTTAGGAGCTTGATGAGTCTTATTGTATTTTGTCATCTTGTATTTTTTATTTAGTCTTTGTTTATTTTGTGAAAAGTCAAACACTTGACTTGTGTGAGTCCAAGAGTCCTCTTGTCTTTAATTTCGGTTTTCATTAGGAAGACAAAGGGTTGTCTTTAATTTTCGGTTTTCATTAGGAAGACATAGGGTTGTCTTTAATTTTCGGTTTTCTTTAGGAAGACAAAGGGCTGTCTTGATGTAATTTTCGCCTATATTAGGCCTTTGTAAACGTTGGGAATGGCAGATTTTGATGAAATGAAAATTGAGAGGTTTTCTTCTTGAGTTCTTGAAGAGACTATTCGAACTTATCAAGGGTATTCCTTGTGGCGTTCAATCCGACTTATCAAATGGATTCCCATCCTCGTTTGTGGCGTCTTCCTCATACCAAGGTCCGTGCTTGGCTAAGCATTGGGTCGCGGTTCTTCATTCCCATTTCGTGTGTTCTTGGTGGCTGCCATATTTGGTGTCGGGTTTCACCACAATCGTTGGTGTGGTTCGTATCATTTGTCTTCCTAATGAAAACCGAAAATTAAAGACAAAAGGACTATTGGACTCACACAAGTCAAATGTTTGACTTTTCACAAAATAAACAAAGACTAAATAAAAAACGTGATTAAAAATAAAAAGACAAGATGACAAAATACAATAAGACTCATTACAAGAGGCTAAATATTGATTAAGCTCCTAAACTGAGTCTTTTGGCTCGCGCCCTCGTCACCGGACCAACTAGAACTATACTTGGATCTTTAGTCTTGGTGTCCTCATCAGTGAGCCCCTTCGCATCGCTGGTAACATTGGGAAGGAATTGCTTGACCAAACTCTTCACGATGCTTCAACAATTCAAAGCTTTGAATCTTTGCCTCGGCTCAGTGTTGTAGTGCAAAGAGGGCTCACCCAACTGATGAATGTAAGTATTTTATCATAGGACATCCCAGTTTGTTATTAATCGTTTTTACTTGTAGTGACAATCTGTTTTCCACCGCAGTCGCTTATTACTATTAGTCATGCTTAGAACCGAGGAGTAGACTACAAGGAGTTGATCAAGGTCTTAAATGATCAGCTGGTGGAAGCCCAAACCAAAGTAGAAACTTTAACTTCCTCTGAAAAGGATCTCAGATCCAAGGTTCAGCAGGTGGAGAAGACCATTGCCTTTGTGCTCGAATTAGAGCAGCTCAGCCGCTAGCAAAGTATAAAGCACCGGTACTGCCAGTTTATACAGAAAAGGCAGATCCGACAAGGCATGTAGGGAAGTTCGAATACCAAATGGAACTGCTCGGAGTGAGCGATGACTATCGCTGCAGATTTTTCCCCACTACATTTTCCGATACTGCCCAAGAGTGGTATTGGAAATTTAAGCCAAACTCCATTACTACTTGGGAGAGTTTCAGGAAAGAATTTTGTAGGCAGTTCAGCGCTGCTTGGACCCCTCCGGTTTACGCCAATCACTTGGCAGATATTAAGCAAGGGAAAGATGAATCTCTCAAGAACTACATACAGAGGTTCATGAGAGAAGCCAACCGAGCAACTGCGGTTGGAGATGAGGGGAAGATGGTTTCCATTTCTTCTGGTATAATCTATCAGAGTCCTTTGTGGGACAGTATTCATCGCAATCCAATGTCAACACTTCAACAATTTCTTGATCGGGCGGACTGATGAGGACACCAAGACTAAAGATCCAAGTCTAGTTCCAGTTGGTCTGGTGACGAGGGCGAGAGCCAAAAGACTCAGTTTAGGAGCTTGATGAGTCTTATTGTATTTTGTCATCTTGTATTTTTTATTTAGTCTTTGTTTATTTTGTGAAAAGTCAAACACTTGACTTGTGTGAGTCCAAGAGTCCTTTTGTCTTTAATTTCAGTTTTCATTAGGAAGACAAAAGGCTTGTTTTTTTAAATTTCGGTTTTCATTAGGAAGACAAAAGGCTTGTTTTTTTAAATTTCGGTTTTGCTTTAGGAAGACAAAGGGGCTTGTCTTGATGTAATTTTCGCCTATATTAGGCCTTGAAAACATTTGGAAAAATCAGATTGTGATGAAATGAAATTTGTGAGTTTTTTCTTCTTGAGTTCTTGAAGAAACTATTAGAACTTATCAAGGGGTTCCTTGTGGCGTTCAACCTGACTTATCAAACAGATTCCCATCCCCGTTTGTGGCGTCTTCCTCATACCAAGGTTCGTGCTTGGCTAAGCATTGGGTCGCGGTTCTTCATTCCCATTTCGTGTGTTCTTGGTGGCTGCCATATTTGGTGTCGGGTTTCACCACAATCGTTGGTGTGGTTCGTATCAGTTGGTATCAGAGATTAGGATCATCCGGTTTGGCCTATCCTTTTTCATTTTTTTCTATTCAGTTCGTGTTATTATATTAGGATTTCTGAAAAAAAAAAAATCAATTCGTGTTCCTATATTCAATTCGTGTTCATCTAGTCGTGTTTTTCTATTCTAGAGCTTGTTAATTTCCTTGTTTCAATTGTTTCCTTGTTTCCCTTATTTGTTGAGAAATCTGAAACTATTCTAGAGCTTGTTGATTTCCTTATTTCAATTGTTTCCTTGTTTCAATTATTTCTTTATTTCCAAAGTTTCCATTATTTCTTTGTGAAATCCCTTGAAATCCGAAATTAGTCTACACAAAGTTTCAATTCCTTTGTAATCCCCTATTTTGTTTTCTTTTCATTTCTGAAATCATGAATTAGGGTTCTTAACGTGAATTAGGGCTTTGAGTTTTATCTTGTTCTACTTGTGGAATCTGACTTTGCATTGGTTTTCTCTAGTTCTTATTGTGAAATCCGAATTTTCATTGAGTTTCTCTTGCTTTGCTTTTGAAATCCGAATTTTACCTTGGGTTTCTCTTGTTCTTATTGTGAAATCTGAATTGGGGTTGAGTTTCTCTTGTTCTTATTGTGCAATCCGAATTGGCATTGAGTTTTTCTCTTGTTCTTATTGTACAATCCGAATTTGTTTTATTGTGAAATCTGATTTGGCATCGAGTTTCTCTTGTTTTATTGTGAAATCTGAATGGACAGTGAGTTTCTCTAGTTTTTCATTGTGAAAATCCGAATTTGCAATGAGAATCTCTTGCTCTTTTGTGAAATCCGAGTTGTTTTGTTTTCGAATCCAAGTCTGATTTTTTTTTCTTGTGTCTTGTACCTACGTTTGAGGACCAAGAGGAAAGAAAAGACAGAAAAGAAAGAAGAAGAAAAATTCAAAGGGATTCGAACCTAAAAAAAATTCAAAGGGAAACCTCTCTTAAAATTTTTTGTTCTAATCTTGTTCCTTATGGTCTAGAGGCCTTTTTGCCAAAACCTCACACAAGTGATCCAAAAATCATCATTTTTCGTCATTTTTCATCAGTTTTTCTATGTTTGTTTGGTTTGTTCTGGTTTGATTTGCTACTTGAATCCTCCATGATATTGTGTGATTAGTTTTGAAAGAACTTAAAGAAGAATACGAGTGGAAAAAGGCAGAGGTGTGAGCTTATTTGAGGGTAAAAGCCATCAAAGTTGAGTGAAACACGAGTGGACTTGAGTGACAATTTTTGAGTGAAAACACGTGAGGGAGTGTGGTGAGGTCTTTTTCTCCATATTATTCTAACCTTATTTTGCAGATTTCCATCATGGCACAAAATCCAGAGAAAGATGCAAGCAATGATATTCCGCCACCTGAGGTTCCGAATCTACAAATGCAAGCATTAATTGGGGAGATGCGAAGGATGATGAGGGCGGAGTGTGAGCAGATACATGAGAGGTTGGATAGGGTAGAAGAGGGAACGCAATGGAGGGCACGGAGGAACAGGGTGCAACAACGGGATGTTGAGGGTGAAAGAGAGTTTGATGGGGGCGATTTAGAGGAAGAATATGATAGGATGTCAGAGGGTAACCATAGGAGGTATGGTCAGGATAGAGAAGCTAGGAACCAGGTAGATAATTATTTGGGAAATATCAAGATGAGAATTCCAGCATTTCAGGGGAAGAGCGATCCTGAAGCATACCTTGAGTGGGAGAAGAAGATGGAGTTAGTTTTTGATTGTTACAACTACTCCGACATGAAGAAGGTAAAACTTGCTGCCATTGAGTTTACTGATTATGCTATTGTTTGGTGGGATCAGTTGTGCATCAACAGGAGGCGGAGTGGAGATCGTCCTATTGACACATGGGAGGCAATGAAGAGGGTGATGAGGCAACGGTTTGTACCACCTCATTATTATCGAGATCTGTACCTTAAGTTGCAGGGTCTTCGTCAGGGCTACAGAAGTGTTGATGAGTATTACAAGGAGATGGAGATGGCTATGATTAGAGCCAATGTTGAAGAGGATCGAGAGGCAACCATGGCAAGTTTTTTGAATGGTTTGAACCGAGAGATTGCTAATCCAATTGAGCTACACCATTATGTGGAATTGGAAGATTTGGTGCATATGGCAATCAAAGTTGAGAGGCAGTTCAAGAGGGGTAGTACAAGTTCAAAGCCAAGACCGAGCCCACACAATTCAAGTGCAACACCTTGGCGGTCAAACTATCCAAAGAAGGAAGAAGACCAACCTACTTCATCCTTTACAGCAAAACCAGCCACGACCCCTCAAGGTAAAACAGCCCCTACTTCGTCCCGTTCTAGTGAGATAAAGTGTTTCAAATGTCAGGGGCGAGGACACATAGCTAGCCAATGTCCAAACAAGAGAGTTATGGTGATTCGAGAAAGTGGCGAGCTCGATTCTGAAAATGAAGATGATCTTGCTGACATGCCACCATTGGAAGATGCTTCTATCGATGATGAAGAGTATGGGCCAGAATCTGGTGAGATGCTTGCACTAGTCACACGACGAGCCTTGAATTTGCAAGCAAAAGAAGAGGAAGAAGAGGTGCAGCGGGAGAACATCTTTCACACTCGTTGTCATGTGAAAGACAAGGTATGCAGTGTTATTATTGATGGTGGTAGTTGCACTAACGTTGCTAGTTCTTCCATGGTTGAGAAGCTGGGGCTCCCAACGCTTAAACATCCTTGTCCATACAAGTTGCAGTGGTTGAATGATAGTGGTGAAGTGAGGGTTACAAAACAGGTGCTGGTATCATTTCAAATTGGCAAGTATGAGGTTGAGGTATTGTGTGATGTGGTTCCCATGCAAGCTGGACACCTCCTTCTAGGAAGGCCTTGGCTATTTGATTGGCGAGTCCGGCATGATGGCTTCACCAACAAGTACTCATTCACGTTCCATCAACGAACAATCACTCTAGCTCCATTGACACCAAAGCAAGTATATGAAGACCAAGTGAGGTTGCAAAAATTGAGTGATAAAAAAATATTGAGTGAGCAAAAGAAGGAGAGTGAAAAGATGAATGAGAGTGAGAAAAAAGAGAGACAAAGAGAGAAAAGGGTTGAATCAAGTGAGCGAGAAAAGAAAGAGAAGAGTTCGATCAATGAGGGAAAAATAGAGAGAAAACAAAATAATTTTTATGCAAAAAAAAGTGAGGTTAAGGAGGCTCTTTTAAACACTAACCAAATTGATGCTCACAAAGGTCGTCACAAGCAGGTTTTTGACCCCGGTGATTGGGTATGTGTACACATGAGGAAAGAGCGATTCCCAGCACAAAGACGTTCCAAATTGCTACCTCGAGGAGATGGTCCGTTTCAAGTGCTAGAAAGGATCAATGATAATGCCTACAGACTCGATTTACCAGGTGAGTATACTGTTAGTGCTACTTTTAATGTTTCTGATTTGAGTCCTTTTGATGCAGGTGAAGATTTGAGGACAAATCCTTCTCAAGAGGGGGGGAATGATGAGGACACCAAGACTAAAGATCCAAGTCTAGTTCCAGTTGGTCTGGTGACGAGGGCGCGAGCCAAAAGACTTAGTTTAGGAGCTTGATGAGTCTTATTGTATTTTGTCATCTTGTATTTTTTATTTAGTCTTTGTTTATTTTGTGAAAAGTCAAACACTTGACTTGTGTGAGTCCAAGAGTCCTTTTGTCTTTAATTTCGGTTTTCATTAGGAAGACAAAAGGCTTGTTTTTTTAAATTTCGGTTTTCATTAGGAAGACAAAAGGCTTGTTTTTTTAAATTTCGGTTTTGCTTTAGGAAGACAAAGGGGCTTGTCTTGATGTAATTTTCGCCTATATTAGGCCTTGAAAACATTTGGAAAAATCAGATTGTGATGAAATGAAATTTGTGAGTTTTTCTTCTTGAGTTCTTGAAGAAACTATTAGAACTTATCAAGGGGTTCCTTGTGGCGTTCAACCTGACTTATCAAATGGATTCCCATCCCCGTTTGTGGCGTCTTCCTCATACCAAGGTTCGTGCTTGGCTAAGCATTGGGTCGCGGTTCTTCATTCCCATTTCGTGTGTTCTTGGTGGCTGCCATATTTGGTGTCGGGTTTCACCACAATCGTTGGTGTGGTTCGTATCACGGACAAATATATGAAATTGGATGACACAATTGAGAAAGGAGAGAAAGACCTAAACAATCCGGGCGGATCAATTGATCCTCCTAAGAATGGTGGAAATGGACAAAGTGGTCGTAAGAAACGTGGGAATAACGGGTCTGACCATCATGAAGAAAAGAAAGCAAAGTTGAGTTCAAATGAAAAGCCAGCCAAGTATGAGCCTCAGTTCACTAATTACACCACTCTCTCGGCCAGCCGAGCAGAAATATATCTTGCTAGTCATGAAGAGGTTCCATACAAGAAACCTCCACCCATCAGGAAAGAGATGAGGAAGAGAGACATGAATAAGTTTTGTCGTTTCCATGGAGATTATGGTCACGATAAGAATGAATGCAATCACCTCAAGGACGAGATATAATTTCTTCTTTGGTCGGGCAAGTTGAGAAAGTACCGGGTAGAGACACCCCAAGGAGAAGGAGGCAGCATCAATCTTGGGTTCAAACGATAGAGATCTCCACCCTTGCAACCCGGGGATTGTGGACTTTACCTTAGACACTATATGTGGAGGTGCACACTTGGCTGAGGATAGCAACAAAGCAAGGGAGAGGTATGCCGAGAGACTTCGACATGAGCAGGAGTGTTAGGATTAGAAACCAATGGAGCGGCGAGCATCGGAGGATATATTATCACTAAATACCGCTTTCAGAGTGGTAGTTTAATTTCAAGTTGTTTAACTTGTTATTTAAATTTTGTTTATGAGCTGGTTATTTGCTGACCAGTCAGCTATTTTTGAACAATTTTTGTTGTTTAAGACTCGTTATTAGACACGTATTGTCCTTTTTTAATTTGCGAGTAATAAAAGAGATTACGCGCAGGGTGGTCGATTCTTGCTACAAATGTGCATGTGTGTTAATTATCCGAATAATGTTCAACTGGTCGGTAAAATCAAACAATGTTCAACTGGTCGATACGTTCGAGCAGTGTTCAAATACTCGAATATTTTCCATATATTCTATGTGTTTCACGAGTAATTAACTGCTCTAACAGATTCGGTCAAGTAGCAAGTGACTAAGAGTCTTTCAACCCTCGATCACTTGAGGGGCACATGGGGTATACTGGTATATAATTTAACACAGGCAATAAGAGCATGAGTTAAGATATCTATTTTTAGGCTGACTTGTAAGTTTTCGAACTCCAAAAAGGTCATTAAGCTAACTTGTTTGACAAAGCTTAAGTAACTTGGAATTTTTTTAAAATTTCAAGTTAGAAGCAGATATTCGTATGACAATATTACATTATGCTCATAAAATGTTAGAGCAATAAGAGTGTGAGAAAGTATACTTAGCAGGGACTTATGAAATGTCTAGAATTTCTAAGTTAGAAAACTAAGTACTCATGCGAAAATATAAGGCATGTGAAAGACAAGGTATGCAGTGTTATTATTGATGGTGGTAGTTGCACTAATGTTGCTAGTTCTTCCATGGTTGAAAAGCTAGGGCTCCCAACACTTAAACATCCTCGTCCATACAAGTTGCAGTGGTTGAATGATAGTGGTGAAGTGAGGGTTACAAAACAGGTGCTGGTATCATTTCGAATTGGCAAGTATGAGGATGAGGTATTGTGCGATGTGGTTCCCATGCAAGCTGGACACATCCTTCTAGGAAGGCCTTGGATATTTGATCGGCGAGTCCAGCATGATGGCTTCACCAACAAGTACTCATTCACGTTCCATCAACGAACAATCACGCTAGCTCCATTGACGCCAAAGCAAGTATATGAAGACCAAGTGAGGTTGCAAAAATTGAGTGATATAAAAAAATTGAGTGAGCAAAAGAAGGAGAGTGAAAAGATGAATGAGAGTGAGAAAAAAGAGAGACAAAGAGAGAAAAGGGTCGAATCAAGTGAGAGAGAAAAGAAAGAGAAGAGTTCGATCAATGAGGGAAAATTAGAGAGAAAACAAAGTAATTTTTATGCAAAAAAAAGTGAGGTTAAGGAGGCTCTTTTAAACACTAACCAACTTGATGCTAACAAGGGTCGTCACAAGCAGGTTTTTGATCCCGGTGATTGGGTATGGTTACACATGAGGAAAGAGCGATTCCCAGCACAAAGACGTTCCAAATTGCTACCTCGAGGAGATGGGCCATTTCAAGTGCTAGAAAAGATCAATGACAATGCCTACAGACTCGATTTACCAGGTGAGTATACTGTTAGTGCTACTTTTAATGTTTCTGATTTGAGTCCTTTTGATGCAGGTGACGATTTGAGGTCAAATCTTTCTCAAGAGGGGGGGAATGATGAGGACACCAAGACTCAAAATCCAAGTCAAGTTCCAGTTGATCCAAGTCAAGAGGGGAGGAATGATGAGGACACCAGTTTAGGAGCTTGATCAATATTTAGCTTCTTGTAATGAGTCTTTTTATTTTTAATCACGTTTTTTAGTCTTTGTTTATTTTGTGATAAGTCAAACATTTGACTTGTGTGAGTCCAAGAGTCCTTTTTGTCTTTAATTTTCGGTTTTTATTAGGAAGACAAAGGGTTGTCTTTAAATTTCGGTTTTCATTAGGAAGACAAAGGGTTGTCTTTATTTTTCGGTTTCATTAGGAAGACAAAAGGCTTGTCTTTAATTTTTCGGTTTTTAGGAAGACAAAGGGGCTTGTATTGATGTAATTTTCGGCTATATAAGGCCTTGAAAACATTTGGAAAAATCAGATTAAGTTGAATGAAATTGTGAGTTTATTTCTTCTTGAGTTCTTGAAGAAACTTTTGAACTTATCAAGGAGATTCCTTGTGGCGTTCATCCTGACTTATCAAACGGATTCCATCCCCGTTTGTGGTGTCTTCCTCATACCAAGGTTCGTGCTTGGCTAAGCATTGGGTCGCGGTTCCATTCCAATCTCATATGTTCTTGGTGGCTATTCCATATTTGGTGTCGGGTTTCATCGCAATGTTGGTGTGGTTCGTATCAGGGAGAGCAGATACAACTTCCCTGGTCAGCTGAGCATATATCACTGGTCGGGTAGGAAAATCTATTGTTGAGCATGACTAACAGCAATGAGTCCCTGGAGTGAACCAAACAAACACGAACAAATAAATGCAAACAGAAAATATTTTACAGTAAAATATTTTACTACCCAGATAAAAATTTATGAGAGCAACAGCAATAATCATCAATTTTTGGTGCCTGTATGCATAAGCCATAAAGTTTTGTACAAGCCCAAGGAGCTAAGAGGGCCATGTATCCGAGCGGATGGTCCGAGTAGACTGGATGATGCCCGAGCGGATGGGTGTATGTGTCCGATCGGAAGGCGCGCGCGTGTCTGGGCAGCTAGCGTATCATCCGAGCAGATGTGTGTGCACCCGATCGGCTAGGCGTATCACCCGAGCAGATGTGGAGTGGTGCCGATCGGATGGCGCGCGCGTGTCTGGACAGCTGGCGTATCATTCGAGCGAATGTGTGAAGTCACCCGAGCGGCCAGGCACACATCCGAGGAGCTGTTACAGGTGCGTCTGAGGAGCTACTGCCGTGTATCCGAGGAGCTGGCACGTGTGCATCCGAGCGGCTGTGCCACGCGTCCGAGAAGCCAGGTGCACCAAGGGAGGCGCGCATTCGAGGAGCTCTGCCCTGGTGCCGAGGAGCCAGCATGCCAAGGGCTGCTATCCGAGGAGGTTATGTGCCCCAAGTGGAGAGGGCATTCCCAACCCACAAGGCAGGGGTCCAAGCAGCAGGAAACAAAGCACCCAAGGGTCAGCAGGTAAGAAATTATTCTGGTCCCCGAGGACCAAATAGGCATTTCCAATCAGCTAAGCAAGCACAAGTTTACTAAAAAATGTGGACCAAACATGTTTTCCTATACATGGGGTACTACAACAAGATCAAAAAATGGAATTTGAAGAATACAAAAGTGAAAGTTACTGACTGGATGGAAGCTTTTTGATGACCTCAAAAATATTTTGCTAGAGAAAAAGTTTATCATACGAGTAAATCATACAATATACTTGGGGGGCAAATGTTATCCCCAAAATTTCTGTTCGATGACGTGGCAATCAGAAGTGACAAGTGGCAATGCATGGTCAGTAAATGGCACATTAATAGTCAATAAATGTATTGGCTCTTCGGAGTTGTGATATTATTGGTCATGAAAATTATTTATCTGGTTTGGGGGTGATTTGACGAACCAGGTAGAATTTTTGTCCGACCGGTAAAGATTTTTGACTGACCAGTCAAACGTTTTGACTGACCAGTCAAATGCTTTGGCTGACCAGTCAATTGTTTTGGCCGACCAGTCAAGTGTTTTGGCCGACCAGTCAAGTGTTTTGGCCGACCAGTCAAATGTTTTCCTAGACCAGAGATGTGTCATGCTAGACCAGAGAAGTGTCATGCTAGACTAGAGATGTGTCATGTTAGACCAGAGATGTGTCATGTTAGACCAAAGGTGTACTAGAGGAGTGCTTTGCCTATACCGACCAGAGGTGTGCTAGAGGTGTGCTTTGCCAACTAGAGGTGCTTTCCTATGTCCTCAATAACAACTTCAACCCAAATCATTCTCAACTGCCGCGAAAATCTCTCAGATATCCCGGAATAATAGCTATATTATTGTAATTTAAATTCATTTATATTTTATTAATTAAAGTCTGTTGGAAGAACCAAGGACCCGGTCAAAGGAATATATCTGATGTACTATCCATGATGATACGAACCACGCCAACAAGTGTGACGAAACCCGACACCAAATATGGAACAGCCACCAAGAACACACGAGATTGGAATGGAACCGCGACCCAATGCTTAGCCAAGCATGAACCTTGGTATGAGGAAGACGCCACAAACGGGGATGGAATCCGTTTGATAAGTCAGGATGAACGCCACAAGGAATCTCCTTGATAAGTTCAAAAGTTTCTTCAAGAACTCAAGAAGAAATAAACTCACAATTTCATTCAACATAATCTGATTTTTCACATTGTTTTGGCAGTCCTTATAAGGACGAAAATTACATGAAAACAAGACCCTTGGTCTTCCTAATGAAATCGAAAAATTAAGGACAGCCCTTTTGTCTTCCTAATGAAAACCGAAATTAAAGACAAGCCTTTTGTTTTCCTCATGAAAACCGAAAATTAAAGACAAAAGGACTATTGGACTCACACAAGTCAAATATTTGACTTATCACAAAATAAACAAAGACTAAAAAAAACGTGATTAAAAATAAAAAGACTCATTAAGCTCCTAAACTCAGTCAACTTTGATGAGTAAGACAAGTCTTTGTTCTCCTTCAATGTTGACCACGGTCTCCTCTTGTTTTAGGACTTTGTGGACTAGGCTGTTAAGTTCTTCCTTGAATCTCTTGGCTCGTGCCCTCGTCACTGGACCAACTGGAACTTGACTTGATACTTGGGTCTTGGTGTCCTCATCATTCCCCCCCTCTTTAGAAGGATTTGACCTCAAATCGTCACCTGCATCAAATGGACTCAAATCAGAAACATTAAAAGTAGCACTAACATTATACTCACCTGGTAAATCGAGTCTGTAGGCATTGTCATTGATCCTTTCAAGTACTTGAAATGGACCATCTCCTCGAGGTAGCAATTTTGAACGCCTTTGTGTTGGGAATCGCTCTTTCCTCATGTGTAACCATACCCAATCACCGGGCTCAAAAACCTGCTTATGACGACCCTTGTTAGCTTGCTTAATGTGTTGTTCAGTCCTTCTCTCTATGTTGAGTCGCGCCCTCTCATGGATTTTCTTCACAAATTCTGCCTTCTTCTCGCCATCTAAATTCAAATGCTCAGAAACAGGTAAAGGTGATAAATCCAAAGGAGTTAGAGGATTAAAACCATAAACAATTTCAAATGGTGAAAATTTAGTAGCAGAATGCATTGAACGATTATAAGAAAACTCAACATGTGGCAAACAATCTTCCCAAGTCTTAATGTTTTTACTTATGATAGCCCTCAACAAGGTGGATAGGGTCCTATTAACTACTTCTGTTTGACCATCGGTTTGAGGGTGACAAGTAGTAGAAAATAATAGTTTTGTCCCAAGTTTTCCCCACAATGTTTTCCAAAAATAGCTTAAGAACTTGGCATCCCTATCTGATACAATTGTTCTAGGCATACCATGTAATCACACAATCTCCCTAAAGAACAAATCTGCAACGTTAGAGGCATCATCAGTTTTATGACAAGGAATAAAATGAGCCATCTTAGAAAATCTGTCTACAACCACAAAGATTGAATCCCTCCCACGCTTACTTCTAGGTAAACCCAACACAAAATCCATTGAAATGTCAACCCATGGTGAACTAGGGATATGTAGGGGTGTGTAAAGGCCATTTGGCTGAACTCTTGATTTAGCTTGCCTACAAGTGACACACCTACCACAAATTCGCTCAACATCTTGTTTCATGTGGGGCCAAAAGAAGTGCTCTTGCAACATAGCTAGGGTCTTAGCAACTCCAAAATGTCCCATCAACCCTCCCCCGTGGGACTCTCTAACTAGCAAATCTCTCACAGAACAATTAGGTACACACAACCTATGCTCCCTAAACAAGAAACCCTCATGCCTATAAAATTTTCCATCAGAAGACTTTTCACAAACAGCATAAGTTTCCCCAAAATCATGGTCAGCAGAATACAACTCCTTTATGTGTTCAAACCCAAGAAATTTAGCATCAAGAGTAGAGATTAGGGCATACCTGCGAGAAAGGGCATCAGCAACCACATTCTCCTTACCTTGTTTATAGCGAATGACATAAGGAAATGTCTCAATGAACTCAACCCATCTTGCATGTCTCTTGTTGAGCTTGTGTTGGCCTTTCAAATGTTTCAAGGATTCATGATCTGTGCGAATCACAAACTGCATTGGCCAGAAATAGTGCTGCCATGTTTCTAAAGCACGCACTAGTGCATACAATTCTTTGTCATAGGTGGGGTAATTGAGGGCAGCCCCACTTAGCTTTTCGCTAAAGTATGCAAGCGGTCTCCCATCCTGCATAAGAACAGCGCCAATACCTATTCCAGAAGCATCACATTCAACTTCAAAAGTGTTAGAAAAGTTAGGCAAAGCAAGTAAAGGAGCATGAGTAAGCTTGTATTTCAGTAGCTGAAATGCCTCCTTTTGAGCTTCACCCCCATTTAAATATCACATTCTTTTTGATAACTTCTGTAAGTGGTGCGGCGATGGTGCTAAAATTTTTCACAAACCTCCTGTAGAAGCTAGCAAGTCCATGAAAACTTCTAACATTACCGATAGTTGTAGGGGTCGGCCACTCTTGGATGGCTTTGATCTTTTCTTCATCCACCTGAATACCTGTAGCACTTACAACAAAGCCTAGGAAAACAAGCTTATCGGTGCAGAAAGTACACTTACTGAGGTTAGCATATAAACTCTGTTTCCTAAGAACATCCAAAACAGAATGCAAATGCAAAACATGGTCATGCAAATTCTTACTATAAATAAGAATATCATCAAAATACACAACCACAAATTTTCCAATGAAAGCACGCAATACATGATTCATAAAGCGCATGAAAGTGCTAGGTGCATTAGTTAGTCCAAAAGGCATGACTAACCACTCATACAATCCATGTTTAGTTTTAAAAGCAGTTTTCCACTCATCCCCTTCTTTCATACGTATCTGATGATACCCACTTTTAAGATCAATTTTGGAAAACACACAAGAACCATGCAATTCATCTAACATGTCATCTAACCGAGGAATGGGATGTCGATATTTTACCGTTATATTGTTGATGGCTCGACAGTCAACACACATCCTCCATGTTCCATCCTTCTTGGGAACTAGAATCACTGGAACAGCACAAGGGCTCATGCTTTCTCTCACATGCCCTTTCTCCATCAATTCTTCAATTTGCCTTTGTAATTCCTTTGTTTCATCAAGATTACTTCTGTAGGCTGGTCGGTTTGGGATGGAAGCACCTGGAACAAAATCAATTTGATGTTCTATTCCTCGAACAGGTGGCAAACCATGTGGTACTTTCTCAGGAAACACATCCTCAATTCCTGCAAAATAGACACAACAACACTTGGCAGCGAAGAATCAAGTTGGTTAGTATTTAAAAGAGCCTCCTTATACATGAGTAAAATCATGGGCTGTTTTGTACACAATGCTCTCTTAACCTCACTTTTTTTTGCATACAAATTATTTTGTTTTCTCTCACTTGATTCCACACTTTTCTCTCTTTGTCTCTCTTTTTCCTCACTCTCATTCATCTTTTCACTCTCTTTTTGCTCACTCATTTTCTTTTTGTCACTCAATTTTTGCAACCTCACTTGATCTTCATACACTTGCTTTGGTGTCAAAGGCGCTAGAGTGATTGTTCGTTGACGGAATGTGAATGAATACTTGTTGGTGAAGCCGTCATGCTGCACCCGCCGATCAAATTGCCAAGGCCTTCCTAGAAGGAGGTGTCCAGCTTGCATGGGAACCACATCACACAACACCTCATCTTCATACTTGCCAATTCGAAATGAGACCAGCACCTGTTTTGTAACCCTCACTTCACCACTATCATTCAACCATTGCAATTTGTATGGACAAGGATGCCTAAGCGTTGTAAGCCCCAGCTTGGCAACCATGGAAGCACTAGCAACATTAGTACAACTACCTCCATCAATAATGACACTACATACCTTGTCTCTCACATGACAACGAGTGTGAAAGATGTTCTCTCGCTGCACCTCTTCTTCCGTTTCTTTTGCTTGCAAATTCAGGACTCGCCTTGTGACTAGTGCAAGCATCTCACCAGATTCTGGCCCATACTCATTGTCAGAAGCATCTTCCAATGGTGGCATGTCAGCAAGATCATCTTCATCTTCAGAATCTATCTCTCCACTTTCTCGAATCACCATGACTCTTTTGTTTGGACATTGGCTAGCTATGTGTCCTCGCCCCTGACATTTGAAACACTTTATCTCACTAGAACGGGACGAAGTAGGGGCTGTTTTACCTTGAGGGGTTGTGGCTGGTTTTGCTGTAAAGGATGAAGTAGGTTGGTCTTCTTCCTTCTTTGGATAGTTTGACCGCCAAGGTGTTCCACTTGAATTGTGTGGGCTCGGTCTTGGCTTTGAACTTGTACTACCCCTCTTGAGCTGCCTCTCAACTTTGATTGCCATATGCACCAAATCTTACAATTCCACATAATGGTGTAGCTCAATTGGATTAGCAATCTCTTGGTTCAACCCATTCAAAAACCTTGCCATGGTTGCCTCCCGGTCCTCTTCAACATTGGCTCTAATCATAGCCATCTCCATCTCCTTGTAATACTCATCAACACTTCTGTAGCCCTGACGAAGACCCTGCAACTTAAGGTACAGATCTCGATAATAATGAGGTGGTACAAACCGTCGCCTCATCACCCTCTTCATTGCCTCCCATGTGTCAATAGGACGATCTCCACTCCGCCTCCTGTTGATGCACAGCTGATCCCACCAAACAATAGCATAATCAGTAAACTCAATGGCATCAAGTTTTACCTTCTTCATGTCGGAGTAGTTGTGACAATCAAAAACTAGCTCCATCTTCTTCTCCCACTCAAGGTATGCTTCAGGATCGCTCTTCCCCTGAAATGCTGGAATTCTCGTCTTGATATTTCCCAAATAATTATCTACCTGGTTCCTAGCTTCTCTATCCCCGCCATACCTCCTATGGTTACCCGCCGACATCCTATCAAACTCATCATCAGAAATTACCCCTTCCAAATCCCCTTCATTCTCATCCTCCCTTTGGTGCATCCTATTCCTTCGTGGCCTCCGTTGTGTTCCCTCTTCTACCCTATCCAACCTCTCATGTATTTGTTCACACTCCTCCCTCAACATCCTCCTCATCTCCCCCATTAAAGCTTCAATTTGTAGATTTGGAACTGTAGGTGGTGGAGCGTCATTGGCTGCATTTCTTTCTGTATTTTGTGACATGATTGAAAATCTGCAAAAATAAGGTTAGAACAGTTATAGAAAAAGACCTCACTGCACTCCCTCACGTGTTTCACTCAAAGAAAATGGTCACTCAAGTACACTCGTGTTTGCACTCAATGATGACTTTTACCCTCAAATAAGCTCACACCTCTGCCTTTTTCCACTCTATTTTCTTCTTTAAGCTCTTTGAAAACTAATGAAACAGTGATATGGAGGTTCAAGCAGCAAATCCAACCAAACAAACCAAACGAACACCGACGAAAACTGGTGAAAATGACGAAAAATGAGGATTTTTGGAACACTTGTGTGGGGTTTTGGCCAAAAGGCCTCTAGACCATAAGGAGCAAGAATAGAACAAAAATTTTTAAGAAGGGTTTCCAGACTCTTTTTTTTTTTTTTTTTTGCTCTCGGATCCCCTTCCCTTTTCCTTTCCCTTTTTTTTTTTTTTAACCTCTCAAATTTGAGAAACCAGATACGAATATCTGAAAAGGAGAAAAAAAAATGAATATCAAAGAGCCAACCCGAAATCAAATAATCTGAGTTACTAACACAGATTCAAGAACAAACCAATCTGTGAAAACCAATACTCCCAATACAATCAGTGATTCAAGAACACTTCCCCAATAACATAAAAATCAATCGGTGATTCACCCAAAACAGAATTCCAAAAACAATCCCAATTACAGAAAACCCAAATAGACTTGTAGAACTATAACAATCTCGAATTTCTCCCAAATAAAGGGAAACAAAATTTCAATCAGTGGCACTATAACAATTGGTGGTACACTCCCAATAACAAAGAACAAATATTCCCAAAAATAACAACCCAAAATAGAAAAGGACCAATCAATTCGTGGCACTATCACAAAGTAAACAATTGACTCAATAACAATCTCAGATTTTCACAAAGGAAACAAGGATTTTCACAAACTCAATAACAATTTCAGTTGAGTAGTTTCAGATCTCAAGGGATTTCACAAAGAACTAATGTAAACAAGGAAATAAGAACACGATTTGAACAAAGAAACAATCTGGAATAAAGAGATTAACTATAATGGTTTCGGATTTTTAGAAGGAAAACAAGAACAAAGACTAAGAAAATCAAGAACACGAATAGATAGATTTTTTTTTTTTTGATTTCAGAAACCCTAAAATTGAAATACGAATAGAATAGAAACACAAATGAACGAATAAAAAAAAAGGATAGGCCAAACCGAATGATCGTAAGCTCTGATACCAACTGATACGAACCACACCAACGATGTGATGAAACCCGACACCAAATATGGAACAGCCACCAAGAACATACGAGATTGGAATGGAACCGCGACCCAATGCTTAGCCAAGCACGAACCTTGGTATGAGGAAGACGCCACAAACGTGGATGGAATCCGTTTGATAAGTCAGGATGAACGCCACAAGGAATCTCCTTGATAAGTTCAAAAGTTTCTTCAAGAACTCAAGAAGAAATAAACTCACAATTTCATTCAACATAATCTGCCTTTTCACATTGTTTTGGCAGTCCTTATAAGGACGAAAATTACATGAAAACAAGACCCTTGGTCTTCCTAATGAAAGCACCATAAACAAGACCTTTCGGCTCACACAACTCTTCATCTCACAAAACAAGACCTTTCGGCTCACACAACTCTTCAGCTCACACAAGTCAAGTGTTTGACTTTTACAAAATAAAGAAAGACCAAATAACAACAATAACGTAAATAAATTAAAATGACAAATACAATAAGACTCATGAAGCTCCTAAACTCAGTCAACTTTGATGAGTAGGACAAGTCTTTGTTCTCCTTCAATGTTGACCACGGTCTCCTCTTGTTTTAGGACTTTGTGGACTAGGCTGTTAAGTTCTTCCTTGAATCTCTTGGCTCGTGCCCTCGTCACTGGACCAACTGGAACTTGACTTGATACTTGGGTCTTGGTGTCCTCATCAAGAACTATAAAATCAACCGGAAAGATAAACTTATCAACCTTTACCAATACATCTTCTATAATACCACGTGGATGCTTCACAGATCTATCAGCCAGCTGTAATGTTACTGTAGTTGGCCTAGCTTCCCCCAAACCAAGCCTACGGAATACCGACAAAGGCATTAAATTAATACTCGCCCCCAAATCGCAAAGTGCATGCTTACATTCAAACTCCCCAATAGTGCATGGAATGGTAAAACTCCCAGGATCTCTTAACTTTTGAGGAGGCTTTCTTTGCAAAATCGCACTACATTCTTCTGTTAATGCCACTGTTTCGTAATCACCCATCTTTATCTTATTAGAGAGAATCTCCTTCATAAACTTTACGTAGCTAGGCATCTGTTCTAATGCTTCCGCGAATGATATATTTATGTGTAGCTTGTTGAACACCTCTAAAAACTTGGCAAACTGCTTATCCAAATTATGCTTGCGAAGTCTTTGTGGATATGGAACTCTAACATGATGCTCAATATTTACAGGTGGGGTCTCCTCTTCTTCTTTAAGGCCTTCAGTAACTTTTTTATCATCCAACTTCTTCTCTTCTTCTTCTTACTGACTCTTCTTTAGCCCTTCATATCTCGTTCCACTTCTCAAAGTAATAGCTTGGCACTGTTCTTTAGGATTAACTTCTGTAGTGCTAGGCAAATTTCCTTGAGCTCTATTAGTCATTAAAGTAGCCAATTTCCCTATTTGAGTCTCCAAACTTCTTATGGATGCCCTAGTTTCAGTCATGAATTGGTTAAGCACATCAGGTTGGGTTTCAGCTGGTTTCATTGGCATTTGGGGAGGTGGTCTATTTTGTGGTTGATAATAGCCCGGTGGAGGATTTTGGTTTGCATATTGTTGTGGATAAGGTGGCCTATTTTGGGTAGGTTGATATGGTGGCTGAGGTGGAGGATAAGGTCGGAGGGTGTTTTGGTTGTTAGACCAGGAAAAGTTGGGATGGTTCTTCCAAGCTGGGTTGTAGGTCATGGAATTGGGATTAATGGCTGTCTTTGGTAATTTCCTATAGCTTGGACTTCTTCCATGGGCATGTTATTCATGTTAGCAGGGCATTGGTTTGGTTGATGGGTTGTACCACACACTTCACAAATGTTTTGAACTTGCATAGCTTGAGATGGGAGTGTAGTCTTTTGTAATTGCTTCGTCAAGGCTGCTACTTGAGTTGTAAGCATGGTTATAATTATTCATCGCCATCTCCTCTAATAGCTCATATGCCTCATTAGCACTTTTACTCATAAAGGCACCTCTCGCTGCAGCATCTATAATTGTTCTTGTCGTCCCATTCAACCCATTATAAAAATTATGCACCAACATCCACTTTTCTATTCCATGGTGCGGACACTTCCTTAACAACTCCTTAAAGCGCTCCCAAGAATCATACAGTGACTCTCCATCCAACTGATAAAAATTATTAATCTCGCCCCTTAACTTTGCAGCCTTTGCTGGAGGAAAGAACATGGCAAGGAATTTCTGAGCTAACTCCTCCCATGTAGTGATCGAATTCGCTTGTAAGGATATCAGCCAACTTTTCGCCCTATCCCTCAGTGAAAATGGGGATAGCCTTAGTCTTATAGCATCATCACTCACCCCATTCATCTTGAACGTTGCACATAACTCCAGAAAATTAGCTATGTGCAAATTAGGGTCCTCCATCGGCATACCTCCAAACTGAACAGTAGTTTGAACCATCTGAAGGATGGCTGGCTTAATCTCAAAGTTGTTGGCAGCAATGGTTGGAGGTTTAATGCATGAATGCACTCCGGTAATAGTAGGAAGTACATAATCTCTTAATGTTCGTGCTCCTTGCTCCCTTGGAACCTCAGCAGCCCCTTGACCATTATTAGCACCATTTCCCAAATTGTCAGCCATGGTGAATTCCAATTTCCTTTTTATTTTCCGGTTCTGTCTTAACGTTCTTTCAATTTCCCCGTCTATTGGTATAATCTGTTTTTGTCTATTGCTTCACATATACCAACAAATCCTGAAACACAAGAGAACCTTGATCCAAATAAATGTTAAAAAAAATGAAAAAAATAAATCAAATTAGAACAAAAATTAACTTATTGATATTAATAAAAACAGTCCCCGGCAACGGCGCCAAAAAGTAACACGCAAGTATATGCGGTCTAATAAAGTAATATATGATAAGCAAAGTATCGATCCCACGAAGACTGCTATTAATTACCAATAATTAACCTCTAATTCTAATTGATTTAAATAATAATTTCAGATTGATAAATAAAAATAATTATTACTAAAAATTAAGAAAACTACTAAGGACTTAAAGAAATGTAGAGATGAAATTTGATTTAATTCAATAGATGCAAAAGTTAGGGCTTTAGTTTCATCAACCCTCCACTTATGATTTCTAACCAATTCTCAATATTTCTTAATTCTATTGTGGTAGCAGATTACAATTACAAATTATAGTCTTGTTAGGATCTATAATTCTCCACAATATACTATTTCCTACATCTCTGTGGAAAATCAATATATTGCAGGCTTTAAACACATAATCCCTAAACTACACAATTCATAAAAGTACTTTCGTCTAATATAAAATTGTGATTATTTACCTATAGCATAATTATCCTTCTCTTTTCAGAGTATAGGTTAAAATCATATAAACATGTAAATGATGATCAAATATTCACAAGCATTAAGCATACGATAAATAATCCACAGCAGAAGAAAGAAATTCAGAAAAATTTCATTAAGAGATCAAAAGTTTCAAGAAGAATCCACTAAAACCCTAATAACAAGATTAGTTCAAAGCAGACATAATGAAATCAATCAAATTAAATATAAACATAAACTCCAATAAAGAGATTACAGAAGAAAATAAGAAATCAAACTCTAGGTCTTCAATGTTCTCCTCTGCCTCTAATGACTTCTCTACACCTCTAATGATGAATATAATACCCTAATTAACTCCTAAAACGTATTTAAAAAAAACCCTAAAATATCTAACAATTTTGCCACTTCTGCAGGCCACGTACAACCACACGCACCGCGGACCTAGCATCCAAGCCACACGGTGTCGCCTATCGGCCTCCTCCTGCCGTCGCCTGATCTCTTCGCTCCTGGTGTCCATCTCCCGTCTTTGTTGCTCAAACGCAGCCTTCTGTCTAGCCATCTCTTCAGCGAATGACTCCTGTCGGGCGTTGAATTGCGCCATCTCCTCCTAGAAGGCCCCCATGGCTTCCTGGAGTTGTTCAACCTCTGGAGTCATCTCCTCGAGCAAGACCCTAGGCTCAGTCTCATGGTCTTGAGGACCAGGACCTTCTGATCTAGCAGGCTCTTTAGATGAACCTGGCTTCTTGGAGGCCGCATTGGTGTTCTTGGGCGCCATAATAATACGGTAATTGTGTGTTTTTCTCTTCAGGCTCTCAATGAAAGCACCAAAATGTTGACCACGGTTTTGGCCAACGACGAGTAGACGTCAAAACTACACTAAACCTTCAAGAGAAAATACGACACTGATAATTTTATAGTGGTTCAGCCCCAATTTATTGGTAATAGCCTAATCCACTTGGAATTGTGATATATAGATCCTACACTTAAGATCAGATGAACTTGAGCGAATTGAGTTTCTTAAGTGTAAGTAGAAAAATACAGAGTTTCTCTCTCTAGAGAATACAAGCTTTATCTCTCTAAGCTCTCAGAAAATGCCCAAAGAATGCCCCAAGTAGCAATCCCAAAGTTTCAAAACTAGAGTGTTTTTCTCAATCTAAAAAGATCATATCCCCCTAAATGATGCCATGAGCCCTCTATTTATAGGTTCATGTGATGAGGACACCAAGACCCAAGTATCAAGTCAAGTTCCAGTTGGTCCAGTGACGAGGGCACGAGCCAAGAGATTCAAGGAAGAACTTAACAGCCTAGTCCACAAAGTCCTAAAACAAGAGGAGACCGTGGTCAACATTGAAGGAGAACAAAGACTTGTCTTACTCATCAAAGTTGACTGAGTTTAGGAGCTTAATGAGTCTTTTTGTTTTTAATCACGTTTTTTTTAGTCTTTGTTTATTTTGTGATAAGTCAAATATTTGACTTGTGTGAGTCCAATAGTCCTTTTGTCTTTAATTTTCGGTTTTCATGAGGAAGACAAAAGGCTTGTCTTTAATTTCGGTTTTCATTAGGAAGACAAAGGGGCTGTCCTTAATTTTTCGATTTCATTAGGAAGACCAAGGGTCTTGTTTTCATGTAATTTTCGTCCTTATAAGGACTGCCAAAACAATGTGAAAAATTAGATTATGTTGAATGAAATTGTGAGTTTATTTCTTCTTGAGTTCTTGAAGAAACTTTTGAACTTATCAAGGAGATTCCTTGTGGCGTTCATCCTAACTTATCAAACGGATTCCATCCCCGTTTGTGGCGTCTTCCTCATACCAAGGTTCATGCTTGGCTAAGCATTGGGTCGCGGTTCCATTCCAATCTCGTGTGTTCTTGGTGGCTGTTCCATATTTGGTGTCGGGTTTCGTCACACTTGTTGGCGTGGTTCGTATCAGTTGGTATCAGAGCTTAGGATCATCCGGTTTGGCCTATCCTTTTTTTTCATTTGTGTTTCTATTCTATTCGTATTTCAATTTTAGGGTTTCTGAAATCAAAAAAAAAAAAAAATCTATCTATTCGTGTTCTTGATTTTCTTAGTCTTTGTTCTTGTTTTCCTTCTAAAAATCTGAAACCATTATAGTTAATCTCTTTATTCCAGATTGTTTCTTTGTTCAAATCGTGTTCTTAATATCCTTGTTCCAATTGTTTGTTGTGAAATCAGAAACTATTCTAGAGCTTGTTGAAATCGTGAATTAGGGCTTTGAGTTTTTCTCTTGTTCTAATTGTAGAATCTGAATTTTCATTGAGTTTCTAGTGCTGTTTTGTTTTGAAATCCGAATTTTGCCTTGGGTTTCTTGTTCTTATTGTGAAATCTGAATTGGGATTGAGTTTTTTTTTTTTCTTGTTCTTATTGTGAAATCTGAATTGGGATTGAGTTTTCTCTTGTTCTTATGGTGAAATCTGAGTTGGGATTGAGTTTCTCTTATTCTTATTGTTAAATCCGAATGTGGGTTGAGTTTTCTCTTTTCTTTTTTGAAATCCGAATCTGCATTGAGTCTCTATTGTTTCTCTTGTGAAATCTGATTTGTTTTGTTTTCGAATCGTCCTTGCATCTCCCCATAGTCTAGAGGCCCTTTTTCCAAAACCCCACACAAGTGTTCCAAAAATCACCATTTTTTGCCACTTTTTCATCGGTTTTCGTTTGATTTGTTTGGTAGAATTGGCTGCTTGAACCTCTATATCACCGTTTCATTAGTTTTCAAAGAGCTTAAAGAAGAAAATAGAGTGGAAAAAGGCAGAGGTGTGAGCTTATTTGAGGGTAAAAGCCATCATTCAGTGCAAACACGAGTGTACTTGAGTGACCATTTTCTTTGAGTGAAACACGTGAGGGGGTGAGGTCTTTTCTAACCTTATTTTTTTGCAGATTTTCAATCATGTCACAAAATACAGAAAGAAATGCAGGCAATGACACTCCACCACCTACAGTTCCAAATCTACAAATTGAAGCTTTAATGGGGGAGATGAGGAGGATGTTGAGGGCGGAGTGTGAGCAAATACATGAGAGGTTGGATAGGGTAGAAGAGGGAACACAACGGAGACCAAGGAGGGGTAGGGTACACCAAAGGGAGGATGAGAATGAAGGGGATTTAGAAGGGGTAGTTTCTGATGATGAGTTTGATAGGATGTCGACGGGTAACCATAGGAGGTATGGTGGGAATAGAGAAGATAGGAACCAGGTAGATAATTATATGGGGAATATCAAAATGAGAATCCCAGCATTTCAAGGGAAGAGTGATCCTGAAGCATACCTTGAGTGGGAGAAGAAAATGGAGCTAGTTTTTGATTGTCACAACTACTCTGACAAGAAGAAGGTAAAACTTGCTGCCATTGAGTTTACTGATTATGCTATTGTTTGGTGGGATCAGTTATGCATCAACAGGAGGCGGAGTGGAGATCATCCCATTGACACATGGGAGGCCATGAAGAGGGTGATGAGGCGACGGTTCATACCACCTCATTATTATCGAGATCTCTACCTTAAGTTGCAGGGTCTTCGTCAGGGCTACAGAAGTGTTGATGAGTATTACAAGGAGATGGAGAGGGCTATGATTAGAGCCAATGTTGAAGAGGATCGGGAGGCAACCATGGCAAGGTTTTTGAATGGGTTGAACTGAGAGATTGCTGACCCAATCGAGCTACACCATTATGTGGAATTGGAGGATTTGGTTCATATGGCAATCAAAGTTGAGAGGCAGCTCAAGAAGGGTAGTTCAAGTTCGAGGTCAAGACCGAGCCCACACAATCCAAGTACAACACCTTGGAGGTCGAACTATCCAAAGAAAGAAGACCAACCCACTTCATCATCTACACCAAAACCAGCCACCACAGCCACACCACCTCAAGGTAAAACAACTCCTACTAAGTCTCATTCTAGTGAGATAAGGTGTTTCAAATGTCAGGGGCGAGGACACATAGCTAGCCAGTGTCCAAACAAGAGAGTTATGGTGATTTGAGAAAGTGGAGAGATAGATTCTGAAGATGAAGATGATCTTGCTGACATGCCACCATTGGAAGATGCTTCTGACAATGAGTATGGGCCAGAATCTGGTGAGATGCTTGCACTAGTCACAAGGCGAGTCCTGAATTTGCAAGCAAAAGAAGAGGAAGAAGAGGTGCAGCGAGAGAACATCTTTCACACTCGTTGTCATGTGAGAGACAAGGTATGTAGTGTCATTATTGATGGAGGTAGTTGTACTAATGTTGCTAGTGCTTCCATGGTTGCCAAGCTGGGGCTTACAACGCTTAGGCATCCTTGTCCATACAAATTGCAATGGTTGAATGATAGTGGTGAAGTGAGGGTTACAAAACAGGTGCTAGTCTCATTTCGAATTGGCAAGTATGAAGATGAGGTGTTGTGTGATGTGGTTCCCATGCAAGCTGGACACCTCCTTCTAGGAAGGCCTTGGCAATTTGATCGGCGGGTGCAGCATGACGGCTTCACCAACAAGTATTCATTCACATTCCGTCAACGAACAATCACTCTAGCGCCTTTGAAACCAAAGCAAGTGTATGAAGATCAAGTGAGGTTGCAAAAATTGAGTGACAAAAAGAAAATGAGTGAGCAAAAAGAGAGTGAAAAGATGAATGAGAGTGAGGAAAAAGAGAGACAAAGAGAGAAAAGTGTGGAATCAAGTGAGAGAAAACAAAATAATTTTTATGCAAAAAAAAGTGAGGTTAAGAGAGCATTGTGTACAAAACAGCCCATGATTTTACTCATGTATAAGGAGGCTCTTTTAAATACTAACCAACTTGATTCTTCGCTGCCAAGTGTTGTTGTGTCTATTTTGCAGGAATTTGAGGATGTGCTTCCTGAGAAAGTACCACATGGTTTGCCACCTGTTCGAGGAATAGAACATCAAATTGACTTTGTTCCAGGTGCTTCCATCCCAAACCGACCAGCCTACAGAAGTAATCCTGATGAAACAAAGGAATTGCAAAGGCAAATTGAAGAATTGATGGAGAAAGGGCATGTGAGAGAAAGCATGAGCCCTTGTGCTGTTCCAGTGATTCTAGTTCCCAAGAAGGATGGAACATGGAGGATGTGTGTTGACTGTCGAGCCATCAACAATATAACGGTAAAATATCGACATCCCATTCCTCGTTTAGATGACATGTTAGATGAATTGCATGGTTCTTGTGTGTTTTCCAAAATTGATCTTAAAAGTGGGTATCATCAGATACGTATGAAAGAAGGGGATGAGTGGAAAACTGCTTTTAAAACTAAACATGGATTGTATGAGTGGTTAGTCATGCCTTTTGGACTAACTAATGCACCTAGCACTTTCATGCGCTTTATGAATCATGTATTGCGTGCTTTCATTGGAAAATTTGTGGTTGTGTATTTTGATGATATTCTTATTTATAGTAAGAATTTGCATGACCATGTTTTGCATTTGCATTCTGTTTTGGATGTTCTTAGGAAACAGAGTTTATATGCTAACCTCAGTAAGTGTAGTTTCTGCACCGATAAGCTTGTTTTCCTAGGCTTTGTTGTAAGTGCTACAGGTATTCAGGTGGATGAAGAAAAGATCAAAGCCATCCAAGAGTGGCCGACCCCTACAACTATAGGTAATGTTAGAAGTTTTCATGGACTTGCTAGCTTCTACAGGAGGTTTGTGAAAAATTTTAGCACCATCGCCGCACCACTTACAGAAGTTATCAAAAAGAATGTGATATTTAAATGGGGTGAAGCTCAAGAGGAGGCATTTCAGCTACTGAAATACAAGCTTACTCATGCTCCTTTACTTGCTTTGCCTAACTTTTCTAACACTTTTGAAGTTGAATGTGATGCTTCTGGAATAGGTATTGGCGCTGTTCTTATGCAGGATGGGAGACCGCTTGCATACTTTAGCGAAAAGCTAAGTGGGGCTGCCCTCAATTACCCCACCTATGACAAAGAATTGTATGCACTAGTGCGTGCTTTAGAAACATGGCAGCACTATTTCTGGCCAATGCAGTTTGTGATTCGCACAGATCATGAATCCTTGAAACATTTGAAAGGCCAACACAAGCTCAACAAGAGACATGCAAGATGGGTTGAGTTCATTGAGACATTTCCTTATGTCATTCGCTATAAACAAGGTAAGGAGAATGTGGTTGCTGATGCCCTTTCTCGCAGGTATGCCCTAATCTCTACTATTGATGCTAAATTTCTTGGGTTTGAACACATAAAGGAGTTGTATTCTGCTGACCATGATTTTGGGGAAACTTATGCTGTTTGTGAAAAGTCTGCTGATGGAAAATTTTATAGGCATGAGGGTTTCTTGTTTAGGGAGCATAGGTTGTGTGTACCTAATTGTTCTGTGAGAGATTTGCTAGTTAGAGAGTCCCACGGGGGAGGTTTGATGGGACATTTTGGAGTTGCTAAGACCCTAGCTATGTTGCAAGAGCACTTCTTTTGGCCCCACATGAAACGAGATGTTGAGCGAATTTGTGGTAGGTGTGCACTTGTAGGCAAGCTAAATCAAGAGTTCAGCCAAATGGCCTTTACACACCCCTACCTAATACGAACCACACCAACACTGTGATGAAACCCGACACCAAATATGGCAGCCACCAAGAACACACGAAATTTGGAATGGTAAACCGCGACCCTATGCTTAGCAAAGCACGAACCTTGGTATGAGGAAGACGCCACAAACGGGGATGGGAATCCGTTTGATAAGTCGGATTGAACGCCACAAGGGATACCTTTGATAAGTTCGGATAGTCTCTTCAAGAACTCAAGAAGAAATAAACTCACAATTTCATTCAACATAATCCGCCCTTTCACATTGTTTTTGGCAGTCCTTATAAGGACGAAAATTACATGAAAACAAGACCCTTGGTCTTCCTAATGAAACCGAAAAATTAAGGGCAGCCCCTTTGTCTTCCTAATGAAAACCGAAATTAAAGACAAGCCTTTTGTCTTCCTCATGAAAACCGAAATTAAAGAAAAGAGGACTATTGGACTCACACAAGTCAAATGTTTGACTTATCACAAAATAAACAAAGACTAAAAAAGGTGATTAAAAATAAAAAGACTCATTACAAGAAGCTAAATATTGATCAAGCTCCTAAACTGGTGTCCTCATCATTCCTCCCCTCTTGACTTGGATCGACTGGAACTTGACTTGGATTTTGAGTCTTGGTGTCCTCATCATTCCCCCCCTCTTGAGAAAGATTTGACCTCAAATCGTCACCTGCATCAAAAGGACTCAAATCAGAAACATTAAAAGTAGCGCTAACAGTATACTCACCTGGTAAATCGAGTCTGTAGGCACTTTCATTGATCCTTTCTAGCACTTGAAACGGCCCATCTCCTCTTGGTAGCAATTTGGAACGTCTTTGTGCTGGGAATCGCTCTTTCCTCATGTGTAACCATACCCAATCACCAGGATCAAAAACCTGCTTGTGACGACCCTTGTTAGCATCAAGTTGGTTAGTGTTTAAAAGAGCCTCCTTAACCTCACTTTTTTTTGCATAAAAATTACTTTGTTTTCTCTCGAATTTTCCCTCATTAATCGAACTCTTCTCTTTCTTTTCTCTCTCACTTGATTCGAACCTTTTCTCTCTTTGTCTCTCTTTTTTCTCACTCTCATTCATCTTTTCACTCTCCTGCTTTTGCTCACTCAATTTTTGCAACCTCACTTGGTCTTCATATACTTGCTTTGGCGTCAATGGAGCTAGAGTGATTGTTCGTTGATGGAACGTGAATGAGTACTTGTTGGTGAAGCCATCATGCTGGACTCGCCGATCAAATAGCCAAGGCCTTCCTAGAAGGAGGTGTCCAGGTTGCATGGGAACCACATCGCACAATACCTCATCCTCATACTTGCCAATTCGAAATGATACCAGCACCTGTTTTGTAACCCTCACTTCGCCGCTATCATTCAACCACTGCAACTTGTATGGACAAGGATGTTTAAGCGTTGGGAGCCCCAGCTTTTCAACCATGGAAGAACTAGCAACGTTAGTGCAACTACCACCATCAATAATAACACTGCATACCTTGTCTTTCACATGACAACGAGTGTGAAAGATGTTCTCCCGCTGCACCTCTTCTTCCTCTTCTTTTGCTTGCAAATTTAAGGCTCGTCGTGTGACTAGTGCAAGCATCTCACCAGATTCTTCCCCAAACTCCTCACCACCCATAGAAGCGTCCTCCAATGGTGGCATATCATCAAGATCATCTTCCTCTTCAGAATCTATCTCCCCATTATCCCGAATTACCATAACTCGCATGTTTGGGCATTGGCTAGCTATGTGTCCTCGCCCCTGACATTTGAAACACTTTATCTCACTAGAACGGGACGAAGTAGGGGCTGTTTTACCTTGAGGGTTCGTGGCTGTTGTGGCTGGTTTTGGTGTAAAGGATGAAGTAGGTTGGTCTTCTTCCTTCTTTGGATAGTTCGACAGCCAAGGTGTTGCACTTGAATTGTGTGGGCTCAGTCTTGGCTTTGAACTTGTACTACCCCTCTTGAGCTGCTTCTCAACTTTGATTGCCATATGCACCAAATCCTCCAATTCCACATAATGGTGTAGTTCGATTGGGTCAGCAATCTCTCGGTTCAACCCATTCAAAAACCTTGCCATGGTTGCCTCCCGATCCTCTTCAACATTGGCTCTAATCATAGCCATCTCCATCTCCTTGTAATACTCATCAACACTTCTGTAGCCCTGACGAAGACCCTGCAACTTAAGGTAGAGATCTCGATAATAATGAGGTGGTACAAACCGTCGCCTCATCACCCTCTTCATAGCCTCCCAAGTGCGAATGGCACGATCTCCATTTCGCCTCCTATTGATGCACAACTGATCCCACCAAACAATAGCATAATCAGTAAATTCAATGACAGCTAGTTTTACCTTCTTCATGTCAGAGTAGTTGTGACAATCGAAAACCAACTCCATCTTCTTTTCCCACTCAAGGTATGCCTCAGGATCGCTCTTCCCCTGAAATGCTGGAATTCTCATCTTGATATTTCCTAAATAATCATCTACCTGGTTCCTAGCTTCTCTATCCCGACCATACCTCCTATGGTTACCCGCCGACATCCTATCAAACTCTTCATCAGAAACTAACCCTTCCAAATCCCTTTCATTTTCATCCTCCCTTTGGTACACCCTATTCCTCTGTGGCCTCCTTTGTGTTCCTTCTTCTACCCTATCCAACCTCTCATGTATTTGCTCACACTCCGCCCTCATCATCCTTCGCATCTCCCCTATTAGTGCTTGCATTTGCAGATTCGGAACTTCAAGTGGTGGAATATCATTGCTTGCATTTTTCTCTGGATTTTGTGCCATGATGGAAATCTGCAAAATAAGGTTAGAATAATATGGAGAAAAGACCTCACCACACTCCCTCACCTGTTTCGCTCAAATAATATTTTCACTCAAATCCCCTCGTGTTTCACCAATGGCTTTTACCCTCAAATAGGCTCACACCTCTGCCTTTTTCCACTCGTATTCTTCTTTAAGTTCTTTTAAAACTAATCCAACGGTAATATGGAGTATTCAAGCAGCAAATCCAACCAAACAAACCAAACGAACACCGACGAAAATTGGTGAAAATGACGAAAAAATGATGATTTTTGGAACACTTGTGTGGGGTTTTGGTCAAAAAGGCCTCTAGACCATAGGGAACAAGAATAGAACAAAATTTTTTAAGACGGGTTTCCAGACTCTTTTTTTTTTTTTTTTTTTTTTTTTTTAGGTTCGGATCCCATTTGGAATTTTTCTTCTTCTTTCTTTTCTGTCTTTTCTTTTCCTCTTGATCCTCAAATGCAGGTACAAGACACAAGAAAAAAAAAATCTTACTTGGATTTGACAACAACTCAGATTTCACAAAAGAGCAAGAGAATCTCAATGCAAATTCGGATTTTCACAATGAAAAACAAGAGAAACTCATTGTCAATTCAGATTTCACAATAAAACAGTAGAAACTCAAGGCCAAATTCGGATTGCACAATAATAAGAACAAGAGAAGTCAATTCCAATTTCGGATTTCACAACAAGAACAAGAGAAACCCAAGGCAAAATTCGGATTTCAAAACAAAACAGCAAGAGAAACTCAAAGACAATTCAGATTCCACAATTAGAACAAGAGAAAAACTCAAAGCCCTAATTCATGATTTCAGAAACGAAAAGAAAACAAAATAGGGGATTACAAAGGACCCTAATTCACGATTACAAAGGAATTGAAACTTTGTGTAGACTAGTTTCGGATTTCAAGGGATTTCACAAAAAAAAATAATGGAAACTTTGGAAATAAGGGAATGATTGAACAAGGAAACAATTGAAATAGGGAAATTAACTATAGTAGTTTCGGATTTCACAAGAAAAAAATAAACAAGGACAAAGAACTCAAACACGACTAGATGATGAATAATTTTTGTTTTGTTTTTTTTTTTTTTTGATTTCAGAATTGAAAAACGAATTGAATAGAAAACACAAATGAAAAAAAAAAGGATAGGCCAAACCGGATGATCCGAAGCTCTGATACCAACTGATACGAACCACACCAACACTGTGATGAAACCCGACACCAAATATGGCAGCCACCAAGAACACACGAAATTTGGAATGGTAAACCGCGACCCTATGCTTAGCAAAGCACGAACCTTGGTATGAGGAAGACGCCACAAACGGGGATGGGAATCCGTTTGATAAGTCGGATTGAACGCCACAAGGGATACCCTTGATAAGTTCGGATAGTCTCTTCAAGAACTCAAGAAGAAATAAACTCACAATTTCATTCAACATAATCCGCCCTTTCACATTGTTTTTGGCAGTCCTTATAAGGACGAAAATTACATGAAAACAAGACCCTTGGTCTTCCTAATGAAACCGAAAAATTAAGGGCAGCCCCTTTGTCTTCCTAATGAAAACCGAAATTAAAGACAAGCCTTTTGTCTTCCTCGTGAAAACCGAAATTAAAGACAAGAGGACTATTGGACTCACACAAGTCAAATGTTTGACTTATCACAAAATAAACAAAGACTAAAAAAGGTGATTAAAAATAAAAAGACTCATTACAAGAAGCTAAATATTGATCAAGCTCCTAAACTGGTGTCCTCATCATTCCTCCCCTCTTGACTTGGATCGACTGGAACTTGACTTGGATTTTGAGTCTTGGTGTCCTCATCACTACCTATCCCTAGTTCACCATGGGTTGACATTTCAATGGATTTTGTGTTGGGTTTACCTAGAAGTAAGCGTGGGAGGGATTCAATCTTTGTGGTTGTAGACAGATTTTCTAAGATGGCTCATTTTATTCCTTGTCATAAAACTGATGATGCCTCTAACGTTGCAGATTTGTTCTTTAGGGAGATTGTGTGATTACATGGTATGCCTAGAACAATTGTATCAGATAGGGATGCCAAGTTCTTAAGCTATTTTTGGAAAACATTGTGGGGAAAACTTGGGACAAAACTATTATTTTCTACTACTTGTCACCCTCAAACCGATGGTCAAACAGAAGTAGTTAATAGGACCCTATCCACCTTGTTGAGGGCTATCATAAGTAAAAACATTAAGACTTGGGAAGATTGTTTGCCACATGTTGAGTTTTCTTATAATCGTTCAATGCATTCTGCTACTAAATTTTCACCATTTGAAATTGTTTATGGTTTTAATCCTCTAACTCCTTTGGATTTATCACCTTTACCTGTTTCTGAGCATTTGAATTTAGATGGCGAGAAGAAGGCAGAATTTGTGAAGAAAATCCATGAGAGGGCGCGACTCAACATAGAGAGAAGGACTGAACAACACATTAAGCAAGCTAACAAGGGTCGTCATAAGCAGGTTTTTGAGCCCGGTGATTGGGTATGGTTACACATGAGGAAAGAGCGATTCCCAACACAAAGGCGTTCAAAATTGCTACCTCGAGGAGATGGTCCATTTCAAGTACTTGAAAGGATCAATGACAATGCCTACAGACTCGATTTACCAGGTGAGTATAATGTTAGTGCTACTTTTAATGTTTCTGATTTGAGTCCATTTGATGCAGGTGACGATTTGAGGTCAAATCCTTCTAAAGAGGGGGGGAATGATGAGGACACCAAGACCCAAGTATCAAGTCAAGTTCCAGTTGGTCCAGTGACGAGGGCACGAGCCAAGAGATTCAAGGAAGAACTTAACAGCCTAGTCCACAAAGTCCTAAAACAAGAGGAGACCGTGGTCAACATTGAAGGAGAACAAAGACTTGTCTTACTCATCAAAGTTGACTGAGTTTAGGAGCTTAATGAGTCTTTTTATTTTTAATCACGTTTTTTTTAGTCTTTGTTTATTTTGTGATAAGTCAAATATTTGACTTGTGTGAGTCCAATAGTCCTTTTGTCTTTAATTTTCGGTTTTCATGAGGAAAACAAAAGGCTTGTCTTTAATTTCGGTTTTCATTAGGAAGACAAAAGGGCTGTCCTTAATTTTTCGATTTCATTAGGAAGACCAAGGGTCTTGTTTTCATGTAATTTTCGTCCTTATAAGGACTGCCAAAACAATGTGAAAAATCAGATTATGTTGAATGAAATTGTGAGTTTATTTCTTCTTGAGTTCTTGAAGAAACTTTTGAACTTATCAAGGAGATTCCTTGTGGCGTTCATCCTGACTTATCAAACGGATTCCATCCCCGTTTGTGGCGTCTTCCTCATACCAAGGTTCATGCTTGGCTAAGCATTGGGTCGCGGTTCCATTCCAATCTCGTGTGTTCTTGGTGGCTGTTCCATATTTGGTGTCGGGTTTCGTCACACTTGTTGGCGTGGTTCGTATCATCATGGATAGTACATCAGATATATTCCTTTGACCGGGTCCTTGGTTCTTCCAACAGACTTTAATTAATAAAATATAAATGAATTTAAATTACAATAATATAGCTATTATTCCGGGATATCTGAGAGATTTTCGCGGCAGTTGAGAATGATTTGGGTTGAAGTTGTTATTGAGGACATAGGAAAGCACCTCTAGTTGGCAAAGCACACCTCTAGCACACCTCTGGTCGGTATAGGCAAAGCACTCCTCTAGTACACCTTTGGTCTAACATGACACATCTCTGGTCTAACATGACACATCTCTAGTCTAGCATGACACTTCTCTGGTCTAGCATGACACATCTCTGGTCTAGGAAAACATTTGACTGGTCGGCCAAAACACTTGACTGGTCGGCCAAAACACTTGACTGGTCGGCCAAAACAATTGACTGGTCAGCCAAAGCATTTGACTGGTCAGTCAAAACGTTTGACTGGTCAGTCAAAAATCTTTACCGGTCGGACAAAAATTCTACCTGGTTCGTCAAATCACCCCCAAACCAGATAAATAATTTTCATGACCAATAATATCACAACTCCGAAGAGCCAATACATTTATTGACTATTAATGTGCCATTTACTGACCATGCATTGCCACTTGTCACTTCTGATTGCCACGTCATCGAACAGAAATTTTGGGGATAACATTTGCCCCCCAAGTATATTGTATGATTTACTCGTATGATAAACTTTTTCTCTAGCAAAATATTTTTGAGGTCATCAAAAAGCTTCCATCCAGTCAGTAACTTTCACTTTTGTATTCTTCAAATTCCATTTTTTGATCTTGTTGTAGTACCCCATGTATAGGAAAACATGTTTGGTCCACATTTTTTAGTAAACTTGTGCTTGCTTAGCTGATTGGAAATGCCTATTTGGTCCTCGGGGACCAGAATAATTTCTTACCTGCTGACCCTTGGGTGCTTTGTTTCCTGCTGCTTGGACCCCCGCCTTGTGGGTTGGGAATGCCCTCTCCACTTGGGGCACATAACCTCCTCGGATAGCAGCCCTTGGCATGCTGGCTCCTCGGCACCAGGGCAGAGCTCCTCGAATGCGCGCCTCCCTTGGTGCACCTGGCTTCTCGGACGCGTGGCACAGCCGCTCGGATGCACACGTGCCAGCTCCTCGGATACACGGCAGTAGCTCCTCAGACGCACCTGTAACAGCTCCTCGGATGTGTGCCTGGCCGCTCGGGTGACTTCACACATTCGCTCGAATGATACGCCAGCTGTCCAGACACGCGCGCGCCATCCGATCGGCACCACTCCACATCTGCTCGGGTGATACGCCTAGCCGATCGGGTGCACACACATCTGCTCGGATGATACGCTAGCTGCCCAGACACGCGCGCGCCTTCCGATCGGACACATACACCCATCCGCTCGGGCATCATCCAGTCTACTCGGACCATCCGCTCGGATACATGGCCCTCTTAGCTCCTTGGGCTTGTACAAAACTTTATGGCTTATGCATACAGGCACCAAAAATTGATGATTATTGCTGTTGCTCTCATAAATTTTTATCTGGGTAGTAAAATATTTTACTGTAAAATATTTTCTGTTTGCATTTATTTGTTCGTGTTTGTTTGGTTCACTCCAGGGACTCATTGCTGTTAGTCATGCTCAACAATAGATTTTCCTACCCGACCAGTGATATATGCTCAGCTGACCAGGGAAGTTGTATCTGCTCTCCCTGATACGAACCACACCAACATTGCGATGAAACCCGACACCAAATATGGAATAGCCACCAAGAACATATGAGATTGGAATGGAACCGCGACCCAATGCTTAGCCAAGCACGAACCTTGGTATGAGGAAGACACCACAAACGGGGATGGAATCCGTTTGATAAGTCAGGATGAACGCCACAAGGAATCTCCTTGATAAGTTCAAAAGTTTCTTCAAGAACTCAAGAAGAAATAAACTCACAATTTCATTCAACTTAATCTGATTTTTCCAAATGTTTTCAAGGCCTTATATAGCCGAAAATTACATCAATACAAGCCCCTTTGTCTTCCTAAAAACCGAAAAATTAAAGACAAGCCTTTTGTCTTCCTAATGAAACCGAAAAATAAAGACAACCCTTTGTCTTCCTAATGAAAACCGAAATTTAAAGACAACCCTTTGTCTTCCTAATAAAAACCGAAAATTAAAGACAAAAAGGACTCTTGGACTCACACAAGTCAAATGTTTGACTTATCACAAAATAAACAAAGACTAAAAAACGTGATTAAAAATAAAAAGACTCATTACAAGAAGCTAAATATTGATCAAGCTCCTAAACTGGTGTCCTCATCATTCCTCCCCTCTTGACTTGGATCAACTGGAACTTGACTTGGATTTTGAGTCTTGGTGTCCTCATCATTCCCCCCCTCTTGAGAAAGATTTGACCTCAAATCGTCACCTGCATCAAAAGGACTCAAATCAGAAACATTAAAAGTAGCACTAACAGTATACTCACCTGGTAAATCGAGTCTGTAGGCATTGTCATTGATCTTTTCTAGCACTTGAAATGGCCCATCTCCTCGAGGTAGCAATTTGGAACGTCTTTGTGCTGGGAATCGCTCTTTCCTCATGTGTAACCATACCCAATCACCGGGATCAAAAACCTGCTTGTGACGACCCTTGTTAGCATCAAGTTGGTTAGTGTTTAAAAGAGCCTCCTTAACCTCACTTTTTTTTGCATAAAAATTACTTTGTTTTCTCTCTAATTTTCCCTCATTGATCGAACTCTTCTCTTTCTTTTCTCTCTCACTTGATTCGACCCTTTTCTCTCTTTGTCTCTCTTTTTTCTCACTCTCATTCATCTTTTCACTCTCCTTCTTTTGCTCACTCAATTTTTTTATATCACTCAATTTTTGCAACCTCACTTGGTCTTCATATACTTGCTTTGGCGTCAATGGAGCTAGCGTGATTGTTCGTTGATGGAACGTGAATGAGTACTTGTTGGTGAAGCCATCATGCTGGACTCGCCGATCAAATATCCAAGGCCTTCCTAGAAGGATGTGTCCAGCTTGCATGGGAACCACATCGCACAATACCTCATCCTCATACTTGCCAATTCGAAATGATACCAGCACCTGTTTTGTAACCCTCACTTCACCACTATCATTCAACCACTGCAACTTGTATGGACGAGGATGTTTAAGTGTTGGGAGCCCTAGCTTTTCAACCATGGAAGAACTAGCAACATTAGTGCAACTACCACCATCAATAATAACACTGCATACCTTGTCTTTCACATGCCTTATATTTTCGCATGAGTACTTAGTTTTCTAACTTAGAAATTCTAGACATTTCATAAGTCCCTGCTAAGTATACTTTCTCACACTCTTATTGCTCTAACATTTTATGAGCATAATGTAATATTGTCATACGAATATCTGCTTCTAACTTGAAATTTTAAAAAAATTCCAAGTTACTTAAGCTTTGTCAAACAAGTTAGCTTAATGACCTTTTTGGAGTTCGAAAACTTACAAGTCAGCCTAAAAATAGATATCTTAACTCATGCTCTTATTGCCTGTGTTAAATTATATACCAGTATACCCCATGTGCCCCTCAAGTGATCGAGGGTTGAAAGACTCTTAGTCACTTGCTACTTGACCGAATCTGTTAGAGCAGTTAATTACTCGTGAAACACATAGAATATATGGAAAATATTCGAGTATTTGAACACTGCTCGAACGTATCGACCAGTTGAACATTGTTTGATTTTACCGACCAGTTGAACATTATTCGGATAATTAACACACATGCACATTTGTAGCAAGAATCGACCACCCTGCGCGTAATCTCTTTTATTACTCGCAAATTAAAAAAGGACAATACGTGTCTAATAACGAGTCTTAAACAACAAAAATTGTTCAAAAATAGCTGACTGGTCAGCAAATAACCAGCTCATAAACAAAATTTAAATAACAAGTTAAACAACTTGAAATTAAACTACCACTCTGAAAGCGGTATTTAGTGATAATATATCCTCCGATGCTCGCCGCTCCATTGGTTTCTAATCCTAACACTCCTGCTCATGTCGAAGTCTCTCGGCATACCTCTCCCTTGCTTTGTTGCTATCCTCAGCCAAGTGTGCACCTCCACATATAGTGTCTAAGGTAAAGTCCACAATCCCCGGGTTGCAAGGGTGGAGATCTCTATCGTTTGAACCCAAGATTGATGCTGCCTCCTTCTCCTTGGGGTGTCTCTACCCGGTACTTTCTCAACTTGCCCGACCAAAGAAGAAATTATATCTCGTCCTTGAGGTGATTGCATTCATTCTTATCGTGACCATAATCTCCATGGAAACGACAAAACTTATTCATGTCTCTCTTCCTCATCTCTTTCCTGATGGGTGGAGGTTTCTTGTATGGAACCTCTTCATGACTAGCAAGATATATTTCTGCTCGGCTGGCCGAGAGAGTGGTGTAATTAGTGAACTGAGGCTCATACTTGGCTGGCTTTTCATTTGAACTCAACTTTGCTTTCTTTTCTTCATGATGGTCAGACCCGTTATTCCCACGTTTCTTACGACCACTTTGTCCATTTCCACCATTCTTAGGAGGATCAATTGATCCGCCCGGATTGTTTAGGTCTTTCTCTCCTTTCTCAATTGTGTCATCCAATTTCATATATTTGTCCGTGATACGAACCACACCAACGATTGTGGTGAAACCCGACACCAAATATGGCAGCCACCAAGAACACACGAAATGGGAATGAAGAACCGCGACCCAATGCTTAGCCAAGCACGAACCTTGGTATGAGGAAGACGCCACAAACGGGGATGGGAATCCATTTGATAAGTCAGGTTGAACGCCACAAGGAACCCCTTGATAAGTTCTAATAGTTTCTTCAAGAACTCAAGAAGAAAAACTCACAAATTTCATTTCATCACAATCTGATTTTTCCAAATGTTTTCAAGGCCTAATATAGGCGAAAATTACATCAAGACAAGCCCCTTTGTCTTCCTAAAGCAAAACCGAAATTTAAAAAAACAAGCCTTTTGTCTTCCTAATGAAAACCGAAATTTAAAAAAACAAGCCTTTTGTCTTCCTAATGAAAACCGAAATTAAAGACAAAAGGACTCTTGGACTCACACAAGTCAAGTGTTTGACTTTTCACAAAATAAACAAAGACTAAATAAAAAATACAAGATGACAAAATACAATAAGACTCATCAAGCTCCTAAACTAAGTCTTTTGGCTCGCGCCCTCGTCACCAGACCAACTGGAACTAGACTTGGATCTTTAGTCTTGGTGTCCTCATCATTCCCCCCCTCTTGAGAAGGATTTGTCCTCAAATCTTCACCTGCATCAAAAGGACTCAAATCAGAAACATTAAAAGTAGCACTAACAGTATACTCACCTGGTAAATCGAGTCTGTAGGCATTATCATTGATCCTTTCTAGCACTTGAAACGGACCATCTCCTCGAGGTAGCAATTTGGAACGTCTTTGTGCTGGGAATCGCTCTTTCCTCATGTGTACACATACCCAATCACCGGGGTCAAAAACCTGCTTGTGACGACCTTTGTGAGCATCAATTTGGTTAGTGTTTAAAAGAGCCTCCTTAACCTCACTTTTTTTTGCATAAAAATTATTTTGTTTTCTCTCTATTTTTCCCTCATTGATCGAACTCTTCTCTTTCTTTTCTCGCTCACTTGATTCAACCCTTTTCTCTCTTTGTCTCTCTTTTTTCTCACTCTCATTCATCTTTTCACTCTCCTTCTTTTGCTCACTCAATTTTTTTTTATCACTCAATTTTTGCAACCTCACTTGGTCTTCATATACTTGCTTTGGTGTCAATGGAGCTAGAGTGATTGTTCGTTGATGGAACGTGAATGAGTACTTGTTGGTGAAGCCATCATACTGGACTCGCCGATCAAATATCCAAGGCCTTCCTAGAAGGAGGTGTCCAGCTTGCATGGGAACCACATCGCACAATACCTCATCCTCATACTTGCCAATTCGAAATGATACCAGCACCTGTTTTGTAACCCTCACTTCACCACTATCATTCAACCACTGCAACTTGTATGGACAAGGATGTCTAAGCGTTGGGAGCCCCAGCTTGGCAACCATGGAAGAACTAGCAACGTTAGTGCAACTACCACCATCAATAATAACACTGCATACCTTGTCTTTCACATGACAACGAGTGTGAAAGATGTTCTCTCGCTGCACCTCTTCTTCCTCTTCTTTTGCTTGCAAGTTTAAGGCTCGTCTTGTGACTAGTGCAAGCATTTCACCAGATTCTGCCCCAAACTCCTCATCACCCATAGAAGCGTCCTCCAATGGTGGCATGTCATCAAGATCATCTTCCTCTTCGGAATCTATCTCCCCATTATCCCGAATTACCATAACTCGCTTGTTTGGACATTGGCTAGCTATGTGTCCTCGCCCCTGACATTTGA
Source organism: Humulus lupulus (assembly GCF_963169125.1). Classification (NCBI taxonomy): domain Eukaryota; kingdom Viridiplantae; phylum Streptophyta; class Magnoliopsida; order Rosales; family Cannabaceae; genus Humulus; species Humulus lupulus. The sequence goes on from NC_084796.1 coordinate 146,737,043, forward strand.
AGCATTTTATCTCACTAGAATGGGACGAAGTAGGGGCTGTTTTACCTTGAGGGGTCGTGGCTGGTTTTGGTGTAAAGGATGAAGTAGGTTGGTCTTCTTCCTTCTTTGGATAGTTCGACTGCCAAGGTGTTGCACTTGAATGGTGTGGGCTCGGTCTTGGCTTTGAACTTGTACTACCCCTCTTGAGCTGCCTCTCAACTTTGATTGCCATATGCACCAAATCTTCCAATTCCACATAATGGTGTAGCTCAATTGGATTAGCAATCTCTCGGTTCAACCCATTCAAAAACCTTGCCATGGTTGCCTCCCGATCCTCTTCAACATTGGCTCTAATCATAGCCATCTCCATCTCCTTGTAATACTCATCAACACTCTTGGAACCTTGACGAAGGCCCTGCAACTTAAGGTATAGATCTCGATAATAATGAGGTGGTACAAACCGTCGCCTCATCACCCTCTTCATTGCCTCCCATGTGTCAATAGGTCGATCTCCACTCCGCCTCCTGTTGATGCACAACTGATCCCACCAAACAATAGCATAATCAGTAAACTCAATGGCAGCTAGTTTTACCTTCTTCATGTCGGAGTAGTTGTGACAATCAAAAACTAACTCCATCTTCTTTTCCCACTCAAGGTATGCCTCAGGATCGCTCTTCCCCTGAAATGCTGGAATTCTCATCTTTATATTTCCTAAATAATCATCTACCAGGTTCCTAGCTTCTCTATCCCGACCATACCTCCTATGGTTACCCGCCAACATCCTATCAAACTCTTCATCAGAAACTAACCCTTCCAAATCCCCTTCATTCTCATCCTCCCTTTGGTACACCCTATTCCTCTGTGGCCTCCGTTGTGTTTCTTCTTCTACCCTATCCAACCTCTCATGTATTTGCTCACACTCCACCCTCATCATCCTTCGCATCTCCCAAATTAGTGCTTGCATTTGCAGATTCGGAACTTCAAGTGGTGGAATATCATTGCTTGCATTTTTCTCTGGATTTTGTGCCATGATGGAAATCTTCAAAATAAGGTTAGAATAATATGGAGAAAAGACCTCACCACACTCCCTCACGTGTTTCGCTCAAATAATATTTTCACTCAAATCCCCTCGTGTTTCACTCAATTTCAATGGCTTTTACCCTCAAATAGGCTCACACCTCTGCCTTTTTCCACTCGTATTCTTCTTTAAGTTCTTTCAAAACTAATCCAACGGTAATATGGAGTATTCAAGCAGCAAATCCAACCAAACAAACCAAACGAACACCGACGAAAATTGGTGAAAAATGACGAAAAAATGATGATTTTTGGAACACTTCTAGACCATAAGGAACAAGAATAGATCAAAAATTTTTAGGAGGGGTTTCCAGACTTTTTTTTTTTAGAGTTCGGATCCCCTTGAAATTAAGAACACCAAAGAACCACTCCGAAAACCAAGCAAACTGTGGTGCTATAACAGATTCAAGAACAATCCCAATAACAGAAAACGATTATTCCCAAAATCTAATCTGTGATTCAACCAATAAAATCAAAACCAAACTAATTTGTGGCACTATAACAGTCTCGGATTCCACAACAAATAAAGGAACCAATTGAAACCAGGGACACAATTGAAACAAGGGAATTATCAATACCAATTTCGGATTTCATAACAAGAACATGAGAAACCCAAGGCAAAATTCGGATTTAACAATAAGAATAAGAGAAACTCAAGCCCAACTCAGATTTCACCATAAGAACAAGAGAAATCTCAAACCCAATTTCAGATTTTACAATAAGAACAAGAGAAACTCAATCCCAATTTCAGATTTCACAATAAGAATAAGAGAATCTCAATCCCAATTTCGGATTTCACAATAAGAATAAGAGAACCTCAATCCCAATTTCAGATTTCACAATAAGAATAAGAGAAAACTCAATGCCAATTCGGATTGCACAATAAGAACAAGAGAAACCCAAAAGCACATTCGGATTTAACAACAAAACAAGAGGACTCAATGAAAATTCGGTTTTCACAATTAAGAACCCTAATTCAAGATTTTCATAAACGAAAAGAAAACAAAATAGGGGAAATTTCAGAAACCCTAATTCAATTGCAATATTTGAACAAAGAAACGAAATGGAAAAAAACAAGAAGAAGAAAAAAAAAAGATAGGCAAACCGTATGAACCTAGGCTCGGATTTCAAACAAGGAAACAATTGAAATAAGGAAAACAACAAGCTCTAGAATAGTTTCAGATTTCACAAGGAAACAAGGACAAAGAAATCAAAACACGAGTAGATGATGAAATTTTTTTTATTTTTTTTTCTAATATAAAAACACGAATTGAAAGAAAAACACAAAGTAAAGGATAGGCCAAACCGGATGATCCTAAGCTCTGATACCAACTGATACGAACCACGCCAACAAGTGTGACGAAACCCGACACCAAATATGGAACAGCCACCAAGAACACACGAGATTGGAATGGAACCGCGACCCAATGCTTAGCCAAGCACGAACCTTGGTATGAGGAAGACGCCACAAACGGGGATGGAATCCGTTTGATAAGTCAGGATGAACGCCACAAGGAATCTCCTTGATAAGTTCAAAAGTTTCTTCAAGAACTCAAGAAGAAATAAACTCACAATTTCATTCAACATCATCTGCTTTTTCCAAATGTTTTCAAGGCCTTATATAGCCGAAAATTACATCAATACAAGCCCCTTTGTCTTCCTAAAAACCGAAATATTAAAGACAAGCCTTTTGTCTTCCTAATGAAACCGAAAAATAAAGACAACCCTTTGTCTTCCTAATGAAAACTGAAATTTAAAGACAACCCTTTGTCTTCCTAATAAAAACCGAAAATTAAAGACAAAAAGGACTCTTGGACTCACACAAGTCAAGTGTTTGACTTTTCACAAAAAAAAAAACAAAGACTAAATAAAAAATACAAGATGACAAAACGCAAAAGACTCATCAAGCTCCTAAACTGAGTCTTTTGGCTCGCGCCCTCGTCACCAGACCAACTGGAACTAGACTTGGATCTTTAGTCTTGGTGTCTTCATCAATGGCTCCCACCTGTTCCCAACTTCTACTGGTTTTATAACTGGTGCCACTACAGGTGGCACAATAGGTGCAGCACTCCCTGCTGGAACCTGCTGTTGTAGAAGACGAATCTGCTCATCTTGGCTCTGAAGGCTCGCTTGCATCTCTGCCATAATCTGTTGCCAGTTCTCAGGGACTGGTGGTGGAATCTGGCCTTGGTCATCACCTCCGGTCCTAGACCTAGTGTCGGCTAATCGCTTAGATGTTCTTGGACGCATAGCTATCCAAGTCAATCTGTAATCAACGACTTGGCAATTAGACCATGATGACAGGGTAAAAGCTTTTCCAAAAATCCACCAATGGAACATAATCAATCACAAACAATCCAAATATGGGAATTCATCCATACATTCACCCATATAAACAACATATGTAGTCAATCATTCAGATATTCATTTACATGCATAGCAATGCTAATAAGCATGCCTCATTTTATCACACAGCAGTCAAGGGCCAGGCCTTATCAATATCTCATGCTTCTTACTAATCCAACAGATAGCAACAATCGTAATTCTTTCCAAGCACACAAACATATAAGCACATATACACATTACCGAACCCTGAATCAAGCTTGTCTCTAGCAGCGAGTGTACATGTCCAGTCGGTCTTCAGGAACCCTTAAACCTAGGATGCTTTGATACCAAGTTATAACGCCCTGGATAGCCAAGATCGTTACACTGTATATTTATAAAGTTGCAGGACTTGTTAATCAAGCCATTAAGTTGAAAACGTGTCATTAACGCCGCTCATGAACTAGGGTTTAAAAAGGTTTTGGTCATAAAAGACACAGTTTATAAAATTAAACATTTTTGTACAAGGGATCCCAAAAGAAACAACGTTTGAATGTTAGTTTACAAAATTCCAAGGTATAAACTGCAGTTGGCCACTCTAAGGGCAAAATAGGCATTTATGATCCTCCTGCTCCTGTCCTTTCCTCAACCGTGGCAGCTGAGCAGCTAGTCATGTACATTCTGCCTTCAGAGCTCTCCGATCAGGGCTGGTTAAGCTTACCCTTGCCCTTACCCGCACCATGTAGCATCCGTGAGCCAAGGCCCAGCAAGAAAACATAACATCATAGCACAAGCACTGATGATAATCATATAACTCTTAAAGTATGTTTATACATTTAGCAATCCCTAAAAATCACATAATTCATAGACATACTCATGTTTCCATAAGCTAATACTTAGCCACTTAGCAACTCATATACAGCAGTTAACAATGACAATCATATCACACAATAATTAGGGTCGACGCCCTTAGGTCGCACCCTCTGTTTACCCCCACTGACTCTGGTTCGCTTAAACCGAGCTCAATGAATATTAAGCTGTCCTCAGCTACCAGTGGCTGAGCCGCGCCCTATGCGCCAATGTAAACCCCAACACTCTTAGACCGTTGTTTTAATATTCTTGATGAGGACACCAAGACTAAAGATCCAAGTCAAGTTCCAGTTGATCCAAGTCAAGAGGGGGGGGAATGATGAGGACACCAGTTTAGGAGCTTGATCAATATTTAGCTTCTTGTAATGATTCTTATTGGATTTTGGCATCTTGTATTTTTATTTTAATCAGTCACTTAATCACGTTTTATTTAGTCTTTGTTTTTTTTTTGTGAAAGTCAAACATTTGACTTGTGAGAGTCCAAGAGTCTTTCTATTTTTTGATTGTTAGGGTTTTCATTAGGAAGACAAAGGGGCTTTTCTTTCATGTAATTTCGGCCATATTAGGGCTTGTAAAACGTTTGGGAAATTCAGAATATGATGAAATGAAATTTGTGAGTTTTTCTTCTTGAGTTCTTGAAGAAACTATTAGAACTTATCAAGGGGTTCCTTGTGGCGTTCAACCTGACTTATCAAATGGATTCCCATCCCCGTTTGTGGCGTCTTCCTTATACCAAGGTTCGTGCTTGGCTAAGCATTGGTTAGTGGTTCATCATACCAGATTCGTGTGTTCTTGGTGGCTGCCATATTTGGTGTCGAGTTTCACCACAATCGCTTGTGTGGTTCGTATCAGTTGGTATCAGAGCTTAGGGTCATCCGGTTTGGCCTATCCTTTCCTTTGTGTTTTTCTTTCAATTCTTGTTTCTATATTAGGAAAAAAAAAATTCATCATCTAGTCGTGTTTTGATTTCTTTGTCTTTGTTTCCTTGTGAAATCTGAAACTATTCTAGATCTTGTTAATTTCCTTATTTCATTTGTTTCCTTGTTTTTCCTTTTTTTTGTTTCATTGTTCAAATCGTGCAATTGAATTAGGATTTTTGAAATTTCCCCTAATTTGTTTTCTTTTTGTTTCTGAATTCGTGAATTAAGGTTCTTATTGTAAAAACAGAATTTTCATAGAGTTCCTCTTGTTTTGTTGTGAAATCCGAATGTGCTTTGGGTTTCTCTTGTTCTAATTGTGGAATCTGAATTTGCATTGGTTTTTTTTCTAGTTCATATTGTGAAATCCGAATTTTCATTGAGTTTCTCTTGCTTTTCTTTTGAAATCCGAATTTTGCCTTGGGTTTCTCTTGTTCTTGTTGTGAAATCCGAATTGGGATTTGGGTTCTCTTGTTCTTATTGTGAAATCCGAAATTGGGATTGAGTTCTCTTTTTCTTATTGTGAAATCCGAAATTGGGATTGAGTTCTCTTGTTCTTATTGTGAAATCCGAAATTGGGATTGAGTTCTCTTTTTCTTATTGTGAAATCCAAAATTGGGATTGAGTTTGTTCTTGTTGTGAAATATCTGAATTTTGCATGAGTTACTCTTGTTCTTTTGTGCAATCCGAGTTGTATTGCTTTCAAATCGTTGTAGTTCCACCAATTCTGATTCTTCTTGTGTCTTGTACCTGCATTTGAGAAAAAAACAGAAAGAAAGAAAGAAGAAGAAAAAACCAAGAGGATCCGAACCAAAAAAAAAAAGTCTGGAAACCTCTCTTAAAATTTTTTGTTCTATTCTTGTTCCCTAAGGTCTAGAGGCCTTTTGGCCAAAACCCCACACAAGTGTTCCAAAAATCATCATTTTTTCACCAGTTTTCGTCAGTGTTCGTTTGGTTTGTTTGGTTGGATTTACTGCTTGAATACTCCATATTACCGTTGGATTAGTTTTGAAAGAACTTAAAGAAGAATACGAGTGGAAAAAGGCAGAGGTGTGAGCCAATTTGAGGGTAAAAGCCATTGAAATTCAGTGAAACACGAGGGGATTTGAGTGAAAATATTGTTCGAGTGAGACATGTGAGGGAGTGTGGTGAGGTCTTTTCTCCATATTATTCTAACCTTATTTTGAAGATTTCCATCATGGCACAAAATCCAGAGAAAAATGCAAGCAATGATATTTCGCCACCTGAGGTTCCGAATCTACAAATGCAAGCATTAATTGGGGAGATGCGAAGGATGATGAGGGCAGAATGTGAACAAATACATGAGAGGTTAGATAGGGTAGAAGAGGGAACGCAATGGAGGGCTCGGAGGAATAGGGTGCAACAACGGGATGTTGAGGGTGAAAGAGAGTTTGAAGGGGGAGATTTAGAGGAAGAGTATGATAGGATGTCAGAGGGTAATTATAGGAGGTATGGCTGAGAAAGAGAAGGTAGGAACTGGGTAGATAATAATTTGGGAAATATCAAAATGAGAATTCCCGCATTTCAAGGGAAGAGGGATCCCGAGGCATACATTGAGTGGGAAAAGAAGATGGAGTTGGTTTTTTATTGTCACAACTACTCTGAAGTGAAGAAGGTAAAACTTGCTGCAATTGAATTTACTGATTATGCTGTTGTTTGGTGGGATCTGTTGTGCATCAACAGGAGTCGAAATGGAGATCGTCCAATTGAGACTTGGGATGGTATGAAGAGGGTGATGAGGCGACGTTTTGTACCAGCTCATTACTATAGGTATCTATACCTTAAGTTGCAGGTTCTTCGTCAAGGTTCCAAGAGTGTTGATGAGTATTATAAAGAGATGGAGATGGCTATGATTAGAGCCAATGTGGAAGAGGATCGGGACGCGACAATGGCAAGGTTTTTGAATGGGTTGAACCGAGAGATTGCTAATCCGATTGAGCTACACCATTATGTGGAATTAGAAGATTTGGTGCATATGGCAATCAAAGTTGAGAGGCAGCTCAATAGGGGTAGTACAAGTTCAAATCCGAGACAAATCCCACAAAATTCAAGTGCAACACCTTGGCGGTCGAACTATCCAAAGAAGGAAGAAAACCCTTTCACGCCCAAGCCTAAAACCAAGCCAAAACCAGCCACCACAACCACAGCCTCTCAAGGTAAAACAACCCCTACTTCATCATATTCTAGTGAGATAAAGTGTTTCAAATGTCAAGGGCGAGGACACATAGCTAGCCAATGTCCAAACAAGAGAGTTATGTTGATTCGAGAAAATGGCGAGGTAGATTCTGAAGATGAAGATGATCTTGCTGACATGCCACCATTGGAAGATGCTTCTATCGATGATGAGGAGTTTGGGGCAGAATCTGGTGAGATGCTTGCACTAGTCACACGACGAGCCTTAAATTTGCAAGCAAAAGAAGAGGAAGAAGAGGTGCAGCGGGAGAACATCTTTCACACTCGTTGTCATGTGAAAGACAAGGTATGTAGTGTGATTATTGATGGAGGTAGTTGCACTAACGTTGCTAGTTCTTCCATGGTTGAAAAGCTGGGGCTCTCAACGCTTAGACATCCTTGTCCATACAAGTTGCAGTGGTTGAATGATAGTGGTGAAGTGAGGGTTACAAAACAGGTTCTGGTATCATTTCGAATTGGCAAATATGAGGATGAGGTATTGTGCGATGTGAGCAAAAGAAGGAGAGTGAAAAGATGAATGAGAGTGAGAAAAAAGAGAGACAAAGAGAGAAAAGGGTCGAATCAAGTGAGAGAGAAAAGAAAGAGAAGAGTTCGATCAATGAGGGAAAATTAGAGAGAAAACAAAATAATTTTTATGCAAAAAAAAGTGAGGTTAAGCGAGCATTGCGTACAAAACAGCCAATGATTTTACTCATGTGCAAGGAGGCTCTTTTAAACACTAACCAACTTGATGCTAACAAGGGTTGTCACAAGCAGGTTTTTGAGCCCGGTGATTGGGTATGGTTACACATGAGGAAAGAGCGATTCCCAGCACAAAGACATTCCAAATTGCTACCTCGAGGAGATGGGCCATTTCAAGTGCTTGAAAGGATCAATGACAATGCCTACAGACTAGATTTACCAGGTGAGTATACTGTTAGTGCTACTTATAATGTTTCTGATTGAGTCCTTTTGATGCAGGTGACGATTTGAGGTCAAATCTTTCTCAAGAGGGGGGAATGATGAGGACACCAAGACTAAAGATCCAAGTCAAGTTCCAGTTGATCCAAGTCAAGAGGGGGGGAATGATGAGGACACCAGTTTAGGAGCTTGATCAATATTTAGCTTCTTGTAATGAGTCTTATTGGATTTTGGCATCTTGTATTTTTATTTTAATCAGTCACTTAATCACGTTTTATTTAGTCTTTGTTTTTTTTATGAAAGTCAAACATTTGACTTGTGAGAGTCCAAGAGTCTTTCTATTTTGTGATTGTTAGGGTTTTCATTAGGAAGACAAAGGGGCTTTTCTTTCATGTAATTTCGGCCATATTAGGGCTTGTAAAATGTTTGGGAAATTCAGAATATGATGAAATGAAATTTGTGAGTTTTTCTTCTTGAGTTCTTGAAGAAACTATTAGAACTTATCAAGGGGTTCCTTGTGGCGTTCAATCTGACTTATCAAACGGATTCCCATCCCCGTTTGTGGCGTCTTCCTTATACCAAGGTTCGTGCTTGGCTAAGCATTGGTTCGCGAATCATCATACCAGATTCGTGTGTTCTTGCTGGCTGCCATATTTGGTGTCGGGTTTCACCACAATCGTTGGTGTGGTTCGTATCAATTCTCATGGCATAATACCAACTTTCATAATGCGTACAAGAATAAGGAAACCTTAGTCCCATTATTAATTCCCAACCGGATGCAGTTTTCTTACCTTTGATTTCCAAATGCTTAGATAACAAGAGATGCCCCCTGAGCACGATCTGTTTCCCGAGCCCTAGCTTTTACCTAGTCACAACCAAGATAAGAAATTCCATTAACAATTGTAAAAAGGTTTCCGATTAAAGTTCTAGCTTCCGAGACATCGAATTCCACCAAACACGGTAGTAGAATCGATCTCGAGCATCCTAGACTAGGTTCCTGCACTTAAACCCTCCAAAAGGCTAAATGTTCCCTTAAGGGTCGCGGCCCTCGAGACCCATGATGCGGCCCGCCCCCTGAAACAAAGGCTAGGCCTCCCTGAACACATACATGCGCCGCGGCCCTGCCCTTTGGCGCCGCAGCGCTCCTTCACCTCAGAGCCTTCCTGGCTCTTCCTTGCTCCGTAGGGTCGTGACACTCTAGAAAAAAGCCGCGGCCCAGCCCCTCGAACCCAGAAAAACCTCCATTTTTAACTCAAAACCATCCAAAACCATCCCAATTCCACAACTCAATTACCACAAAACTTCTAACATGTTTCCAGCAACATAATCAAGCAAAAACTTAGCCTAGAAACTCATCAAAATCCCACTCCATAACATCAAAAACAGTCAATAAAACACCAAGATTCAGACATTAGATCATAAATTCGAGCTTACCTTCACTGAAGAACCAATTCTCTAAGAAATTTCTGAGCTAACCCCCAAGTTCCTAGCTTCAATTCAGTCTTCAATTCATTCTTCAATTTCAAAACCCAAAAACCTCTTAGAACTTAATCAAAACCATAGAATTTAAATAACCAAGAGTGTGATTCAAGTCTTACCTCAATCCTGGTTGAACTCCTTAGTTAAATACTAAGTTAATCTTCCAAAACTTCAGCTCAAATCACTGAGTTCCCTGCCAAATTTCCTTAGTTTTTTAGTAGTTTCCCTTGAGAGAAAAAGAGAGGAAAGGAAAGTGACAAGCTGAAAGAAGGAGAGGGTCGGTTTGGGTATCTTCCAGTGTTTTCTAAGTTTTAACTTAGTCTATCTTTAGTTGATTAAGTCGATCCCGAGGCTCATTGATGAGAACACCAAGACTAAAGATCCAAGTCTAGTTCCAGTTGGTCTGGTGACGAGGGCGCGAGCCAAAAGACTCAGTTTAGGAGCTTGATGAGTCTTATTGTATTTTGTCATCTTGTATTTTTTATTTAGTCTTTGTTTATTTTGTGAAAAGTCAAACACTTGACTTGTGTGAGTCCAAGAGTCCTCTTGTCTTTAATTTTCGGTTTTCATTAGGAAGACAAAAAGGCTTGTCTTTAATTTTCGATTTTCATTAGGAAGACAAAGGGGCTTGTCTTGATGTAGTTTTCGGCTATATATAGGCCTTGTAACGTTTGGGAAAGGCAGATTTTGATGAAATGAAAATTGAGAGGTTTTCTTCTTGAGTTCTTGAAGAGACTATTCGAACTTATCAAGGGTATTCCTTGTGGCGTTCAATCCGACTTATCAAACGGATTCCCATCCCCGTTTGTGGCGTCTTCCTCATACCAAGGTTCGTGCTTGGCTAAGCATTGGGTCGCGGTTCTTCATTCCCATTTCGTGTGTTCTTGGTGGCTGCCATATTTGGTGTCGGGTTTCACCACAATCGTTGGTGTGGTTCGTATCAGTTGGTATCAGAGATTAGGATCATCCGGTTTGGCCTATCCTTTCCTTTGTGTTTTTTTTTTCTATTCAATTCGTGTTCTTATATTAGGGTTTCTAAAAAGAAAAATAATAATTCGTGTTCCTATTTTCAATTCGTGTTCAGCTAGTCGTGTTTTTTTTTTCTATTCTCGAGCTTGTTAATTTCCTAGTTTCAATTGTTTCCTTGTTTCCCTTATTTGTTGCCAAAGTTTCAATTGTTTCCTTGTGTCTATTGGTTTCTTTATTTGTTGTGAAATCCGAGCCACAAATCTTGTTTCAATTGTTTCCTTGTGTCAATTGGTTCCTTTATTTGTTGTGAAATCCGAGACTGTTATAGTGCCACAAACTATTTTGGTTTTGTTCTTATTGGTTGAATCACAGATTTGTGTTGGGGCTTTTGGTTATTCTGTTATTGGTTGAATCACAGATTGGTTTTTGGGAATATTGGTGTGTTCTTGAATCTGTTATAGTACCATAGATTGCTTGGTTTTCAGGTTGGTTCTTTGGTGTTCAAAATTTTTCTTTTCTGATTATCTAGTTTCTCAAAAAAAAAAAAAGGAAGAAAGAAAAGGAAATTTCAAGGGGATCCAAGACCAAAAAAAAAAAAAAAAAAAAGAGTCTGGAAACCTCTCTTAAAAAAATTTTGTTCTACTCTTGTTCCTTATGGTCTAGAGGCCTTTTGGCCAAAACCCCACACAAGTGTTCCAAAAATCGTCATTTTTCGTCATTTTTCATCAGTTTTTCTATGTTCGTTTGGTTTGTTCTCGTTTGATTTGCTACTTGAATCCTCCATGATATTGTGTGATTAGTTTTGAAAGAACTTTAAGAAGAATACGAGTGGAAAAAGGCAGAGGTGTGAGCCTATTTGAGGGTAAAAGCCATTGAAATTGAGTGAAACAAGAGGGGATTTGGGTGAAAATATTGTTCGAGCAAAACACGTGAGGGAGTGTGGTGAGGTCTTTTCTCCATATTATTCTAACCTTATTTTGCAGATTTCCATCATGGCACAAAATCCAAACAATGATATTCCGCCACCTGAGGTTCCGAATCTACAAATGCAAGCATTAATCGGGGAGATGCGAAGGATGATGAGGGCGGAGTGTGAGCAGATACATGAGAGGTTGGATAGGGTAGAAGAGGGAACACAACGGAGGCCACGGAGGAATAGGGTGTACCAAAGGGAGGATGAGAATGAAGGGGATTTGGAAGGGGTAGTTTCTGATGAAGAGTTTGATAGGATGTCGGCGGGTAACCATAGGAGGTATGGTCGGGATAGAGAAGCTAGGAACCAGGTAGATAATTATTTAGGAAATATCAAGATGAGAATTCCAGCATTTCAGGGGAAGAGCGATCCTGAAGCATACCTTGAGTGGGAGAAGAAGATGGAATTGGTTTTCGATTGTCACAACTACTCTGACATGAAGAAGGTAAAACTAGCTGCCATTGAATTTACTGATTATGCTGTTGTTTGGTGGGATCAGTTGTGCATCAACAGGAGGCGAAATGGAGATCATGCCATTGACACTTGGGAGGCTATGAAGAGGGTGATGAGGCGACGGTTTGTACCACCTCATTATTATCGAGATATGTACCTTAAGTTGCAAGGTCTTCGTCAGGGGTACAAAAGTGTTGATGACTATTACAAAGAGATGGAGATGGCTATGATTAGAGCCAATGTTGAAGAGGATCGGGAGGCAACCATGGCAAGGTTTTTGAATGGGTTGAATCGAGAGATTGCTAATCCAATTGAGCTACACCATTATGTGGAATTGGAGGATATGGTGCATATGGCAATCAAAGTTGAGAGGCTGCTCAAGAAGGGTAGTACAAGTTCAAGGCCAAGACCGAGCCCACACAATACAAGTACAACACCTTGGAGGACGAACTATCCAAAGAAAGAAGACCAACCTACTTCATCCTTTACACCAAAACCAGCCACGATCCCTCAAGGTAAAACAGCCCCTACTTCGTCCCGTTCTAGTGAGATAAAGTGTTTCAAATGTCAGGGGCGAGGACACATAGCTAGCCACTTCGTCCCGTTCTAGTGAGATAAAGTGTTTCAAATGTCAGGGGCGAGGACACATAGCTAGCCAATGTCCAAACAAGAGAGTTATGGTGATTCGAGAAAGTGGCGAGCTCGATTCTGAAGATGAAGATGATCTTGCTGACATGCCACCATTGGAAGATGCTTCTATCGATGATGAGGAGTTTGGGGCAGAATCTGGTGAGATGCTTGCACTAGTCACACGACGAGCCTTAAATTTGCAAGCAAAAGAAGAGGAAGAAGAGGTGCAGCGGGAGAACATCTTTCACACTCGTTGTCATGTGAAAGACAAGGTATGTAGTGTGATTATTGATGGAGGTAGTTGCACTAACGTTGCTAGTTCTTCCATGGTTGAAAAGCTGGGGCTCTCAACGCTTAGACATCCTTGTCCATACAAGTTGCAGTGGTTGAATGATAGTGGTGAAGTGAGGGTTACAAAACAGGTTCTGGTATCATTTCGAATTGGCAAATATGAGGATGAGGTATTGTGCGATGTGGTTCCAATGCAAGCTGGACACCTCCTTCTAGGAAGGCCTTGGCAATTTGATCGGCGAGTGCAGCATGATGGCTTCACCAACAAGTACTCATTCACGTTCCGTCAACGAACAATCACTCTAGCTCCATTGATGCCGAAGCAAGTATATGTAGACCAAGTGAGGTTGCAAAAATTGAGTGATCAAAAAAAATTGTGTGAGCAAAAGAAGGAGAGTGAAAAGATGAATGAGAGTGAGAAAAAAGAGAGACAAAGAGAGAAAAGGGTCGAATCAAGTGAGAGAGAAAAGAAAGAGAAGAGTTCGATCAATGAGGGAAAATTAGAGAGAAAACAAAATAATTTTTATGCAAAAAAAAGTGAGGTTAAGGAGGCTCTTTTAAACACTAACCAACTTGATTCTAACAAGGGTCGTCACAAGCAGGTTTTTGACCCCGGTGATTGGGTATGGGTACACATGAGGAAAGAGCGATTCCCAGCACAAAGACATTCCAAATTGCTACCTCGAGGAGATGGTCCATTTCAAGTGCTAGAAAGGATCAATGGCAATGCCTACAGACTCTATTTACCAGGTGAGTATACTGTTAGTGCTACTTTTAATGTTTCTAATTTGAGTCCTTTTGATGCAGGTGAAGATTTGAGGACAGATCCTTCTCAAGAGGGGGGGAATGATGAGGACACCAAGACTAAAGATCCAAGTCTAGTTCCAGTTGGTCTGGTGACGAGGGCGCGAGCCAAAAGACTCAGTTTAGGAGCTTGATGAGTCTTATTGTATTTTGTCATCTTGTATTTTTTATTTAGTCTTTGTTTATTTTGTGAAAAGTCAAACACTTGACTTGTGTGAGTCCAAGAGTCCTCTTGTCTTTAATTTTCAGTTTTTATTAGGAAGACAAAGGGGCTTGTCTTGATGTAGTTTTCGGCTATATATAGGCCTTGTAAACGTTTGGGAAAGGCATATTTTGATGAAATGAAAATTGAGAGGTTTTCTTCTTGAGTTCTTGAAGAGACTATTCGAACTTATCAAGGGTATTCCTTGTGGCGTTCAATCCGACTTATCAAACGGATTCCCATCCCCGTTTGTGGCGTCTTCCTCATACCAAGGTTCGTTCGTGCTTGGCTAAGCATTGGGTCGCGGTTCTTCATTCCCATTTCGTGTGTTCTTGGTGGCTGCCATATTTGGTGTCGGGTTTCACCACAATCGTTGGTGTGGTTAGTATCACTCATGGTACCAAAACATCCCCGAGAGCAGAAATGGTAAAATTCCCCAGTATTCCCACCAAGGCTTCCTATCCTCAAATATATCTCCAAATATTTATTTTCATAACCCGATAACCCAGATAACCATCAAATACCCGAAATACCCCTTGACTAAACCCAAGCCAAGTATTGGGTCCCATTGTGACTTTTCCGCTAACTAGCTCCCTAGGATCGCCTCAAGTCGCATACTGCTAATATATCCACATAATAATGTGGTCTCCACAATTTATCACATTTATACCCTCAACGGGCCAAAATTACAAATATACCCTAATATTCTACACAGGGCCTACATGCATACTAATTCTCCTAATCATGCATCTCATTTATTCATATAATCATGCATTAAATCATTCATTTAAATCATACATAAACTAATTATGCCCTCCTGGCACGCTAATCAAGGCCCTTAAGCCTTATTAGCAATTTCGGGTCGTTACATATTCCTTTGTTATATATTAATCAGGTGGATTCTCATATTCAAAGTCTAACTTCTTCAATGGATTATTCAGTTTAAACGTGTTATCATTTGTCTTTTTCCTCTTGTTCTGGTCCTTCTTCATCTAATCTTTGTTTTCTTAGATTATGGTGGTCTATGCTTTGGCATCTTAAAATTCCTCCTAGTGAAAGTTTATAATAAATGGTATTTTGAATGAATAGCTCAGCTCATTGTGAGACTGAGTAGGGCTGTGTATTTATAATAGCAAAAGGATGTACAAGAATATTCATGAATTGCCAAAAAGATTGGTTGTTGTACAATTATAGCTGTCCAAAAATACACAGTGGAAATCCCAACAGAATGATATGCAAATCATTCACCACCATGACCTCATAACAGCCTCTGACGACGGTACATGACCAAATGACTAAAAATGTACAATATTAGATTAACAAAACTATTAACAAGTAAACGACACTTAGTCTTAATTAAACCAGAATAAAATCATTTCTTAACATCCCCTCTCTAACTGAGCAGGGATTGAACCACGCCTAGTTTGTCAATCAAGAAATGAAAGCAAGAGTGGCTGAGACTTTTGGTGAGACAGTCGGCAACTTGATCATGTGAGGAAACATATCTGACTTCCAAGGACTTCTTTAAGACATTATCTCGTACAAAATGCACATCAAGTTCAATATGTTTTTTCTGAGCGTTGTAGATGGGATTTGAAGCCAAAGCACTCGCTCCCATGTTATCACACCATGTGATTGGTCTTGTAATGCCCTACTTCCCATATAAGTCTTGTATTACTGCTTCAAAAAAAACTCCCCATATAAGTCTTGTAACGCCCCACATCACTATGGTTGCTTCCTGGAATGACGACTAGCCCTACAAACCAACACGAGTCTTACTAGCGTGCTTTGTCCTCACTCGCACGCTTCCTAGGAAAACTTCCCAGGAGGTCACCCATCTTGAGATTAATCCAGGTCAAGCACGCTTAACTTTGGAGTTCTCAAGTGATGGGCTACTGAAAAGAAGATGCATCTTATTGGCATAGGTAGTACCCATCAATCCATTTAAGCCCTCTTCAACTGTGTAATCCCATACCTACACAGTCTTAGAATCATCACACTTGACCTTCCCCAAGCGGTGTGGGATTGCACAGCTTTACCTGGTCTTTCCCCTTACGGATAACGGGATTCTGAATGTCGCAATAAATTTTGTTTCTAGGGTTTTTGATACGAACCACACCAACACTGTGATGAAACCCGACACCAAATATGGCACAGCCACCAAGAACACACGAAATTGGGGATGAAGAACCACGACCCAATGCTTAGCCAAGCACGAACCTTGGTATGAGGAAGACGCCACAAACGGGGATGGGAATCCGTTTGATAAGTCAGGTTGAACGCCACAAGGAACCCCTTGATAAGTTCAAAAGTTTCTTCAAGAACTCAAGAAGAAAAACACTCACAATTTTCATTCCACATAATCTGATTTTTCCAAATGTTTTCAAGGCCTAATATAGGCGAAAATTACATCAAGACAAGCCCCTTTGTCTTCCTAAAACAAAACCGAAATTTAAAAAAACAAGCCTTTTGTCTTCCTAATGAAAACCGAAATTAAAGACAAAAGGACTCTTGGACTCACACAAGTCAAGTGTTTGACTTTTCACAAAATAAACAAAGACTAAATAAAAAATACAAGATGACAAAATACAATAAGACTCATCAAGCTCCTAAACTGAGTCTTTTGGCTCGCGCCCTCGTCACCAGACCAACTGGAACTAGACTTGGATCTTTAGTCTTGGTGTCCTCATCAGTTTTGGCTCAAGGGGCTCGGGGGACGCTTTCGCTACCTTGTGTGGGGAAACGGGAGGTCCCAAGAGAACGAGATTGGTTCCGGGAACAGCGAAGGCCGAGAATGGCAAGGGGTCGATAGCAGCGTTTAGCACACGGAGTGCAAGTTGTCAGGGTGAGACCCTAAAGGATACCTGGGATATCCTCACGTTGTAGACCGCGAACCCAGGGCCTGGTAGAGTGCCTGAGACGGCATGGTTGTATGTGTTTAGCCCATTGGCGGTTTATTTATATGCTGAATGATAGAAATGGTTTTGTTATCTGCTTGTGTGAGTTTTCTTGTTGGGCTTCGGCTCACGGGTGCTCTATGGTGCAGGTAAGGGCAAGGGAATAGTCGACAAACCATGAGTATGGAGAGCGTGAAGCGGCGCGTACATGTTTGGCCTGCCTGGCTGCCACGGCCAGGGGTATTTTTGGGAGATGTTTTGTACTCAAAATTATTTTGTTGTGTAGTCAACTCTAACCCTATTTTGAGTTGTAAATATTTATAAATAGTGTTTTGGGATCCCGGATGTTAAACACTTTATAATTTTCAATGAATGGAATTATTTTCAAAGTATGTGACTCTATTTATGGTTTAATTACACTTTTGTCTTAAAACCTCGATTAGCGAGTTAATTGCACGTTTTGAACTCACTTGGTAACGACTCTAAGGTAGTAGGGTGTGACAACTTGGGTTCGGATCCTCTTGATTTTTCTTCTTCTTTCTTTTCTTTCTTTCTTTCTTTTTTTTTTTTTTTATTGTTCAAATGCAGATACAAGGAACGATTCGAAAACAAAACGAATCAGATTTCACAAGAGAAACAATAGAGACTCAATGCAGATTCGGATTTCACAAAAAGAAAAGAGAAAACTCAACCCACATTCGGATTTCACAATAAGAATAAGAGAAACTCAATCCCAATTCAGATTTCACAATAAGAACAAGAGAAAACTCAACCCCAATTCAGATTTCACAATAAGAACAAGAGAAAACTCAATCCCAATTCAGATTTCACAATACGAACAAGAGAAACTCAAAGTCCCAACACAAATATGTGATTCAACCAATAAGAACAAAACCAAAATAGTTTGTGGCACTATAACATTCTCGGATTTCACAACAAATAAAGGAACCAATTGACACAAGGAAACAATTGAAACAAGATTTATGGCTCGGATTTAACAACAAATAAGGGAAACAAGGAAATAATTGAAACAAGGAAACAATTGAAATAAGGAAATCAACAAGCTCTAGAATAGTTTCGGATTTCACAACAAATAAGGGAAACAAGGAAACAATTGAAACAAGGAAATTAACAAGCTCTAGAATAGAAAAAAAAAACACGACTAGATGAACACGAATTGAATATAGGAACACGAATTGAATTTTTTTTTTTTTTGAGAAACCCTAATATAAGATCACGAATTGAATAGAAAAACAAAAAGTAAAGGATAGGCCAAACCGGATGATCCTAAGCTCTGATACCAACTAATACAAACCACACCAACGATTGTGGTGAAACCCGACCACCAAATATGGCAGCCACCAAGAACACACGAAATTGGAATGAAGAACCGCGACCCAATGCTTAGCCAAGCACGAACCTTGGTATGAGGAAGACGCCACAAACGGGGATGGGAATCTGTTTGATAAGTCAGGTTGAACGCCACAAGGAACCCCTTGATAAGTTCTAATAGTTTCTTCAAGAACTCAAGAAGAAAAACTCACAAATTTCATTTCATCATAATCTGATTTTTCCCAACGTTTTCAAGCCCTCTTATGGCCAAAATTACATGAAAGAAAAACCCCTTTGTCTTCCTAATGAAAACCCTAACAATAAAAAAAAAAGACTCTTGGACTCACACAAGTCAAGTGTTTGACTTTTCACAAGATAAAAACAAAGACTAAATAAAACATGATTAAGTGACTGATTAAAATAAAAATACAAGATGCCAAAATCCAATAAGACTCATTACAAAATATTGATCAAGCACCTAAACTGGTGTCCTCATCATTCCCCCCCTCTTGACTTGGATCAACTGGAACTTGACTTGGATCTTTAGTCTTGGTGTCCTCATCACAAGGGGCTCGGGGGACGCTTTCGCTACCTTGTGTAGGGAAACTGGAGGTTCCGAGAGCAAAGGATTGGTTCCAGGAGATGTTTATGAATTGGGTAGTAATGAGAGTGCTATGTATGTGTTGTGACTCGGTTTTCAGTGAGGCTCAGGTTAGAGGACCGTGCTCGGGATTTAGGTGCTCAAGAAGCTCGAGACACATGTAAGAAAACTGTTGTACCGGTAGAGCAGGGCGAAGCCCCATAGTGTGTTGCAGGGCACGACCCTATGTGATTGTGTGCAGGGTGTAGCCCCATTGATTATGTTAATACATGTTAAAGTATTTGTTTAATTATGCTTTGTGTGCATAATAGAAATGCATATGGTGCAGGTAAGGGCAAGGGAAAAGTCAACTAACCATGAGTATGGATAGCGTGAAGCAGCACGTACATGTTTGGCCTGCCTGGCAGCCATGGCCAGGAGTATTTTTGGGAGATGTTTTGTACTCAACCTTATTTTGTCCTGTAGTCAACTTTAACCTTATTTTGAGTTGTAAATATTTATAAACAGTATTTTGGGATCCCGGATGTTAAACACTTTATAATTTTCAATGAATGGAATTATTTTCAAAGTATGTGACTCTGTTTATGGTTTAATTACACTTTGTCTTAAAACCTCGATTAGCAAGTTAATTGCATGTGTTTAAACTTACTTGGTAACGGCTCTAAGGTAGTAGGGCATTACAACTTGCCAGTTTCTGGGAAGGGGAAATTGTGTTGTTAGGGTTTTGGCTCAGGGGGCTCGGGGGACGCTTTCGCTACCTTGTGTAGGGAAACGGGAGGTCCCGAGAGCACGGGATTTGTTCCGGGAGATGTTTATGAATTGATTAGTAATGAAAGTGCTATGTATGTGTTGTGACTAGGTTTTCAGCGAGGCTTGGTTAGAGGACCGTGCTCGGGATTTAGATGCTCAAGAAGCTCGGGACACATGTAAGAAAACGGTTGTACCCGTAGAGCAGGGTAAGGCCCCATAGTTGTGTTGCAGGGCACGACCCTATGTGATTGTGTGCAAGGCGTAGCCCCATTGATTATGTTAATACATGTTAAAGTATTTGTTTAATTATGCTTTGTGTGCATATATGTGAATAAACGGCAAGAGTCGGGAACAGCGAAGGCCGAGAATGGCAAGGGGTCGATAGCAGCGTTTAGCACACGGAGTGCAAGTTGTCAGGGTGAGACCCTAAAGGATACCTGGGATATCCTCACGTTGTAGACCGCGAACCCAGGGCCTGGTAGAGTGCCTGAGACGGCATGGCTGTATGTGTTTAGCCCATTGGCGGTTTATTTATATGCTGAATGATAGAAATGGTTTTGTTATCTGCTTGTGTGAGTTTTCTTGCTGGGCTTCGGCTCACGGGTGCTCTATGGTGCAGGTAAGGGCAAGGGAATAGTCGACAAACCATGAGTATGGAGAGCGTGAAGCGGCGCGTACATGTTTGGCCTGCCTGGCTGCCACGGCCAGGGGTATTTTTGGGAGATGTTTTGTACTCAACCTTATTTTGTCGTGTAGTCAACTTTAACCCTATTTTGAGTTGTAAATATTTATAAATAGTGTTTTGGGATTCCGAATGTTAAACACTTTATAATTTTCAATGAATGGAATTATTTTCAAAGTATGTGACTCTATTTATGGTTTAATTACACTTTTGTCTTAAAACCTCGATTAGCGAGTTAATTGCACGTTTTGAACTCACTTGGTAACGACTCTAAGGTAGTAGAGTGTTACATGCCCTACTTCCTTAGAGTCGTTGCTAAGTGAGTGAAAAACGTGCCATTAGCTCGCCAATCGAGGTTTTAGGTTAAAAGTGTAGCTAAACTATAATAAAATTCGTTTAAAGGCATTCAATATAAAAATTTTGTTAACAATTGAAAACGTAAAGAGTTATACATTTGGGATCCCAAAATACTATTTAGAAATTACTTTACAACTCAAAATACATTTAAGGTCGACTTAGGGGAAAAATCTACCAATACATTACATCTTCCCAAAATAACACTGGCTGTGGCAGCTAGGTAGGCCGAACATGTACCCGTCGCTCTTGTTGGGGTTTTATGCCCTAATTAAAACCCAAATTCTTTGTAATCTCATTTTATTATCAATAAAAGAATAGAAATTATTTTTTGACTTGGTTGCACTTTGCTCACATGTCTTATTTTCATGATTATTTGTTTAATATAAACTTCTATTAAATCCTGAGCATATAGCTAATCATATTTACAGTGACGTAATCACAGTGGAATATAAATATGATTATATGTTCAAAATAAGTTAGTCCTAAGATTGGTCAGTGCATAGGATTTACACTGACTTGACAATCTACGATATGATCTACTTACACATAGTAGTGTTATCTTCTTTCCAGAACATTAGCAAGTAGATAAGATCAGATATATTTGTAACATCGGACAGGACTGATATTAATAGTTGATAAGATAAGTAAACATACCGTTATCATCTATTCTAGTCATGTCATATAGTTGACCATAGGTCAATTCAATCTCAATTTTGAGTGGTTAGTATTCTAACTGATTCTATTATTTGAGTTCTTTGACTGTTCGTTACCAGCTTACCCTATGGACTAGCCCATAGTTACATCTTGGGAACTCGGTAGTATAATTGAGTGGGAGTGTTAATCATAGATATGAACATCTATAGCTTCTGATGAAGAAGTGAAACGATGGTTTCCTTTTAGTTTGGTTCAAGGTGTTAAATGATAGAGATCTTATTTCAGTAATTAAATTAGTTTACTGAAGTATCATTTACAAGGAACTAAGTGTTTTGTATTTTAGTCTTATCTCATTGTAGACCGTCTATAGATGATTGATTGACAATTATGGTTGAAACAATGAATAATTAATAGCGTGTCTATATTTTTTATAGAGCGTTCTACGAATTCAAGAATGCAATTCCGAGTCTTTAGTGGAGTCATGAGGAATTAATAAGTTAGTAAATTTATTTGTTAGATTTATGATAACTTATTGGAGCTTGATTTCATAGGCCCATTGTAACACCCTGGGTAAGCAAGACCGTTACACTGTGTGATTAAAATAGTGCAAGACTTGCTAATCAAGTCATTTAAACAAAATGTGAATCAACATCATCAACAGATTAGGAATAAAAGATTTTGGTCATAAACAGGTTATTTTATTAAAAATGACATTTAGTACATGGAATCTCAAAACAGGGTTTAGATGACATATTTACAAAAATTCCAGAAGTTATAAACAACTCAGGCCATTCTAATGGAAAAATACACATTTTCGGTTTCCGTCCCTGTACAAACCCTCGACCGTGGCGGTCGAGCAGCTGACAATGTACACCTCACCCCCAGAGCTCTCCAACTCATGGTTGAATCAACATACCCTTGCCTTTACCTGCACCACGTAGCACTTGTGAGCCGAAGCCCAGCAAGAAAACATAACAACATAGCATGATAATATCTGATGAGGACACCAAGACTAAAGATCCAAGTCAAGTTCCAGTTGGTCCGGTGACGAGGGCGCGAGCCAATAGATTCAAAGAAGAACTTAACAACCTAGTCCACAGAGTCCTAAAAACAGGAGGAGACCGTGGTCAACACTGAAGGAGAACAAAGACTTGTACTGCTCATCAAAGTAGACTCAGTTTAGGAGCTTGATCAATATTTAGCTTCTTGTAATGAGTCTTATTGGATTTTGGCATCTTGTATTTTTATTTTAATCAGTCACTTAATCACGTTTTATTTAGTCTTTGTTTTTTTTTTTGAAAGTCAAACATTTGACTTGTGAGAGTCGAAGAGTCTTTCTATTTGTGATTGTTAGGGTTTTCATTAGGAAGACCAAGGGGCTCTTCTTTCATGTAATTTCGGCCATATTAGGGCTTGTAAACGTTTGGGAAATTCAGATTTTTTTGATGAAATGAAAATTGAGAGGTTTTCTTCTTGAGTTCTTGAAGAGACTATTCGAACTTATCAAGGGTATTCCTTGTGGCGTTCAATCTGACTTATCAAACGGATTCCCATCACCGTTTGTGGCGTCTTCCTCATACCAAGGTTCGTGCTTGGCTAAGCATTGGGCCGCGGTTCATCATTCCAGATTCGTGTGTTCTTGGTGGCTGCCATATTTGGTGTCGGGTTTCACCACAATCGTTGGTGTGGTTTGTATCAATATCAATAACCAACTATTCCACAAAGCATAACCAAGTATTCAACAATTCATAACATTCATCTATTCAGTGATAACAATCGACAAATTAACAATTTGTCATCCAGATAATCAACATATCATATTCATCAAGTTAACAACAATAATCACATTCATAATCAACAGTTTATCACAACCATCAAATGATACTCAGGGTCGGCGCCCTTAGGTCGCACTCTCTGTTTAACCCACTGTCTTCGACTCACTTAGGCCGCCCCCAGTGTTACACCCACTAACTCCGACCAGCTTAACCGAGCTTAGTGATTAATAAGCTGTCCTCAGCTACCAGTGGCTGAGCCGCGCCCTGTGCGCAAATATTGATTCCGACACTCTTAGGCCGTTTATCATATGTCCCCATTGCATAATACCATCTCATGACATCATATTCGAGTATGGGAGCTCTTAGTCCCTTTATGTTCACACGGTTTATCACAATCACATAACAATGCATACAAACATAGGGAACACTTAGTCCCAACCTAACCACATAATCGGGTGCAATTTTCTTACCTCTTGTTCGAGCGAGAAACAAATTATGAACGACCCTTGAGAACGATCGATCCTTTGATCCCTTAGCGGTCACCTAGTCATAACCAAATATGGAATCCAATTAATGAAAACTTCAATAAAAGAGGCTTAACTTAAACCTCACTCTCGGGACCCCGAATTGTACCCAAACGGTGAGTAGATTCGATCCTGAGCCCTAAGGATTGAAACCCCGAGCCAAAAACCCTTTAAAACACCTAAAATGAGCATATGAGAAATCAGGGTAGCGCTACAGCACTACCGCCCTAGCTCCCCAGCGCTACAACCAGGAACATTTTGCCCTGGCTAGCACCGTAGTGCTACCCTCTGGGCGCTATAGCGCTAGGATCAGGCAGACATGGCCCTGGTTCTTCTTCCTTCGAATCCTCCATTTCCAACCTGATTCAAAAGCTTCCAAACACCATTTAAACCCCCAATTGAACCCAAATACCATATATACTAGTCCTAGGCATCATAACCTACCCAAGCTTTTCCAAAAACCCCATTGAATTCTCTACTTTCAAACCCAAAATCTCAACTAAACAAAATAAGAAAACAGAGCAGAAAACTAGAGTTCTAATGGTTAGATCTTACCTCAAGCTCAGTATGAACTCCTCTTCAATCGTGGAGCAATACCCTAGATCCTCAAAACTTGATTCCCTAGCTTGGTTCCTCAAAAGAAGCTTCAAAATCCAAAGAAAAATGGAAGGGAGATGATGTACGGGAGAAGAGGTGAAGTGCTCTGCTTTGCTTCCTATTTTCTACAGCCTTCCTTGATTCATATGCATCCTTAAGGTAAAAAAGACCTAAATGCCCTCAAGTCTAATTAAAATCCTTAACAGCCACCAAGGGCAAAATTATCCTTTCGCACCTATCTCATTAACCATAATTAACATCCTCCAATTCCCGTTACCCTCAAAATTCTCGAATACCAATAATTCATATCCCGTTACCCCTTAACTTCTGGCAACGCTCTAATCACCAAATTACCTCAGGACTCACCCCGAGCCCCGAACTTAATCCCATTATGACCAAACCGCTAACTTATATCCAAAGATCGTCTCATGCCGAACAACTCGAACAAATCCACATTATAATGTGGCCTCAACAATAGCTTACCAATATGCACACAAATATACAATTACGTCCTCAATGGGCCAAATTACCAAAATGCCCTCATAACAAAATATATACCCATGCATGCATTTATCATCATATAATAATATGATCCACATAATCATGCATATAATCATATAATGGTACAATAAATCAATTATGGCCCTCCCAGCCTCCTAATTGAGGTCCTAAACCTCATTAGGAAATTTGGGTCGTCACAACTATCCCCTCCTTACAGAAATTTCATCCTCGAAATTTTATCTGTACTACCTGGATATAAATTTCGCACTACTGTTTCCAGTTTCCCAGGTCATTCTTTGACCTTGTTGTCTCTATAACATTACCTTAAGGTACAATCTTTTTCCTCAAAACCTCGTTCTTTCTATCTTATAACTGAACTGGCCACTGCACATAGAATAACTCCATCTTTACCTGTAGATCCCCCGTAACTCAACACATGAGTTTCCTCTAACCCATGTCCTCAACATGGAATATCTACATACACTGAGTACAGCTGACAATGCCAAAACTGTTGTCAACTTAAGAGCAAGCTAACTGATCCTTTCCAGGATTCAAACAACCTTAATACTTTAGGGTCCAACTTGCTCTTATCCCCTCTCCCCTTTATCCTTGGTGATATTCTTAGAAAGGTACAATCTTCTAATTGGAACCCCATGTTTTTTGCTTTCCAATGCAGAAAAACTCTTCCCTTTACTTTGAAAAGTGAGCCTCCAAGCTCTAATCTTTAATAATCTCAATGATCCTCTAAGCTACCTCAGAATCCAAATATAACATCTCACTTATCTCATTCCAACGAATGGGTGATATACATTTCCTATTATACCCCGTTCATCAAGTGTCCTTCCAATAATTGGATAACTCCTTCTCTCTATCTCTGATTTACCATCAGTCTGAAAATTAGCAACCATACCAAATTCCAATTATATACTCATCGTCTTCCTTAACCCTTCTAAGACCTGGAAGTAAAACAAAGTCCTTATTCAATAAAGTAGACCTTGAATTCCATGAAGGCATACTATCTATCTCACATAGTGATTTGAATACTGATCAGCTATGTAACTTGTTCTTACTGATAAAAGTGAATTCACCCCAAATGCTGGTCCATAATGACCCAACCATCCCACGATGACCCACCGTCTGGCAGTCCACTGTGATACCCATCACGATGTTTCCTTATCCCAATTATAAAATACTCAGAGGCTGCAATGGCCTTACTGGTTTCTGACACCTTGTCCTGACTTGCTAACAGGTTAAGAGCTTTGTCATATATCCCATTATGTCCCTCTACACCCCAGGCCGCCAATAAAAACCTTAAAACTTTGGTACCTTTTCCCGACACCTGGATGAAAAGACCAAGAGAGTAGTATGAGATTCATCTAGAATTTCCATGTAATTCTGGTGTCCATTAGATTCCAAATCTGATCCTTATATTATAGTAAACTTATACCTGACACTGCATAATCCTTAGCTAATCCAACTAGGACTTTGCCTTAATTCTCCCATATGTGGTTCACTTAACTGTCTTTCTTTGATCCTTTATGAGATAATAATTCCAAGTATCAAACTGGCTACCTAGCCCACTAGAAACTCCACTTTAGTTCTAGTCGGATCCTTTAACCAACATCATGCATAAGCAATCACCTTTTTTTTTCCTGTCACTGAGGTGTCATAACAACTCACAAATTTATTCTGACTTGTAAAAAGACGTAGAACTCAACCTGAAATACATGTAACACCATGCCCACCTAAGGAAACTCCTATTCCTAAGGCGTCCCTTAACCTTGGAAAATTTCCAATTGAGAATACATCACAACACTGTCGATCAAGATAATCACAAATCCAATTCAGATAATCTTTGAATACTCTGTTCACCCATTTCACAAAAATAATTTGGCAGTGACCAAATCCTCAACAAATGAGTCAGCATTCCCAATGCCCTTATTTAATATAACAACAATCTTTAGCACAACCTTCTCCCCGATCTCTAGCTGGTAGTAACCAGATCAAAGATCCCTAGTTGTCCCTGATCTCTAGCTGATAATAACCAGATCAAAGATCTACCTTGAAGAACATCATCCTACTCAATAATTGAGCCTTTAGTTCTTACAGCTTCGTTGAAACCGTTCAGTACAGCGCCCTAGATCTGATTCCATCCCTGGCACCAATACAATCACCATTCTATTTCTTTGTACAGAAGTACCCTTGACAAATTCCTTGAAAACTTGTCCGAAAACTCACAGACTAATCCAATCTGTCTTGTTCTCATTGGTTCAGCTTAAGTAGTGTCCATCACACTAGCTAAGGTTCTAACACCCCCTGCAGTAAACCTCCAACTCTAAATATAAATGCAATATATACAATGCCAATTACTGCAAGGGTTTCTCCCTTTTAAAATCAAGAATTACTATTCCCTCCTTACAATCCATCACCATCCCCTTACTTGACTAACCATTCCATATTCAAAATCCTTACATTGTAGCTGTCTTTGAAAATGCTTTGGGTAGTGGCTGACCTGTTCACCAGCCTTAATGTGCTTCTAATAAAACTTCTTCATACCTGATCTCTTCCCTTCCTGTAATATGACCCTGAGTACCCTTGAAAAACGAAGTTAATACCTTCTGAAACCTTACCTATGGCCTTGCTGCTTCAGTCGTGATATCATCAGTGTAATAGTCGTTCACATTCTGGTTCTAGCTGGGGAGTAGTTGAACACATCGCTAATGAACCTGAATATAACCCATTCATGTTGTTCATGTATTCTCTGCTTGTCAGACCTATCCATGTCATTGAAATATAAAATGATTAGGAACCTTTACCCTTAATCCATCACACCCCACTCGGTACAAGTATTAATTCCTGAAATGTCTCTTTCCTTGATCCTTATCTGGTAATAACCAGATCGATGATCAACTCCTGAAGACATTGTCCTATCTTGTAACGGGGAATTTAAACTCTTCATCCCTAGCAGGTGACATCAACGAGTCCCATAATGCAATGCTCTGTCCAATCCACTTCTAAGTCACATACTTCTTCAGGTGAACTAGTAATTCCTTAAGCCCAACTAGTATCATTCTTCATAATGCCCCTGATACCAAATCCACCCATTCCCAAGTTTCGAACCGTACCCAGCAATTCCTTGCATACTCAGCTAAATCCTTTCTAACCAATTTAGTTTCCATTCAGTCTAATCCATATACTTTGGGTGATGCCCTTGACAGTCCAGGGTTGTCCCTTATGTAACACATTAGCTTTCCCTCAGGCCCTTATCATAGCTCTCATACGACAAGCTCAACCACTTCCCCTATGAATCCCTTTACCACTCATATTCTAACTTTTCCTTGCAAAATTTGCTAATCCTTCCTCAACAAGTACTCATATCTCAGGCCCCTCGTATAACAACCTTGCAATATGTACCTCCCGTCTAAATATTTTCTAGGTGACACGCAACACTAAACTTTTCCAGCTCATTATCTAACCAAAAACAGAAGCTACCAAGCCCATTGGTCACTTCTGAGGAACTAGTCTCGGGCTCTATATGTAACAAGGTATCCCAGTCTTGATGGCCAACCTGTAAACTAGACCCCCTTCCTGTCAAGACCAGGAGCCATAGAACTATCAAGGGTTTTATTTTCCTTTTTTTCCGATCACTGAGTAGCCACCCTCAATAACTTCCACGAATGAGAATATCATCACCTGTATTCCTTATATCTTAAATAATATGGCCCTCTCTACTGCCCAAGCACAGATACTTATCTCATGCACTGGAGCGGCCCTGACTCTCCGACCCATCTCAGAGTTTAACTTATAAATGAATCATTATCTCCGGCTGCATCCATTTGTATCATAATCCAAAGTGGATTGGTCAACCCACCAACCTCATTGACATATACTATCGCTATCTTACCACTTTCAGCATCCGCCTGCCACAAACACTTGATACAACTACTCTGTCTCAATTTTTGTCTTCTCATACTATCAAGAGTGGGATTAGCTATACCCATTTACTAACCAATTCCTATACAAACCCAAACCTTCCTCAAAATTAGAGGATAATGCTTCCAAAGCCTTCCATACAATAATCCCTATCTGTTTCCCCCTTGGTTTAACCAATACTAGTGTCCCGCGGTCATGGCATACAAAGTAGCTCGTTTACCCCCAGTAAACCTACTGCAAATCTCAGGGCAGATGGAGGATTCCAACCCTAACTATCATCTGCAACCCTTACCAAAACAAATCCAGGTCCAATTAACCATTATGAGCACATACAATCTAAGTTAATCTGTCTTCACCAACTAAACCCCTCAGCCTTGACGTTCATACCCAAAACCATCCCAAGGGCAGATCCAAATAACCATAATAATCAAGCACACATAAAGCATACCAAGCACCAATTTATAATACTATGCACAAATTATCAAATTTCATTACCATTAGATGCATACATACTTACTATGCTTTCCATACCGATACACAGGTATAGCATATAAGTTCAATTTAAACATATAATCACCTGAAATCCATATACCAATCATTATCCAAGTATTAATCCACATGCAAGAGTAGTGCTAGTCAGCACGCCTCAATATCATCACACAACAGTCAAGGGCCAGGCCCTATCATTATCTCATGCTCCCTATTTAATCATACCAATTAATACACTCATATTTCATTCAGGCACTTAAGCATACAATTTCATGTATCCAATTACAAACCCTTGAGTCGAGCTTGTCTTTAGCGGCGAGTGTACATGTCCAGCCAGTCTTCAGGAACCCATAAACCTAGACCGCTCTGATACCAAGTTGTAATGCCCTAGGTAACCAAGACCGTTACACTGTGTGTTTAAAATAGTGCAAGACTTGCTAATCAAGTCATTTAAACAAAATGTGAATCTAACGCCATCAACGGATTAGGAATAAAAGATTTTGGTCAAAAACAGGTTATTTTATTAAAAATGACACTTTAGTACATGGAATCTCAAAACAAGGTTTAGATGACATATTTACAAAAATTCCAGAAGTTATAAACAACTCAGGCCATTCTCATGGAAAAATACACATTTTCGGTTTCCGTCCCTATACAAACCCTTGACCGTGGCGGCCGAGCAACTAAAAATGTACACCTCGCCCCCAGAGCTCTCCAACTCATGGTTGAATCAATATACCCTTGCCTTTACCTGCACCACATAGCACCCGTGAGCCGAAGCCCAGCAAGAAAACATAACAACATAGCATGATCAATATCAATAACCAACTATTCCACAAAGCATAACCAAGTATTCAGCAATTCATAACATTCACCTATTCAGTGATAACAATCGAAAAATTAACAATTTGTCACCCAGATAATCAACATATCATATTCATCAAGTTAACAACAATAATCACATTCATAATCAACAGTTTATCACAACCATCAAATGATACTCAGGGTCGGCGCCCTTAGGTCGCACCCTCTGTTTAACCCACTGTCTTTGGCTCACTTAGGCTGCCCCCAGTGTTACACCCACTAACTCCGGCCAGCTTAACCAAGCTCAGTGATTAATAAGCTTTCCTCAGCTACCAGTGGCTGAGCCGCGCCCTATGCGCAAATATTGATTCTGGCACTCTTAGGTCGTTTATCATATGTCCTCATGGCATAATACCATCTCATGACATCATATTCGAGTATAGGGAGCTCTTAGTCCCTCTATGTTCACATGGTTTATCACAATCACATAACAATGCATACAAACATAGGGAACACTTAGTCCCAACCTAACCACATAATCGGGTGCAGTTTTCTTACCTCTTGTTCGAGCGAGAAACACATTATGAACGACCCTTGAGAACGATCGATCCTTTGATCCCTTAGCGGTCACCTAGTCATAACCAAATATGGAATCCAATTAATGAAAACTTCAATAAAAGGGGCTTAACCTAAACCTCACTGCCGAGACCCCGAATTGTACCCAAACGGTGAGTAGATTTGATCCCGAGCCCTAAGGATTGAAACCCCGAGCCAAAAACCCTTTAAAACACCTAAAATGAGCATCTGAGAAAATAGGCTAGCTCCCCAACGCTACAACCAGGGATATTTTGCCCTGGCTAGCGCTACCCTCTGGGCGCTATAGCGCTAGGATCAGGCAGACATGGCCCTAGTTCTTCTTCCTTCGAATCCTCCATTTCCAACCTGATTCAAAAGCTTCCAAACACCATTTAAACCCCCAATTGAACCCAAATACCATATATACTAGTCCTAGGCATCATAACCTACCCAAGCTTTGCCAAAAACTCCATTGGATTCTCTACTTTCAAACCCAAAATCTCAACTGAACAAAATAAGAAAACAGAGCAGAAAACCAGAGTTCAGCTCAGTATGAACTCCTCTTCAATGGTGGAGCAATACCCTAGATCCTCAAAACTTGATTCCCTAGCTTGGTTCCTCGAAAAAAACTTCAAAATCCAAAGAAAAATGGAAGGGAGAAGAGGTGAAGTGCTCTGTTTTGCTTCCTATTTTCTACAGCCTTCCTTGATTCATATACATCCTTAAGGTAAAAAAGACCTAAATGCCCTCAAGCCTAATTAAAATCCTTAACAGCCACCAAGGGCAAAATTGTCCTTTTGCACCTATCTCATTAACCATAATTAACAACCTCCAATTCCCGTTACTCTAAAAATTCTCAAATACCAATAATTCATATCCCATTACCCCTTAACTCCCGGCAACGCTCTAATCACCAAATTACCTCGGGACTTACCCCGAGCCCCGAACTTAATCCCATTATGACCAAACCACTAACTTATATCCAAAGATTGTCCCATGCCGAACAGCTTGAACAAATCCACATTATAATGTGGCCTCAACAGTAGCTTACCAATATGCACACAAATATACAATTACGCCATCAATGGGCCAAATTACCAAAATGCCCTCATAACAAAATATATACCCATGTGCATGCATTTATCATCATATAATAATATGATCCACATAATCATGCATATAATCATATAATGGCACAATAAATCAATTATGGCCCTCCCGGCCTCCTAATCGAGGTCCTAAACCTCATTAGGAAATTTGGGTCGTTACACCCATGGTCCCCACTGTACCTTGGATAAAATCATCTAGATAGTCTCAGTTAATTGATTTAATTATCAATTATAATTATCAAAGTTGACTAGGTCAATTTTGCATAGTTTCAAAGAGTTATGTAATTTAGAGAAGAAAAAAGAAATTAAGGCAGATTTATTAATTAAGATAAATTAGTATCTAAATTAAAAAAATATGTTTAAATAAAGGTTCAAATTATAAATAATTAATTTGATAAAGGATTTAAATAATTATTTAATTTATTAAATCAATAGAAAATAATACAGGCCTTGATTTTAAGTCCAATGGGTTTATTCCACTGCGTATACTGTAAGTATTCTTATCATTGTTTCTCTTTGAATTTAATTTTAGAAACATGTTCTAGGTTATCTCGTATTAATTTGTTTAATATTAGATCTACATGAAAATAAATAAAGATCATGTATACGTTTTTCCAACAGCTCCATGCTCTCCGTACTCATGGTTGGTCGACCTTTCCTTTGCCCTTACCTGTACCATAAAGCACCCGTGAGCCAAAGCCCAGCAAGAAAACTCAACACAAAACATATATCATATGCATAGCAATCCACAGTATATAACAAACACAGTCAACATTCTAAACACATAGCGGCCAACGCCGCCCTACAATTCAATCAATAGGCCCATGCCTTGCAATAAAAACATTAGGGCCATGCCCTGCTCTACAGGTACAATAGTTTTCTTACCAGCGTCCCAAGCTATCTGAGCACCGCAATCCCGAGCACAGTCCTCTAACTTGAGCCTCGTTGAAAACCTAGTCACAACATATTCATAATAACCACCCATCAAGTTCTAATCCAATAAATAACTTCGGAATATAAATCTAGCCTCCGAGACCTTGGATTCTACCAAACCGGGTAATAAAATCCTTCCCGAGCCTTAACATTTGAGTTCCTGAGTTAAAACCTTCAAACGACCAATATTTTCATTTGAGTCGCGGCTCAGCCCCTTAAGGGCCACGACACACTCAAGTCAGAGGGAAAATGCCTCTCTGTTAAGGGACGCGGGCCGCGGCACTCCAAACCTTAAGCTGCGGCACGCCTAGGCTAACGGGGGCTTTCCAGCCTCTTCGACACACACGGGCCACGACGCCTAAAGAATAGGTCCGCGGCTCGAGCCCCCAAACCCATAAAATCACACCATTTCATGTGTTTTCCCTTGAGCCTAAACCCCATTTTCATACTTCAAACATCAATTAAACTCATAATTGAATCAGGATTCCTTGTCCACACAACCTAGACATCAAATCCACTTAAGATCAGCTCCCTAATCCTTACTAACACTCAAAATTCAAATCAAAACTCACTCTCATGCAAGCCTCTAATTCCAGGAGAATTCAACATGAAGATCAAGAAGAAGAGCTTACCTCTGAATTGTACTCGACCCTGGGCTGATTTCCTAAGTCCTCAAGCTTCCAATCCACCAGTTCTTCAGCCTAATTCATCAAGGTTTCTCCAAAATTCTAAAACACCAAAGAGAGAGAGCGAGAACCGAATGAGAGAGAGAGCTAAGAGAGACTTACATTTTCTTTCTAAATGACCCTAGAGCCTCATCTGCCTAAGTGATCAAACCCTTCCTTAGTTAAAAGTCCAAAATACCCCTTAAGCTTATCTAAATCTTCAAGTGCCACCAAGGGCAATTCCGTCATTTTCCATATCCCGCTAACTCCTCGAGTGTTCCTATAATTCTTTCTTTAATCCCGACATGTCCAAATCCTTGATAAATTATTACTCGTTACTCAATAACTCCCGAACACATATAACATTCCCAAAATACCCTTAGGCTCCTCCCGAGCCGGGTATTCGACCTCGTTGTGACTTTCTAGCTAAATTGCTCCCTAGGACTCTCTCGGATCATGCATCACAAATATATCACCACTCACTTGTAGTATCAATCACAATATACACAAATATTACATTTATACCCTCAACGAGCTAAAATTACAAATATGCCCTAATAGGCAAATAGGGCCCACATGCATATTTAATTCACCTAAACATGCATTTCTAATCACATAATCATCAAATTCACATATTAACATAATTAAATAAATTATTGCCCTCCCGACACGCTAATCAAGGCCCTAAGCCTTATTAGCAAATTTGGGACGCTACAAGTCTCATCAAAACGATTATAACAGATTGCAACACTATGACCATACTTGCCACGCACTTGACAAGTTGGTTTAGGACAATTTGATCGACCCCCACAACCACGGGACCTTCCACCACCTCTGCTACCTTGTGAACCTCCATGTGTGCCACCACCTCCATAATGATTGTTAGATGAACCAAGACCTGTCTCAGGAGTGTTAGGCTTGCTAGCGAAATTTGCAGTTGTAATGACCCACTAATCTAGACTAATTGGACCATTATCGAAACTATACATAAAACTTACATTTTTACGAAAATACCATAATTTATTGAGTAACTTGAAAATAAGAGTTATTTACAAATAAACAGAATACTAAGAAGGATTTTGGGATCCCATTGTCTTTAAAACAAAACAAGATTTAAAATAAAAGACATTACATAATAATGCGGAAAATACACATAAAAACCATAAAAACATAAAAGGAGACTATATCCTCGAATCGAATAACGCTCGGCCCCTTGACTCCATTCATCATCGATACACATTCTCCAAGCGTCACGAATCTTTCCGCCTCTAAACTTATTTTCCTGCACATAAACAGAAAGGAGTGAGCCTAATGCCCAGTAAGGAAAATCTAACACAAACTCACATACATAATTTCATAAGAAAACATAAAGACTTAACATAACACATATAACATACACTTATTATAATGGCCATTATTACTTGGGGTCCCATAGGCTAAACAAGCATATGCCCATGGGGTTAATGGGGTCCTACTAGCTAAGTAGGTCATATGCCCATAACCCATTTGGGGTCTTGTTAGTCATATGGGTCATATGCCCAAGCCTACAAACATACACATATACATATCATAACACTTTTAATAACATAAACATATAGATAACATAAGCACATAACATATTAATTCTAGCCTATTTTCCTTACCAAAGTTACCGAGATTATGGACTGAGTTGGGATTGTTGGAACACTCCTAAAACCATAAGAAAGAGTAAGTCTAAAGAAAGGAGATGAAATGAAAGAGATGGAAAGACTAAACCATAGAAAACACACTTACCGACTTATATGCTTAAAAGCTTGGATTCCCTAACCAAAATAAGAATAAGGTTAGGGGACTGAGTAGAAGGTTTTGAGAAAGGAATTAACATAAAAATACAGAAAAGAACTAGAGTCTTGGGTTTACCTCAAAGATTGCAAGACCAATCTAACATCCACAGAAATACTATAGCACTCACTTCCCAAAGTGTTTGATAAGCTTATGATGTTTAAGCTTATAGTTTTTCCCCAAACCAAGTGTTTACACTCTCACACTCACTTAACACTAGCAGCCTCTGAACTTAGAGCAAATGGTGAATAATGGCTGGGTACTAGGTCCTATTTATAGAGTTTGGGAATGAAAATATCTTGATTTTACTTGAATAAAAATAATGGCTTTTTAAGTGAAAATCATTTGAATAATCGTTCAGCAGAGGCTGAAGACTCGTTCAGAAGATGCTGGACTGTTGAAGGAGTTTGAATGGCTGAAGGGAAAAGAATTCAAATGTATTTGAATTCATGCTGGTGGAGGCGATATATCGCCTGGACCTTTGTTCCCGAGGCGACCGTGCATCGATTCGTGTTTTCCGTATCTACGTGCTGCGACATATCGCCCCCTATAGCTGCGATATATCGGCATACGCTGAATATTTAAACACGAATTTACACATTTTTAGCTGAGTTTGAATGGAGTAAACAGCCTTGACTAAGCCCTCAACGTGCTCAAAGCTGCTGACTGACCCTATACATTCAAACTTTTACCCTTATTTAATTTAATCCTCAAAAATACTTAATCCTTAATTACCATTCAAAACATGTGCTTAAAATCCTATTGGTTGATGTCTAAACCTTATAATATAATAATATAATCCTTAATATCAGACACATTAATCAAACCTTAGGTTATACTTAATATTCTTAAACTATAGGTTAAACTTAAAAAATCTATAAGTACTACTATGAGTGTCCAAATAACTCCCGGTCTGAACCAAAAATCCAAAGTAACAATGATAACACTAAACATACTATAATACTACTAAACAATTAGGTAAGTAAAGTTCTTGGACTCTACAGCAGTAGGAGTGGAGAGACCATTGTTGAGAATGTTGGAACCAAAAATAGCATTAAGTCTCGCCATTTTGCTGTCATAACTAAGGAGTATGTCTTGTAGGTCTTGCCAAGAGGTAGATGGCCTGACTTCAATGAGAACAACAATGGGAAAGTAGTCTTCATCTAGGCCAGAAAGCACATTAGAAATCAGGTGGTTTTCGTGCTAGGGATCACCTGCCAGAGCTAGTACATCAGCCCACTGTCGTTTTTGGCGTAGGTACTCCGGCATGGTGGAAGCGCCCTTGGGAATGGTTTGTATTTTGGTCATGTATTTATCCATCTTTGACTTTGAATAGGCATCATATAGAGCTTCTAACGATCTCCAAAGGGAAGCAGAAGAATCACAGCCCATTACTTCTGTGGCTACACCTTCAGTCATAGAGCAATAAAGCCATCCAAGTAAATGTTGATCATGAACTATCCAATGCTCAAAGGCAGGGTTTACCTGGCTTTCTGTCTCAGTATGACCTTCCTCAGTCGTAACTAGGGTAGTGAGGACCTCTAGCGGCTTGACCTTGGAACCATTGGGGTATCCATCAAGACGGTAACCTCTCATGATTGCTAGCCCCATGGTTTTCCACAGGGTGAAGTTATTTATCTCAAGCTTGAGTGCAAATGGCTAGTTGAGAGTACTCCCGAACTGAGGTGATGGAACGGGTTGAGACGATGAAGAGGTTGTTGTTTTTGCTGCTACTGATGGTGTCGAGGTGTTGACGGCTGAGCTTCTAGAGTCATCTCCGAGCTGGGTCTGAGGAGCTGGTGGTGGTGTCTTTCCTCCTTTGGTCGACATGGTTGGCTACACGCCGTAACCTGGCTCTTGATACCAAGTGAAAGTTTATAATAAATGGTATTTTGATTGAATAGCTCAGCTCATTGTGAGACTGAGTAGGACTGTGTATTTATAATAGCAAAAGGAATTACAAGAATATTCTGGATTGCCAAAAAGATTGGTTGTTGTACAATGACAGCTGTCTAGAAATACACAGAGGAAATCCCAACGGAATGATATGCAAATCATTCACCGCCATGACCTCATAACAACCTCTGACAACCGTACATAACCGAATTACTAAAAATGTACAATATTAGATTAACAAAACTATTAACAAGTAAAGAACGCTTAGTCTTAATTAAACCAGAATAAACTAATTTCTTAACACTCCCAAAGTTAAGCACCTGATGAGGAGAGCTTGTAATCATGTTTTGCGTTTGACCACTAATCTTTGTTGTAGATTAATTATTCCTTTACCTATTTGTGTTTTATGTTCAGTTCAAGATGAAATAGTTACTCATGCTCTAGTGAAGTGTTTCAAAGCCTTTATATTTGGAAGCATTCTCATCTTTGATTTCATTCATTCCAATTCCCACTTTGATATATTTGATTTGATTCTTCAAGCTAGTCAGGTTCTAGAATGCAATGACTTGGAGATTTTTCTTTGTGTAGGCTGTTTGGAATAATCGAAATAATTGTTTGTAAGTCTAGTTTGCCTTGTTAAGATGTTGTCTCTTGGTCTTCTTTTTTGCAGGAGTAAAAGGATGCTGTTGTGGTTAAAGATGATAATTTGGAACCTAAACTAATGCATAATCAATCGGGGGGTGTTTAAAGTTAAATAGAGATGGAGCTATTTCTATTTCTAAGAATCATAAAAAAGAGGATGTTCAAGATCTCAGGAAAATGTTATTGCTCTTAAGTGGTGTCCAGTTGTTCGGTTGCCAATCCCTCATGTGGAGACGATGCTAAGCTCGTGGTGGATACAGTTTTAGGAGCTCTTCTGATTTCTCTTCTCTTAGTGATCTTCTTTAAGATATTAGAAATTTATTTCCTTCCCTTATGTAACCTTCTGTCTTGTTGTCAGAGAAAGTAACACTTTGGCTCATTCTATTGCTGAAGGTGATTTAGAGCTAGACAATAAATTATTGTGTAATGGTAATGTTCCACACTCTCTGTTGTTATAGATCCTTGTACTTAACTTTGGTTTTCTCTTTGTTGGATTTTTTTTAAAAAGGAAAAGTAAATTTTTCTTTGTACAGTATTTTGAAGAAAAAATCAAGAACAATATAATTAAAGTTTGTATTTCTTTGTTGTCTTAACGATTTGAAATGATGATATTTCATTATGACAGCAAGTAAATTTGTTAGTTGATTGTTTTTAACTTTTTAGTGGTTATAGCAATACATCAGTGATGATGTGACGTTACTGGGAGCATCATTTTCTTTTCAAATATGAGATATTCTATAGAGTAATGAGTGCAATATCATTACTCTTTTATTTAGACCTAAACAATCTTTACTCTTTATTAATTTTATTTAAAGGTAATTATGAAGTATGATGGCGGGGTCGTCACAATTTGTAGAATTTCCATAAATATATACATACATCGTGGGTATCTTTCATGCCAGGTTACGTTGTTCTTTCAACAAAGAATCTGATGAAAGTTCCATAAATAAGTGAATCAAAACACTGAAATCTGTAAATTCACGAATACATTTTTGTTTTTTCTATTAATCATATATTACTTTCTAAATACAAAACTCTATGAGGATCTCCCAGGTCCTAAATTAAAATTATATGAACAGTCATCTCAGCAAACCTGAGTCCGAAGTTGCCACTCGAACGACTAGAGGACTAACAACCCGTGATCTTCTACTGTTCCATGATAAGAACCCAAATGCATAGCCCTTTGATGGAGCAGCCACCTTGAAATTCACCGTGAACTTTATCTTCTGCCCAAACGATGTGAAGATTAATCGATCTGGCACAACAGTGATATTGATTCCTCTAGGTGAAGATACTCTAGCTTTATAAACACTCCTTGGCTTTCCAACATTTTTCACTGTTCGGGTTACTGAGATTTCGTTTTCAAGGTTTGGAACTGCTATAGATGGATAGTTTAAGTCGGATGCTATTCGAAAAGGCTGATGATCACAAGTAGTGTTGTCTCCTGTGATCAGCTGCACAGACTTGTCATCATAACCGATTGAGCAAAGGAAACCTATGTAATCTGTTGTCTGTGCTTCATAGATCAAACCAGGATCGAGGACCTTCTTTGGGTTCATGAAACCTGAGCCATAATCAAAAGCATTACCCCTTCTGCCATCTGGATCAACTAAGATGGGCCGGCGCTTCTTATCCAAAGCACTAGCTGTAGAGTACATTTGTCAGAATTTTTAGCTTACCAATAGCTCACAATTGAACAGAAAATAAGAGCTTCAACTGATTTCAAAACCATTTTTCAGAAGAATAGGGTATGCAACTTTACCAGTTGTCATTATTGCAGATCTAATAGCAGATGGAGACCACGATGGATGAACTGCTTTGACCAGTGTTGCAATTCCTGTTACATGTGGGCAAGCCATGGAAGTTCCAGAGAGAATGTTAAACTCCATTTTTCCTGCTGAAGGAGACCAAGCAGCAAGTATGTTCAAACCCGGAGCTGTGACATCAGGCTACAAAGTAGAACAATCAAATATGAAACCAATATTAAATGGATCTAGCACAGCTGTTAAGAAATTAAGATCTTTGAGGAAAATTTACCTTCAGTATTTCAGGTGTCAAGGCATTGGGACCTTTTGAAGAAAATGCTGCAACTCGAGGTGCAGGTTGAGATCCCAATACAGTCTTTGCAGGCATTATTTTAGACATTGGTTTTCTGTTTACATATCATAGAATGGCCAGAATTAGGAAACTTAGTGAAACTCTGATACGCTGGTTTCATATTCTAATTCACATAACAAACCGTGTGCGATTAATATAAGAAAGAATGTGAGTCCCCGTCCTTTTTCCAACAATAGCAGATGGGATCACAAAGGGAATGGCAACATTTTTGTCTTCCTCATCAATAAGAATCATCCCAGCAGCACCAGCTTTTTTCACTACGACACTCTTTTCCAGCTTAGACTCCATTGAACTCTCAGCATGTCGACAGACCAGAACCTTCCCTCTGGCCTTGGTGCTATTCAAGGAACTCTCTAAACAGTAGCTATAGGCAAAAAGTAGGAGCCCAAAGGAAAGAATAAAATAAAACACATAACTTGTAAGATTTCTCTATGCACTGATATATAAAATTGAACTAAGAGTCCAAGTACCTTTTACTTCACCTGGATTGATAAGGAGTGAAGTATCCTGCATTGGCTTCTGATGCAGAAATGACCCTTGCTGAGTCTGTCATCTCCAAAAGGCTGAGACTTTCCCCCTGAAATCAACCAACTATAACCAATGACTCTTTGAAGAAGTCTCTTCAACAGAAAACACTTGCGAGGAAACAGAATGTGGTGTATTTCTACTCTAGTCTCAAAGTATGACACCACATATAGAATGTGAATTAAGTAACTCATTACAAGAATGAAAAAAAATACATCAACTAAAAAAGTGCACTGAAAATAGTTGACTTGTATTTCAACACAATTACCGTGAAATTACCACCATTTGCAAGTACAATATCAGAAGTGAAATCTCTATCGGTGGAACTAGCAGCAACAGTGAGTAACCACGGAGCAAGATTTGTTGCAGAAGCTGGTCTTCCTTCATTTCCAGCTGAAGCAACTACCAAAATTCCATGGCTAGCAGCATGGAATGACCCCACAGAAATGGCATCACTGAAATAGTCTCCCTGAGGAGCATCAGGACCCAAAGACAGGGACAGGATGTTGACCCCATCTCTTATTGCATCATCAAAGGCAGCTAGCAGATCCACATCATAGCATCCTGAGTCCCAACATGTTTTGTACACAGCGATTCTGGCCATTGGGGCACCACCTCTAGCTGCCCCAGCAGCTAAACCTTTGTAATTCATGTTTGAAACATAGCGACCGGCAGCTATTGACGATGTGTGGCTGCCATGACCAGAGCTGTCCCTTGGTGATCTGAATGAAACTATGTTTGTTGAATCTCCCTCAGCTCTGTATCCACTCATGTAGTATCTGGCTCCAATCACTTTCCTATCACATAATGTAGAGCCACCAAATAATAAATGTCTGTTGTGATGATATTTTACAAATAATACATAATAAAAAATAAAAACCTGTTGCAAGTTGAAGAATTGAATGCTTCTCCTGACTGGCAATGTCCTTTCCAACTAGCAGGCACAGGCGGCATGCCAACATCACTGAAACTTGGAGATTCGGGCCAAATGCCTGCATTAGAGGAACATTTCAGTACTAGAGAAATAAAACTTGCCCTTTTTAAGAAATTAACTCCAGATATAACTCCCGTAAAAGCATAGGCAATTGCTACCAACAAATATAGTAAATTAAAAAGCATAGAAGCAAAACCAGAAGTACTAATTTTCCTTGTCTCATTCTAATAATATACCTAAGATTATTAGTCAAACAAGGGATACAGGGACCATATGACAAATAAGATAGCAACTGTAAGGACTGAATGCCAATTGAAATAGATGACAAAAATGTTTTTCTTATATCCTTATTTTAAAAAATAGAAGATTTTAATCAGCCAGTGATCTTCCATAAATAAATATAATAACTAATATAGGTTGGTGTCTTAATAGGTAAGCAGTAAAATTCTGAACTTCTAATTAGGGGAGAGAGAAATTGTGCAATACACAGCCAAAATAGAATAAGAAGTCACCGGTGTCAATGAAACCGATAACGACATTGACTTGGTTCTTGGTGGAATAGCCTAAAACTTCCATGGTTTCGTCATCTAAAAGCCCCATGAAATCCCACGAATGGGTGGTGTGCAGCTTTCTTTTGGCATTGGGAAATACCGAAACAACTCCTGTCATCTCTGTACCAAAAAAAAAAATCCCATTTTACATTACATCCCATTGTATCTCTTTCGCAATCAATTAAAAAAAAATCTTTCTAAATTTACTAGAAATTCGGAAAGCTTGGACATCAGTCAATTTGGCGGCAAAGCCTCTAAAACCATGTCTGTAACTGTATACATGAGACGCCTGAGCTAATTCCGTGCTGTTCAGATTTAACCAAAGAGAAAAAATTAGCAACAAAATAAAAAAAATACATTAAGAGTTTCCGGAAGATTGATATATGTAATCAAGCTGACCTTCCTCCATGGACGGAAGCAAGAATCTGATGGTTGTGCCTCATACTCTCATCTGGGTCTTGACCAGTTTTGCTTCCCATATACACTATATAAACCTAAAATTTATAGACGATAAAATTGTGAGCCAAACAACCACAACCACAACCAAAACCAAAATTGCATTGTTCATTGAAAATGAAAGAGAATTTACCTTAGAACTGATACAAATTTGCGCCAAAAATAGAAGGCCAAACAGGGCAAGATAAAAAGCACCCTTTCCAGTATAACCAAAATGAGCCATTTCCGAGAGTTTACAAATTTGAAATTTATACATTAATATATGTGCGTACGCACTTGACACAACGTTGCAAAGACGGGAAGAGAATGAAGAAGACAGAATTTTACGGAGGCATTGCTCAGTAGTGTCCTGTATGATATAGCATATGTTTGTTCGTATTTTTGACCTAAACACGCTGAAAAGGACAAAGAAAGAAGCGAGTAAGATTAAGATGGTAAGGTTTCCGCCATTAATGGGGTTGAGTTGAGTTTCTGTGTGGGAATTTGGAGGCGAAGAAAGTTTTTTGTCAGAGAAAAGTGGTGGTCACTTTGTTATATTATTCTCGCTCATGTCCTATCCAGTGATGTGAGAGGAATGTTGCTTTGGTTTCGGTTTGGTCAGTGAAAGACTAATGTCTAACTACTAACTTCTCCACCTACTAATTACATTTCACTAAATAATAATTGTAAAAGATAGGTATTTGCTTGGTCTTGTAGTGTGGAGTAAATTACAAGCTATTAATTGATTTTTTTTTTATTAAAGGGAAAGGTTGGATAGGATTATGAAGTATTTTAGGCATTAAATTATTTAGTGTAGTATGTTGTTTATCTTTTGGACAAAGCAACGTGTAGTCTTGAAGCATACTTGATAGTTAT
Organism: Humulus lupulus; assembly: GCF_963169125.1. Lineage (NCBI taxonomy): Eukaryota > Viridiplantae > Streptophyta > Magnoliopsida > Rosales > Cannabaceae > Humulus > Humulus lupulus. The sequence goes on from NC_084796.1 coordinate 146,780,097, forward strand.
ATTAACGTGTAACACATACTTGAATTTAGTTACATTATTATTAATTTTAAATGTGAATAATCATCAATCATTCAATAAATATTTGTGGTAAAATATGAAATGAATGACAACCTCTCAATAAAAGTTTAATAATGTAAACACATATAAACATCTATATGTATAAATATTGTAACATCCTCGATAACTAAGATCGTTACACTGTGTGTTTAAAATAGTGCAGGACTTGCTAATCAAGTCGTTTGATCATAAATGTGATTCTAAGTCAACCGACAGGTTACGGTTAAAAGATTTTGATCATAAACATTTAATTTTCATTAAAACAAATGTTTGATACATGGGATCCAAAAAAAAAAAATGTTTAAATGGCAAATACAACTCTCAAAGACTAATACAACAAAAACCAGTCTAACTGCAAAATATAGTTTAGAGCTCTAATTCCTCTCAAATTCTCTCGGCCATGACGATCGATAGCTGACAATGTACACTCCACCCCCAGAGCTCTCTAACTCATGGTTGGTCCAGCTTTCCTTTGCCTTTGCATTTACTTGCACCACGTAGCACCTATGAGCCAATGCCCAGCAAGAAAATAATAAACAACAAACATATACAACACAAGAGCAATTAATAAACTTCAAACAATTAATTAAGTTAATCAGCAGAATACAAGTATCAAGCTAGGCAACGATTAGCATATACTTTCACACATAACTCAAACTATAATACGAATACTTAGGTGTCCGCGCCCTTAGGTCGAGCCCTCTGGTTATTTAGCTGATCCCGACTCACTTAGGCTGAGCTGCGTCCAATGCGCTTATCATCAGCCCTGGCACCCTTAGGTCGTACTATCATATCCCACATAAAAGATATATAGTCACAAAACGCATATATTAAATTACAGGAATCTCAGTCCCAATGACAACCACATGGGTGAAGTTTTCTTACCTCGAGTCCCGAGCGATGAATAAAGAGCGGTCCTGAGCACGATCCTCAGTCTTGAGCCTTAACGATAATCCTAGTCACAATCAACAATGGATAATGATCAAACTCTAATCCAATTAAATGTTTTGGAAATCAATACTAGCCTCTGGGACCTCGAATTCTACTAAGCCAAGTAGTAGAATTCATCATGAGCACTTATGTTTGAATCTTGAAGCCTAAAAACCTTATCTTCCCCTTATTTTCCATTTAGGGTCGCCCTTAAGGGTCATGGCCTGCTCCTTATACAGAGGCCAGGCCCTCCCTGTTGGAGGACACGGACCGTGACTTGCACCCCTTGGGTCGTGGCGCACCTGAGTAAAACAGAGGCATCCCAGTCTCTTCGAGCATGCGGGCCACGGTGCCTGAAGAATAAGGTCGTAACCTGAGCCCCCAAACCTAGAAAATCCACCTTTTTCTAGCGTTTTTCCTCGAGCCTAAACCTCAAATTCTGACCCCAATCACCAGCCAAGCTCCGATTTAAGTCCAGAATTCTTAACCTTATAGCCTACATATCTTATATAGCCCATAAAAAATTGCTTACTCTCATCAAACACCCAAAAACAGCCTTGGAAAACATTTTCATGCAAGCTCTAAGTTCTTGCTACAATTCAGCAGAAAAATCCAGTAATTGGGATTTGAAACCTTACCTCAATGATAAGCTTTAACTCTCAAAGATTACTTAGTTGTCGTAGGTTTAATTTCCCAAGTACTCAAACTTGTTTCTTCAAGTTTCTCTTCCAAAATCTTTCAGTTCAAACATAAGAGAGGGAGAGAGAGAGTGATGTGATGTGAGTGAGAGGGAGAGAAAGTTTTGAGGTTGTTCCACTATATTCTGGTCATTTCCCTAGAGTTTCTGAGTATATCCTTAACCCAAAGACAAAAATACCCTTAATTAACTCAGCCTCCTCTATTGCCCATAAGGGCATAATGGTCATTTATTCCGATTCCCGCTAATTCCTCGAGTTATCTTACCTATTCCCAATTAATCCCATCATGCCCAATTAATTACCGAATACCTACTCGTTACTCAATAAACCCCAATTATACATTAAACTTTCCAAAATACCCCTAAGCTCACCCCGAGCTGAGTATTATTCCCTGTTGTAACTATTTTGCTAATCCGCTCACTAGGATTGTCTCGAGCCGTATACTGTAAATATATCCACATAATAATGTGGTCTCAACCATTTAACACATATAATCACATTTATGCCCTTAACGGGCCAAAATTACAAATATGCCCTTATAATTAATAAAGGGCCCACATGCATATCTAATACTCATAAACATGCATATAAACATATTTACATCATCTTATATATCATGCATGCCACATAGTCACGCATTTAATCAATTAATCACACATATATCCAATTATGCCCTCCTGGCACTCTAACCAGGGCACTAAACCCTATTAGCATTTTGGGCCACTACAACTATCCCCTCCTACTGAGAATTTCTTCCTCAAAATTTACCTGAATAAGTCAGGATACAGATCCTGCATAGCTGTCAAGCCCCCAGGTTGCTTCCTCGACTTTGCTATTCCTCCATAATACTTTTACTAGAGGAATGGTCTTGTTCCTCAAAACCTTATCATTCCTATCTAGGATCTTCACTAGTCGCTCCTCATATGATAAATCTGTCTGTAACTCCAGATCCTCATAATGCATCAGTCATATCTGAGACGTATTTTCGAAGCATAGAGATGTGGAATACGTTGGGAACTCCTGATAATGATGGTGGTAAATCCAATCTATAGGGTACCTGCCCGATCCTCTCCAGTATCTCAAAAGGTCCTATGAATCTAGGGCTCAACGTGCCCTTTTTCCCAAACCTCCTCACCCCTCGCAATGGTGAAACTCGCAGAAATACGTGGTCCCCTTGTGTAACGCCCTGGATAGCCAAGACCGTTACACTGTGTGTTTATAAAGTGCCAGACTTGCTAATCAAGTCATTAAAGTAAAATCGTGTTACTGAAACAGTAGAGGAACTAGGGTTAAAAGTGTTTTGGTCTCAAAAGTTACGTTTTCATTACTAAACATTGCTTATTTACATAGGATCCCAAAAATGACAGTTTAAAAGCCATTTACAAAAGTTACAAAGTTTAAATACATTGACTGGCCATATTAAGGCAAAAATGAGCAGTTAGGTAATTCCCTGTCCTGACACACTCCTCGACCATGGTGATCGAACAGCTGGCTATGTACATTTCACCGCTGAGCTCTCCACCTCAGGCCTGGTCCAGCTTGCTTTTGCCCTTACCTGCACCACGAAGCACCCGTGAGCCAAGGCCCAGCAAGAAAACACAGCAACAACAGAGCATGAACAACTAGCAAACAAGTCAACTACACATATAGCATCTCATAAACTCAAGTATATCATCAGTCAAGTATTTCATATACTAAGCATCTCAGCTCATAATACATAATGCACAGACGATAACCAGGGCTAGCGCTCACAAGCTGCTCCCTCTGTTATCCTTTTGTTTCTGGCTCCCAGTGGCCAATTCGCACCCCGTGCGCTAAAATCATGTACGGTACTCTTAGACCGCTTTTACGTGTCCCTTGGCATATTACCAACATTGACACAATACAACTCCCGGGAGCACTTAGTCCCATTACAATCATACATTCGGGTGCAGTTTTCTTACCTTTCAATTCACTGGTTTTCAATGCCACGTAGCCGCAAGCACGGTCCTCTACCCCGAGCCTCTCCAAAGTCCTAATCACAACACAATTAAAACATTCTTTGTCACTAACCAATCCAAAACTACCTTCCCGGAACCTAACCCACACTCTCGGAACCCCCAAAACCTTAAAACTATACCCCGGAAACATCCCCCGAACCCCCGGAGCAAAGGGCCATAATTGCCAAAATTGATGTCCTGAAATTGGCCTTGTGCCGCGGCACCCAGCAAGTCAGGGGCCTCACGCCGCGGCACGCACTCGCAGGCCCAGAATTCTGGGTTTTCCTTCGCGTTTTTCCCGAGCCTAACTCACTCCAAATCACCCCAAACTCCATCCTAAGTCCCAAAACCAACTAAACCTCACAGCAACCTAGAAACATCATACCCAAGCCCATTCACACAACTATTCCCAAGATTCACTCTTGAGTTTCATGCTTTGTAACTCAAACCAGAGAATTAAAAACAACTTGAACCCAAACACAAACCACACTCCAAACTCCCTAAACCTTAACAGAAATAAGCCCAATAATTACACAGAAACCTTACCTTGAGTGGTGAGTCCAACCTCTAGCTTTAAACCTCATTCCCCTTTGATTACCCAATTCTGAGTTCATACAAAACCAGCCACCAATTTGTTTCAATTCACACTTATCAACCAAAAATTAGACTTGAAACTTAGATATACCATAACCAAAATCTTACCTCTGAATATTCTTGGTCTAAGCTTGATTTTGATCACTTCAATCATTCCTTAATTCTCCTTCCAAAAGCTAAATTCAGCCTCTCCCTTCCATCTTAGTTTTGCTCTTCCTCTAGGTCTCCAATATTCAACATAAAGCCCCTTTCTCCAAGTGTTATACGTATTGTATTTTCCTTCAGCTCTTACTCATTCATTCCCTGCCAAAAGACTAGTTTAACCCTCCATTTATATCCCTTACTAACTAGACCTCAAGGGCTTACTGGTCCTTTTCCTAACTTTACAATTCTACCACTTTCCCAATAAAGCCTGTTACTCTCTATGGTTACTAACAGTTACGCAGGTTACCAAATCACCAGTTACCATTATCTAGTTTTCTAGGACCGTCTCGGCACGTGCATCACATTGGTATCACAGCACCCACGTGATACGATTCACACATCATAATTATCACATAACATAATTCACAGTCATATAACATGCTTAAAATCATAATCATGCATCTTAATCATAAAAATCACACATAATTCCCATCATGCCCTCCTGGCACACTAATCAAGGCCCTTAAGCCCTATTAGTGAATTTGGGTCGTTACAACCTGGAACTCCACGTCCCTACACTTAGGATCAGCGTAGCTTTTCTATCTGCTATGCGAAGCGAGCATTCGAACTCGGATCTTCTCAATAGCTTCATTAGTCTTCTGAACCATCTCCGATCCCAAATACTTCCTTTCCCCCATCTCATCCTAATGAATGGGCGATCTAGATCTCCTTCCATATACATCTCTTATGGAGCTACTCCAATCATTGGTTGATAACTATGGTTGTACGAAAACTCAATCAACAAAAGATTCTTACTCCAAGATCCCTCAAAGTCTAGCACACATGCTCTAAGCATGTCCTCCAATATCTGAATTGTCCTCTCCGACTCTCCGACCGTCCGTGGGGTTCCCAAGTGTGACAGTCAGAATCTCGTGATCTGCAGGGGGAAAGACGGGGTAAAAGCTGTGCAATCCCACATTGCCTGGGGAAGGTCAAGTGTGATGATTCTAAGACTGTGTAAGTATGGGACTACATAGTTGAAGAGGGCTTAAATGGATTGATGGGTACTACCTATACCAACAAGATGTATCTTCTTTTCGGTAGCCCATTACTTGAGAACTCCAAAGTTAAGCGTGCTTGACCTGGAGTAATCTCAAGATGGGTGACCTCCTGGGAAGTTTTCCTAGGAAGCGTGCGAGTGAGGACAAAGCACATTAGAAAGACTCGTGTTGGTTTGTAAGGCCAGTCGTCATTCAAGGAAGCAACCATAGTGACTTGGGGCGTTACACCAAGTCTATTATATCATATTGGGATCCTATATTTGCCTCCAAGTTTTGGGGTGGTTTGTAGAAGGCTATGGGGACTCAGTTGTAGTTCAGTACAACCTTTCATCCTCAGACATATGGACAGTCTGAGAGGACCATTCAAGTATTGGAACACATGCTTAGGGCATGTGTGTTGGACTTTGAGGGGTCTTGGAGTAAGTATATGCCGTTGATTGAGTGGCTCCATATGAGATGTTATATGGAAGAAGGTGTAGATCGCCCATTCATTGGGATGAGATGGGAGAGAGGAAGTATTTGGGACCGGAGTTGGTTTAGAAGACTAATGACGCTATTGAGAAGATCCAAGCTCGAATGCTCGCTTCACAAAGCAGACAGAAAAGTTACGCTAATCCTAAGTGTAGGGACATGTTTCTGCGAGTGTCACCACTGCGAGGGGTGAAGAGGTTTGGGAAAAACGACAAGTTGAGCCCTAGATTCATAGGACCTTTTGAGATTCTAGAGAGGACCGGGCTAGTGGCCTACAGGTTGGCACTGCAACCATCATTATCAGGGGTTCACGACGTATTCCACATTTCTATGCTTCGGCAGTACATCTCGGATACGACTCACGTGTTGAGAAATGAGGATTTGGAGTTATAGATAGATTTTTCATATGAGGAGCGACCGGTTCATTACCTAGACCGGAAAGACAAGGTTCTATGGAACAAGATGATTCCTTTAGTCAAAGTATTATTAAGGAATACTAAGGTCGAGGAAGCGACCTGGGAGCTTTAGTCAGCTATGCAGGATCAATATCCCGAGTTATTCAAGTAAATTTTGAGGATGAAATTCTCAGTAGGAGGGAATATGTAGCGTCCCAAATTTGCTAATAAGGCTTAGGGCCTTGATTAGCGTGCCTGGAGGGCAATAAGTGACTTATTATTATAATATGTGAATTTTTATGAGTAAGTGATTAGAGATGCATGTTTAGGTGAATTAAATATGCATGTGGGCCCATTTGGTTATTAGGGGCATGTTTGTAATTTTAGCCCGTTGAGGGCATACTTGTGATATATCTGTGATGCACGATCCGAGACAGTCCTAGGGAGCGGTTTAGCTAGAAAGTCACAACGGGGTTGAATACCCGACTCGGGGCGAGTCGAGGGGTATTTCGGGCATTGGACGTTTTATGGGCTTATCAGGTTATGGAAATAAATGTTTGGAGATATATTTGAAGTTAGAATGTTTAGGAGGGAATATTGGGGAAATTTATCATTTCTTAACGGGATTAGGTAAATGACTAAACCGAGGAGAGGTTTAAGGGGCAAAAAGAGAATTTGGCTTTAAGGATAGCTAGAGCTGGCAGAGGTAAAATCCTTCACATTTCTTTACCTAGGCATATACTAGAATTGTTTTGAAAGCTCTAGAGGAAAACAAAAGCTAAGAAAAGAAGAGGAGGAAGAAAGCTGATTTTCTTGGGAGCAAAGGAGGAATTCAAAGCTGGACTTTGGGGGTAGAGGCTGGAACTTAGAGGACTAATTCAGGGATTTAATCAAGCTCAAAGGTAAGTTTTAAACTTGATGAACAAGCTGAAATTCTGCTGGTGTTGGGTGTTAGAACTTAGGCATGCATGGATTGGTTTTAAATGTTTGATGGGTGTAAGAATTGGTTCATGAGTTTGTTAGAATGTTTAGGTTGTATGAGTATGAATTCTGGGCTTAATTCTGAGGTTGAAAGAAGTTTGGGGTGTGAGATATGGGGTTAAGCTCGGGGAAAACTTGAAGGAAAGGCTGGTTTTCTGGGTTTGCAGCTCGAGCCGTGGCCTGCTGCGGCTCGTGTGCACGCGAGGCCTGGGGAGGTCTTTGATCTTGAGGCGCACCGCAGCGCTTGGCTAAGCATGCCGCGGCCCGTGTCTCTTTCCAGGGAGGTTTTTTGCCTCTGTTTTGAGGCAAGCAGCAGCCCTTAAGGGGTTGGGCTGCAACCCTAGTTCAAAATGATGGATGTTTTGTGGGGCTTGGGAACCTAATTATTAAGGCTCGGGATAGATTTTATCACCCGGATTGGTAGAATTCAAGGTTCCAGGGATTAGAATTGTAACCGAAAGTTATTTTATGAATTAGACCTAGATCGACGGATCTTGTTGATGTGTTGTGACTAGGGTTTCAGCGAGGCTCGGACTAGGGGACTGTGCTCAGGACACAGGTAAGAAAACTACTGTACCCGTAGAGCAAGGCAAGGCCCTATAGTTTGTGTTGCAGGGCACGAACCTATGTGATTGTGTTACAGGGCGTAGCCCCATTGAGTGTGCTTATGCATGTTTAAATGTTTGTTTAATTATGTTATGTGTGCATATATGTGAATGAAGGGCAAGAGCCGAGAAGCTAATTATTGAAGGCAGAGAAGATGCCCGCATCTGGTGGGATGTAGTAGTTCAGAGGAGGAATGTGGCAGTTATGACTTGGGAAGAGTTTAGGAACATCTTTAACGATAAATACTACAGTGTTGTAGTCCGAGCTGCGAAGGTTGACGAGTTCATCAACCTGACTCAGAACCGGTTGACCGTTACAGAGTACGCCTTGAAATTTGATTGGTTGGCAAAATTCGCGCCGGACTTGGTGTCGACTGATGCGGTAAGAAGATATAGGATTGTGTGAGGATTGAATGTTATGATCACCCGTGATGTGAAGATTACTTTAGATCTAGAGACTACTACTTATGCTCAGGTTGTGGACAAGGCCCTTACAGCTGAGGGGCCGAGGATCAGATTTGGAGAGATAGCGCAGTGAGGTGCGATGCCAGGAGGACGGTGCCTCCTTTTATTTGATCTAGACGGGGTAGTGGCTCCAGTGAGCAGAAGAGAAAGGCCCTAGATTCTTTTGTTCCTCCTAGCTCGGATAGGAGGGCACGAGGTGCTTTTAGTGGCCGTCAGGGCGGAGGTGACAACTGAAGAAGTTTTCCAGTATGTCCTCGGTGCAGACGACGACATCAGGGGGAGTGCAGGATCATGGCCTGCTTTATTTGTGGGAGTGCCAATCATCTAAAGAAGGACTGCCCACAAGCTAGGAAAGAGGAGCCGAAGCAGGGCGACAGTCTCGCTCCTGCCAGGGTGTTCACTTTGACTCAGACTGAGGCGGAGGCTAGCCCCTTGGTTGTGATAGGTCAGATTTCTAGTGCTGGGTTCTCTTATACTGCATTGATTGATTCGGGAGCTACTCATTCATTTGTGTCTGCTAGACTGATAGATCAGTATAGACCTAGTATTTTGTATGCTAGGGTTTCAGACTTTGTCGCCGACTGAGGAACTGGTAGTCTCTAGGAGATGGATTAGAGCATTGCCAGTAGAGATAGATGGTAGGGAGTTGTCTGTTGATCTGATTGAGCTAGTAATTGATGACTTAGATATGATCCTAGGAATGGATTGGTTATCGAAGTATGGGGCAACGATTGACTGCAAGCGCAGGATGGTGACTTTTGAAGCAGAAGGGGAGGTACCCTTTGTATTTGTGGGGACAGTTAGTGGACCGCAAGTGTGTGCTGATGCAAGATGGAAAGATGATAGCCTATGCATCGAGATAGTTAAAGGAATATGAGTAGAGATATCCCACGCATGATCAGGAGTTGGCAGCAGTGGTATTTGCACTTAAGGTTTGGAGACATTATCTGTATGGTGAGAAGTGCGAAATATACACCGACCATAAGAGTTTGAAGTACTTCTTTACTCAGAAAGATATGAATATGCGCCAGAGACGGTGGCTGGAGTTGGTAAAGGATTATGATTGTGATATCCTATACCATCATGGGAAGGCTAATGTAGTGGTTGATGCACTGAGTCGGAAGGGCCTAGGACAGTTGTTCAGTTCGAGGCAGATATCTGATAAGTTAGCTGAGGAAATGACTAGAGCAGGTATAGAGTTGGTGGTTGGTCGGTTAGCCAACACCACTCTTCAGTCCTCACTCCTTGAGAGGATCAAGGAGTCGCAGGGGAAGGATTCCCAGTTGAGAGGGCACAGAGAGAGTGTCTTAGTCGGGGTGGCTAAGGACTTTTTTATTTAGGAGATGGGGTTGCTGAAGTACAAGGGTCAGATTTGTGTTCCGATTGATTCTGATATCCAGCGAGAGATCTTGGATGAATCGCATATCACTCCCTATTCCTTACATCCGGGTACGACGAAGATGTACCAAGATTTGAGAGCTTTGTATTGGTAGTCGGGCATGACGAGGGACGTGGTGGATTATGTGGCGAAGTGCTTAACTTATCAGTAGGTCAAGGCTAAACATCAGAGGCCAGCAGGGTTGTTGCAGCCTCTAGGGATTCCAGAGTGGAAGTGGGAAGATATCACCATGGACTTCGTGGTTGGTTTGTCGAAGACCGTGGGACAGCATGACTCGGTGTGGGTGATTGTGGATAGGTATTCCAAGTCTGCCCACTTTTTACCTGTCAGGAAGACGTATACTATGGAGCAGTATGCCGAATTGTATGTGAAGAAAATTGTTCGACTTCATGGCGCTCCGAAGTCGATAGTATTCGACAGGGACCCCACCTTCACCTCTAAGTTTTGGGAGAGTCTGCAGAAAGCTTTGGGCACGCAGTTGTGGTTTAGTACCACTTATCATCCTCAGACAGATGGACAGTCTGAGAGGACAATTCAAATACTAGAGGACATGCTACGAGCCTGTGTGCTAGATTTTGGGGGATCTTGGAGCAAGTATCTCCCTTTGATTGAGTTCTTGTACAGTAACAGTTATCAAGCGACTATCGGAGTGGCTCCGTATGAGATGCTTTATGGGAGGAAGTGCAGATCATCTATCCATTGGGATAAGAAGGGTGAGAAGAGATATTTGGGTCTTGAGATGGTTCAGAGGACCAATGAGGTGATTGACAAGATTAGAGCTCGAATGCTCGCCTCCCAGAGTCGCTGAAGAGTTACTTGGACTTGAGACGCAGGAGCGTAGAGTTTCAGGTTGGTAACCATGTGTTCCTTAGGGTTTCACCTTTGAGGGGAGTGAAATGGTTTGGTGTTCGGGGCAAGCTGAGCCCTAGGTTTGTTGGCCCCTTTGAGATTCTGGAACGGGTTGGAGAGGTAGCATACAGGTTGGCGATGCCTCCAGCCTTATCGGGGTTCATAATGTTTTTCACGTATCCATGCTTCGGAAGTATGTATCAGATTCGACTCATGTACTGAGTTTTGAGAACTTGGAGCTAGACCAAGATTTATCATATGAAGAGAAGCCGGTTCAAATTCTTGATCGGAAGGATAAATTGTTGCGGAGCAAGACCATCGCCTTGGTGAAAGTGCCGTGGAGGAACAACAAGATTGAGTCAGAGATGCGGAAGCGGTATCCTGAGTTGTTCATGTAATTTCGAGGACGAAATTTCTGTAAGGAGGGGATATTTGTAGCGTCCCAAATTTGCTAATAAGGCTTAGGGCCTTGATTAGCATGCCTGGAGGGCAATAAGTGACTTATATTATAATATGTGAATTTTTATGAGTATGTGATTAGAGATACATGTTTAGGTGAATTAAATATGCATGCGGGCCCTGTTTAGTTATTAGGGGCATGTTTATAATTTTAGCTCGTTGAGGGCATAAATGTGATAAATGTAATAATTGTGATATATCTGTGATGCACGATCCGAGACAGTCCTAGGGAGCGGTTTAACTAGAAAGTCACAACGGGGTCGAATACCCGACTCAGGGCGAGTCCAGGGGTATTTCGGGCATTGGACGTTTTATGGTCTTATCAGGTTATGGAAATAAATATTTAGAGATATATTTGAAGTTAGAATGTTTAGGAGGGAATATCGGGGAAATTTATCATTTCGCCCTCAGGGACTTAACGGGATTAGGTAAAGACTAAAATGAGGAGAGGTTTAAGTGGCAAAAAGAGAATTTGGCTTTAAGGATAGCTGGAGCTAGCAGAGGTAAAATCCTTCACGTTTCTTTACCTAGGCATATACTAGAATTGTTTTGAAAGCTCTAAAGGAAGACAAAAGCTAAGAAAAGAAGAGGAGGAAGAATGCTGATTTTCTTGGGAGCAAATGAGGAATTCAAAGCTGGACTTTGGGGGCTAGAAGTTGGAACTTAGAGGACTAATTCAGGGATTTAATCAAGCTCAAAGGTAAGTTTTAAACTTGATGAACAAACTGAAATTCTGCTGGTGTTGGGTGTTAGAACTTAGGCATGCATGGATTGGTTTCTAGGATTGGTTTTGAATGTTTGATGGGTGTAAGAATTGGTTCATGAGTTTGTTAGAATATTTAGGCTGTATGAGTATGAATTTTGGGCTTAATTCTGAGGTTGGGTGAAGTTTGGGGTGTGAGATATGGGGTTAAGCTCGGGGAAAACTTGAAGGAAAGGCTGGTTTTCTAGGTTTGCAGGGCCGCGGCTCGTGTGCACGTGAGGCCTGAGCAGGCCTCTAATCTTGAGGCGCACTGCGGCGCTTGGCTAAGCATGCCGTGGCCCGTGTCTCTTTCCAGGGAGGTGTTTTGACTCTGTTTTGAGGCAAGCCGCAACCCTAGTTCAAAATGCTGGATGTTTTGTGGGTTTTTGGCTTGGAAACCTAATTATTAAGGCTCGGGATGGATTGTATCACCCGAATTGGTAGAATTCAAGGTTCCTGGGATTAGAATGGTAACCCAAAGTTATTTTATGAATTAGACCTTGATGGATGGATCTTGTTGATGCGCTGTGACTAGGGTTTCAGCAAGGCTCGGACTAGGGGACTGTGCTCGGGACATCGGTGCTTGGAAAACTCGGGACACATGTAAGAAATTCGCTGTACCTGTAGAGCAGGGCAAGGCCCTATAGTTTGTATTGCAGGGCAAGACCCTATGTTATTGTGTTGCAGGGCGTAGCCCCATTGACTGTGCTTATGCATGTTTAAATGTTTGTTTGATTATGATATGTGTGCATATATTTGAATGAACGGCAAGAGCCGGGAACGGCGAAGGTTGAGAACGACGAGGGCTGGAACGACGAGGGTCGAAACGGCGAGGGCCGAGAACGGCGAAGGCCGAGTATGGTGAAGGTTGAGTACGGCAAGGGGCCGGTGGCATCGTTTAGCGCACGGAGTGCGAGTTTCCAGGGCGAGACCCTATAGGATACCTGGGATATCCTCACGGTGTAGACCGCGAACCTAGGGCCTAGTAAAGCGCCTGGGACGGCATAGCCGTATGTGTTTAGTCTGTTGGCGGTTTGATTATATGCTGATTGTTGAATATGCATATGTTATCTGCTTGTGAGAGTTTTTTTACTGGGCTTCGGCTCACGGGTGCTCTATGGTGCAGGTAAGGGCAAGGGGAAAGTCGACCAACCATGAGTACGGAGAGCGTGAAGTGACGCGTACATGTTTGGCCTGCCTGGCTACCACGACCAGGGGTATATTTGGGAGATGATTGTACTAAACCTAGATTCTGTCATTTAGTCGACTTTAGTTATATTTTTGGGTTGTAAATATTTCTAAACAGTATTTTGGTGTAATGACCCACTAATCTAGACTAATTGGACCATTATCGAAACTATACATAAAACTTACATTTTTACGAAAATACCATAATTTATTGAATAACTTGCAAAATAAGAGTTATTTACAAAGTAAATACCAAAACGGATATGGGATCCCATTGTCTTTAAAACAAAAACATAATTTAAAATAATAAAACATTACATAATTAGTGCGGAAAATACATATAAAAAGACATAAAACCGAAACTACATCATCGAATCGATTAACGCTCGGCCCCTTGACTCCATTCATCATCGATACACATCCTCCAAGCGTCACGAATCTTACCGCCTCTAAAGCTTATTTCCTGCACATAAACAGAAAGGAGTGAGCCTAATGCCCAGCAAGGAAAATCTAACACATAGTCATAAACATAAACATAATTTCATAATAACGTAAAGACATATCATAACACATAGTCACTTATTATAATGGCCATTATTACTTGGGGTCCCATAGACTAAACAAGCTTATGCCCATGAGATTAGTGGGGTCCTACCAGCTAAATAGGCTTATGCCCACAATCTTTTTGGGGTCTTATTAGTCAAATAGGGCATATGCCCAAGCCTACAACATACACATCAGTAACATATAACATATGAAAACATAACACATAAAATAGTATAATCATAAACATATAGATTCTAGCCTATTTTCCTTACCAAAGTTACCGGGATTATGGACTGAGTTGGGACTTTTGGAACACTCCTAAAACCATAAGAAAGAGTGAGTCTAAGAAAGGAGATGAAATGAAAGAGATGGAAAGACTAAACCAAAAAAAAAACATACTTACCGACTTATATGCTTAAGAGCTTGGATTCCCTAACCAAAATAAGAATAAGGTTAGGGGACTGAGTAGAAGGTTTTGAGAAAGGAAAATAACATAAAATACAGAAAGGAACTAGAGTTTTGGGTTTACCTCAAAGATTTGCAAGATCAATCTAACATTCACCGAAATACTATAGAACTCACTTCCCAAAGTGTTTGATAAGCTTATGATGTTTAAGCTTATAGTTTTTCCCCCAAACCAAGTGTTTACACTCTCACACTCACTTAACACTAGCAGCTTCTGAACTTAGAGCAAATGGTGAATAATGGCTGGGTACTAGGTCCTATTTATAGAGTTTGGGAATGAAAATATCTTGATTTTACTTGAATAAAGATAATGGCTTTTTAGGTGAAAATCATTTGAATAATCATTCAGCAGAGGCTGAAGACTCGTTCAAAAGATGCTGGACTGTTGAAGGAGTTTGAATGGCTGAAAGGAAATGAATTCAAAAACATTTGAAAACATACTGGAGGAGGCGATATATCGCCCCCTGTAGGCGATATATCGCCTGGGCCAGTATGCCCGAGGCGACCGTGCATCGTTTCGTGTTTTCCGTATTTACGTGCTGCGATATATCGCCCCCTATAGCTGCGATATATCGGCACATGCTGAATAATTAAACACGAAATTACACATTTTTAGCTAAGTTTGAATGGAGTAAACAGCCTTGACTAAGCACTCAACGTATTCAAAGCTGCTGACTGACCCTATAACATTCAAACTTTACCCTTATTTAATTTAATCCTCCAAAATACTTAATCCTTAATTACCATTCATAACATGTGCTTAAAATCCTATTGGTTGATGTCTAAACCTTATAATATAATAAATATAATCCTTAATATCAGTCACATAATCAAACCTTAGGTTATACTTAATATTCTTAAACTATAGGTTAAACTTAGAAAATCTATAAGTACTACTATGAGTGTCCAAATAATTCCCGGTCTGAACCAAAAATCCATAGTAACAAAGATAACACTAAACATACTATAATACTACTAACAATTAGCTAAGTAAAGTTCTTGGACTCTACATTTGGGATCCCAAATTTAAACGCTTTATGATTTTCAATGAATGGAATTATTTTCAAAGCATATGACTCTGTTTATGGTTTAATTACACTTTTGTCTTAAAACCTCGATTAGCGAGTTAATTTCACATTTTAAACTCACTTAGTAACGGCTCTAAGGAAGTAGGGTGTTATAGAATAGTTGTAACGACCCAAAATTTCTTGGGCTCAGTGCCTCAAAAAGCGTGCCAAGAGTGCATAATTGGTTTATGTGTGTTTAATTGGTTAAATGCATGACTATGTGGCATGCATGATTAATATGATTTTATGAATATATTATATGCATGTTTATGAGTATTAGATATGCATGTGGGCCCTTAGCTTATAAGGGCATAATTATAATTTTGGCTCGTTGAGGGCATAATGTGATTTTATGTGATATATGGTCGAGACCACATTTTTATGTGGATATATTTGCAGTATATGGCTCGAGACGGATGTAGTGAGAGGATTAGTGAAATAGTCACAGGGGGTTTAATACCTGGTTCGGGGGGACCCTGGGGGTATGTTGAAAATTTTGGGGTTTATTGGGTAATTAATAAGTATTTGGTAACTAATTAGACGTGACAGGGTTAATTTATTAATATTAGGAACACTTGAGGAATTAGCGGGAACCGGGGGAAAATGATAACACCCCTTAGGGATAATTTAAATGTCGGATTAATGATAAGGGGCAATTTGGTCTTTTCTAAATTAAGCTTTATACTCAGTAAAATTCTAAGGACTAACTAGAAAGTGGTGGAAGGCTCTTAACTCTCTTTCACCCCCTCTCACTCATGATTTTCTCTCCCTCTCCCTCTTGTGATGAGACTTTGAGCAAGCTAAAGAGAAATTCAAGACTAAGCTGGGATTTGGACTGGTTCAAGCTGGGAAAAACAGGGTGAAAGGTTGATCAAGGCTCCTGAGGAAATTAGACTAGCAATTTAGGTAAAATTCACTCTTTGATTACTAATTTTGTTGAGATTATAGTGGGACTTAGGAGCTTGCATGAATCTAATTGAAGGGTCTGATTTCTGGGTGTTTGAAGGGAGTAAGAAATTGTTATGGATTGAGTTTGATGCTTAGGTTATGGGGTAAAGATTTCTGGGAGTGAGTCTGAGTTTGGTTTTGAGTGGGGTGCATTTTAATGTTGATTTTTGGAGGTTTTGGCTAGGAAAGATGCTGAGAAAACCCAGACATCCTGGGTTCGTGGGGGTGCGCCACGACCCAGTTCATGGGAGTCGCGGCTCGCATGCCCAAAATGCCCTGGGAGGATTCTTTGTCTTGAAGGCGCGCCGCGGCCCTAAGGGGCAAGTCGCAACCCGCTTCCCCTAGATGCTTGGGGTCGTGTCTCTGTTTGGAGGGCATGCCGCGGCCCTTAGGGCTAGGTAGCGGCCTGCCTAGGGAATTTTGGCCTAAGTTGGTTTTTAGGATTAGGAAGGCTCAGGTGTTCGAACCTAAGCGCTCGCGATGATTTCTACTACCCGATTTAGTAGAAATCGAGGTCCCGGAGGCTAGCTATTGTTTTCTAAGTATTTATTTGGATTAGAAATTGATGATTACCCATTGACACTATCAATAGGTTTAGCACCGAGGCTCAAGACTGAGGATCGTGCTCGAGACTGTTTAGCATTCTTCACTCGGGATTTGAGGTAAGAAAATTGCACCCATGTGTGGTAGTGAACGGGACTGAGGTTCCTAATTATTGATAGCTTGTACTGTGTGTTTGTAAGACTGATGTTGTAACGCCTTGGGTAGCCAAGACCGTTATACTGTGTGTTTATAAAGGTGCAAGACTTGCTAATCAAGTCATTTAGTTAGAAACACATTATTGAAACCATAATTGAACTGGGTTAAAAGATTTTGGTCATAAAAGATACATTTCATTTAGATAAACATTTTTTACATGGGATCCCAAAAAGAAATAGATTTTAAAAGACAATTTACAAAAATTCCAGGTTGTAAACAAGTACTGGCCACTCTAAGGGCAAAACAGACATTTAGGCTTCTCCTATCCTTTACTACTCCTCGGCCGTGGCGGCCAATCAGCTGACAATGTACATTCAGCCTCAAAGCTTTCCAACTCAGGACTGGTCAACCTTGCCCTTGCCTTTACCTGCACCACGTAGCACCCGTGAGCCAAAACCCAGCAAGAAAACCATAATGCATAGTACAAGCGACAACCAACAGGCAGATAATTTACGAATCATCAATCAGATATACAACAAGTCATACAACTCACATAAACAGTGATATCAAACTACAAGCCAATAATTAGTTACTCATATAACAAACTCATCACAATCATCAGTTTAAACAACATTAAACATATCACGCCAAAATTCAGGGTCGGCGCCCTTAGGCCGCACCCTCTAATTATCCCACTTACTCCGGCTCGCTTAGGCCGAGCTCAGTGATTATGTATTTAACCTCAGCTACCAGTGTCGAGCAGCGCCCTATGCGCAAATGTTGATTCCGACACTCTTAGGTCGTTTATCACATGTCCCCATGGCATAATACCATCTCATGACATCACATAAAAATATAGGGAGCTCTTAGTCCCAACATAAACACAAAACTCAGTGCAGTTTCTTTCCTTTGATTCTGAGCGCTTCAATTAATTGAAACAATCCTTGAGCACTATCTCGACCGAGCCCTAGCATTCACCTAGTCACAAATGTAACATAGAATCCTCATTAACATTCAATTCCGTAACCTAACCTCGAGACCAATCCTAAGCCCGAGGGAAGCCCTAATTCCACCAAACGGGGTAGTGGAATCAAACCCCGAGCCCCCAGGCAAAAACCCAAAGAAAATACCCAAAAATCCACTTCTAAAGGGAGGGTAGTGCTATAGCACTACAAGCAGAGGAAAAATCCCCCAGAAAACCCTGACATAGCGCTGTAGCGCTCTACTGCGAGTGCTACATCGCTACAGACAGCACCTTCAACACTCTGAGTTTCTCCTTCAAATTTCCCCAAGCCAAAACTCCCTAGAACCCCTCCAAACCTCAACTACACTTCAAAACAAACCTGCCATTCACTACATCTCATCCCACATGGCCCAAAAACCTCAAATTTGGCCACATGCACCATCAAACAAAGAAAACAAGAATTGAACTCAAAACTAAAGAACTCATCAGAAAAACTAGAACCAACCCAGCAACTCAGATGACAAGCTCATAAATTCTTACCTTTAATGGGGAATTCGACCTTAGGTTGCCCTCTAAGCCCTTCCAGCCTTTAGCTCCTCAGTTCTTCAAGCTCAAACCCCTTAAATTCCCATCCAAAGTTCAAATTCAAAGATCAACACAACATAACTCAACAATCTCAGGAAAAGCTAGAAACCTTACCTTAATTGAATACTAACTCCAGCTAAACCTCCTAGCTTCACCAAGAACCCAAGTTCCAAGCCCTAGCCTAAGCCTCCTCTGAATTACAGCTTCAAAAATCCTCAAGAAATGGTGAAGGGTGAGGAAACCGTGAGAGAGAAAGAGTCCCTGTTTTTCTTCTTTCTTTCCTTCCTTTTGTTTCTACTATTTTCTACAACTTCCACTAAAGCTAAAAACATAACAACACTTATCCTCTTTTAACCATCCAAAAGACTATTTTGACCTCCCATTAAAACCTAAGTCTTTAAACATTCTAAGGGCATTTTGGTCATTGTTCCCAATTCCCGCTAATTCCTCGAGTGTCCCTAATAATTACCACTTACATCCCGACACCTAACTAATCACCAATTATTTTCCTTAATGTCAAATAGTCTAATATATTTCCTAGATTCCCATAAATTCCCCCAGACTCACCCCATGCCGGGTATAAATCCCCACCGTCAATTTTTCGCTAAACCGCTCACTAGGATCTCCTCGAGTCACAAGCTGCAAATATATCCACATAATAATGTGGTCTCAACAATTTATCACAAATGTGTATGCCCTCAACGAGCCAAAATTACAGATATGCCCTTATAATCTAAACAGGGCCTACATGCATACCAATACTCATAATCATGCATTTAATCATTTAAATCACACATAATCCAGTTATGCCCTCCCGACACACTAATCAAGGCCCTTAAGCCTTATTAGTAATTTTGGGTCGTTACAGATGTGATATAACGAGAATGAGCGACCTAAGAGAGCCGGGGCGACGGTAAGCATACTGAACGCAACTCGGCCTAAGAGAGATGGGAACAGCAAGATCAACAGGGCGCTCGGCCTAAGTGTGCCAACCCTGAATAGTTGTGAACTTGAGATTATGTGTTTATCATTGATTAGTTAAATATTCGTACTCTATATTATGATTGACTTGAATGAGTTAAGCTTGATAAAATTCCATTATTGCTACATGTATCTGCTATTTTCTTTGGTTAGCCTTGGCTCACGGGTTCTACATGGTGCAGGTAAAGGTAAAGGTAAAGGAAAACTGGATTAGCCATGAGTTGGGGAGCTCTAGGGTTGTGGTGTACATTGTCAGCTGCTCGTCCACCACGGTCGAGAGAAAGTGCAAGGACAGAGCCTTAAAATTTGTATTTTTCCATTAGAGTGGCTTTTTGTTGTATAAACTTTTGAGAGTTGTAAATTGTCTCTTAAACCCTATTTTTGGATCCCATGTACCAAATATCTATTTTAATGGAAATTAATTGTTTTTTTTTAATCAAAATCTTTTTACCCTAACCTTATAGTTGACTTTAGAAACACATTATTGTTCAAACGGCTCGATTAGCGAGTCTTGCACTATTTTAAAATACACAATGGAATGGTCTTTGTTACCCAAGGCGTGACATAGGGGCATGTTTGTAATTTTGGCTCATTGAGGGCCTAAATGTAATTATGTAAGTATTGTGAATGAGACCCCAGTGTTATGGGGATATATTTGAGTTGTGTGGTCTGAGACAATCCTAGGGAGCGGATTAGCGGAATAGTCACAACGGGGTCACATACCCGGCTCGGGGTGAGCCTAGGGGTATTTGGGAACTTGTCGTGTGTCTGGGGTTTATCTAGCAACAAGTAATTATTTAGTAATTGTTTGGCTATGTCGGGATTGATTGGGAATTTATAGGGCTACTCGAGGTATAGCGGGAAAAGGGTGGCAAAAGACGGTGATGAGGACACCAAGACTAAAGATTCAAGTCAAGTTCCAGTTGGTCCGGTGACGAGGGCACGAGCCAAGAGAGTCAAAGAAGAACTTATTAGCCTAGTCCACAGAGTCCTAAAACAAGAGGAGACCGTGGTCAACACTGAAGGAGAACAAAGACTTGTCCTACTCATCAAAGTAGACTTAGTTTAGGAGCTTGATGAGTCTTATTGTATTTTGTCATCTTGTATTTTTTATTTAGTCTTTGTTTATTTTTGTGAAAAGTCAAACACTTGACTTGTGTGAGTCCAAGAGTCCTTTTTCTTTATTTTTCGGTTTTCATTAGGAAGACAAAAGGCTTGTCTTTATTTTTTCGGTTTTCATTAGGAAGACAAAAGGCTTGTCTTTATTTTTCGGTTTTCATTAGGAAGACAAAAGGTTGTCTTTAATTTTCGGTTTTTAGGAAGACAAAGGGGCTTGTCTTGATGTAATTTTCGGCTATATAAGGCCTTGAAAACATTTGGAAAAATCAGATTTTGATGAAATGAAAATTGAGAGGTTTTCTTCTTGAGTTCTTGAAGAGACTATTCGAACTTATCAAGGGTATTCCTTGTGGCGTTCAATCCGACTTATCAAACGGATTCCCATCCCCGTTTGTGGCGTCTTCCTCATACCAAGGTTCGTGCTTGGCAAAGCATTGGGTCGCGGTTCTTCATTCCCATTTCGTGTGTTCTTGGTGGCTGCCATATTTGGTGTCGGGTTTCACCATAATCGTTGGTGTGGTTCATATTAGTTGGTATAAGAGATTAGGATCATCCGGTTTGGCCTATCCTTTACTTTGTGTTTTTCTTTCAATTTGTGTTTCTATATTAGAAAAAAAAAATTCATCATCTAGTCGTGTTTTGATTTCTTTGTCCTTGTTTCCCTTATTTGTTGCCAAAGTTTCAATTGTTTCCTTGTGTCTATTGGTTCCTTTATTTGTTGTGAAATCCGAGCCACAAATCTTGTTTCAATTGTTTCCTTGTGTCAATTGGTTCCTTTATTTGTTGTGAAATCCGAGACTGTTATAGTGCCACAAACTATTTTGGTTTTGTTCTTATTGGTTGAATCACAGATTTTTGTTGGGGCTATTGGTTATTTTGTTATTGGTTGCATCATAGATTGGTTTTTGGGAATATTGGTTTTCTGTTATTGGGAGTGTTCTTGAATCAAAGATTGGTTTGTTCCTTGAATCTGTTATATAGTACCACAGATTGCTTGGTTTTCGAGTTGGTTCTTTGGTGCTCAAAATTGTTAGAACGATATGGAGAAGAGACCTCACCACACTCCCTCACGTGTTTCACTCGAACAATATTTTCACTCAAATCCACTCGTGTTTCACTTAATTTCAATGGCTTTTACCCTCAAATAAGCTCACACCTCTGCCTTTTTCCACTCGTATTCTTCTTTAAGCTCTTTCAAAACTAATCAAACGATATGATGGAGGATTCTAGTAGCAAATCAAACCACAACAAACCAAATGAATATAACAAAAACTGATGATTTTTGATACACTTGCGTGAGGATTTGGCAAAAGAGCCTCTGGACATAAGGAACAAGATTATAACAAAAAAATTTAAGAGAGGTTTCCAGACTCTTGATATATATATATATATATATTTTTTGGATCCTCTTGATTTTTCTTCTTCTTTCTTTTCTTGTTTTTTTTTTTTTGATTTCTCAAATGCAGCTACAAGTAACAAGAGAATCAGAATTTGTGGAACTAAAATGATTCGAAAACAAGAACAACTCGGATTTCACAAAAGAACAAAAAAAGACTCAATGCAAATTCGGATTTCCCAATAAGAACAAGAGAAACTCAATGCAAATTTGAATTTCATAATAAAAACAAGAGAAACTCAATGAAAATTCGGATTTCACAATAAGAACAAGAGAAACTCAATCCCAATTCGGATTTCACAATAAGAACAAGAGAAACTCAATGCCAAATTTGGATTTCACAATAAGAACAAGAGAACCCCAAAGAAAATTCGAATTTCACAATAAAAACAAGAGAAATGCAAATTCAGATTTCACAATAAGAATCCTAATTCACGATTATAGAAAAAAAATTATAGGGATTTTCAGAAACCCTAATTCAAATGTACGAATTGAACAAAGAAACGAAAAGAAAACAGGGAAAAGGATAGGCCAAACCGTATGAACCTAGGCTCTGGTACTAACTGATACGAACCACGCCAACAAATGTGATGAAACCCGAACCAAAATCTTGAAAAACAACCTAAGAACACTCGAATTTGGAATGGAAACCGCGACCCAATGCTTAGCAAAGCACGAACCTTGGTATGGTGAAGACGCGACAAACAGGAATGGGTTATCTGTTTGATAAGTCAGATTTGAACCCCACAAGGAATCCCCTTGATAAGTTCAAAAGTTTCTTCAAGAACTCAAGAAGAAAACTCACAATGTTTTTCATTAACCAAAAACTATCCGAATTCCAAGTTGTCCACAAGGCCTAATATAGCCAAAAATTACAAAGAGGGTTTTTAGACATATAAAAACCCTAAAATACCCATAATGAAAAAGCCCAAAACGACATGTCTTTGACTCCAACAAAGACTCTATTAAAACATGAAAATATAGTTCAAACTAAAACAAATAATTAAAGGAATAAAGCTCCTAAACTAAATCAACTTTGATGAGCAGCACATGCCTTTGTTCACCCTTAGTAGTGAACTCGACCTCTTCCTGTTGTAGAATTCTCCGGACTAAGTTGTTAAGCTCTTCTTTGAATCTCCTAGCTCGCGCTCTCGTCACTGGACCAATTGGAATTTGTGAATTGGATCGGTAGTGATGAGGACACCAAGACTAAAGATCCAAGTCTAGTTCCAGTTGGTCTGGCGACGAGGGCGCGAGCCAAAAGACTCAGTTTAGGAGCTTGTTGAGTCTTATTGTATTTTGTCATCTTGTATTTTTTTATTTAGTCTTTGTTTTTTTTGTGAAAAGTCAAACACTTGACTTGTGTGAGTCCAAGAGTCCTTTTGTCTTTAATTTTCGGTTTTCATTAGGAAGACAAAGGGTTGTCTTTAAATTTCGGTATTCATTAGGAAGACAAAGGGTTGTCTTTAATTTTCAGTTTTCTTTAGGAAGACAAAGGGCTGTCTTGATGTAATTTTCGCATATATTAGGCCTTTGTAAACGTTTGGGAATGGCAGATTGTGATGAAATGAAATTTGTGAGTTTTTCTTCTTGAGTTCTTGAAGAAACTATTAGAACTTATCAAGGGGTTCCTTGTGGCGTTCAACCTGACTTATCAAACGGATTCCCATCCCCGTTTGTGGCATCTTCCTCATACCAAGGTTCGTGCTTGGCTAAGCATTGGGTCGCGGTTCTTCATACCAAATTTCGTGTGTTCTTGGTGGCTGCCATATTTG
The DNA here is from genome assembly GCF_963169125.1 of Humulus lupulus. NCBI lineage: Eukaryota > Viridiplantae > Streptophyta > Magnoliopsida > Rosales > Cannabaceae > Humulus > Humulus lupulus. The sequence continues at coordinate 146,803,659 of NC_084796.1, forward strand.
GTGTCGGGTTTCACCACAATCGTTTGTGTGGTTCGTATCAGGTAGGCTTGATGTCCTCATCAACTTGGGAGTTGGGACTCTAGAAAAAGGGAGCCAATTTCCTCTCTCTCTCTCTCTCTCTGTAAAGTGACTGATTTTGAAGGATTTTAGGCTAGAATTCAAGGGATTCAAGGCTAGGATTTGGGAGATTGATCTAGGTTCAAAGGTAAGTTCTAATTCAGTTTCTTGATTGAATTCTGCTGGGAAATGTAAGGTTGGGAGCTGATATGTGTTTTTTCTTGGTGGATTCTTGGGATGAAGTTTGGCTAGGTTCAGCTTGGGATTAGTTGATTTAAGCTTGGAAGTGGATTTGGAAGAAGCTTAGGGACGAATTTCTACTTGAGGTAAGGGTTCTTGCATCTCTGAAGTTATTTTCTGGTTTGTGGTTTAAGTTTTGTAAAGTTTTAAACCACTTTGTGATTCTGAGTTTGGAGGAGAGTTTGGGTGTGTTTCTGGTGCTCATAAGTTGTTATACTGTTATATGAAGTTCTAGGTCAAATTGGGGACTTGGGTGTACTTGGGTATTGATTTGGAAGAGTTTTGGCTCGGGAAAAATGTTAGGAAAAACCCAGTTTTCTGGGTTTGCCTATGAGCGTCGCGGCCCTGTTCTTCCATGCTGTGGCACTAGGTTGAATCAGGAGGAGGGCACCACTCTGGGCGCCGCGAACCTTATAGAGTTGTGACGCGGTGCTAGGCCAATTTCTGGGAAGGGGAAATTGTGCTTTTAGGGTTTTGGCTCAGGGGGCTCAGGGGACGCTTTCACTACCTTGTGTGGGGAAATGGGAGGTCCCGAGAGCACGGGATTGGTTCCAAGAGATGATTATGAATTGGTTAGTAATGAGAGTGCTATGTATGTGTTGTGAGACTAGGTTCTCAGCGAGGCTTGGGTTAGAGGACTGTGCTTGGGATTTTGGTGCTCAAGAAGCTCAGGACACAGGTAAGAAATGATACGAACCACACCAACGATTGTGGTGAAATGAAAAAAAAAAAAAAGAGTCTGGAAACCTCTCTTAAAATATTTTGTTCTACTCTTGTTCCTTATGGTCTAGAGGCCTTTTGGCCAAAACCCCACACAAGTGATCCAAAAATCATCATTTTTCATCAGTTTTTCTATGTTCGTTTGGTTTGTTCTGGTTTGATTTGCTACTTGAATCCTCCATGATATTGTGTGATTAGTTTTGAAAGAACTTAAAGAAGAATACGAGTGGAAAAAGGCAGAGGTGTGAGCCTATTTGAGGGTAAAAGCCATTGAAATTGAGTGAAACACAAGGGGATTTGGGTGAAAATATTGTTCGAGTGAAACACGTGAGGGAGTGTGGAGAGGTCTTTTCTCAATATTATTCTAACCTTATTTTGCAGATTTCCATCATGGCACAAAATCCAAGCAATGATATTCCGCCACCTGAGGTTCCGAATCTACAAATGCAAGCATTAATCGGGGAGATGCGAAGGATGATGAGGGCGGAGTGTGAGCAGATACATGAGAGGTTGGATGGGTAGAAGAGGGAACACAACGGAGGCCACGGAAGAGTAGGGTGTACCAAAGGGAGGATGAGAATGAAGGGGATTTGGAAGGGGTAGTATCTGATGAAGAGTTTGATAGGATGTCGGCGGGTAACCATAGGAGGTATGGTCGGGATAAAGAAGCTTGGAACCAGGTAGATAATTATTTAGGAAATATCAAGATGAGAATCCCAGCATTTCAGGGGAAGAGCGATCCTGAAGCATACCTTGAGTGGGAGAAGAAGATGGAGTTGGTTTTCGATAGTCACAACTACTCTGACATGAAGAAGGTAAAACTAGCTGACATTGAATTTACTGATTATGCTATTGTTTGGTGGGATCAGTTGTGCATCAATAGGAGGCGAAATGGAGATCGTGCCATTGACACTTGGGAGGCTATGAAGAGGGTGATGAGGCGACGGTTTGTACCACCTCATTATTATCGAGATTTGTACCTTAAGTTGCAAGGTCTTCGTCAGGGATACAAAAGTGTTGATGAGTATTACAAAGAGATGGAGATGGCTATGATTAGAGCCAATGTTGAAGAGGATCGGGAGGCAACCATGGCAAGGTTTTTGAATGGGTTGAATCGAGAGATTGCTAATCCAATTGAGCTACACCATTATGTGGAATTGGAGGATTTGGTGCATATGGCAATCAAAGTTGAGAGGCAGCTCAAGAAGGGTAGTACAAGTTCAAGGCCAAGACCGAGCCCACACAATACAAGTACAACACCTTGGAGGACGAACTATCCAAAGAAAGAAGACCAACCTACTTCATCCTTTACACCAAAACCAGCCACCACAGCCACGATCCCTCAAGGTAAAACAGCCCCTACTCCGTCCCTTTCTAGTGAGATAAAGTGTTTCAAATGTCAGGGGCGAGGACACATAGCTAGCCAATGTCCAAACAAGAGAGTTATGGTGATTCGAGAAAGTGGCGAGCTCGATTCTGAAGATGAAGATGATCTTGCTGACATGCCACCATTGGAAGATGCTTCTATCGATGATGAGGAGTTTGGGGCAGAATCTCGTGAGATGCTTGCACTAGTCACACGACGAGCCTTAAATTTGCAAGCAAAAGAAGAGGAAGAAGAGGTGCAGTGGGAGAACATCTTTCACACTCGTTTTCATGTGAAAGACAAGGTATGTAGTGTGATTATTGATGGAGGTAGTTGTACTAACGTTGCTAGTTCTTCCATGGTTGGGAAGCTGGGGCTTTCAACGCTTAGACATCCTTGTCCATACAAGTTGCAGTGGTTGAATGATAGTGATGAAGTGAGGGTTACAAAACAGGTGCTGGTATCATTTCGAATTGGCAAGTATGAGGATGAGGTATTGTGCGATGTGGTTCCCATGCAAGCTGGACACCTTCTTCTAGGAAGGCCTTGGCAATTTGATCGGCGAGTGCAGCATGATGGCTTCACCAACAAGTACTCGTTCACGTTCCGTCAACGAACAATCACTCTAGCTCCATTGATGCCAAAACAAGTATATGAAGACCAAATGAGGTTGCAAAAATTGAGTGATAAAAAAAAATTGAGTGAGCAAAAGAAGGAGAGTGAAAAGATGAATGAGAGTGAGAAAAAAGAGAGACAAAGAGAGAGAAGTGTGGACTCAAGTGAGAGAAAAAAGAAAGAGAAGAGTTCAATCAATGAGGAAAAATTAGAGAGAAAACAAAATAATTTGTATGCAAAAAAAAGTGAGGTTAAGCGAGCATTGCTTACAAAACAGCCAATGATTTTACTCATGTACAAGGAGGCTCTTTTTAAACACTAACCAACTTGATTCTTCGCTGCCTAGTGTTGTTGTTTCTATTTTGCAGGAGTTCGAGGATGTGTTTCCCGAGGAGGTACCACATGGTTTACCACCTATTCAAGGGATCGAACATCAAATTGATTTTGTTCTTGGTGCTTCAATCCCAAACCGACCAGCATACAGAAGTAATCCTGATGAAACAAAGGAACTACAAAGGCAAGTTGAAGAATTGATGGAGAAAGGGCATGTGAGAGAAAGCATGAGCCCTTGTGCTGTTCCAGTGATTCTCGTTCCTAAGAAGGATGGAACATGGAGGATGTGTGTTGACTGTCGAGCCATCAACAACATAACGGTAAAATATCGACATCCCATCCCTCGTTTAGATGATATGTTAGATGAGTTGCATGGTTCTTGTGTGTTTTCCAAGATTGATCTTAAGAGTGGGTATCATCAAATACGAATGAAAGAAGGAGATGAGTGGAAAACTGCATTTAAAACTAAACATGGATTGTATGAGTGGTTAGTCATGCCTTTTGGATTAACTAATGTGATACGAACCACACCAACATTGTGATGAAACCCGACACCAAATATGGAACAGCCACCAAGAACATACGAGATTGGAATGGAACCGCGACCCAATGCTTAGCCAAGCACGAACCTTGGTATGAGGAAGACGCCACAAACGGGGATGGAATCCGTTTGATAAGTCAGGATGAACGCCACAAGGAATCTCCTTGATAAGTTCAAAAGTTTCTTCAAGAACTCAAGAAGAAATAAACTCACAATTTCATTCAACATAATCTGATTTTTCACATTGTTTTGGCAATCCTTATAAGGACGAAAATTACATGAAAACAAGACCCATGGTCTTCCTAATGAAAACCGAAATTAAAGAGAACAAGCCTTTTGTCTTCCTAATGAAAACCGAAATTAAAGAAAACAAGCCTTTTGTTCTTCCTAATGAAAACCGAAATTAAAGACAAAAGGACTCTTGGACTCACACAAGTCAAGTGTTTGACTTTTACAAAATAAAGAAAGACCAAAACAACAATAACGTAAATAAATTAAAAATGACAAATACAATAAGACTCATGAAGCTCCTAAACTCAGTCAACTTTGATGAGTAAGACAAGTCTTTGTTCTCCTTCAATGTTGACCACGGTCTCCTCTTGTTTTAGGACTTTGTGGACTAGGCTGTTAAGTTCTTCCTTGAATCTCTTGGCTCGTGCCCTCGTCACTGGACCAACTGGAACTTGACTTGATACTTGGGTCTTGGTGTCCTCATCATTCCCCCCCTCTTTAGAAGGATTTGACCTCAAATCGTCACCTGCATCAAAAGGACTCAAATTAGAAACATTAAAAGTAGCACTAACATTATACTCACCTGGTAAATCGAGTCTGTAGGCATTGTCATTGATCCTTTCAAGTACTTGAAATGGACTATCTCCTCGAGGTAGCAATTTTGAACGCCTTTGTGTTGGGAATCGCTCTTTCCTCATGTGTAACCATACCCAATCACTGGGCTCAAAAACCTGCTTATGACGACCCTTGTTAGCTTGCTTAATGTATTGTTCAGTCCTTCTCTCTATGTTGAGTCGCGCCCTCTCATGGATTTTCTTCACAAATTCTGCCTTCTTCTCGCCATCTAAATTCAAATGCTCAGAAACAGGTAAAGGTGATAAATCCAAAGGAGTTAGAGGATTAAAACCATAAACAATTTCAAATGGTGAAAATTTAGTAGCAGAATGCATTGAACGATTATAAGCAAACTCAACATGTGGCAAACAATCTTCCCAAGTCTTAATATTTTTACTTATGATAGCCCTCAACAAGGTGGATAGGGTCCTATTAACTACTTCTGTTTGACCATCGGTTTGAGGGTGACCAGTAGTAGAAAATAATAGTTTTGTCCCAAGTTTTCCCCACAATGTTTTCCAAAAATAGCTTAAGAACTTAGCATCCCTATCTGATATTGTTCTAGGCATACCATGTAATCTTACAATCTCCCTAAAGAACAAATCTGCAACGTTAGAGGCATCATCAGTTTTATGACAAGGAATAAAATGAGCCATCTTAGAAAATCTGTCTACAACCACAAAGATTGAATCCCTCCCACGCTTACTTCTAGGTAAACCCAACACAAAATCCATTGAAATGTCAACCCATGGTGAACTAGGGATAGGTAGGGGTGTGTAAAGGCCATTTAGCTGAACTCTTGATTTAGCTTGCCTACAAGTGACACACCTACCACAAATTCGCTCAACATCTCGTTTCATGTGGGGCCAAAAGAAGTGCTCTTGCAACATAGCTAGGGTCTTAGCAACTCCAAAATGTCCCATCAACCCTCTCCCGTGGGACTCTCTAACTAGCAAATCTCTCACAGAACAATTGGGTACACACAACCTATGCTCCCTAAACAAGAAACCCTCATGCCTATAAAATTTTCCGTCTGCAGACTTTTCACAAACAGCATAAGTTTCCCCAAAATCATGGTCAGCAGAATACAACTCCTTTATGTGTTCAAACCCAAGAAACTTAGCATCAAGAGTAGAGATTAGGGCATACCTGCGAGAAAGGGCATCATCAACCACATTCTCCTTACCTTGTTTATAGCGAATGACATAAGGAAATGTCTCAATGAACTCAACCCATCTCGCATGTCTCTTGTTGAGCTTGTGTTGGCCTTTCAAATGTTTCAAGGATTCATGATCTGTGCGAATCACAAACTCCTTTGGCCACAAATAGTGCTGCCATGTTTCTAAAGCACGCACTAGTGCATACAATTCTTTGTCATAGGTGGGGTAATTGAGGGCAGCCCCACTTAGCTTTTCGCTAAAGTATGCAAGCGGTCTCCCATCCTGCATAAGAACAGCGCCAATACCTATTCCAGAAGCATCACATTCAACTTCAAAAGTGTTAGAAAAGTTAGGCAAAGCAAGTAAAGGAGCATGAGTAAGCTTGTATTTCAGTAGCTGAAATGCCTCCTCTTGAGCTTCACCCCATTTAAATATCACATTCTTTTTGATAACTTCTGTAAGTGGTGCGGCGATGGTGCTAAAATTTTTCACAAACCTCCTGTAGAAGCTAGCAAGTCCATGAAAACTTCTAACATTACCTATAGTTGTAGGGGTCGGCCACTCTTGGATGGCTTTGATCTTTTCTTCATCCACCTGAATACCTGTAGCACTTACAACAAAGCCTAGGAAAACAAGCTTATCGGTGCAGAAAGTACACTTACTGAGGTTAGCATATAAACTCTGTTTCCTAAGAACATCCAAAACAGAATGCAAATGCAAAACATGGTCATGCAAATTCTTACTATAAATAAGAATATCATCAAAATACACAACCACAAATTTTCCAATGAAAGCACGCAATACATGATTCATTAAGCGCACGAAAGTGCTAGGTGCATTAGTTAGTCCGAAAGGCATGACTAACCACTCATACAATCCATGTTTAGTTTTAAAAGCAGTTTTCCACTCATCCCCTTCTTTCATACGTATCTGATGATACCCACTTTTAAGATCAATTTTGGAAAACACACAAGAACCATGCAATTCATCTAACATGTCATCTAAACGAGGAATGGGATGTTGATATTTTACCGTTATATTGTTGATGGCTCGACAGTCAACACACATCCTCCATGTTCCATCCTTCTTGGGAACTAGAATCACTGGAACAGCACAAGGGCTCATGCTTTCTCTCACATGCCCTTTCTCCATCAATTCTTCAATTTGCCTTTGCAATTCCTTTGTTTCATCAGGATTACTTCTGTAGGCTGGTCGGTTTGGGATGGAAGCACCTGGAACAAAATCAATTTGATGTTCTATTCCTCGAACAGGTGGCAAACCATGTGGTACTTTCTCAGGAAACACATCCTCAAATTCCTGCAAAATAGACACAACAACACTTGGCAGCGAAGAATCAAGTTGGTTAGTATTTAAAAGAGCCTCCTTATACATGAGTAAAATCATGGGCTGTTTTGTACACAATGCTCTCTTAACCTCACTTTTTTTTGCATAAAAATTATTTTGTTTTCTCTCACTTGATTCGACACTTTTCTCTCTTTGTCTCTCTTTTTCCTCACTCTCATTCATCTTTTCACTCTCTTTTTGCTCACTCATTTTCTTTTTGTCACTCAATTTTTGCAACCTCACTTGATCTTCATACACTTGCTTTGGTGTCAAAGGCGCTAGAGTGATTGTTCGTTGACGGAATGTGAATGAATACTTGTTGGTGAAGCCGTCATGCTGCACTCGCCGATCAAATTGCCAAGGCCTTCCTAGAAGGAGGTGTCCAGCTTGCATGGGAACCACATCACACAACACCTCATCTTCATACTTGCCAATTCGAAATGAGACTAGCACCTGTTTTGTAACCCTCACTTCCCCACTATCATTCAACCATTGCAATTTGTATGGACAAGGATGCCTAAGCGTTGTAAGCCCTAGTTTGGCAACCATGGAAGCACTAGCAACATTAGTACAACTACCTCCATCAATAATGACACTACATACCTTGTCTCTCACATGACAACGAGTGTGAAAGATGTTCTCTCGCTGCACCTCTTCTTCCTCTTCTTTTGCTTGCAAATTCAGGACTCGCCTTGTGACTAGTGCAAGCATCTCACCAGATTCTGGCCCATACTCATTGTCAGAAGCATCTTCCAATGGTGGCATGTCAGCAAGATCATCTTCATCTTCAGAATCTATCTCTCCACTTTCTCAAATCACCATAACTCTCTTGTTTGGACACTGGCTAGCTATGTGTCCTCGCCCCTGACATTTGAAACACCTTATCTCACTAGAATGAGACTTAGTAGGAATTGTTTTACCTTGAGGTGGTGTGGCTGTGGTGGCTGGTTTTGGTGTAGCTGATGAAGTGGGTTGGTCTTCTTTCTTTGGATAGTTCGACCTCCAAGGTGTTGTACTGGGATTGTGTGGGCTCGGTCTTGACCTCGAACTTGAACTACCCTTCTTGAGCTGCCTCTCAACTTTGATTGCCATATGAACCAAATCCTCCAATTCCACATAATGGTGTAGTTCGATTGGGTCAGCAATCTCTCGGTTCAACCCATTCAAAAACCTTGCCATGGTTGCCTCCCGATCCTCTTCAACATTGGCTCTAATCATAGCCATCTCCATCTCCTTGTAATACTCATCAACACTTCTGTAGCCCTGACGAAGACCCTGCAACTTAAGGTACAGATCTCGATAATAATGAGGTGGTACAAACCGTCGCCTCATCACCCTCTTCATGGCCTCCCATGTGTCAATAGGGCGATCTCCACTCCGCCTCCTGTTGATGCACAACTGATCCCACCAAACAATAGCATAATCAGTAAACTCAATGGCAGCAAGTTTTACCTTCTTCATGTCGGAGTAGTTGTGACAATCAAAAACTAGCTCCATTTTCTTCTCCCACTCAAGGTATGCTTCAGGATCACTCTTCCCCTGAAATGCTGGGATTCTCATTTTGATATTCCCCAAATAATTATCTACCTGGTTCCTATCTTCTCTATTCCCACCATACCTCCTATGGTTACCCGCCGACATCCTATCAAACTCATCATCAGAAACTACCCCTTCTAAATCCCCCTCATTCTCATCCTCCCTTTGGTGTACCCTACCCCTCCTTGGTCTCCGTTGTGCCCCCTCTTCTACCCTATCCAACCGCTCATGTATTTGCTCACACTCCTCCCTCAACATTCTCCTCATCTCCCCCATAATAGCTTGAAGTTGTAGATTTGGAACTGTAGGTGGTGGATTGTTATCGCCTGTATTTCTTTCTGTATTTTGTGACATGATGGAGAATCTGCAAAATAATAAGGTTAGACAATTATAGAAAGGACCTCACTGCACTCCCTCACGTGTTTCACTCAAAGAAAATGGTCACTCAAGTACACTCGTGTTTGCACTCAATGATGGCTTTTACCCTCAAATAAGCTCACACCTCTGCCTTTTTCCAATCTATTTCCTTCTTTAAGCTCTTTGAAAACTAATGAAATGGTGATATGGAGGTTCAAGCAGCCAATTCTACCAAACAAATCAAACGAAAACCGATGAAAAAGTGGCGAAAAAATGGTGATTTTTGGAACACTTGTGTGGGGTTTTGGTTAAAAGGCCTCTAGAGCATGGGGAACAAGAATAGAACAAAAAATTTTAAGAGAGGTTTCCAGACTTTTTTTTTTTTTTTAGGTTTGGATCCCCTTTGAATTTTTCTTCTTCTTTCTTTTCTCTCTTTTCTTTTCCTCTTGATCCTCAAACGCAGGTACAAGACACAAGAAAAAAAAAATCAGACTTGGATTTGACAACAACTCAGATTTCACAAAAGAGCAAGAGAATCTCAATGTAAATTCGGATTTTCAGAATGAAAAAAAAAAAGAGAAACTCACTGTCAATTCAGATTTCACAATAAAACAGTAGAAACTCAAGGCCAAATTCGGATTGCACAATAATAAGAACAAGAGAAGTCAATTCCAATTTCAGATTTCACAACAAGAACAAGAGAAACCCAAGGCAAAATTCGGATTTCAAAACAAAACAGCAAGAGAAACTCAAAGACAATTCAGATTCCACAATTAGAACAAGAGAAAAACTCAAAGCCCTACTTCACGTTAAGAACCCTAATTCATGATTTCAGAAACGAAAAGAAAACAAAATAGGGGATTACGAAGGACCCTAATTCACGATTACAAAGGAATTGAAACTTTGTGTAGACTAGTTTCGGATTTCAAGGGATTACAAAAAAAAAAAAATAATGGAAACTTTGGAAATAAGGGAATGATTGAACAAGGAAACAATTGAAATAGGGAAATTAGCAATAGTAGTTTCGGATTTCACAAGAAAACAAAAGACTCAGATTTCAAACAAGGAAACAATTGAAATAATGAAATCAACAAACTCTAGAATAGAAAAACACGACTAGATGAACACGAATTGATATATATATATATTTTTTTTTTTGAAATCCTAATATAAGAACACGAACTGAATAGAAAAAAAATGAAAAAGGATAGGCCAAACCGGATGATCCTAAGCTCTGATACCAACTGATACGAACCACACCAACATTGTGATGAAACCCGACACCAAATATGGAACAGCCACCAAGAACATACGAGATTGGAATGGAACCGCGACCCAATGCTTAGCCAAGCACGAACCTTGGTATGAGGAAGACGCCACAAACGGGGATGGAATCCGTTTGATAAGTCAGGATGAACGCCACAAGGAATCTCCTTGATAAGTTCAAAAGTTTCTTCAAGAACTCAAGAAGAAATAAACTCACAATTTCATTCAACATAATCTGATTTTTCACATTGTTTTGGCAATCCTTATAAGGACGAAAATTACATGAAAACAAGACCCATGGTCTTCCTAATGAAAACCGAAATTAAAGAGAACAAGCCTTTTGTCTTCCTAATGAAAACCGAAATTAAAGAAAACAAGCCTTTTGTTCTTCCTAATGAAAACCGAAATTAAAGACAAAAGGACTCTTGGACTCACACAAGTCAAGTGTTTGACTTTTACAAAATAAAGAAAGACCAAAACAACAATAACGTAAATAAATTAAAAATGACAAATACAATAAGACTCATGAAGCTCCTAAACTCAGTCAACTTTGATGAGTAAGGCAAGTCTTTGTTCTCCTTCAATGTTAACCACGGTCTCCTCTTGTTTTAGGACTTTGTGGACTAGGCTGTTAAGTTCTTCCTTGAATCTCTTGGCTCGTGCCCTCGTCACTGGACCAACTGGAACTTGACTTGATACTTGGGTCTTGGTGTCCCCATCATAATGCACCTAGCACTTTCATGCGATTAATGAATCATGTATTGCGTGCTTTCATTGGAAAATTTGTTGTTGTGTATTTTGATGATATTCTTATTTATAGCAAGAGCTTGCATGATCATGCCTCACACTTACATTCTGTTTTGGATGTGCTTAGTAAAGAGAAATTATATGCTAACCTCAAGAAATGTACTTTTTGCACCGATAAGCTAGTTTTCCTAGGTTTTGTTGTGAGTGCTACAGGTATTGAGGTTGATGAGGAGAAGATCAAAGCCATCCAAGAATGGCCGACCCCCACCAGTGTAAGTAATGTTAGAAGTTTTCATGGACTTGCTAGCTTTTACAGGAGGTTTGTGAAGGATTTTAGCACCATCTCCGCACCACTTACAGAAGTTATAAAAAAGAATGTAACATTTAAATGGGGTGAAGCACAAGAGGAGGCATTTCAACTACTTAAATACAAGCTTACTCATGCTCCTTTACTTGCTTTGCCTAACTTTTCTAACACGTTTGAAGTTGAATGTGATGCTTCTGGTATAGGTATTGGCATTGTTCTTATGCAGGATGGGAGACCGCTTGCATACTTTAGTGAAAAGCTAAGCGGGGCTGCCCTTAATTACCCCACCTATGACAAAGAGTTGTATGCACTAGTGCGAGCTTTAGAAACATGGCAGCACTATTTGTGGCCAAAAGAGTTTGTGATTCACACAGATCATGAATCCTTGAAACATTTGAAAGGCCAACACAAGATCAACAAGAGACATGCACGATGGGTTGAGTTCATTAAGACATTTCCTTATGTCATTCGGTATAAGCAAGGTAAGGAGAATGTGGTTGCTGATGCCCTTTCTCGTAGGTATGCCTTAATCTTTACTCTTGATGCTAAGTTACGTTGTTTTGAACACATTAAGGAGCTTTATCCTGTTGACCATGACTTTGGGGAGATTTATGGTGTTTGTGAAAAAACTGCTGAGGGAAAATTTTATAGGCATGAGGGTTTCTTGTTTAGGGAGCATAGGTTGTGCGTACCTAATTGTTCTTTAAGAGACTTGTTAGTTCGGGAATCCCACGGGGGAGGGTTGATGGGACATTTTGGAGTTGCTAAGACCCTAGTTATGTTACAAGAGCACTTCTTTTGGCCCCACATGAAACGAGATGTTGAACGAATTTGTGGTAGGTGTGTCACTTGTAGGCAAGCTAAATCGAGAGTTCAACCAAATGGCCTTTACACACCCCTACCTATTCCTAGTTCACCATGGGTTGATATTTCGATGGATTTTGTGTTGGGTTTACCTAGAAGTAAGCGTGGGAAGGATTCAATCTTTGTGGTGGTAGACCGGTTTTCTAAGATGGCTCATTTTAACCCCTGTCATAAAACTGATGATGCTTCTAACGTTGCAGATTTGTTCTTTAGGGAGATTGTGAGATTACATGGTATGCCTAGGACAATTGTATCAGATAGGGATGCTAAATTCTTAAGCTACTTTTGGAAAACATTGTGGGGTAAACTTGGGACAAAACTATTGTTTTCTACTACTTGTCATCCTCAAACCGATGGTCAAACAGAAGTAGTTAATAGGACTCTATCCACCTTGTTGAGGGCTATCATAAGTAAAAATATTAAGACTTGGGAAGATTGTTTACCACATGTTGAGTTTGCTTATAATCGTTCCATGCATTCTGCTACTAAATTTTCACCATTTGAAATTGTTTATGGTTTTAATCCTCTAACTCCTTTGGATCTATCACCTTTACCTGTTTCTGAGCATTTGAATTTAGATGGAAAGAAGAAGGCAGAATTTGTGAAGCAAATCCATGAGAGGGCACGACTCAACATAGAGAGAAGGACTGAACAGTACATTAAGCAAGCTAACAAGGGTCGTCATAAGCAGGTTTTTGAGCCCGGTGATTGGGTATGGTTACACATGAGGAAAGAACGATTCCCAGCACAAAGACGTTCCAAATTGCTACCTCGAGGAGATGGTCCATTTCAAGTACTTGAAAGGATCAATGACAATGCCTACCGACTCGATTTACCTGGTGAGTATACTGTTAGTGCTACTTTTAATGTTTCTGATTTGAGTCCTTTTGATGCAGGTGACGATTTGAGGTCAAATCCTTCTGAAGAGGGGGGGGAATGATGAGGACACCAAGACTAAAGATCCAAGTCAAGTTCCAGTTGGTCCGGTAACGAGGGCACGAGCCAAGAGATTCAAAGAAGAACTTAACAGCCTAGTCCACAGAGTCCTAAAACAAGAGGAGACCGTGGTCAACACTGAAGGAGAACGAAGACTTGTCCTACTCATCAAAGTAGACCTAGTTTAGAAGCTTGATGAGTCTTATTGTATTTTGTCATCTTGTATTTTTTTATTTAGTCTTTGTTTATTTTGTGAAAAGTCAAACACTTGACTTATGTGAGTCCAAGAGTCCTTTTGTCTTTAATTTTTGGTTTTTATTAGGAAGACAAAAGGCTTGTCTTTAATTTTCGGTTTTCATTAGGAAGACAAAGGGGTTGTCTTTAATTTTCGGTTTTCATTAGGAAGACAAAGGGGTTGTCTTTAATTTTCGGTTTTCATTAGGAAGACAAAAGGCTTGTCTTTAATTTTCGGTTTTCATTAGGAAGACAAAGGGGCTTGTCTTGATGTAGTTTTCGGCTATATATAGGCCTTGTAAACGTTTGGGAAAGGCAGATTTTGATGAAATGAAAATTGAGAGGTTTTCTTCTTGAATTCTTGAAGAGACTATTCGAACTTATCAAGGGTATTCCTTGTGGCGTTCAATCCGACTTATCAAACGGATTCCCACCCCCGTTTGGGGCGTCTTCCTCATACCAAGGTTCATGCTTGGCTAAGCATTGGGTCGCTGTTCTTCATTCCCATTTCGTGTGTTCTTGGTGGCTGCCATATTTGGTGTCGGGTTTCACCACAATCGTTGGTGTGGTTCGTATCATTTATGAAGTTGGTTCAAGGTAGTAAGACAATGGCAGAGTATGTCAGTGAGCATCTAGATTGGTCAAATTCGCGTTTGATTTGGTACCAACGGATGTGGCCTCGGAAGGAGCGATTCACTCAAGGACTGAACCCTGGGATGGCTTAGAGTGTTAGGATCAATCCAGCATATGAGATTGGTAACCCATTTGTGGGATAAGTAGGGGCAGAGGACAAAGGGGCTTGTCTTGATGTAGTTTTCGGCTATATATAGGCCTTGTAAACGTTTGGGAAAGGCAGATTTTGATGAAATGAAAATTGAGAGGTTTTCTTCTTGAGTTCTTGAAGAGACTATTCGAACTTATCAAGGGTATTCCTTGTGGCGTTCAATCCGACTTATCAAACGGATTCCCACCCCCGTTTGTGGCGTCCTCCTCATACCAAGGTTCATGCTTGGCTAAGCATTGGGTCGCTGTTCTTCATTCCCATTTCGTGTGTTCTTGGTGGCTGCCATATTTGGTGTCGGGTTTCACCACAATCGTTGGTGTGGTTCGTATCATTTATGAAGTTGGTTCAAGGTAGTAAGACAATGACAGAGTATGTCAGTGAGCTTCTAGATTGGTCAAATTCGCGTTTGATTTGGTACCAACTGATGTGGCCTCGGAAGGAGCGATTCACTCAAGGACTGAACCCTGGGATGGCTTAGAGTGTTAGGATCAATCCAGTAAATGAGATTGGTACCCCATTTGTGGGATAAGTAGGGGCAGAGGCCCAGTAACCAGGAAAGAAAGACCCCTGATAGTTCTATTACTCCTGGTCCTGACGAGAGGGGTCATAGTATTTAGAGTAGCTGCTAGGATGACGATGAGGTCTGGAGGAGTTATTTAGTATGCACTAGGTGCAAGAGACGTCATGTGGGAGAATGCCCACTGAAGGCATGTTTTCGATGAAGAATGGTAGGGCACATAAAGAGGAATTGCCTGAAGACAAAGATGGAGGAACCAAAGAGTAAAGATAACCCTACCCCAGCTCGAGTGTCCGACTCGATGCGGTCAGAACCTAAGGCTAGTCCCTCAGGAGCGGCAAATCAGCTTTCCAGTTCCTGTACTTTTATATTGAGCTGGTTTTGTAAGGATTTTGAGGTGATCCTGTGTGTGGATTTGTCCGTCAAATAAGGGACAACCATGGACTGTAAGATAAGATGGTGACTTCTGAGGTTAAAGGGAAAGGACTCGGTCACAGTTACGGGATGCCTAGCTACTGTGAAGGGTATCACTAGGGTTTTATCAGTTAGACCAGATGAAAAACTAGATCAGCCAGTGAGGTTTCAGACGGGTTACGAGGATTCATGAGGATTGCTGTCTCATCAAGGGAATAAGTGTGTAACGGGATTAAGGCAGGGAAAGAATCGTTATCAAGGACACTAGGAAGAATGACACTAGTTGTGTAGAAAGAATTAAAGGTTCAGTGGAAAAAAGTTATTTGACTTGAGGGTTGATCAGACAGAGCATCTCACCATGGGACACATCAACACCATTTGTCAAGAATGAAGGATTCATTGCCCGGTTTTGAGGGCAGGACAATGCTCTCAATAATTGACCCTTGATCTGGTTATTACTAGCAGAGGATTAAGGAAAGAGACATTTCAAGAATTACTTCTTGCACGAAGTAGGATGTGATGGATTAACAGTGAAGGCTTTTAAACGGACCTATGCTCCAGCGGCCCAGGTAAGTTCGACAAGCAGAGCGTACAGGAATGGTATGGATAACTCGTATTCGGATTGATCGAGGAAGTTTTAGACTACTCACAATTAGTAGCAAAACGTGAATAAAAACTTCATTGATAGTACCTGATACGAACCACACCAACGATTGTGGTGAAACCCGACACCAAATATGGCACAGCCACCAAGAACACACGAAATTGGAATGGTAAACCGCGACCCTATGCTTAGCAAAGCACGAACCTTGGTATGAGGAAGACGCCACAAACGGGGATGGGAATCCGTTTGATAAGTCAAGTTGAACGCCACAAGGAACCCCTTGATAAGTTCAATAGTTTCTTCAAGAACTCAAGAAGAAAAAAAAAACTCACAAATTTCATTTCATCATAATCTGATCTTTCCAAATGTTTTCAAGGCCTTATATAGCCGAAAAATACATCAAGACAAGCTCCTTTGTCTTCCTAAAAACCGAAAAATAAAGACAACCTTTTGTCTTCCTAATGAAAACTGAAATTTAAAGACAACCTGATACGAACCACACCAACACTGTGATGAAACCCGACACCAAATATGGCACAGCCACCAAGAACACACGAAATGGGAATGAAGACCGCGAACCAATGCTTAGCCAAGCACGAACCTTGGTATGAGGAAGACGCCACAAACGGGGATGGGAATCCGTTTGATAAGTCGGGTTGAACGCCACAAGGAATCCCTTGATAAGTTCTAATAGTTTCTTCAAGAACTCAAGAAGAAAAACTCACAAATTGTCATTTCACATAATCTGATTTTTCCAAATGTTTTCAAGGCCTTATATAGCCGAAAAATACATCAAGACAAGCCCCTTTGTCTTCCTAAAAACCGAAAAATAAAGACAACCTTTTGTCTTCCTAATGAAAACTAAAATTTAAAGACAACCCTTTGTCTTCCTAATGAAAACCGAATATTAAGGACAAAGGACTCTTGGACTCACACAAGTCAAGTGTTTGACTTTTCACAAAATAAACAAAGACTAAATAAAAAATACAAGATGACAAAATACAATAAGACTCATCAAGCTCCTAAACTGAGTATTTTGGCGCGCGCCCTCATCACCAGACCAACTGGAACTAGACTTGGATCTTTAGTCTTGGTGTCCTCATCCTTCCCCCCCCTCTTGAGAAGGATTTGTCCTCAAATCTTCACCTGCATCAAAAGGACTCAAATCAGAAACATTAAAAGTAGCACTAACAGTATACTCACCTGGTAAATCGAGTCTGTAGGCATTGTCATTGATCCTTTCTAGCACTTGAAATGGACCATCTCCTCGAGGTAGCAATTTGGAACGTCTTTGTGCTGGGAATCGCTCTTTCCTCATGTGTACCCATACCCAATCACCGGGGTCCAAAACCTGCTTGTGACGACCCTTGTTAGCATCAAGTTGGTTAGTGTTTAAAAGAGCCTCCTTAACCTCACTTTTTTTTGCATAAAAATTATTTTGTTTTCTCTCTAATTTTCCCTCATAGATCGAACTCTTCTCTTTCTTTTTTCTCTCACTTGATTCGACCCTTTTCTCTCTTTGTCTCTCTTTTTTCTCACTCTCATTCGTCTTTTCACTCTCCTTCTTTTGCTCACTCAATATTTTTTGATCTCTCAATTTTTGCAACCTCACTTGGTCTTCATATACTTGCTTTGGCGTCAATGGAGCTAGAGTGATTGTTTGTTGATGGAACGTGAATGAGTACTTGTTGGTGAAGCCATTATGCTGGACTCGCCGATCAAATAGCCAAGGCCTTCCTAGAAGGAGGTGTCCAGCTTGCATGGGAACCACATCACACAATACCTCATCCTCATACTTGCCAATTCGAAATGATACCAGCACCTGTTTTGTAACCCTCACTTCACCACTATCATTCAACCACTGCAACTTGTATGGACAAGGATGTCTAAGCGTTGAGAGCCCTAGCTTCTCAACCATGGAAGAACTAGCAACGTTAGTACAACTACCTCCATCAATAATCACACTACATATCTTGCCTTTCACATGACAACGAGTGTGAAAGATGTTCTCTCGCTGCACCTCTTCTTCCTCTTCTTTTGCTTGCAAGTTTAAGGCTCGTCTTGTGACTAGAGCAAGCATTTCACCAGATTCTGGCCCATACTCTTCATCATCGATAGAAGCATCTTCTGATACGAACCACGCCAACAAGTGTGACGAAACCCGACACCAAATATGGAACAGCCACCAAGAACATACGAGATTGGAATGGAACCGCGACCCAATGCTTAGCCAAGCACGAACCTTGGTATGAGGAAGACGCCACAAACGGGGATGGAATCCGTTTGATAAGTCAGGATGAACGCCACAAGGAATCTCCTTGATAAGTTCAAAAGTTTCTTCAAGAACTCAAGAAGAAATAAACTCACAATTTCATTCAACATAATCTGATTTTTTCCAGATGTTTTCAAGGCCTTATATAGCCGAAAATTACATCAAGACAAGCCCCTTTGTCTTCCTAATGAAACCGAAAAATTAAGGACAGCCCCTTTGTCTTCCTAATGAAAACTGAAATTAAAGACAAGCCTTTTTGTCTTCCTCATGAAAACCGAAATTAAAGACAAGCCTTTTGTCTTCCTAATGAAAACCGAAAATTAAAGACAAAAGGACTATTGGACTCACACAAGTCAAATGTTTGACTTATCACAAAATAAACAAAGACTAAATAAAAAACGTGATTAAAAATAAAAAGACTCATTACAGGAAGCTAAATATTGATCAAGCTCCTAAACTGGTGTCCTCATCATTCCTCCCCTCTTGACTTGGATCAACTGGAACTTGACTTGGATTTTTAGTCTTGGTGTCCTCATCATCTTCCAATGGTGGCATGCCAGCAAGATCATCTTCATCTTCAGAATCGAGCTCGCCAATTTCTCGAATCACCATAACTCTCTTGTTTGGACATTGGCTAGCTATGTGTCCTCGCCCCTGACATTTGAAACACTTTATCTCACTAGAACGGGACGAAGTAGGGGCTGTTTTACCTTGAGGGGTCGTGGCTGGTTTTGCTGTAAAGGATGAAGTAGGTTGGTCTTCTTCCTTCTTTGGATAGTTTGACCGCCAAGGTGTTGCACTTGGATTGTGTGGGCTCGGTCTTGGCCTCGAACTTGTACTACCCTTCTTGAGCTGCCTCTCAACTTTGATTGCCATATGAACCAAATCCTCCAATTCCACATAATGGTGTAGCTCGATTGGGTCAGCAATCTCTTGGTTCAACCCATTCAAAAACCTTGCCATGGTTGCCTCCCGATCCTCTTCAACATTGGCTCTAATCATAGCCATCTCCATCTCCTTGTAATACTCATCAACACTTCTGTAGCCCTGACGAAGACCCTGCAACTTAAGGTACAGATCTCGATAATAATGAGGTGGTACAAACCGTCGCCTCATCACCCTCTTCATTGCCTCCCATGTGTCAATAGGACGATCTCCACTCCGCCTCCTGTTGATGCACAACTGATCCCACCAAACAATAGCATAATCAGTAAACTCAATGGCAGCAAGTTTTACCTTCTTCATGTCGGAGTAGTTGTGACAATCAAAAACTAACTCCATCTTCTTCTCCCACTCAAGGTATGCTTTAGGATCGCTCTTCCCCTGAAATGCTGGAATTCTCATCTTGATATTTCCCAAATAATTATCTACCTGGTTCCTAGCTTCTCTATCCCGACCATACCTCCTATGGTTACCCTCTGACATCCTATCATATTCTTCCTCTAAATCGCCCCCATCAAACTCTCTTTCACCCTCAACATCCCGTTGTTGCACCCTGTTCCTCCGTGCCCTCCATTGCGTTCCCTCTTCTACCCTATCCAACCTCTCATGTATCTGCTCACACTCCGCCCTCATCATCCTTCGCATCTCCCCAATTAATGCTTGCATTTGTAGATTCGGAACCTCAGGTGGCGGAATATCATTGCTTGCATCTTTCTCTGGATTTTGTGCCATGATGGAAATCTGCAAAATAAGGTTAGAATAATATGGAGAAAAAGACCTCACCACACTCCCTCACGTGTTTCGCTCGAAGAATATTTTCACTCAAATCCCCTCGTGTTTCACTCAATTTCAATGGATTTTACCCTCAAATAGGCTCACACCTCTGCCTTTTTCCACTTGTATTCTTCTTTAAGTTCTTTCAAAACTAATCACACAATATCATGGAGGATTCAAGTAGCAAATCAAACCAGAACAAACCAAACGAACATAGAAAAAAATGACGAAAAATTATGATTTTTGGATCACTTGTGTGAGCTTTTGGCAAAAAGGCCTCTAGACCATAAGGAACAAGATTAGAACAAAAAATTTTAAGAGAGGTTTCCAGACTTTTTTTTTTTTTTTGCTCTCGAATCCCCTTCCCTTTTCCTTTCCTTTCCTTTCTTCCTTTTTTTATTTTTTTATCTCTCAAATTTGATAACCCAGATACTCAATTTTTGAAAAGAAAAATTTTGAACACCAAAGAACCAATCCGAAAACCAAGCAAACTGTGGTACTATAACAGATTCAAGAACACTCCCAATAACAGAAAACCAATATTCCCAAAATCCAATCTGTGATTCAACCAATAAGATCAAAACCAAAATAATTTGTGGCACTATAACAGTCTCGGATTCCACAACAAATAAAGGAACCAATTGAAACCAGGGACACAATTGAAACAAGGGAGTTATCAATACCAAATTCGGATTTCACAACAAGAACAAGAGAAACCCAAGACAAAATTCGGATTTCAAAACAAAACAGCAAGAGAAACTCAATGAAAATTCAGATTCCACAATTAGAAAAAGAGAAAAACTCAAAGCCCTAATTCACGTTTTCAGAAAAAAAAAAATTAGATGGATTTTCAACATCCCTAATTCAAACGCACCAATTGAACAAAGAATCGAAAATTAAAGAACTTTGTGTATACTAGTTTCGGATTTCAAGGGATTTCACAAAGAAATAATGGAAACTTTGGAAATAAGGGAATGATTGAACAAGGAAACAATTGAAATAGGGAAATAAACTATAGTAGTTTCGGATTTCACAAGAAAAAAATAAGCAAGGACAAAGAACTCAAACACGACTAGATGATGAATATTTTTTTTGTTTTTTTGTTTTTTTTTTATTTCAGAATTGAAAAACGAATTGAATAGAAAACACAAATGAAAAAAAAGGATAGGCCAAACCGGATGATCCTAATCTCTGATACCAACTGATACGAACCACACCAACGATTGTGGTGAAACCCGACACCAAATATGGCACAGCCACCAAGAACACACGAAATTGGAATGGTAAACCGCGACCCTATGCTTAGCAAAGCACGAACCTTGGTATGAGGAAGACGCCACAAACGGGGATGGGAATCCGTTTGATAAGTCAGGTTGAACGCCACAAGGAACCCCTTGATAAGTTCAATAGTTTCTTCAAGAACTCAAGAAGAAAAAAAAAACTCACAAATTTCATTTCATCATAATCTGATCTTTCCAAATGTTTTCAAGGCCTTATATAGCCGAAAAATACATCAAGACAAGCCCCTTTGTCTTCCTAAAAACCGAAAAATAAAGACAACCTTTTGTCTTCCTAATGAAAACTGAAATTTAAAGACAACCCTTTGTCTTCCTAATGAAAACCGAAAATTAAAGACAAAAGGACTCTTGGACTCACACAAGTCAAGTGTTTGACTTTTCACAAAATAAACAAAGACTAAATAAAAAATACAAGATGACAAAATACAATAAGACTCATCAAGCTCCTAAACTGAGTCTTTTGGCTCGCGCCCTCGTCACCAGACCAACTGGAACTAGACTTGGTTAGTCTTGGTGTCCTCATCAGTACCAAGGCTAAGGAAGCAGGGTTATAGGTAAGATTCCAGAAGGAATAAGTTCTGATTTCTCCGGAGGATATTCAAGGTCACATTATGTGAAGTGATGGGATCATGAATAAGGTAGTTAAGATGGAAATCGTCAGGAAATTTCTAAAGGAACGCCTTAGGGGTGAGGAACATAGTGAAGCTAGTAAGACACATCGACTACTACTTGAAGAATCTATTGGGAATAGTGCCCTTAAAGCAATTATAGTTGACAAATGTTTTAAATAAAATAAATAATTGAATTGAATTACTATATATATATATATATATAGACTATGTCCGATATTATATGGTAATATTAAGTGAATATCAAAAAATTCCAAAATTTATCTATGTGGTCTTAATCTCATATTTGTATGGGAGGATCGAGATTAAGATAATAAACTTAAATAGTTCGCAGAAAAATAAAGTAATGAAATCTTTAGATTAATTACTTCTAGTACGGTTATTAGTGTAGTAGGACACTTTAGTGGAGGTACTTTACATGTTGAGAGTATGTAGAATTGGACCATATGTGCTTTGTTAATACTTGTTTAAACACATAGAATTAATCAAACACATCAAGCGATGATCATAAACATGATGATCTTAATCTTGAGGTTACTATGAACTCCTATTTATGTCATCTGATTCTTTGATTCATGCGTTAAGGTTTATCGGAATGATCAGGCTAAGAACAATTATTTTGGGGACTCAATGATGTATATGGCTGGGGATGTATTTTAACATATATGGAATCTATACCTTTTTATAGATTGAATAATGGTTCCCTATTGGGTTGACTTTTGGATTTGAAAAGGTTATGAGCACTTACGTCGCAAACTTGTTGTGACACAACCTTCACTAGTAAAGTCAATGGTACTCTAGGAACAAGATATAACTAAAAGGGTAAAATTGTAATTTTATTCCCCTTTAATTATGAACCATATATAGAGGATTAACACTGTATGTAATGATTATATCAATGGATGCTTTATTATTAATAAAGTACTTAGTAAATATATGTCTATAATTATCATGAGTTCAATCTCATATTTTTAGTGGAGTAATCATGAGATTAATAAATATGATTATTTAATAAAAGAGCTTTGATTAATAATGTAATATTTATTGGAGCTTGATATTATTGGTCGACACCATATCAAGGTAAGAGTTGATACAATTGTATAACTGTAAGAAGAATTTTATTCTTCGGATCAAGTATGCAATTATATGATAATTGAGGTTGAATAATTAATTTAGAATTAATTATTAATTTCCAAAATATATTTATTAATTTAAATATATAAATTTATTATTTTATTTGAGTGGGAGAAAATAAAAATGGTAAGTAAAAATTAGTTTTTGATTTATTGAATTTTAAAAGATGATGATAATGATGACCATAAATTTTAATTTACAATTTACAATTTAAATTTTGAAATAAGGCTGTCATCTTTTCCTTAAAAAGATAAATACCTTAGTTTGTTGGAGATTGATTTAGTTAAATAATTAAATAAAAGAAAAATGCAAAATCCTTGAAAAAGGGAACAGTAGTACACGCCTAACACAGTCCAATGACTGTGCCATGTGTGTACAACTATACAGATATTGTATTTGTGTAGTTTTTATCTTATTTATTTAATTATTTAACAATTTGAAAATAATTTTTTCAAATATGGTAAGTCATATATTTACCTAAAATCAAATCTTGTCATCATATTATATTATTATTATTTGGAATAATAAGGTAACATAAATCTCTATATATATGATATAGAAGAAGAGAAAAAACAGACATAGAAAGATACAACCATACACAATTCAGAATAGTGCTTAGAGTTTTTTTGTCTGATAAAAGCTCTCTCTTTCTTCTTCTTTATTCTAGCCATTCTCAGACCATAAACCAAGTTCTCATGTGTTAAAAAATAATTGTGATTCATAAAATACAAACCCATGTTCTCTATGTGCCCACACACATCTTGAGGTGTAGAGAACACTCCGAAAGATCGTGGTTTTAGTGCTCAAAGCTTTGGATAGGAAGATCATTAAAAATACAAAAAGACTCAAGGACACTTGATAGGCTTCAAGAGGTCAAAGTTTGTGTTCTTAATTTTTTGTGTTTATATATTCTATTTAAATATATTGTATAATTATCTATACATTTGTTGCATGATTAATAGTATTGTATGATAATGATTCAGGATTGTTTTCTTTGTCATATAAATTGTTTATATGATTAATGATTTTTTTTTATTGTGGTTGTTCTGTTGTTCATTCATAAACAAACAACAGACCTACCATGTGTAAGTTTTTCGCTAGGTGCTCATATTAGTTTTCCAACAGCATCTTCAAGGATAGACATTCCTTGAGATAACGTAAGAACCTAAAGCTGGGCTGAATGGATAGGCGTACCATATTTTCAGAAGTTAGAATGAGATTGGTTAGCAAGTCATGGTATTATGTTATGTACGTGATGCACCAGTATAGGAGGACGGTGCAATGAACATTGTCCTTGATTAGAACGTGGAATATTTGTGCGGTACGTCAAGAATTATGGTGTGCTCATGTGTAGATTAAAAACAAATGGTTGTTCGTCCTTTACGGTGGAAAGAACATAGATGCTCTGTGTGGGACTTAAGTTAATAGTAATAGACTACGGTTAGAATGAAGTAATGACCAGGATTGGTTCAGAACCTGTGATTGGTAGTTGGTGGATAAACCGTTATGAGGAATAAAAAATAGAAAGAAGATCTTGTAGGAATGGTTAAGAATCCTACCACTTTGGTATGAAGGGGCTAAGATATGCATATCAGATGAGTGATCCGAAGAATGCTGGCATTGATGGGAAGATGCGAGATGAACCTTAGGTTACCCCTTACGATTATTGTATCCAGGAAGTTGAATGGATGTTAAGGCTACAATTTGTATACAGGGAGGTGCACGACCTAATCCTTTAGTAAATGGGAGATGAAAATCAGAAACTAGAAGGGTTTATTATTACTCTAGGTTATCCTGGAGTTAGTATGGAGGAATATAATTATGGAACCTAAGGGTGGATCACCTCGGACTACAGATGAAGTGAGTGGATGCAAAAGTTGTGATTTAACCTATTGAGTTAACACACCATGCTTGGTGTGAGTAAGATATCAAAAGAGGGAGTGTGTACAAAAAAAGGAGACCGTACGTCTCCACTGGACACCAAAGTCAATAATGTCAAATTGAGACCCTTAGGTTCCCAGGTTCTGGGAAAAGGTTCACAAAGTGGCTCTGAGTAGGATATTGTGAGATAAGGAATGAGAAGTGTTTATTCCAGAAAATGAAACCAGGGACAGGAAGTATCCTGGCTAAGAATTGGCTCAGAGGACCAGTAAAATTATTAAGGATCGTTAGGGCAGGAGTGTCTGCGTTATAAGATGAACATAAGAGTTCGCAATTCCAAGTATGGGAACATGGAGTTCCAAGATTGAGGAGTCTCTGAGTATTATGAACTAACAAGGATAAGATGGTTTGGAAAGGAAAGAAGGATTTGACTCTAGATTTGATATATTTGTGAGATCCTTATAGGGATTAGGCCAAGGGCCTACAGATTCACCTTACCCCAACATGGGTAGAGGCTCACAAGGTGTTACTGGTGCCAATGTTAAAGAAAGTGGTGACGAGTACAACCCCTGATTGGGTGAGGAGACCCTAGAAATTCAGTGAAACTTATTGTGTAAGGAAAAGCCAGTGGGAATTCTGAATAAAAGAGATAAAGTCTTACAAACTAAGACTATCATACTTTTGGAATTGTCGTAAGGAAATGGCATGGTAAAGGACGTGAATTCAGAGATATAGTCAGGCATGCAGAATCAGTATTTTGAAATGTTTGAATAAATTTTGAGGAAGAAATTTTAATAAGGAGGGGATAGTTGTAACGTCCTGAATTTGTTATAAGGCTGAGTGCCTTGATTACTATGCTTGGAGGGCCAAATTAGAATTACATGTGTGATTAATGGGTTATATGGGTGATTATGTGACATAAATGACTTGTGTGGTAATGTGATTAGACATGCATGTCTATGCGTATTAAATATGCATGTGGGGCCATTCCTATAAATAGGGGCATGTTTGTAATTTTGGCCCGATGAAGGAATAAATGTAATTATGTATGTATTGTGAGTGAGGCCCCAGTGTTATGGGGATATATTTGATATGTGTGGTCCGAGATGATCCTAGGCAGGGGATTAGTGGAATAGCCACAATGGGGTCAGATATCTGGCTCGAAGTGAGCCTAGGGGTATTTTGGGAACTTGGCGTGTGTTTGGGGTTTATCGGGTAACAAGTAATTATTTAGTAATTGTTTGGGTATGTCAGGATTGTTTGGGAATTTATAAGGCTACTCGAGGTTTAGCGGGAAAAGGTTGGCAAAATATGGTATCGCCCTTGAGGGCAGTAGAAGGTAAGTTTTGGACCTAGTTTTTACTAGTTTTTGGGTGACCTTGATTGAGGCTAGAAGCCTTGAGAACAATCAGAACACAAAGAGGTAGGTTTCAGACTCTGTTTACGGAATTTCATGTTTCGTTTCTTTTTAATATTGAGTTTCTCAAACTCATGGTTAGAATTCTATGTTGTGATTAAGTTATGAATCGGTTTTTTGGGGTGTAAATGAAGCCTAGGTTGTGTTGCTGAGAATTTTAGACTTAATTATTATAGCCTTAGAGTATGTTTGGGTTGATTTTTAGGAGTTTAAGAGTCTAAAAATGTTTGGAAAAACTGGATTTGCAGGTCTGAGCCGCGACCCTGTTCGTTAGGCGTCGTGGCCCGAATGAACCAGGGAGGCTTGGGAGCTTCTGAATTTGTCCAAGCACCGCAGCCCATGTCTCCAGAAGAAAACCAAGGGGCCCTCTGACTTGTAGCGCATCATGGCCCTAAGGGGCTGGGCCACGACTCAAATAGGGGATATTGCCCAAAATATGGTTTTAAGCTTGGGAGGGATCCTTGTAGCACCCTACTTCCTTAGAGCCGTTACTAAGTGAGTTTAAAACGTGCAATAACTCGCTCATTGAGGTTTTAAGACCAAAGTGTAATTAAACCATAAACAGAGTCACATAGTTTTAAAATAATTCCATTCATTGAAAATTATAGAGTGTTTAACATTCGGGATCCCAAAATACTGTTTATAAATATTTACAACTCAAAATATAGTTAAAGTTGACTACACGGCCCCTTGTCGTTCTCGGCCTTCACCATTCCTGGCTCTTGCTGTTCATTCACATATACGCACACAAAGCATAATTAAACAAATATGGAAACATGTATTAGCATAATTAATGGGGCTCCGCCCTGCACACAATCACATAGGGCCGTGCCCTACAACACAACTATGGGGCCTCGCCCTGCTCTACTGGTACAGCAGTTTTCTTGATACGAACCACACCAACGATTGTGGTGAAACCCGACACCAAATATGGCAGCCACCAAGAACACACGAAATTGGAATGAAGAACCGCGAGCCAATGCTTAGCCAAGCACGAACCTTGGTATGAGGAAGACGCCACAAACGGGGATGGGAATCTGTTTGATAAGTCGGATTGAACGCCACAAGGAATACCCTTGATAAGTTCAAATAGTCTCTTCAAGAACACAAGAAGAAAACCTCTCAATTTTCATTTCATCAAAATGTACCCCTTCCAAATCCCCTTCATTCTCATCCTCCCTTTGGTACACCCTATTCCTCCGTGGCCTCCGTTGTGTTCCCTCTTCTACCCTATCCAACCTCTCATGTATATGCTCAAACTCCACCCTCATCATCCTTCGCATCTCCCCGATTAATGCTTGCATTTGTAGATTCGGAACCTCAGGTGGTGGAATATCATTGCTTGGATTTTGTGCCATGATGGAAATCTGCAAAATAAGGTTAGAATAATATGGAGAAAAGACCTCACCACACTCCCTCACGTGTTTCACTCGAACAATATTTTCACCCAAATCCCCTCGTGTTTCACTCAATTTCAATGGCTTTTACCCTCAAATAGGCTCACACCTCTGCCTTTTTCCACTCGTATTCTTCTTTAAGTTCTTTCAAAACTAATCACACAATATCATGGAGGATTCAAGTAGCAAATCAAACCAGAACAAACCAAACGAACATAGAAAAACTGATGAAAAATGATGATTTTTGGATCACTTGTGTGGGGTTTTGGCCAAAAGGCCTCTAGACCATAAGGAACAAGAGTAGAACAAAATATTTTAAGAGAGGTTTCCAGACTCTTTTTTTTTCATTTCACCACAATCGTTGGTGTGGTTCGTATCATTTCTTACCTGTGTCCTGAGCTTCTTGAGCACCAAAATCCCAAGCACAGTCCTCTAACCCAAGCCTCGCTGAGGACCTAGTCACAACACATACATAGCACTCTCATTACTAACCAATTCATAATCATCTCTTGGAACCAATCCCGTGCTCTCGGGACCTCCCATTTCCCCACACAAGGTAGTGAAAGAGTCCCCTGAGCCCCCTGAGCCAAAACCCTAAAAGCACAATTTCCCCTTCCCAGAAATTGGCCTAGCACCGCGTCACAACTCTATAAGGTTCGCGGCGCCCAGAGTGGTGCCCTCCTCCTGATTCAACCTAGTGCCGCAGCATGGTAGAACAGGGCCGCGACGCTCATACGCAAACCCAGAAAACTGGGTTTTTCCTAACATTTTTCCCGAGCCAAAACTCTTCCAAATCAATACCCAAGTACACCCAAGTCCCCAATTTGACCTAGAACTTCATATAACAGTATAACTATGAGCACCAGAAACACACCCAAACTCTCTTCCAAACTCAGAATCACAAAGTGGTTTAAAACTTTACAAAACTTAAACCACAAACCAGAAAATAACTTCACAGATGCAAGAACCCTTACCTCAAGAAGAAATTCGTCCCTAAGCTTCTTCCAAATCCACGTCCAACCTTAAATCAACTAATCCCAAGCTGAACCTAGCCAAACTTCATCCCAAGAATCCACCAAGCAAAAACACATATCAGCTCCCAACCTTACATTTCCCAGCAGAATTCAATCAAGAAACGGAATTAGAACTTACCTTTGAACCTAGATCAATCTCCCAATTCCTAGCCTTGAATCCCTTGAATTTTGGCCTAAAATCCTTCAAAATCAGTCACTTTAGAGAGAGAGAGAGGAAATTGGCTCCCTTTTTCTAGAGTCCCAGCTCCCAAGTTGATGAGGACATCAAGCCTACCGATCCAATTCAAGTTCCAGTTGGTCCAGTGACGAGGGCGCGAGCTAGGAGATTCAAAGAAGAGCTTAACAACTTAGTCCGGAGAATTCTACAACAGGAAGAGGTCGAGTTCACTACTAAGGATGAACAAAGGCATGTGCTGCTCATCAAAGTTGATTTAGTTTAGGAGATTTATTCCTTTAATTATTTGTTTTAGTTTGAACTATATTTTCATGTTTTAATAGAGTCTTTGTTGGAGTCAAAGACATGTCATTTTGGGCTTTTTCATTATGGGTATTTTAGGGTTTTTATATGTCTAAAAACCCTCTTTGTAATTTTTGGCTATATTAGGCCTTGTGGACAACTTGGAATTCAGATAGTTTTTGGTTAATGAAAAACATTGTGAGTTTTCTTCTTGAGTTCTTGAAGAAACTTTCGAACTTATCAAGGGGATTCCTTGCGGGGTTCAAATCTGACTTATCAAACAGATAACCCATTCATGTTTGTCGCGTCTTCACCATACCAAGGTTCGTGCTTTGCTAAGCATTGGGTCGCGGTTTCCATTCCAAATTCAAGTGTTCTTGGGTTGTTTTTCAAGATTTTGGTTCGGGTTTCATCACATTTGTTGGCGTGGTTCGTATCAGTTGGTACCAGAGCCTAGGTTCATACGGTTTGGCCTATCCTTTTCCTTGTTTTTCTTTTCGTTTCTTTGTTCAATTCGTACATTTGAATTAGGGTTTCTGAAAATCCCTATAATTTTTTTTCTATAATCGTGAATTAGGATTCTTATTGTGAAATCTGAATTTGCATTTCTCTTGTTTTTATTGTGAAATTCGAATTTTCTTTGGGGTTCTCTTGTTCTTATTGTGAAATCCAAATTTGGCATTGAGTATCTCTTGTTCTTATTGTGAAATCCGAATTGGGATTGAGTTTCTCTTGTTCTTATTGTGAAATCCGAATTTTCATTGAGTTTCTCTTGTTTTTATTATGAAATTCGAATTTGCATTGAGTTTCTCTTGTTCTTATTGGGAAATCCGAATTTGCATTGAGTCTTTTTTTGTTCTTTTGTGAAATCCGAGTTGTTCTTGTTTTCGAATCATTTTAGTTCCACAAATTCTGATTCTCTTGTTACTTGTAGCTGCATTTGAGAAATCAAAAAAAAAAAAAAAAAGAAGAAAAAAAATCAAGAGGATCCAAAAAAAATATATATATCAAGAGTCTGGAAACCTCTCTTAAAATTTTTTGTTATAATCTTGTTCCTTATGTCCAGAGGCTCTTTTTCCAAATCCTCACGCAAGTGTATCAAAAATCATCAGTTTATGTTATATTCATTTGGTTTGTTGTGGTTTGATTTGCTACTAGAATCCTCCATCATATCGTTTGATTAGTTTTGAAAGAGCTTAAAGAAGAATACGAGTGGAAAAAGGCAGAGGTGTGAGCTTATTTGAGGGTAAAAGCCATTGAAATTAAGTGAAACACGAGTGGATTTGAGTGAAAATATTGTTCGAGTGAAACACGTGAGGGAGTGTGGTGAGGTCTCTTCTCCATATTGTTCTAACCTTATTTTGCAGATTTCCATCATGGCACAAAATCCAGAGAAAAATGCAAGCAATGAGATTCCACCACCTGAGGTTCCAAATCTACAAATTCAAGCATTAATGGGGGAGATGCGAAGGATGATGAGGGCGGAGTGTGAACAAATACATGAGAGGTTGGATAGGGTAGAAGAGGGAACGCAATAGAGGGCACGGAGGAACAGGGTGCAACAACGGGATGTTGAGGGTGAAAGAGAGAGTTTAAAGTGGAAGATTTTGATGGAGAGTTTGATAGAATGTCAGAGGGTAACCATAGGAGGTATGGCCGAGATAGAGAAGCTAGGAACTGGGTAGATAATAATTTGGGAAATATCAAGATGAGAATCCCCGCATTTCAAGGGAATATTCAATCGAATCCAATTCAATTGTTTAGTTATTTTTTTTTATTCAATTTCAATGAATGAATTTTCAAGTTCAACCAAAATCCATTAAACCCCAGTTTCAAATTCAAAATAAAATATCAAGCGGATGAATAAAAATTTTGAGAAAGCCGTGGAATTCGAACCCGAACTCCATTTACGCTTCATTTTTCTTTCTCATTGGCTCTTATTGATCCTGAAGCATACCTTGAGTGGGAAAAGAAGATAGAGTTGGTTTTCGATTGTCACAACTACTCCGAAGTGAAGAAGGTAAAACTTGCTGCAATTGAATTTACAGATTATGCTATTGTTTGGAGGGATCAGTTGTGCATCAACAGGAGGCGAAATGGAGATCGTCCTATTGAGACTTGGGATGATATGAAGAGGGTGATGAGGCGACGTTTTGTACCAGCTCATTACTATCGGGATCTATTCCTTAAGCTGCAGGGTCTTCGTCAAGGTTACAAGAGTGTTGATGAGTATTACAAAGAGATGGAGATGGCTATGATTAGAGCCAATGTGGAAGAAGATCGGGAGGTGACAATGGTAAGGATTTTGAATGGGTTGAACCGAGAGATTGCTAAAACAATTGAGCTACACCATTATGTGAAATTGGAAGATTTGGTGCATATGGCAATGAAAGTTGAGAGGCAGATCAAGAGGGGTAGTACAAGTTCAAATCCGAGACAAATCCCACAAAATCCAAGTGCAGCACCTTGGCGGTTGAACTATCCAAAGAAAGAGGAAAACCCTTTTTACTCACAAGCCAAAAACCGAGCCAAAACCAGCCACCACAACCACAGCCTCTCAAGGTAAAACAGCCTCTACTTCGTCCCATTCTAGTGAGATTAAGTGTTTCAAATGTCAGGGGAGAGGACACATAGCTAGCCAGTGCCCAAACAAGCGAGTTATGGTAATTCGGGATAATGGCGAGATAGATTCCAAAGATGAAGGTGATCACGATGACATGCCACCATTGGAGGACGCTTCTATGGATGGTGAGGAGTTTGGGGCAGAATATGGTGAGATGCTTGCACTAGTCGCACGACGAGCCTTAAATTTACAAGCAAAAGAAGAGGAAGAAGAGGTGCAGTGGGAGAACATCTTTCACACTCGTTGTCGTGTGAAAGACAAGGTATGTAGTGTTATTATTGATGGTGGTAGTTGCACTAACGTTGTTAGTTCTTCCATGGTTGAGAAGCTGGGGCTCACAACACTTAGACATCCTCGTCCATACAAGTTGCAATGGTGGAATGATAGTGGTGAGGTAAGGGTTACAAAGCAGGTTGTTGTATCATTTCGAATTGGCAAATACGAGGATGAAGTATTGTGTGATGTAGTTCCAATGCATGCTGGACATCTCCTTCTAGGAAGACCTTGGCAATTTGATCAGCGGGTGTAGCATGATGGCTTCACCAACAAGTACTCATTCACGTTCCGTCAACGGACAATCACTCTAGCTCCATTGACACCAAAACAAGTATATGAAGATCAAGTGAGGTTGCAAAAATTGAGTGATAAAAAAAAATTGAGTGAGCAAAAGAAAGAGAGTGAAAAGATGAATGAGAGTGAGGGAAAAGAGAGACAGACAGAGAGCAAGGTCGAATCAAGTGAGAGAGAAGAGTTCGGCCAAGGAAGGAAAATCATAGAGAAAACAAAGAAATTTTTATGCAAAAACAAGTGAGGTTAAGCGAGCATCGATTGCAAAACGGTCGATGATTGTACTCATGTACAAGGAGGCCCTTTTAAACACTAAC
The DNA here is from genome assembly GCF_963169125.1 of Humulus lupulus. NCBI lineage: Eukaryota > Viridiplantae > Streptophyta > Magnoliopsida > Rosales > Cannabaceae > Humulus > Humulus lupulus. Next base: position 146,836,189 of record NC_084796.1, read on the forward strand.
CAGCTTGATTCTTCGCTGCCTAGTGTTGTTGTTTCTATTTTGCAGGAGTTCGAGGATGTGTTTCCTGAGGAGGTACCACATGGTTTACCACCTATCTGAGGGATTGAACATCAAATGGATTTTGTTCCCGGTGCTTCAATCCCAAACCGACCAGCATACAGGAGCAATCCGGAGGAGACGAAGGAACTTCAAAGGCAAGTTTAAGAATTGATGGAGAAAGGGAAAGTGAGAGAAAGCATGAGTCCTTGTGCTGTTCCAGTGATTCTAGTTCCCAAGAAAGATGGGACATGGAGAATGTGTGTTGACTGCCGAGCCATCAACAACATAGCGGTAAAATATCAACACCCCATTCCTCATTTAGATGATATGTTGGATGAGTTACATGGTTCTTGTGTGTTTTCTAAAATTGATCTTTAAGAGTGGGTATCATCAAATACGGATGAAAGAAGGAGATGAATGGAAGACAGCGTTTAAAACTAAACATGGATTGTGTGAGTGGTTAGTCATGCCTTTTGGATTAACTAATGCACCTAGCACTTTCATGCGCTTAATGAATCATGTTTTGCGTGCTTTCATTGGAAAATTCATTGTTGTGTATTTTGATGATATTCTTATTTATAGCAAGAGTTTTCATGATCATGCCTCACATTTGCATTCAGTTTTCGATGTGCTTAAGAAAGAGAAGTTATATGCTAACCTCAAGAAGTGTACTTTCTGCACCGATAAACTTGTTTTCCTAGGTTTTTTTGTGAGTGCTACAGGTATTGAGGTTGATGCAGAGAAGATCAAAGCCATCCAAGAGTGGCCGACCCCCTCCGGTGTAGTTAATGTTAGAAGTTTTCATGGACTTGCTAGCTTTTACAGGAGGTTTGTGAAGGATTTTAGCACCATCGCCGCACCACTTACCGAAGATATCAAAAAGAATGTTGCATTCAAATGGGGTGAAGCACAAGAGGAGGCATTTCAGCTTATTAAACACAAGCTTACTCACGCTCCTTTACTTGCTTTGCCTAACTTTTCTAACACATTTGAAGTCGAATGTGATGCTTCTGGTGTAGGTATTGGCGCTGTTCTTATGCAGGATGGGAGACCACTTGCATACTTTAGCGAGAAGCTAAGTGGGGCTGCACTTAACTACCCCACTTATGACAAAGAGTTGTACGCATTGGTTCGAGTGTTAGAAACATGGCAGCACTATTTGTGGCCGAAGGAGTTTGTGATTCGTACGGATCATGAATCTTTGAAACATTTGAAAGGACAACATAAGCAGAACAAGAGACATGCACGATAGGTTGAGTACATTGAGACATTTCCTTATGTCATTCGGTATAAACAAGGTAAGGAGAATATGGTTGTTGATGCACTTTCACGTAGGTATGCCTTAATCTCTACTCTTAATGCTAAATTACTTGGTTTTGAGCACATTCAGGAACTTTATCATGTTGACCATGACTTTGGGGAGATTTATGGTGCTTGTGAAAAATCTGCTGAGGGAAAGTTTTATAGGCATGAGGGTTTCTTGTTTAGGGAGCATCGGTTGTGTGTACCTAATTGTTCGTTGAGAGATTTGTTAGTTCTGGAGCCCCACGGTGGAGGGTTGATGGGACATTTTGGAGTCGCTAAGACTCTAGCTATGTTACAGGAGCACTTCTATTGGCCACACATTTAACGAGATGTTGAGCGAATTTGTGGTAGGTGTGTCATTTGTAGGCAGGCTAAATCGAGAGTCCAGCCAATGGTCTTTACACGCCACTACCTATTCCTAGTTCACCCTGGGTTGATATTTCGATGGATTTTGTTTTGGGTTTACCTAGGAGCAAGCGTGGGAGGGATTCAATCTTTGTGGTTGTAGATCGGTTTTCTAAGATGGCTCACTTTATACCTTGTCATAAAACTGATGATGCTTCTAATATTGCAGATTTGTTCTTTAGGGAGATTGTGAGATTACATGGTATGCCTAGGACAATTGTGTCAGATCGGGATGCTAAGTTCTTGAGTTAGTTTTGGAAGACGCTGTGGGGTAAACTTGGAACGAAACTGTTGTTTTCTACTACTTGTCATCCTTAAACTGATGGTAAAAAAGAAGTAGTTAATAGAACTTTATCCACTTTGTTGAGGGCTATCATTAGTAAGAACATTAAGACTTGGGAGGATTGTTTACCACATGTTGAGTTTACTTATAATCGTTCCATGCATTCTGCTACTAAGTTTTCACCGTTTGAAATTGTTTATGGTTTTAACCCTTTAACTCCTTTGGATTTATCACCTTTACCTGTTTTTGAGCATGTGAATTTCGATGGCAAGAAGAAGGAAAAATTTGTGAAGCAATTCCATGAGAGGGCACGGCTCAACATAGAGAGGAGGACAGAGCAATACATCAAGCAAGCTACAAGGGACGTCACAAGCAGGTTTTTGAGCCCGGTGATTAGGTGTGGTTGCACATGAGGAAAGAAAGATTTCCATCACAAAGACGTTTCAAGTTGCTACCTCGAGGAGATGGTCTGTTTCAAGTGCTAGAACGGATCAATGACAATGCCTACCGACTAGATTTACCAGGTGAGTACAATGTTTGTGCTACTTTCAATGTTACTGACCTGAGTCCTTTTGTCGTAGGTGACGATTTGAGGACAAATCCTTCTCAAGAGGGGGGGAATGATGAGGACATCAAGCCTAATGATCCAATTCAAGTTCCAGTTGGTCCGGTGACGAGGGCTGAGCTAGGAGATTCAAAGAAGAGCTTAACAACTTAATCCGGAGAATTCTACAATAGGAAGAGGTCGAGTTCACTATTGAGGGTGAACAAAGGCTTGTGCTGCTCATCAAAGTTGATTCAGTTTAGGAGCTTGAGTCCTTACTTTAATTATTTGTTTTAGTTTGAACTATATTTTTATGTTTTATTAGAGTCTTTGTTGGAGTCAAAGACATGACGTTTTGGGCTTTTTCATTATGGGTATTTTAGGGTTTTTTATATGTCTAAAAACCCTCTTTGAAATTTTCGGCTATATTAGGCCTTGTGGTTTGGAATTCAGATAGTTTTGGTTAATGAAAAAACATTGTGAGTTTTCTTCTTGAGTTCTTGAAGAAACTTTCGAACTTATCAAGGGGATTCCTTGTGGCGTTCAAATCTGACTTATCAAACGGATAACCCATTCCCGTTTGTGGCGTCTTCACCAGACCAAGGTTCATGCTTTGATAAGCATTGGGTCGCAGTTTCCATTCCAAATTCGAGTGTTCTTGGGTTGTTTTTCCAGATTTTGGTTCGGGTTTCGTCACATTTGTTGGTGTGGTTCGTATCACAAGTTGAGCATATCCATTTTCCCAAAATGGCTCAATTACCCCTTAAGTTAACCTAAGTCCTCATATATCTCCAAGGGCGATTTAGTCTTTTAACACATCCCGCTTAGTCCTTGAGTATACCTAAAAATCCCCTTTTAATCCCGACACGTCTAAACAAATACTAAATTACTAACCGCTACTCAATAATTCCTTAACACATTATAATATTCCCAAAATACCCCTAAGCTCCTCCCGAGCCGGGTATTTGAGTCCGTTGTGACTTTCTAGCTAAATAGCTCCCTAGGACCGTCTCGGATCGTGCACCACAATTATATCACCACTCAGACGTGGTATCAATCACAATACACATAATTATAACATTTATGCCCTCAAGGGGATAAAATTACAAATGGGGCCCACATGCATATTTAATTCACCTGAACATGCATTTCTAATCACATATTCATCAAATTCACATATTCATCAAATTCATATATTAATATAATATATCAATTATTGCCCTCCAGGCACACTAACCAAGGCCCTAAGCCTTATTAGCAAATTCGGGACGCTACAATCCTATTACCCTGTTTAGTAGAATTCTAGGTTCGAGAGGCTAGTATGCAATTCCGAAGGATTTTATTGATTTAGATCGTGATGGATATTTATCATTATGTTGTGGCTAGGTGTTATCCCTCAAAATTCAAGAGATGATGTGGCGAATGAGAAAGCGGCACGTGGCATCACAAATCAGGAAAAACGACGAAGTATTGAAAAAAGACCGATGAGCAAAAAGGATAGGTCCAAGACCTATAGAGAAGTCGACCAGGCCAAAACCCCTAGGGGTGGTCGGTCTGGCCCTAACCCTAGGGTTGGTCAGCCTGACCCCAACCCCTAGGGATGGTCGGCCCAAGCATTACCAAGAACCCTTCGGGGTGGTCAGCCCACCCTATCCTTTATAGGGTGGTCGGCCTACTCTCTCAAATACACTTCACGGGGTAAAACTCATGCTCGTTCAAACTGAGATCAACAAGCCCAACACCAAGAAGATCAACAAGCCTAGCACCCAGAAGATCACAGGCCTAGCACCCAGAGGACCAACGAGCCTATCACCGAAGCTCTAATGGGTCATCGAGCCTAGCACCCAAGTCTCATAGACCAATCAAGACTTAGCATTTTCTTGAATGTCTCACTCATAAATTATCGACCATTATCCAGAGAAGACAACGGGAAAACCCACGATCACATAATCATGGGAAGGTGGACACATATCTCCACTCCCAATGATAGTGTACCAAACCACGATCCCACTCTTACTGATCATGTAAACAACCTCTGGGTACTATAAATAAAGGACTCAGGGCTTCGTTTCAGGGGATCTGTTTTTCTAGAGTTTTTGGATCGATCTTTTGGGCGAACTTGTGACGAGTGAAATCCAAGTTTATCTTTGTAATTTTCTATCGAGCGATTCAATACAAATGACTAATGGATTAGGTTATTATTGTTCAGAAGAACATGTTTGAACCACTATAAAATCCTGTGTGTTTTGTTTAGATATTTGTACTCTGTCGTATATTATATTCATTCCATTCAAAAGGTGTCATATACTGTACATACGACCGTTGACTAATTCCACAAGTCAACATTTTGGTGCTTTCATTGAGAGTGCGAAATCAAGAAACACACTTTCATCAGTTTTACGATGCCTCCAAAATCCAGTCAGACAAAGAAGACGACTCCCAGAGATTCCACCACTCAGGATCCGATCGATCCCGTTAACGAACCTTAGGCGAAGGTTGGAGACCAACCTAATGCAAAAGATCAACAGGATGCTCACCATGAGGGATGGGAAAATTTTTTGGCGAGGCAGGAGGCCTTTGCTGCAGAAATTTCCCTCTAGAGGGAGACTATGGAATGGAAACGATGGGAGATAGATGAGCAGGTCCAGAGGATAATCCAGAGAGAGCATGAAGTTGACCGGAGGCACCAAGAGGATGCTGTGACCCTTGAGGCGGCTACCCAGTTAGCCCGAGCTAACGCAGAAGCTTCTGCTTAGGCAGTGAGGAAGGCTCAAGCCCAAGAAGCAGGAATGCGAGACAGCAGTAATAGGGAGTCCCAGGGGAGGAGTCGAACCCCAAGGATGCTCTCAGAGCCACTTTCCCAGAGTTAAGATGAAGAGGCACAGTCCAAGACTTCCTCCTCCATGACTAAGATGAATAATACTTCATCTCGGAGTAAGAGTGTTACCAACCCGAAGGCCCCCTCCAAGGTGGATAGAAGAAACAACACATGAGATGAGGGTCAAACAAGTGAGAGGCATGACAGAATTGGAAATGGTCGTTCAAAGTCTCAAAGTGATGTAGGAGGAGAGGCTCGGGGGCAGGGTCCCACCGACAAGGGCAAGGCGGATATACCACCTCTCACCCACAATCTCGCAAGGGAAAGGAACCGATGAACAACACCAATACCGTGTTCGATAGGCTCGGGAAAGATGCACAATCTTAGGATTTGAGGGAGGTCATCAATAGGAGGACCAGCGCTTAGGAGGGGGTACCAAGGACACCCCAGCTGGAGCAGCAATCCCACCAGCAGTGCAGGCTCAAATAGATGCACTCGTCATGGCTGTCCTGGGTCTGACAAAGAAACCTTCTGATATTGAGCTGGCTCATTGAAGTGGAGTCCCTTCAGTGACAATATCCAAGTTGCTCAACCACCACTGAAATATAAGACCCCGAGACTCCCAACATACACTGGGAAGGGGGACCCAGTACAACACATTGGAAAGTTCGAGGATCAGATGGAGTTACTCAGTGTGGAGCATGATTATAGGTGCAAAGTATTCCCTACCAGTCTTTCTGACTCAGCTCAAGAATGGTATTGGATATTCAAGCCTAGATCCATCACTTCCAAGGTCTTCAGTGCCGGATGGATTCAACTAGTTTATGCCAATCATCTAGCTGACATCAAGCAAGGGAAGGATGAATCCCTATAGGACTACATCCAAAGATTCATGAGGGAGGCAAACTGAGCATCCACAGTAGGAGATGAAAGGAAGTTCGTTGCCATCTTGGTAGGAATAATTTATCATAGTGCCTTGTGGGATAGCATACACATGAACCCCATCAACACCTTGCAGGAGTTCCTGGACTGAGCAAACAAATACATGAAGCTAGATGACACTATCATGAATGAAGAAAAAGGCATAAACCATCCGACCACTGTCAAGGCAGATAAGAACGGCGGAAACCCTCAGGGCGGAAATGGGGGCAACAGTAAGAAGAGGAGTACCTCAGGGGCCGAGCAGGGTAGATTATGGGAATGACACAGCCAAAGCATCAGCCCTGTCAGCCTAGGTTCACAAATTATACCGTCCCGACTACATCAAGGGCTGAGATTTACTTGGCAACATATCAGGAGGTACCATTGCGAAAGCCTCCACCCTTGCTCTCAGAAGGAAAGAGAGACAAGAATAAGTTTTGTCGTTTCCATAATGATTATTGGCATGACACAAATGAGTGCAAAGAATTGAAGGAAGATATAGAGTTCTCCTTCAATCAGGAAAACTCTCGAGGTACCGAGTCAAGACCGAAACCCCGAGCAGGAATCCAGAGTTCCAAAGGCAAAGGAGTCCACCACTCGAGCTAGCAGCCATAGACTTCACATTGGATACCATATGTGGGGGACCCCACAAGCTGGAAATAATAACAATGCTCGTGAGAGATATGCAAGGACCCTAAGATATGAGGTAGGGGAGTCTTCCCAGTGCATGGCAGTCGAGGAGCGGTCTCCAAAAAATCCAAAGTATGAAAGTGAAACTCTCACTTTTACGGAGGATGACGCCAGGCACATGACGTACCCCCACAATGACCCTCTAGTCCTTACCATTCAAATCGCCAATGCTCGAGTGAAGAGATGGTTGGTTGATACGGGAAGCTCAGTAGGTATCATCTACAAAACATCCCTCAAGAAGATGAAGCTCACGGTCAAGGACCTGACATCGTGTTCCCATGTGATATATGGGTTCACGGGAGAATGCCTAACACCAGAAGGAACTATCGGACTACCGGTCATGGTGGGGTATGCCCCTAGGCATGAGACTGTGATGACAGAGTTCCTGGTGGTAGATTGCTCATCAGCTTACAATGTAGTGCTCGAGAGACCCCTCCTGATGGCATTACACACAGTAGTGTTTATCTGGCATATATCTTTGAAGTTCCCCACAAGTGCAGGGCAAGGATGCATACATGGTAACCAAAGGGTACGAGAATTCTATAATGCGTCAGTGTTCAAGGCAAAGAAAGGTTTATGCATAAACAACATGGTAGTAACCTGCTGTGAAGAGAAGGAAGGAACCGATGAGGTTGTCAACATGGAAGTTGGCGTTGAAAGAAACATTCTACCAGATATGAGGGCTCCTTTTAACGAAGATTTGTTACTATAGCAAGTTTCCCAAAGCAAGGGAAATGACATCGATCCTTGCTTTAGGGATGACGTCATTGGGGGTAGGACTAGTTGAAGATCTTGACGAAGTCCTACTAGATGAGGAGGGCCCGACTAAAGTAATTAAAGTCACGAAGAAGCTTAAGGTGGTAATTAAGGCACGGTTGGTAGAATTTTCGATGAAGAACCAGGACCTCTTTGCCTGGTCACATAAGAACATGGTTGGAATTTCTCCATTGGTGATAAGCCATGTCCTCAATGTGGACAAAAACTACCCAACGGTGTAGAAAAAGAGGAGACTGCTTGACAAAGACCGATCTCAAGCCCTGAAGGAGGAGGTCGAGCGACTCAAGGAAAATGGTTTTATAAGGGAGGCCTACTACCCAGATTGGGTATCAAACCCCGAGATGGTCCCTATGCCAAACAGGAAGTGGAGGACATGCGTGGACTTCACAGATCTGAACAAGGCCTACCCTAAAGACTACTTCCTAGTACCCATAATAGACCAACTGGTTGATGCAACTGCTAAACATTAAATACTCTCATTCATGGATGCATATTCTGGGTATAATCAAATAAGAATGCAACCTCCCGACAGGAACATACCCGCTTCCGGACAGACAAAGGATGATGCCATTCGGCTTTAAGAACGGAGGAGCCACCTACCAACATTTGGTGAATGGTTCCAAGAATTGATCGGAAAAAATATGGAGGTATACGTCGATGACATGTTGGTCAAGTCCAAAGAAGCTGGAAGGAATTTCAAGACTTGGAGGAATGCTTTGCAATACTTAGAAAGTATAAAGTTAAACCCTCTCAAGTGCTCATTTGGAGTTGGTTCTGGTAAGTTTCTCGAGTACATAGTCAATTCACGTGGAATTGAGGCTAACCCTGAGAAGATCAAAGCATTGATCGATATGAGGTAACCTACCACAATCAAAGAAGTGCAAAGCTTAAAAGGGAGAGTAGCTGCACTAAGTAGGTTCATATCAAAGTCAACGTACAAGTGTCTCCCCTTCTTTAACCTACTGAGGGGCAGCAAGAAGATCCAATGGACTGAGGAGTGCGAGAAAGCTTTCCAAGCTTTGAAGGAGCATCTCGCTTAACCTTTTGTACTAGCGAAGCCAATATATGGTGAAGTACTATTCATCTATTTGGCAATCACCGAGCATGCAATTAGCGTTGCTTTGGTAAAAGTAGAGAACAGGGTACATGCAATTAGCGCTGCTTTGGTAAAAGTAGAGAACAGGGTACGACACCCTATGTACTATATCAGTAAAAGGCTAGTAGGTGTAGAGTCTAGGTATCCCCCTCTTGGAAAGCTAGCCTACTGTTTAGTAATCGCCTCTCGAAAGCTGCGTCCATATTTCCAAGCTCACTCGATCCGAGTCCTGACCGATCAACCGCTGAGACAAGTTCTTCAGAAACCAGAGGCCTTGGAATGATTACTCAAGTGGGAAATGGAACTAGGATAGTTTTATATCACTTATCATTCGAGGACATCGATAAAAGGACAAGAATTTGAAAACTTCATAGTCGAAGGCACAACCTTGAAGACCCTTCCTACCAATCGGAGAATGGAGATACAGAGAAGGAAGGAGATACTCCTGTATGGAAGCTATATGTTGATGGAGCATCCAATGAACACAACTCAGTGCAGGAATCATACTGATCACTCTGGAGAATCACCGAATCCATTGCACTCTTATATTTGGATTCAACGCTTCAAACAATGAGGCCAAGTATGAGGCATTATTAGCAGGATTATGCTTTGTCTTGGGATGTGCATGCACAGTCCCTAGAGATATTCAATGATTCCCAGCTAGTGGTGTACCAGGTACTGGGGGAGTATCAAGCCAAGGGACTTAGGATGGTGCAATATCTGAACAAGGTGAAGGACTTGTTGACATAGTTCAAGAAATACTCAATTATACAAGTCCCGAGGGGGCAGAATGCCAATGCTGATGCCTTAGCCAAGCTTGCCAGTGCCAAAGATGCGAACACCCTGAATGTCGTTCATATCAAATATTGGTGGAAAGAAGCAATACTGAGCAAGAGGCACTGCTAGTTGAGCTAGGCGATACATGGATGACCCCTATTATTAACTATCTCAGCCAAGGAGAAATACCCAGTGATCGGAACAAATCAACGAAATTGATGAGACAAGTTGCACGATATAAGATAGTCAAAGGGGTCCTGTACAGATGAGGGTACTCCCTACAACTACTAATGTGCGTTACACCCGACCAGTCAAAGCTGTTAATGATTGAGGTACACAAAAGGTTTTGTGGAGATCACGCTAGGGGGGTAGAGCCTATAAAAAAAATCCTGAGACAACGATACTTTTGGCCAACGATGAATGAAGACTCGATGGAGTATGTCAGAAGATGCCACAAGTGTCAGATGTTCTCTTAAGACCCCATATGTGACATGCATGGTTATTATTGAGGCATGTTGAGTGTTTAAATGTGGACGTGGATTGCATACCAAATGCTTCGCAAATCTTGCTAACTTGTGAATGGCACACACTTACTATCAGAATCAGCAATGGTGTCAGAACTAGCTGTGAAGCTGTGACTTACTAGTCAAGTTCGACCGTAGTTTTGAGCACTGGTCATATGTTACTGACCTAAGAGTTAGGAGCGGCATAAGCGTCATGAACGCAGAGCTGATGAAAGATTAGATCTAATCGACATCTGCATTGAATGACTCATCATGAGCATTAATGTCGGACCGACCCCAAGTTCGTTGAAAACTAAAAGCGCTTGCCTAGTTCTATGACTAGTTACTCAGAGCCAGGGTCAGAAGGCCCAGGTGACCGTATCGTCACATGGCTAAGGGTACGAAACCCACACTAGTGACTCCATGGTCACTCATTCAGTTGACATTGGTGACTCGCTCATCAGTCACTTATCCTATTTAAGCTAGTGACTCGATCACTCACTTGTAAAGGGTGCGGAACCCATGTTAGTGACTTATACATCTGTCACTCATTAGTTTAGGACTATAAGTCCTGGATGATTATTATGAGCATCGTTTGATATCATATAAGTGCAATATTGAGTTTTCTTGTTGGGCTTTGGCTCATGGGTGCTATGTGGTGCAGGTAAAGGGAAAGAAAAGCTCACCCAGCCTTGAGTGGAGAGCTTAGGTGGTGATGTGTACATATGCGGCCTCTTGACCACCATGGCCAAGGAGTTCTTGGAGGAACTAGGGGGTTTACCCTATTTTTGCCGCTTAGGTCAGCGGGTTGTAATTTCAAACTATAATGACTATTTTGGATTGTAAATAACTTGTAAACGCTTTTATGGGCCCATGAACAGTTTTATGTTTTAGATAAAATATATCCTTTCCTTTTGATTGGTTTTTCACCTTAATCTATTAATAACACCTAGATGCACGTTTATAACCAAAGAACTCGATTAGTGAGTTAAGCACGATTCAAAGTTCACAGTAATGGTCTTGGAGTATCTAGGGCGTTACAGAACATGATCCATTAATTTGGCGACAAGGTCCTAGGACTTGTCCCTTGTGGAATGTAATTTAAAGAATTAAGAGAAACTTAAGAAATTAAATTAATATATTGAAGCACAATGGCTGTTACATAGATAATTGGAAAATAATATATTTGCAAATTTAAACTCATGTCACTGTTGAACAGCTTCACTATTAGTACCGGCAGAGGTGTTCACCATTCTAGTAGTTTTTGATTAGTTGTCCAATCAGTCAAGCTAGTTTGTATATCCCTGGTGGGATCACCTCCTCCACAAGGTATGGCTCTTCCCAATTAGGTCCTTGTACCCCTGCTGCAATATTGTTAGTGTTTGGGAACACCTTCCTCAATACCAAGTCTCCAACTTGGAATTTTTTATCTTTCACTCTAGAGTTGAAGTATCTAGCCACTTTTTGTTGATGTGCTGCTACTCTAAGACTTGCCTTTTCTCATCTTTCTTCGATTAAAGTGAACGAATCTTCTATTAGTTGATGGTTCCTCCCTTGATCGCATGTCTCTCATCTATGTGATGGGGGAGTGAGTTCAACTAGAAACACGACTTCATGACCAAACGCCAAAGAGAACGGGGTATGGCCTATCTCCATTTGAGTCGTCGTGCGATGTGACCATAGGACCTCCGAAAGTAATTTTGGCCAGGTTCCTTTGGCTTGTTCAAGGCGTTTCTTCAGAGTGTCTTTGATAGTCTTGTTCACTGCTTCTACTTGACCATTAGCTTGGGGGTGTGCTGCCGAGGAAAAACTCTTTGTGATTCCATGCCTCGTACAAAAGTCAGTGAACATATCATTGTCAAATTGAGTCCCATTGTCCAAGACTATCTTCTTTGGTAGACTTAATTGACATATGATATTCTTCACCACAAAGTCTAAGACTTTCTTCGAGGTTATGGTAGCGAACGGTTCTACTTATGTCCATTTGGTGAAGTAGTCTACGGCTACAACAGTAAATTGGACTCCTCCCCTTCCCAAGGGTAGCTTTCCGATTAGGTCGATTCCCTATACAGCGAATGGGCAAGGGCTTCGCAATTATGTTAATTCATTAGGTGTCGCCTAGGGTATCTTGGAGAACATCTGACACTTGTGGCATCTTTTGCCATACTCCATCGAGTCTTCATTCATCGTTGGCTAAAAGTATCGTTGTCTTAGGATTTTTTTTATAGGCTCTACCCCCCAGCGTGATCTCCACAAAACCTTTTGTGTACCTCGATCATTAACAGCTTTGACTGGTCCGGTGTAACACACATGTGTAGTTGTAGGGAGTACCCTCATCGGTACAGGACCCCTTCGACTATCTTATATCGTGCAACTTGTCTTATCTTATATGGTTGAGGTTTGGAGGGGTTCTATAGAGGTTTGGCTCGGGGAAAATCGAAGGAGAAGAAAAAACCCAAAGTGCTGAAATGTTGTAACTAGCGCTAGCCTTTGGGCGCTACATCGCTAGGCTTGGCTGATTTGGGCGTTTTTGCTTCTGTTTGTAGCGCTATAGCGTCCACTTTATGGCGCTGTAGCGCTACCCTATTTCCAGAAGGGGATTTTTGGGTTATTTCTTAGGGTTTTTGCATGGGGGCTCAGGGGGTTTGATTCCACCACCCCATTTGTTGGAATTAGGGCTTCCCGAGGGCTCGAGATTGGTCCCGAGGTTAGGTTTTGGGAATTAAAATTTGTTTATGGTTCTAACTTATGACCGTGACTAGGTGTACACTAGGGCTTGGACGGGATCGTGCTTAAGGGTCGGTTTCATTAATCAAGCTCTCGGAATCTAAAGGTAAGAAAACTGCACCCAATTATGTGATTGTATTGGGACTAAGAGCTCCCTATATCTATATGATGTCATAGATGGTATTATGCCATGGGACATGCGACAAACGACCTAAGAGTGTCATAATCAATATTTGCGAACAGGGCGCGGCTCGGCCACTAGTAACTGAGGATTGCTTGATATTCACTGTGCTCGGTTTAAGAGGGCCGGAGTTAGTGGGATAAATAGGGGGTGCGACCTAAGGGCGACGACCCTGATTATTATATGTGAATTGGTTGATAATGATAATTGATAAGTTTGATATGTTGAATGTCTGATTACATGAATGTCTTGGACTGTTGAGTGTATGATTACCCTGTATTAATTATCTGATTGTTTGATTGATGATTATGCTCTGTTATTGTGTTTTCTTGCTGGGCCTTGGCTCACGGGTGCTACGTGGTGCAAGTAAAGGCAAGAGCAAAGTGGACCAGCCTTGAGTTGGAGAGCTTTGGGGCTGAATGTACATGGTCGGCTGATCGGCTGCCACGACTGAGGAGTGGTACAGGACGGGAAAGCCTAAACGTCTGTTTTGCCCTTAGAGTGGCTAGTAGTTGTACTTTTAACCTGAAATTTTGTAAACTGTCTTTTTAAATGTTATTACTTTTAGGATCCCATGTAAAAATATGTTTGAATATGTGAGATTTAACTTTTGTGACCGAAAACTTTTAAGCCTAGTTCAACTATAGTCTCAGTAACACATTCCTAACTAAATGACTTGATTAACAAGTCTTGCACCTTTATAAACACATAGTGTAATGGTCTTGGCTATCCAGAGTGTTACAACTTGGTATGAGAGCGTCCTAGGTTTAAGGGTTCTTGAAGACTAGTTGGACATGTACATTCGCCGCGAAAGACAAGCTCGACTCAGGGATTGGTAATTGTGCATACATGATTATATGCTTAAATGATTAGAAAGGATTATGAATGCTGATATCTGTATGATAATAGGAAGCATGAGATACTGATAGGGCCTGGCCCTTGACTATTGTGTGATGATATTGAGGGGTGCTTATTAGCATTGCTATGCATGTGAATGAATATCTGGATGAATACTGGGATAAACTGTTATATCTTGATTGTTTGTGAATGTTTGAGTTCTAATGGTTGATCATGGAAGGATTATTACCCTGTCATCATAGTCTGACTGCCGAGTCGTTGATTGTAAATTAACTTGGATAACTATGAGTCCAAGGTAATCAGCGCGACTAGCTGGTATCAGGTCTGCGACTAGACATGATGACCAGGGCCAGACCCCTCCGCCAGTCCTTGAGAACTGGCAATGACTTATGGCAGACATGCAAGCATGGCTACAGAGCCAGGATGAGTATATCCAAATTCTGCGACAGCAGGCTCCAACAGGGAGTGCTGCCCCTTTTGTGCCACCTACAGTGTTACCAGTTGTATAAACAGTAGAGGTTGGGAACAGATGGGAGCCATTGTATGAGCAGTTTAGGAAACAGCAGCCCCCAATCTTTAAGGGAGGACCTGATCCATTGAAGGTCGAACAGTGGATGACCATGATTACTACTATCCTGGATTTCATGAGGGTAGAAGGACATGACAGAGTGGCTTGTACCATATATATGCTGAGAGAGGATGCCCATATCTGGTGGGAAGTGGCATCATAGACCAGAGATGTTACTACACTGAGTTGGGAAGGATTCAAGGATCTATTCAGTCAGAAATTGATACGAACCACACCAACATTGTGATGAAACCCGACACCAAATATGGAACAGCCACGAAGAACATACGAGATTGGAATGGAACCGCGACCCAATGCTTAGCCAAGCACGAACCTTGGTATGAGGAAGACGCCACAAACGGGGATGGAATCCGTTTGATAAGTCAGGATGAACGCCACAAGGAATCTCCTTGATAAGTTCAAAAGTTTCTTCAAGAACTCAAGAAGAAATAAACTCACAATTTCATTCAACATAATCTGCCTTTTCACATTGTTTTGGCAGTCCTTATAAGGACGAAAATTACATGAAAACAAGACCCTTGGTCTTCCTAATGAAACCGAAAAATTAAGGACAGCCCCTTTGTCTTCCTAATGAAAACCGAAATTAAAGACAAGCCTTTTGTCTTCCTCATGAAAACCGAAAATTAAAGACAAAAGGACTATTGGACTCACACAAGTCAAATGTTTGACTTATCACAAAATAAACAAAGACTAAAAAACGTGACTAAAAATAAAATGACTCATTAAGCTCCTAAACTCAGTCAACTTTGATGAGTAAGACAAGTCTTTGTTCTCCTTCAATGTTGACCACGATCTCCTCTTGTTTTAGGACTTTGTGGATTAGGCTGTTAAGTTCTTCCTTAAATCTCTTGGCTCGTGCCCTCGTCACTGGACCAACTGGAACTTGACTTGATACTTGGGTCTTGGTGTCCTCATCAGAACTACTATAATGTTACCATCAGGGCAGCGAAAGCAAATGAGTTCGTGGGGCTGGTTCAAGGGAACATGACAGTTACAGAATATGCCCTGAAGTTTGATAGAGTTGCAAAGTTCGAACCAGATCTTGTGCCTACTGATGCAGCTAGGCAGGACAGATTTATCAGAGGACTTAATGCTATGATTACCCGAGATGTGAGGATTACAACAGTTCCTGGGGGGACAACTTAGGGGGCTGTCGAGAAGGCTCTTACTGCTGAGGAAGTGGAGAATAAGATCTGGAGGGAGAGTGAAGTAAGGCGGGAGGACCGTAGGCCGGTGCCACCATATTCTGGTTCTGGTAGGGGCCGAGGCTCCAGTGATCTGAAGAGAAAGACCCCTGATGCTTCGACCGCTCCTGGTCCTGATAGGAGGGGTCAGACTACCCAGGGTGGCTGTCAGGGAGGCGGTGATTCATGGAGAAGCTATCCTGAGTGCACGAGGTGCAGAAGATGCCATCCGGGCGAATGCCAGGCTAAGGCATGTTATGTGTACGGGGGTGGTAGGACACCTCAAGAAAGACTACCCGACAATGAAGAAAGGAGATGCAAGGAAGGTGGACAGCTTGACTCTAGCTCGAGTGTTCACGCTGATGCATGCAGAGGCCGAGGCTAGTCCCTCGGTAGTGACAGGTCAGCTTTCTAGCGCTGGCTCTCCTTATACTGTATTGATTGACTCTAGTGCCACACATTCGTTTGTTTCTACTAAGGTAATTGATAGACTGTGTAGACCTAGTGAGTATTATACTTCGGGATTTGGGACTATTTTTCCTACAGGAGAACTGGTAGTCTCTAGGGGGTGGATCAGAGTACTGCCAGTGATGGTTGATGGTAGGGGATTGTCAGTAGACTTGATTGAGTTGAGTATGGAGGACTTTGATATGATTTTAGGCATGGATTGGCTGGTTAGATACGGAGGTACTATTGACTACAGGATGAAGATGGTGACCTTTGAGTCGGAGGGCGAGGATCCCTTTGTCTTTGTGAGAGCGGTGCATGGACCCTACGTACCCAAGATTTTAGTGTTGAGAGCCAGAGATCTGTTACAGGGAGGATGTATAGGTTTTCTGACTAGTGTGGTAGATAGCACTAGGGTTTTGCCAACAAGACCGAAGGAGACCAGATTGGTTTGCGAGTTCTTGGATGTGTTTCCTTAGGACTTACCTAGATTGCCACTGCGTAGGGAGATTCAGTTTGTTATTGAGTTGGCGCGAGGGACAGAGTCAGTGTCGAGGGAACCATATAGAATGGCACTAGCGGAGCTGAAGGAGTTGAAGATACAGTTACAGGAGCTTCTGGATTTGGGGTTCATCAAACCTAGCTACTCGCCATGGGGTGCTCCAGTTTTGTTTGTGAAGAAGAAGGACGAGACTCTGAGAATGTGTATAGACTACCAGGAATTGAACAAGTTAACTATCAAGAATAAGTATCCATTACCAAGGATTGATGACTCTTTTGATTAGCTGCAGGGTAAGACGTTGTTCTAAAAGATTGATCTTCGATCTGTTTATATCCAGCTGAGGATCAAGGATGAGGACATACCGAAGACGACCTTTTGAACGAGGTATGGGCACTATGAGTTTCTGGTCATGTCGTTTGGTTTGACCAATGCCCCAAAAGCCATCATGGATCTAATGAACAGGGTGTTCAAGGACTTTCTTGATCAATTCATTATTGTCTTCATCGACGACATCTTAGTGTACTCCAGTTCAGAGACAGAGCACGAGTTTCATCTTGGACCGGTTTTGCAGAGATTGTTGGGGCATCAGTTGTATGCCAAGTTTAAGAAATGTGAGTTTTGGCTACCAGAAGTGACATTCCTTGGACATATCATTGGTGAAGATGGGATTAAGGTGGATCCCTCTAAGGTGGAGGCAATTAGGGATTGGCCGAGGCCAAGGAATGCCTCGGAGGTGCGGAGTTTTCTTGGTCTAGCGGGTTACTACAGACGGTTTGTGGAAGGCTTCTCGAAGTTAGCGGCACCGATGACAAAATTGACATGAAAGAATTTGAAGTTTATCTAGTCAGACAAGTGAGAGAATAGTTTACGAGAATTGAAGCGACGACTTATTACCGCGCCTGTGTTGAGTCTTCCTTCGGGGCAAGGGAAGTTTGTTGTCTATTGCGATGTGTCAAGGTTGGGTTTAGGTTGTGTGTTGATGCAGAATGAGAAAGTCATTGCTTATGCGTCACGACAGCTGAAGGAATACAAGCAGCGGTATCCTACTGTAGAGTCCAAGAACTTTACTTAGCTAGTTAGATAGTAGTATTATAGTATTTATAGTATTATCTTTATAACTGTGGATTTTTGGTTCAGACCAGGAATTATTTGGACACTCATAGTAGTACTTGTAGATTTTCTAAGTTTAACCTATAGTTTAAGAATATTAATTAAGGTTTGATTAATATGACTGATATTAAGGATAATATTTATTATACTATAAGGTTTAGATAACAACCAATAGGATTTTAAGCACATGTTATGAATGGGTGATTAAGGATTAAGTATTTTGAGGATTAAATTTAATAAGGGTAAAGTTTGAATGCTTTAAGGTCAGTCGGCAGCTTTGAATACGTTGAGGGCTTAGTCTAGGCTGTTTACTCCATTCAAATTTAGCTAAAAATGTGTAATTTCGTGTTTAAATAATCAGCATGTGCCGATATATCACAGCTATAGGGGGCGATATATCGCAGCACGTAGATACGGAAAACACGAGACAATGCACGACTGCCTCGGGCATACTGGCCCAGGCGATATATCGCCTACGGGACGATATATCGTGATGAGGACACCAAGACTAAAGATCCAAGTATAGTTCAAGTTGGTCCGGTGACGAGGGCGCGAGCCAAAAGACTCAGTTTAGGAGCTTGATCAATATTTAGCCTCTTGTAATGAGTCTTATTGTATTTTGTCATCTTGTCTTTTTATTTTTAATCACGTTTTTTATTTAGTCTTTGTTTATTTTGTGAAAAGTCAAACATTTGACTTGTGTGAGTCCAATAGTCTTTTTGTCTTTAATTTTCGGTTTTCATTAGGAAGACAAAGGGTTGTCTTTAATTTTCGGTTTTCATTAGGAAGACAAAGGGGTTGTCTTTAATTTTTGGTTTTCATTAGGAAGACAAAGGGGCTTGTTTGATGTAATTTTTCGGCTATATTAGGCCTTGTAAACATTTGGGAAAGGCAGATTTTGATGAAATGAAAATTGAGAGGTTTTCTTCTTGAGTTCTTGAAGAGACTATTCGAACTTATCAAGGGTATTCCTTGTGGCGTTCAATCCGACTTATCAAACGGATTCCCATCCCCGTTTGTGGCGTCTTCCTCATACCAAGGTTCGTGCTTGGCTAAGTGGGTCGCGGTTCTTCATTCCCATTTCGTGTGTTCTTGGTGGCTGCCATATTTGGTGTCGGGTTTCACCACAATCATTGGTGTGGTTCGTATCAGTTGGTATCAGAGCTTAGGATCATCCGGTTTGGCCTATCCTTTCCTTTGTGTTTTTTTTTTCTATTCAATTCGTGTTCTTATATTAGGGTTTCTAAAAAAATGAAATAATTCGTGTTCCTATTTTCAATTCGTGTTCAGCTAGTCGTGTTTTTTTCTATTCTCGAGCTTGTTAAGTTCCTAGTTTCAATTGATTCCTTGTTTCCCTTATTTGTTGCCAAAGTTTCAATTGTTTCCTTGTGTCTATTGGTTCCTTTATTTGTTGTGAAATCCGAGCCACAAATCTTGTTTCAATTGTTTCCTTGTGTCAATTGGTTCCTTTATTTGTTGTGAAATCCGAGCCACAAATCTTGTTTCAATTGTTTCCTTGTGTCAATTGGTTCCTTTATTTGTTGTGAAATCCGAGACTGTTATAGTGCCACAAACTATTTTGGTTTTGTTCTTATTGGTTGAATCACAGATTTGTGTTGGGGCTATTGGTTATTCTGTTATTGGTTGAATCACAGTTTGGTTTTTGGGAATATTGGTGTGTTCTTGAATCTGTTATAGTACCACAGATTGCTTGGTTTTCGAGTTGGTTCTTTGGTGTTCAAAATTTTTCTTTTCTGATTATCTAGTTTCTCAACAAAAAAGAAGAAAGAAAAGGAAATTTCAAGGGGATCCGAGACCAAAAAAAAAAGTCTGGAAACCTCTCTTAAAAATTTTTGTTCTACTCTTGTTCCTTATGGTCTAGAGGCCTTTTGGCCAAAACCCCACACAAGTGATCCAAAAATCATCATTTTTCGTCATTTTTCATCAGTTTTTCTATGTTCGTTTGGTTTGTTCTGGTTTGATTTGCTACTTGAATCCTCCATGATATTGTGTGATTAGTTTTGAAAGAACTTAAAGAAAAATACGAGTGGAAAAAGGCAGAGGTGTGAGCCTATTTGAGGGTAAAAGCCATTGAAATTGAGTGAAACACGAGGGGATTTGAGTGAAAATATTGTTCGAGCGAAACACGTGAGGGAGTGTGGTGAGGTCTTTTCTCCATATTATTCTAACCTTATTTTGCAGATTTCCATCTTGGCACAAAATCCAGAGAAAAATGCAAGCAATGATATTCCACCACTTGAAGTTCTGAATCTACAAATGCAAGGACTAATTGGGGAGATGCAAAGGATGATGAGGGTGGAGTGTGAGCAAATACATGAGAGGTTGGATAGTGTAGAAGAGGGAACGCAATGGAGGGCACGGAGGAACAGGGTGCAACAACGGGATGTGGAAGGTGAAGGAGAGTTTGATGGGGGCGATTTAGAGGAAGAATATGATAGGATGTCAGAGGGTAACCATAGGAGGTATGGTCGGGATAGAGAAGCTAGGAACCAGGTAGATAATTATTTAGGAAATATCAAGATGAGAATTCCAGCATTTCAGGGGAAGAGTGATCCTGAGGCATACCTTGAGTGGGAAAAGAAGATGGAGTTGGTTTTCGATTGTCACAACTACTCTGACATGAAGAGGGTAAAACTAGCTGTCATTGAATTTACTGATTATGCTATTGTTTGGTGGGATCAGTTGTGCATCAATAGCAGGCGAAATGGAGATCGTGCCATTGACACTTGGGAGGCTATGAAGAGGGTGATGAGGCGACGGTTTGTACTATCTCATTATTATCGAGATCTATACCTTAAGTTGCAGGGTCTTCGTCAAGGTTCCAAGAGTGTTGATGAGTATTACAAGGAGATGGAGATGGCTATAATTAGAGCCAATGTGGAAGAGGATTGGGAGGCAACAATGGCAAGGTTTTTGAATGGGTTGAACCGAGAGATTGCTAATCCAATTGAGCTACACCATTATGTGGAATTGGAAGATTTGGTGCATATGGCAATCAAAGTTGAGAGGCAGCTCAAGAGGGGTAGTACAAGTTCAAAGCCAAGACCGAGCCCACACAATTCAAGTGCAACACCTTGGCGGTCGAACTATCCAAAGAAGGAAGAAGACCAACCCACTTCATCCTTTACACCAAAACCAGCCACGACCCCTCAAGGTAAAACAGCCCCTACTTCGTCCCATTCTAGTGAGATAAAATGTTTCAAATGTCAGGGGCGAGGACACATAGCTAGCCAATGTCCAAACAAGAGAGTTATGGTAATTCGGGATAATGGGGAGATAGATTCCAAAGAGGAAGATGATCTTGATGACATGCCACCATTGGAGGACGCTTCTATGGGTGGTGAGGAGTTTGGGGCAGAATCTGGTGAGATGCTTGCACTAGTCACACGACGAGCCTTAAATTTGCAAGCAAAAGAAGAGGAAGAAGAGGTGCAGCGGGAGAACATCTTTCACACTCGTTGTCATGTGAAAGACAAGGTATGCAGTGTTATTATTGATGGTGGTAGTTGCACTAACGTTGCTAGTTCTTCCATGGTTGAAAAGCTAGGGCTCCCAACGCTTAAACATCCTCGTCCATACAAGTTGCAGTGGTTGAATGATAGTGGTGAGGTAAGGGTTACAAAACAGGTTATGGTATCATTTCGAATTGGCAAATATGAGGATGAGGTATTGTGCGATGTGGTTCCAATGCAAGCTGGACACCTCCTTCTAGGAAGGCCTTGGCTATTTGATCGGCGAGTCCAACATGATGGCTTCACCAACAAGTACTCATTCACGTTTCGTCAACGAACAATCACTCTAGCTCCATTGACGCCAAAGCAAGTATATGAAGACCAAGTGAGGTTGCAAAAATTGAGTGATAAAAAAAAATTGAGTGAGCAAAAGAAGGAGAGTGAAAAGATGAATGAGAGTGAGAAAAAAAAAAGAGACAAAGAGAGAAAAGGGTCGAATCAAGTGAGGGAGAAAAGAAAGAGAAGAGTTCGATCAATGAGGGAAAATTAGAGAGAAAACAAAATAATTTTTATGCAAAAAAAAGTGAGGTTAAGCGAGCATTGCGTACAAACACAGCCAAAGAACTTACTCATGTACATGGAGGCTCTTTTAAACACTAACCAACTTGATGCTAACAAGGGTCGTCACAAGCAGGTTTTTGATCCCGGTGATTGGGTATGGTTACACATGAGGAAAGAGCGATTCCCAGCACAAAGACGTTCCAAATTGCTACCTCGAGGAGATGGTCCGTTTCAAGTACTAGAAAGGATCAATGACAATGCCTACAGACTCGATTTACCAGGTGAGTATACTGTTAGTGCTACTTTTAATGTTTCTGATTTGAGTCCTTTTGATGCAGGTGATGATTTGAGGACAAATCCTTCTCAAGAGGAGGGGAATGATGAGGACACCAAGACTAAAGATCCAAGTATAGTTCCAGTTGGTCCGGTGACGAGGGCGCGAGCCAAAAGACTCAGTTTAGGAGCTTGATCAATATTTAGCCTCTTGTAATGAGTCTTATTGTATTTTGTCATCTTGTCTTTTTATTTTTAATCACGTTTTTTATTTAGTCTTTGTTTATTTTGTGAAAAGTCAAACATTTGACTTGTGTGAGTCCAATAGTCCTTTTGTCTTTAATTTTCGGTTTTCATTAGGAAGACAAAGGGGCTTGTTTGATGTAATTTTTCGGCTATATTAGGCCTTGTAAACATTTGGGAAAGGTAGATTTTGATGAAATGAAAATTGAGAGGTTTTCTTCTTGAGTTCTTGAAGAGACTATTCGAACTTATCAAGGGTATTCCTTGTTGCGTTCAATCCGACTTATCAAACAGATTCCCATCTCCGTTTGTGGCGTCTTCTTCATACCAAGGTTCGTGCTTGGCTAAGCATTGGGTCACGGTTCTTCATTCCCATTTCGTGTGTTCTTGGTGGCTGCCATATTTGGTGTCGGGTTTCACCACAATCGTTGGTGTGGTTCGTATCATATCGCCTCCTTCAGCTTATTTTGAAACATTTTGAAATCGTTTTCCATTCAGCCCTTCAACCTCTTGATAAGTCCAGCACCTTTTTGAACGAGTCTTCAGCCTCTGCTGAACGATAATTCAAATTATTTTCACCTAAAAAGCTATTATTTTTATTCAAGTAAAATTAAGATCCTTTCATTCCTAAAACTCTATAAATAGGACCTAGTACCCAGCCATTATTCACCTTTTACTCTAAGTTCAGAGGCTGCAAGATGCTAGGTGAGTGTGAGAGTTAAACACTTGGGTGGGGAAATCATAAGCTTATCAAACACTTGGGGAAGTAAGGTTTTATAGTACTTCGGTTTGAGGTGTAGATTGGTCTTACAAGTCTTCAAGGTAACCCAAAACTCTAGTTCATTTCTGTACTTGTTCTTTTAAGTTCTCATAGTCTTCTACTCAGCCTCTAACCTTAATTTTTATTTTGGTTAGGAAATCTAAGCTCTTGAGCAAAAAGGTTTTGGTAAGTATGTTTCTCAATGGTTTAGTCCTTCCATTCCTTTCATTTCTTTTTCTTCAAATCTACTCACCCTGTTATATATGGTTTTAGGAGTGTTCCAAAAGTCCCAACTCTGTCCTCACATCCCGGTAATTTTGGGAAGGAAAATAGGATAGAATCTATATGTTATATGCTTATGTTATCTTATGTTTTATTGTAATGACCCACTAATCTAGACTAGTTGGACCATTAACAAAACTATACATAAAACTTACATTTTTACGAAAATACCATAATTTTATTGAGTAACTTGTAAAATAAGAGTTACTTACAAATAAATACTAAGAAGGATATGGGATCCCATTGTCTTTAAAAACAAAACATGATTTAAATGAAAAGAATTACATAAGAAATGTGGAAAATACATATAAAACCACAAAAAGGTAAAATGAGACTACATCCTCGAATCGAATAACGCTCGGCCTCTTGACTCCATTCACCATCGATACACATCCTCTAAGCGTCACGAATCTTACCGCCTCGCCTCTAAAGCTTATTTTCCTGCACATAAAACAGAAAGGAATGAGCCTAATGCCCAGCAAGGAAAATCTAACACATAGTCATACACATAAATTTCATAATAAACGTAAAGACATATCATAACACTTAATACATACACTTATTATAATGGCCATTATTACTTGGGGTCCCATAGACTAAACAAGCTTATGCCCATGAGATTAGTGGGGTCCTACTATCTAAGTAGGCATATGCCCATAATCTTTTTGGGGTCTTAGTAGTCAAATAGGGCATAAGCCCAAGCCTACAAACACATTCATAACATATTCATATCATATTTCATAACATAACACATAAGATAACATAAACAATACACATATAGATTCTATCCTATTTTCCTTACCAAAGTTACCGGGATATGATGGACTGAGTTGGGACTTTTGGAACACTCCTAAAACCATATGAGAAAGAGTGAGTTTTAAGAAGAAGAAATGGAAATGAATAATAGGGAGACTAAACCATTGAGAAATATGCTTACCACAACTTATGTGCTTAAGAACTTGGATTCCCTAACCAAAATAAAAATGAGGTTAGGGGACTGAGTAGAAGGCTTTGAGAAGGAAAATAACATGAAACAAATGAAATAGAGTTTCGGGTTTACCTCAAAGACTTGCAAGACCAATCTAACTACAACCGAAATACTAACGAACCTCACTTCCCAAAGTGTTTGATAAGCTTATGATTTCCCAAACCAGGTGTTTACACTCTCACACTCACTTAGCACTAGCAGCTTCTGAACTTAGAGTAAAAGGTGAATAATGGCTGGGTACTAGGTCCTATTTATAGAGTTTGGGAATGAAAGTATCTTGATTTTACTTGAATAAAAATAATGGCTTTTTAGGTGAAAATCATTGAATAATCGTTCAGCAGAGGCTGAAGACTCGTTCAAAAGATGTTGGACTTATGAAGAAGTTTGAATGGCTGAAAGGAAAAGAATTCAAAAATGTTTGAATTTATGCTGGAGGAGGCGATATATCGCCTGGGCCAGTATGCCCGAGGCGACCGTGCATCGTTTCGTGTTTTCCGTATCTACATGCTGCGACATATCGCCCCCTATAGCTGCGATATATCGGCACACGCTGAATATTTAAACACGAAATTACACAATTTTAGCTAAGTTTGAATGGAGTAAACAGCCTTGACTAAGCCCTCAACGTATTCAAAGCTGCTGACTGACCCTATAACATTCAAACTTTACTCCTTATTAAATTTAATCCTCAAAAATACTTAATCCTTAATCACCATTCATAACATGTGCTTAAAATCCTATTGGTTGATATCTAAACCTTATAGTATAATAAATATAATCCTTAATATCTGTCACATTAATCAAACCTTAGGTTAACTTAATATTCTTAAACTATAGATTAAACTTAGAAAATTTATAAGTACTACTATGAGTGTCCAAATAATTCCCGGTCTGAACCAAAAATCCACAGTTACATAGATAATACTATACATACTATAATACTACTAAACAATTAGCTAAGTAAAGTTCTTGGACTCTACAATTCTCCCCTACTAAAAAGAATTTCGTCCTCGAAATTTACTTACCAAATAACTCCGGATACCGGCCTTGCATGTCCTCCTCCAACTCCCACGTTGCCTCGTGTTCAGAACTATTGCTCCATAGGACTTTGACTATAGGAAAGCTCTTGGACCGCAACTGCTTCATCCCTCTATCTAGGATGCTAATCGGTCGTTCCTCGTAACTCAAGTCCTTCTGGAGCGCTATTGTATCGTACTTGAGGACGTGTGATGGGTCTGACACATATTTGCGTAGCATTGAAATGTGGAAGACGTTGTGACTATCGGCTAGTGCAGGCGGTAGGGCTAGTCTATAGGCAACTGGTCCCACTTTGTCCAATATCTCAAAAGGTCCTAAGAATCGGGGACTAAGCTTGCCTTTCTTCCCGAACCGCTTGACACCTTTCATAGGAGATATCTTCAGGAAGACTTGATCTCCAACTTGGAACTCCACATCGCGTCGCTTGGTATCCGCATAGCTTTTCTGTCGGCTTTGAGCAGCAAGCATACGCTGTCTAATAAGCGCTACTGCTTCTTGAGCTTGTCTAACAACTTCGGGCCCTAGAAGTTGCCTTTCTCCTACCTCGTCCCAGTGCAACGGTGATCGGCACCTTCTTCCATATAGCAATTCATAAGGTGCCATCTCGATCGTCGACTGGTAGCTGTTGTTGTACGAGAACTCGATCAGCGCTAGGTACTTGTTCCACGATCCTCCGAAATCAAGTATACACGCGCGTAGCATATCCTCTAAGATCTGAATCATACGCTCGGACTGCCCATCTGTCTGAGGATGGAAAGCTGTACTAAGACTTAACTTAGTACCCATGGCTTGCTGTAAGCTTCTCCAAAATCTTGACGTAAACACTGATCCTCTATCTGACACTATCGTCTTGGGGATTCCATGCAATCGTACAATCTCTTGGATGTAGATGTCTGCATATTGGTCTGCCGTGTATGAAGTCTTAACTGGCAAGAAATGAGCCGACTTGGTTAGTCTATCTATTACTATCCAAGCGGAATCATGCTGCTTATTCGTCTTTGGCAGACCCGTCATGAAGTCCATGGCTATATCGTCCCACTTCCATTCCGGTATGCTAAGCGGTTGCAATAATCCTACAGGTCGCTGATGCTCCGCCTTCACTTGCTGGCATACAAGACACTTAGATACATACTCCGCTATCTCCTTCTTCATCCCTGGCCACAAATAGACTGCCTTGATGTCATGAGTCATCTTGGTAGACCCTGGATGAACTGAGTACGGGGTATTGTGCGCTTCTTCTTGGATCGTCTTCTTAATACTTTGATCGTCTGGCACGCATACCCGATCCTTATATCTCAATAAACCTTGACTGGATATTGAGAAATCTGTAGTCTTGCTTTCTCTGACTGCATCCATGTGTGCTGCTAGTGTGTCGTCATGTTCTGACCAATCCGTATGTCCTCTAGCAGATTCGATTGAATAGACAAGTTAGCCAGCTTGCCTACAACCACTTCTATTCCGGCACTGATAAGCTCCTGCTGTAACGGCCTTTCTATTCTGGATAAGGCTGCTAAATTCCCATAGCTTTTCCGGCTAAGTGCATCGGCAACTACGTTCGCCTTCCCTGGGTGGTATAGGATTTCACAGTCGTAATCCTTGACTAACTCTAACCACCTGCGCTGCCTCATATTGAGCTCCTTCTGAGTAAAGAAGTATTTTAAACTTTTGTGGTCCGTGTAAATCTCGCACCGTTCTCCGTAAAGATAATGGCGCCAGATTTTTAACGCAAAGACCACCGCTGCCAACTCCATATCGTGAGTTGGATAGCGTTGCTCATACTCCTTTAGCTGACGTGAGGCATAGGCTATCACCTTATCGTTTTGCATCAGTACGCATCCCAATCCTAACTTTGATGCATCACAGTAGACAACAAACTTATCGTTGGGTGTTGGGACACTAAGTACTGGTGTTGAGCAAAGCTTATCCTTAAGTAACTGGAAGCTTTCCTCACACTTATCATTCCAGTTAAACTTTTGTTGCTTCCGGGTCAGGTTGGTGAGCGGAGTGGCTATCTTAGAAAAGCCCTCTACAAACTTTCTATAATAACCTGCTAGCCCTAAGAAGCTTCTTACTTCTGACGCGTTCTTTGGTCTAGGCCAATCCTTCACTGCCTCTACCTTTGATGGATCCACTGCAACTCCGTCTTTCGATATGATGTGCCCGAGGAACGCCACTTGTGAAAGCCAAAACTCGCATTTCTTGAACTTGGCGTAGAGTTGATGCTCCTTCAATCGCGTCAAAATCATCCTCAAATGTTCCTCGTGCTCTACTTCATTCTTGGAGTAAATTAAAATGTCGTCGATAAACACAACGGCGAATTTATCCAAGTAGTCTTTGAAGACCCTATTCATTAAATCCATAAACGCGGCTGGTGCGTTAGTAAGACCAAAAGACATAACCAAGAACTCGTAGTGTCCATAACGAGTCCTAAAGGCTGTCTTAGGAATATCTTCTCCCTTTACCTTGAGCTGATGATACCCGGACCGTAAATCGATCTTAGAAAATACAGTCGCGCCTCGGAGTTGATCAAACAAATCATCAATCCGAGGTAGCGGGTATTTGTTCTTAATTGTTACTTTATTCAGCTCACGGTAGTCTATGCACATGCGCATACTTCCGTCCTTCTTCTTCACGAATAGTACCGGAGCTCCCCATGGTGAATGGCTTGGCCTAATGAAACCCAAGTCTAGGAGTTCTTGTAGCTGCGTCTTTAACTCCTTGAGCTCCGTAGGTGCCATCCGGTATGGTGCCTTAGAGATAGGCTCGGTGCCCGGTACTAATTCTATCGTGAAGTCTATTTCTCGATTTGGCAGCAATCCTGGCAAGTCATCGGGAAAAACTTCTGGAAATTCTTGTATAACCCGAACATCTCCAACTTTAAGTGATGTCTCCTTCTCCACATTCGTGATGCTGGCTAAGAACGCTTGGCATCCTTTCTCCATCATTCTCTGAGCTTTGAGAGATGACACTAACAGGGTGCGTAGTCCTGAAGCTTGTCCCATGAAGCACAGTTTCTGGCCGTCAGGAGTCTCGAACACCACCTTCTTGCGTTTGCAGTCGATCGCTGCGCCATGCCGTGCTAGCCAATCCATGCCTAGTATGACGTCGAAGTCTTTGATCACAAGCTCTATCAGGTCTCCTTCTAGTTCCTTGTCCTCAATCTTGATTGGTACGCCTCGTACAATTCGTGATGATAGAACTACTTTGCCCGAAGGCAGCTCGGTTACAAACCTAGTTCTAAATCTTTCACTAGGTTTGTCTAGTTTATCTATCATTCCTAACGAAATATACGAATGAGTGGCTCTCGAATCAAATAATACATGACATAAATTATTGAGGATGGAAACCTGACCTGTGACCACCTTGTTGCTAGCATCCGCCTCTCCTTGGGTTAAAGCAAAAACCCGAGCAGGAACCATCTTTTCATCCTTCTTTCCTTCTGGCTTTTGCTGAGGACACTCTTTCTTGCGATGCCCCTCTTGGCCACAATTGAAACACTCCTTGGTATTGGCGCGGCATTCTCCGGGGTGCTTCTTCTGACATATGGCACATGGCGGGTATTCCACGTAGCCCGACCTATTTCCCCCAATATTTGGTCGTGCCCTTTTATTACTGTCGGCTTGCTTGTTGTCAAGATGCCTACTCTTCTGTCCGTTACCGTTGTTGTTGGACTGATTGTTGCCGCTATTGCTAGACTGATTGTTGTTCCGACTTGCCTGAGGTTGGCTCTACTGTCTGGGTTCCGGCTTACTGGCTTCTTCTTTGCTTACGTTGGCCTGCAACCCCTACTACAATCTGGACATCAGTCATCGGCCATGAGAGGTCGGTTCTGCTTAAACTGACTTACCACATGTTCATAAGTCAGTTTACACAGAACCGACTAATCATGTATAACAAAGGTAAGCATGGGAGGTCGGTTACGCAGGAACCGACCTACCATGTTGACATGGTAGGTCGGTTCACATTGAACTGACCTCCCATGCTTGAAGATGTCATAGTATGTCGGTTCCTACAAAACTGACCTGCCATGTTAATCATGGGAGGTCAGTTCTGTGTGGACCGACTTACTATGTCCTACATTTCTAACATGGTATGTCGGTATTATATGAACTGACTTATCATGTCACATTTTTATTTATTTTAAATTATTTGAATTTTTAAATACAATAATTTATTTAGTAGTGTATGAAATAAATGTAAAAATTTTATATTTGTCAATCTACATTTTAATGTTTTGAAATATAAATAGATGAATTAAATTAATCAATTATTTATAATATAAAAAAATAATTATATTTTATTATGAAAAAATATTTTAATTGAATAGTATTTATAATTTAAAATAAAATAAACTTTATAAATATTTTAATATATTTAATTAATATTTTTTTAAATGACATGGAATGTCGGTTGTGTAGGAACTGACTTTTCATGTGACATGGTAAGTGTAACGCCCTACTACCTTAGAGCCGTTACTAAGTGAGTTTAAAACAGAAATTGTGCATTTAATTGACTCAAAGTGGTTTCTAAAACCAAAAGTGTGATAAACCAGAGTTTAAGGCTGTACTCTTTTAAAAATGTTTAACTTCATTGAAAGCGTTAAGTATAAAACATCTGGGAACCCAAAATAAGGTTTACAAAATGTTTACAACTAAAAAATAGATTTACACCAGGTTATCTTTCAAAAGAATGGATTAATACAGCCATTTACAAAATGCCCCCAACCAAAGCAGTCGGGCAGGCCGAACATGTACGCGCCGCTCCCACGCTCTCCATACTCATGGCCGGTTGACTGACTCCTTGCTTTTACCTGCCACACGGAGCACCCGTGATCCGAAGCCCAGCAAGAAAACCCAAATAGCACATAACATATGCAAATAATATCACTGGCATAATTCACTGATAAATAGGAAATCATTAATTAAACAAGCACGGCCATGCCGCCCCAGAGGCCTTACCAAAGCTTGGGGTCTCAGTCATTACCGTAGGATAACCCATGTATCCCTTGGGTCCCACCCTGGCTATAGCATCCCATGTGCTGAGCGTTACTTCCGGCCCCGCTGCCGTACCCGGCCTACGCCGCTCTCGGCCTTAGCCGTTCATTCCATTACAATCACACATATAATGCATTCAGAAATAACCATTCAAACATACAACAATTTATCTAAGATTACACATTCGCACACAATACAATCTAGGGCCGTGCCCTGCAATCACACAGTGGGCCTATGCCCTATTCTCGGGTGTTACGGTTTTCTTACCTGTATCCCGAGCTTTCCGATGCACCACGGTCACGAGCACGGTCCACTAGCACGAGCCTCTCCGAAATCCTAGTCACAACACACACATCAAACACTTTTAATACCAACCAAGCCCAAAACCACTTCCCGGGACCAATCCCGTACTCCCGGGACCTCCAAAACCTTAAAACAGCACCCCGGAGACATCCCCCGAACCCCCGGAGCTAAGGCCTAAAATTGCCAAAAAGCTATCCTGAAAATGGCCTTGTGCCGCGGCACAACTTTCTTGTGCTGCGGCACCCAGCAGTCAGGGACTCCACGCCGCGGCACAAAAAAACCGTGCCGCGGCACGCCTTCGCAGCCCAGAATTCTGGGTTTCTCCTTCGCGTTTTCCCGAGCTTCAACCTCTCCAAATCACCCCAAACCAATACCTAAACCCCAAAACTCAAATCCAAACTTCATATGAACAATCTATCAACCTATAGACACTAGAATCAAGATCAAAACATCAACACACCCAAGATCCACACCTTTGATCTCCAATTCAGCAACTCAAACCAAAACCCATGAAAATCTTAACTCAAGCATTAAATTCCTCAAATCAACACAAAAAACAAACTTAAACATGCATAAGATCCTTACCTCAAGAGTAGAATCCACCCTAAAAGTTTCCTTGATCTCCTCCCAAGCTCCCACTTCAGCCCCTTCTACACCTCTTCTTCTTTCTTCTTCTTGCCCTAGCCTTTCTCTCCTCTTCTTTTCCTTCTCTTCTAATTTTATCAAAGCCTCAAGTGACCCAATGCCCAAACCGTACACCCCATATACCCAGCTGAAACTTGTCTATTTGCCTTGCCAAAAGACCAATTTACCCCTTCCTAATAATCCCTCCTAACTAACCTTCAAGGGCACTTAAGTCTTTACACTTCTATTTCAATTCTATCACTTTTTATCTTAAAACTTGTTACCCAAAGTAGTTACTAACGGTTACCCAGGTTACCCAATAACCAATAACTAACCACTCATCCTCAACTCAACTTATAAGATTCCCGAAGTACCCCAGGCTCCTCCCGAGCCGGGTACAACATCCCGTTGTGACTTTTAGACTAATTGGCTCACTAGGACCGTCTCGATGCGTGCATCCTGATAAAACACCGCACTCACATGGCACAATTCACATAATACAATTATCACAGTTATGCCCTAACATGGCCAGATCACAATCATGCTCATTCTAAGACAATCAGGTCTACATGCATACTAATTCACATAGTCATGCATCTCAAATAATCAAATAGTCATAGAACGTGCAATAAGTCGTAATCATGCATTAAGCTCATTAAAGACACACACACAAAATCCCATTATGCCCTCCAGGCATACCACTCCAGGCCCTTAAGCCTTAACATTGAATTTGGGTCGTTACAGTAAGTCGGTTCTATGGACTCCTATCATGTCATTATAAAAATATATTGTTAAAGATAGTCTAATTTGTTTTTCTATTATTTGAATTTTAAAATATATTACTTTATTAAACAATACATATATATAATTGATTTGTGAATGCAATAAGTATAAAAAATATATACTTATTAATATTACATATATTATAATTTTTGAAATATTAATTAATTAATTATTCCGAATTAAAAAATTTTAATTTAGTTTTTAATAAGAAAATATTTTAATTTATAAATGACATATTTATAAATATTTGAAAAAAAATAAACTAAAAAAGTTGGAGATTTATAATTTAAAAAAAAATATCAACATATTAAACTTATATATTTGTTAATTTTAACATCATAAGTGGGTTCTAGAACAGATATATCATGCTGCATCATAGGTCAATTGCTAATGCACTGACTTACCATGTTAAAATTATATATTTTTAATTTTAATAGCATAAGTCGGTTTTAGAAATGACATGTTGGTTGGTATTGGAGACATACATGTTAAAATTAGGGTGGAAAAAAAGCACAAATAAAATTAAGTATCCCGCGCTCTTCTTCTTCACTGTACACCCCCGCGAAAAAAAATTCTTCTCGTCTTCTTCATTCCGCCAGTAACCCAAACTGCAGCGACTCTCCCTCCTCAACTCCGGTCACTCAGCTTCACCAGCATACCGTTCGGCAACAGCTCCTTCCGTTGTTCACCAGCGGTCTCAGGTCGTGGCAGCATCTCTCACTGCGTTGTTCACCAGCGGTCTCCGGTCAGGTCGGTCTCTTTTTCTATCACTCCATATTTATTCATATATATATATATATCGAAATTGTTGTTCGTATTTGTACCGTAATTAGTTTTTTAGAGTAATAATGAAAGAAGTGTTTCTCTATTATATCGACATTGTCCAACTTCAGCAAAAGTCTCTTCTCTGAAGCGTGACATAGGGGAGTGGAATAATATGTGATAAATTTTCTACCGAAGAGGCTCGGGCAATTTTGTCAACTCTGTGTAGCCTCACCCCTAGGAATGTCAAACTAATTTGGCATTATAATGAATCTGGGTTGTGTTCAGTAAAAAATGGATATTGGCTAGCGGGGTGGGTGAGGTGGAGATGGTGGGGCTGAGGTTAGACGAGGAGGTGTGTGGATTGGAGGAGGAGGAACAAGGGAAACAAACTCCTTTTTTATGATCGGTATGGACTTTTTCATTTGAAGATAGTAATAATATTACTCTCACATAAAAGTTAAAGTAGAGGACTCAAAACTCTGCTTTGCTTTCTCCACTAAGATTTTTTCATCTAACAAATTTTAGTTTCAGATTAATTATTGGATTTATCCTATTAAATAGATTTATCAGAGAATTAAAATATTGTTTTGATAAATGTATCTTGCTTCAAGTCCCATCAAGGACAACACGAGTAAGACACATTGACAAAAATCAAAATTCTGTGATGCTGAAGCTGAAGCTTGCCTGATTGCTGCTTTTTATAGGATGTCTTGACTCAATTGCTTTATACATGATTGGAGATGTTTATGCTCCTCCTCATATGTTCGTTGCAGAGAGTGCCAGCAATGCATCTTTTTAATGCCAGATTTAAAGAACGTGAAGGAGATATAATTGGGGCACGCACTGCACTTCTTCATTGTGACGGAGAGTCAAATTCTAATTTTGTAGAAAATATAGTAAGGAAGGCTTACATGGAAAAGCGTCTGGTAAATCAATGTTTTCATCGTATAGAAGAAATGTTGGTTTTCATGTACTCTAGATGCAAAATAGGGGCATGTATTTATTAATTTTGCAAAATTTTCAGGGAAATTTTGTAGCAGCTACTAATATGTATGAAGAAGCACTGGCAATGGCTGAACTGAAGAAAATGATGAATACTCTTCCTATTTTATATGTTCACTTTTCTAGACTTAAATACATGGTGGGTAAACCTTCTCTTCCCTTTTTCCTTTTTCTGTTTTTGGATTTTTATTGTATAATTATTCTAAGGATGTGTCTACTTTTGCTTATATTTGGTCCAGTGAGGCATTTTTTATTACACCTTTCTCTATTTCCTCAGAGTTAAATTTTCTCTTCTAAGATTTTGTTGTAATTTTTTTCTTCTCCTAGCTGTACTGTTATAAGCTGGTGTTATGAAATTATGATTAAGTTTCAGAGGCATTATTGCATACAGATCACTGATAATGCAGATGCTGCAAGAGATATCTTAATAAAAGGCATCAAACGCTTGCCTAACTGCCGGTTACTTTTAGAGGTATTTATGTTCTTTGAGCGTCTATCTATTCCAAGCATTGCTTTTCAAAACTGACATTTACCTATGCTGAAAATATTGACTAGTTTTGGCACCAAAATACATGTCTTCTCCTACATGTTATTTAAAGATTAATCCACTAAAGCATTAGCAGAGTTTAAATAGTGCGTGTAAGTATAATTAACTTTGTGGTGATATTTAAAGTGCAGCTCCAGAGTTAGCCAGTATTCATGGATATTAACCCTGTTGCTGTTGCTGCTGTTGTGTCTTTTGGAGTCTATTTGTACAGAGAAAAGAGCATAGACAGGTCTATGGTCTGAGAACTTTGATTCTCCTCTTCCATACCACATTTGCTTCACTCCTCCTTTCCACAATATCCTATCACACCTGTTATCATTAACACAATCACACAGTTAGTAACTTTTATAGAAATACAAAGAAAAAAACTATTTTGCTAAACACCCACATAGTTGTATAGTCTAATCAATACAGCCCTTATTGCCTTAATGCACATGATTAGTACTCCACTATTATTAGTACTCTTATAGCAAAAATGTCGGTTTCTTCATGTTACTTGCTTTTATTTATTTAGTCAATGATAGCTTCCACATACACTGTTATCAATTGCATAATATTAATTTGGTCATGAAAAAAACAAAGAATATTATTGAAAATAACTACACTTAATAATAAGTGGTGAGTATAGGTTGCAAGCTTCAACTAGGCTAGGAAATATCCTTCAGCATTAAAAAAATACTAAACTGTCATGAACATTGAAAAACTGCACCACTACACATATTTAATATAATAATAATAATAATAATAATTATGATTATAATACTATGATATTACAGAACAGAGAGATAATAATGATAAGTACCACAACTTGTTTACAACAATTTCAACAGTGTCATTGGAAAATAATACTAATAAAATAAAAGGATGTGTTCAATTGGTGATGCAATTATTAGAGAACATGATTAGACTTGGACTGACTTACCAGGCAGGTGTTCTTTGTTTGTGTTTGGATTTATTTATGGTTTGAGCAACATAATGATCTGAATTAGCAATATATTTGTAAGTTGGAGCAAAATCTATTGGCCCTTCTTCCCACCCTTGGAACACTCGACCACCTCCTTGTTGTATTCTTAGCTATACACCAAAACCAAAACCATAATATCAGTTTCCAATCAAGTTCAAACCATTGTTTGAATATATATATATATATATATATATAAATAGTCTTCTCACCTGATCTTTCTCCACAAGTGCTTCCCAATCATGCTTGTTTAGTAACTCATGTGTTTCACAATCTCCACTACTACCAGCCACAAGTCTATAGTTCAAATCACCTAGTCAAATCATCTTACTGAAACAACAAAGTCACAAAAAATGGTTAATAATTAATCAACTAATTAATTATAATCATAATATAAACAACAACTCAATCAAGGAAGAAAATCATCTTACTCATGCTCCAATATGGTTTGAGGAGGTGATGATTCTCCTGAAGAAGGTGATGATGATGATGATGATGATGATGAATTAAACCTTGTCTTCTTAAGAATTCCCATAACATCTGAGTTCCTTTTGACCTCATCTCCTTCTTTCTCTCCAGAGGTCAAGTGAGTACACACAAAACAAAAGCTTGTCCCACTCAAGCTCATGCTGATTGATACTGAACCCTACAAATAATAATAACAAGACCAGGTTTAATAACACAAGATATTTGACTAATAATTAAGCTGTATGTACAGACTAAAGTGAACAACAGTTTATATTTATATACCTTATTGCCAAGGTACCCCATAAGGCCTGTTCCAACACAAGAGACCTTCAAGTTGGATATGAGTGAACAAAGATCAGATCGAACCCACACGCATAGGAAGATTCCCACCATTTGCTTGCTGGCAGCCAGCCTATACCGGGGTCCAATAAGGGCAGACTTTTGACTTTGAGAAGTATATATTTATATGCTTACATCATATGTATAACATGTTGAATTTGGACTGTTTTACCACTTGATTACTATTTAGAGTGGACTTTACTCTTCATAAACTTGCTGATAATGACTGTCATCAGAAATATAATCATTGCAACAAATTCAATTTTGGTTTGGTTTTGTTTTATGTAGAAGAGGAAGAAGAAATTGAGATGCTTTTGGAAAACTACCTCCAAAGGTTAGCTAGCCTCCCCCTTTTCCCAGTAATATATAGTCAAAAAGCTCTATGTGTTCCTTTTATTCTGTTTTGTGTCCATAGATATATAATGACTAATTGTTACTGATCATGTAAGATAATTACATTAAAAATTTATAATATGTCACGCATTTAGTAGAATAAACACACGTACACTGGTGCATATATATATATATATGTGTGTGTGTGAATGTGTTTGAGTGTCCAGTAAAGTATCAGCCAAGTATTAATTTTAGTACCGTCTATTTGACTCTTAGGAGAGCTACTTATGAAAATCTTTGTCTATTACAAATTAATACTTACAACATGCTGAATTTATGCAGCGAATGCAATGTTTTGAAGTTGCTTATTGGTTTGAATTTTCTAGTTTAGCAGTTATCTTGACATGGCTATAAAGAAGCAAATTTTCCAGCCATCATTCTGGTTAGACCCTTTTCAAGATTTTGCTATGCTTATATGTCAGAAAGAACGGGCTTTAACTGGAATGACTTGTGAGAATGGCTTACTTGGGGAAATGGGAGCCTGAGTTTTCACATCTAACTTTGTGTTTCCTTTGAAGCTATTCAAAATGGCTCATTTTTCAGGTACGTGGTCTTTATTGATCTGTGCTTGAATGTGTTCATGCATCTAGGCATTTTATTGAATGTGTTGATGTATCTAGGCATTGAAATGTCAAATGGAATATAATAATGACTGGTTTATAAAATTTTAATTGTGTTTCAGTAAGAGATTTTCTTTTTTGTCTTGATCTATACAAAAAGAAAAATGATTAGCTTCAGTTGGGGTTGTTCATTCCCAATGATCATATCCAATCCAAGCATGAGATGTTTTTCTTGCTCTGTATATATAATTGTTATTTTTACTGTTAGTGTACATTTTGTGAAATATATGGTTTATCTTTATATAAACTCGTTGTAGTTGT
This sequence comes from Humulus lupulus, assembly GCF_963169125.1. Classification (NCBI taxonomy): domain Eukaryota; kingdom Viridiplantae; phylum Streptophyta; class Magnoliopsida; order Rosales; family Cannabaceae; genus Humulus; species Humulus lupulus. The sequence goes on from NC_084796.1 coordinate 146,873,623, forward strand.
TGACTTTTCTGTTAATATTATATTATATTAATACTATTAATGCATGTGGTCTATTAAATTAAAAAGGATTCAGTATATATTAAAAAGGATCACAGTGGTCTTTGCTAGTATGTATGTTAGTATGTATGGTAGTGGTAAAACAACTCAGGTTAGTATGTATGTTATTAATATATTATTTTTCATTACAATTTGTTGTTTACTGGAAATTACGGTTAGAAAAACAGTTTAAAGCTTGGGAATTGTTAATGATTACTTTGGCTTATTTATTATTGCGTTAATACTTTTAATTGATTGTATTGGAATTGGAGGGAGGTTATGCAATTTTTATCTAGTTAATTGTAATGACCCACTAATCTAGACTAATTGGACCATTATCGAAACTATACATAAAACTTACATTTTTACGAAAATACCATAATTTATTGAGTAACTTGAAAAATAAGAGTCATTTACAAAGAAACAGAATACTAAGAAGGATTATGGGATCCCATTGTTTTTAAAACAAAACATGATTTAAAATAAAAGACATTACATAATAATGCGGAAAATACACATAAAAACCATAAAAACATAAAAGGAGACTATATCCTCGAATCGAATAACGCTCGGCCCCTTGACTCCATTCATCATCGATACACATTCTCCAAGCGTCACGAATCTTTCCGCCTCTAAACTTATTTTCCTGCACATAAACAGAAAGGAGTGAGCCTAATGCCCAGTAAGGAAAATCTAACACAAAGTCACATACATAATTTCATAAGAAAACATAAAGACTTAACATAATACATATAACATACACTTATTATAATGGCCATTATTACTTGGGGTCCCATAGACTAAACAAGCATATGCCCATGGGATTAGTGGGGTCCTACTAGCTAAGTAGGTTATATGCCCATAACCCATTTGGGGTCTTGTTAGTCATATGGGTCATATGCCCAAGCCTACAAACATACACATATACATATCATAACACTTTTAATAACATAACATAAGCACATAACATGTTGATTCTAGCCTATTTCCTTACCAAAGTTACCGAGATTATGGACTGAGTTGGGATTGTTGGAACACTCCTAAAACCATAAGAAAGAGTAAGTCTAAAGAAAGGAGATGAAATGAAAGAGATGGAAAGACTAAACCATAGAAAACATACTTACCGACTTATATGCTTAAAAGCTTGGATTCCCTAACCAAAATAAGAATAAGGTTAGGGGGGACTGAGTAGAAGGTTTTGAGAAAGGAAATAACATAAAAATACAGAAAAGAACTAGAGTTTTGGGTTTACCTCAAAGATTGCAAGATCAATCTAACCTTCACCGAAATACTATAGAACTCACTTCCCAAAGTGTTTGATAAGCTTATGATGTTTAAGCTTATAGTTTTTCCCCAAACCAAGTGTTTACACTCTCACACTCACTTAACACTAGCAGCCTCTGAACTTAGAGCAAATGGTGAATAATGGCTGGGTACTAGGTCCTATTTATAGAGTTTGGGAATGAAAATATCTTGATTTTACTTGAATAAAAATAATGGCTTTTTAGGTGAAAATCATTTGAATAATCGTTCAGCAGAGGCTGAAGACTCGTTCAGAAGATGCTGGACTGTTGAAGGAGTTTGAATGGCTGAAGGGAAAAGAATTCAAATGTATTTGAATTCATGCTGGTGGAGGCGATATATCGCCCCCTATAGGCGATATATCGCCTGGACCTTTGTTCCCGAGGCGACCGTGCATCGATTCGTGTTTTCCGTATCTACGTGTTGCGATATATCGCCCCCTATAGCTGCGATATATCGGCATACGCTGAATATTTAAACACGAATTTACACATTTTTAGCTGAGTTTGAATGGAGTAAACAGCCTTGACTAAGCCCTCAACGTGCTCAAAGCTGCTGACTGCCCCTATACATTCAAACTTTTACCCTTATTTATTTTAATCCTCAAAAATACTTAATCCTTAATTACCATTCAAAACATGTGCTTAAAATCCTATTGGTTGATGTCTAAACCTTATAATATAATAATATAATCCTTAATATCAGACACATTAATCAAACCTTAGGTTATACTTAATATTCTTAAACTATAGGTTAAACTTAGAAAATCTATAAGTACTACTATGAGTGTCCAAATAACTCCCGGTCTGAACCAAAAATCCAAAGTAACAATGATAACACTAAACATACTATAATACTACTAAACAATTAGCTAAGTAAAGTTCTTGGACTCTACATTAATTTTGGAGTCTGGAGTTTTGACATATTGACAATAAGGCAAGATAATTAGGATTGCCTAAGTTATAAACGTTCTTGAAATAATTGTGGCCATTCCTTTTCTAATGAGTTTTGATATCTGTAGAATCTATATTAGTTTATCTATTTGTGCTTTTTCTGGGGATGCCTCGAGTAATGTAGAAACTTAACGTATTTAAGTTCAGTAATACCACTCAATTTGGACGTCTTTATGGTGATATCGTAAGCCAAAACTCAAATTTTGATCTTACCTAAGAGGGGTAGCTCCTCACATGGTCAGCGGTTTATATATATAATATTACATAAAAAAAGTCCAACGTGGCATATTTTCTATATTACTATATCTAGTTATATATGGCATGTTTAAAGCAAGTGGGGTTATGTTAGCTAGCTAGGTTAATCATAGCACAGTTGAATATATGCTCAACTTACCTCTATCTCTTCTCCCACTCTCTTTTGTCTGTTGCACTCAACTCTCTTCCTCTTCTGCACTGAGAGGAGAACATATTCATATTTTATTAATCAATTGTTATCTTAATTTAATTAAACACACTAAGCGAGCTAGTAGTATATACACTGCCTCTTCAAGAATATTCCTCAATTTTATATATATTTTTTTCTTTTTTTGTGAAAAAAGCTTTCTTCACGTGTGATTAGTTAAGCATAATTTTCATTTTTTCTTACAATTTTATTTTATTTTATTTTCCTATTATTATTCTCACAGTTCCAAGGGTTATTGACTTATTTTGTTTATTTATTTACGAAGTTATTTCCTATATATTTTTATTTCCATAATTATATTCGAGTTTTAAAAGCTATTTTTGGGAACGAAGTAGGTGTCGTTGCAGGTCTAACAAGTAAGAATAATTATTTGTCCTCGTCAACCATTACAATCAGTACAATGTGGGTTCTATGTTATGAGGATGATGAAGGACTTCGTGACAAATGAGTTTTCAATGCGATGGCTAACTAGTAATGTAAGTGAAAATATTCATTATTAAAGTTCTAGCTTTACCTTAAGATTAAATATATTAATTCAACTCATGCAATGAATTTTGTTTTAGTGTGGCGGGAAGAACTATTACACAAAGGATGAGATCAATGAAGTACGTGAAGAATGGGCACAATGCGTCATGGATTTGATGAGTACTACATAGGTCCACTCACTTTTGTTAACTTACACTTTTAATGAGATATACTTACAATGTTAACTTAGACTTTCTTGAAGATATACACACTTTTGTTGTCTAACTATAGTTTACAATGCTTATGTGAGTCATTTTGTAATTAACTTAAGACTCGTTATTTTAGATACTTAGTTCAAATTCTAGTATTTTATATTATTGTGATATATGTTTTGTTTTGTTCAGTTTGTTTGTATAAAAAAACATGATTTGTTTTGGGCATAATACACTTTTTAAGAGAAAAAAAACACCATAAGTCGGTTCTACTAAAACAAACAATAAATGTCTACACCATAAGTCAGCTGTGAACCGACATATCATGTTTTACACCAGAGGTCGGTGTACAACCGACCTACCATGTCTTATACCAGATGTCGGTTTGCAACCGACGTACCATGTCTTACACCAGATGTCGGTTTTCCACCGACGTACCATGTCTTACACCAGATGTCGGTTTGGCGCCAACTGACCTACCATGTTTTTACATCATAAGTCACTGCATGGGAAGTCAGTTCCCAACCGACTTATGAACATTCAGATGTCAGTTTTTAACCGACTTATCATGTAATTTTTGTAGTAGTGAACCTTTCTACTTCAATTGCCGTCTCAAGAACGTCGGCATATGAAGTGTTTCCCGGGTTCGCTAGTTTAACCCCCATCTCGATCTTCGGTCGGAGTCCTCTCACGAATTGATACGAACCACGCCAACAAGTGTGACGAAACCCGACACCAAATATGGAACAGCCACCAAGAACACATGAGATTGGAATGGAACCGCGACCCAATGCTTAGCCAAGCACGAACCTTGGTATGAGGAAGACGCCACAAACGGGGATGGAATCCGTTTGATAAGTCAGGATGAACGCCACAAGGAATCTCCTTGATAAGTTCAAAAGTTTCTTCAAGAACTCAAGAAGAAATAAACTCACAATTTCCTTCAACATAATCTGATTTTTCCAAATGTTTTCAAGGCCTTATATAGCCGAAAATTACATCAATACAAGCCCCTTTGTCTTCCTAAAAACCGAAATATTAAAGACAAGCCTTTTGTCTTCCTAATGAAACCGAAAAATAAAGACAACCCTTTGTCTTCCTAATGAAAACTGAAATTTAAAGACAACCCTTTGTCTTCCTAATAAAAACCAAAAATTAAAGACAAAAGGACTATTGGACTCACACAAGTCAAATGTTTGACTTATCACAAAACAAAGACTAAATAAAAAACGTGATTAAAAATAAAAAGACTCATTACAGGAAGCTAAATATTGATCAAGCTCCTAAACTGGTGTCCTCATCATTCCTCCCCTCTTGACTTGGATCAACTGGAACTTGACTTGGATTTTTAGTCTTGGTGTCCTCATCATTCCCCCCCTCTTGAGAAAGATTTGACCTCAAATCGTCACCTGCATCAAAAGGACTCAAATCAGAAACATTAAAAGTAGCACTAACAGTATACTCACCTGGTAAATCGAGTCTGTAGGCATTGTCATTGATCCTTTCTAGCACTTGAAACGGCCCATCTCCTCGAGGTAGCAATTTGGAACGTCTTTGTGCTGGGAATCGCTCTTTCCTCATGTGTAACCATACCCAATCACCGGGATCAAAAACCTGCTTGTTAGCATCAAGTTGGTTAGTGTTTGAAAGAGCCTCCTTAACCTCACTTTTTTTTGCATAAAAATTATTTTGTTTTCCCTCATTGATCGAACTCTTCTCTTTCTTTTCTCTCTCACTTGATTCGACCCTTTTCTCTCTTTGTCTCTTTTTTTTCTCACTCTCATTCATCTTTTCACTCTCCTTCTTTTGCTCACTCAATTTTTTTTTATCACTCAATTTTTGCAACCGCACTTGGTCTTCATATACTTGCTTTGGCGTCAATGGAGCTAGAGTGATTGTTCGTTGACAGAACGTGAATGAGTACTTGTTGGTGAAGCCATCATGCTGAACTCGCCGATCAAATGGCCAAGGCCTTCCTAGAAGGAGGTGTCCAGCTTGCATGGGAACCACATCGCACAATACCTCATCCTCATACTTGCCAATTCGAAATGATACCAGCACCTGTTTTGTAACCCTCATTTCACCACTATCATTCAACCACTGCAACTTGTATGGACAAGGATGTCTAAGCGTTGAGAGCCCTAGCTTCTCAACCATGGAAGAACTAGCAACGTTAGTACAACTACCTCCATCAATAATCACACTACATACCTTGCCTTTCACATGACAACGAGTGTGAAAGATGTTCTCTCGCTGCACCTCTTCTTCCTCTTCTTTTGCTTGCAAGTTTAAGGCTCGTCTTGTGACTAGAGCAAGCATCTCACCAGATTCTGCCCCAAACTCCTCATCATCGATAGAAACATCTTCCAATGGTGGCATGTCAGCAAGATCTTCATCTTCAGAATCGAGCTCGCCACTTTCTCGAATCACCATAACTCTCTTGTTTGGACATTGGCTAGCTATGTGTCCTCGCCCCTGACATTTGAAACACTTTATCTCACTAGAACGGGTCGAAGGAGGGGCTGTGTTACCTTGAGGGGTCGTGGCTGGTTTTGGTGTAAAGGATGAAGTAGGTTGGTCTTCTTCCTTCTTTGGATAGTTCGACCGCCAAGGTGTTGCACTTGAATTGTGTGGGCTCGGTCTTGGCTTTGAACTTGTACTACCCCTCTTGAGCTGCCTCTCAACTTTGATTGCCATATGCACCAAATCTTCCAATTCCACATAATGGTGTAGCTCAATTGGATTAGCAATCTCTCGGTTCAACCCATTCAAAAACCTTGCCATGGTTGCCTCCCGATCCTCTTCAACATTGGCTCTAATCATAGCCATCTCCATCTCCTTGTAATACTCGTCAACACTTCTGTAGCCCTGACGAAGACCCTGCAACTTAAGGTACAGATCTCGATAATAATGAGGTGGTACAAACCGTCGCCTCATCACCCTCTTCATAGCCTCCCAAGTGTCAATGGCACGATCTCCATTTCGCCTCCTATTGATGCACAACTGATCCCACCAAACAATAGCATAATAAGTAAACTCAATGGCAGCAAGTTTTACCTTCTTCATGTCGAAGTAGTTGTGACAATCAAAAACTAGCTCCATCTTCTTCTCCCACTCAAGGTATGCTTCAGGATCGCTCTTCCCCTGAAATGCTGGAATTCTCATCTTGATATTTCCCAAATAATTATCTACCTGGTTCCTAGCTTCTCTATCCCCGCCATACCTCCTATGGTTACTCGCCGACATCCTATCAAACTCATCATTAGAAATTACCCCTTCCAAATCCCCTTCATTCTCATCCTCCCTTTGGTGTACCCTACCCCTCCTTGGTCTCTGTTGTGCCCCCTCTTCTACCCTATCCAACCTCTCATGTATCTGCTCACACTCCGCCCTCATCATCCTTCGCATCTCCCCAATTAATGCTTGTATTTGTAGATTCGGAACCTCAGGTGGCGGATTATCATTGCTTGCATCTTTCTCTGGATTTTGTGACATGATGGAGAATCTGCAAAACAATAAGGTTAGACAATTATAGAAAGGACCTCACTGCACTCCCTCACGTGTTTCACTCAAAGAAAATGGTCACTCAAGTACACTCGTGTTTGCACTCAATGATGGCTTTTACCCTCATATAAGCTCACACCTCTGCCTTTTTCCACTCTATTTTCTTCTTTAAGCTCTTCGAAAACTAATGAAACGGTGATATGGAGGTTCAAGCAGCCAATTCTACCAAACAAATCAAACGAAAACCGATGAAAAAGTGGCGAAAATTGGTGATTTTTGGAACACTTGTGTGGGCTTTTGGCAAAAGGGACTCTAGACTATGGGGAACAAGAATAGAACAAAAAATTTTAAGAAGGGTTTCCAGACTCTTTTTTTTTTTTTTAGGTTCGGATCCCTTTGAATTTTTCTTCTTCTTTCTTTCTGTCTTTCTATTTTTTTTTTTCTCAAATGCAGATACAAGGAACAATTCAAAAACAAAATGAATCGGTTTTTCACAAGAGAAACAATGGAGACTCAAAAAGAAAAGAGAAATAATGCAGATTCGGATTTCACAAAAAGAAAAGAGACAACCCAACCCACTTTCGGATTTAACAATAAGAATAAGTGAAACTCAATCCCAACTCAGATTTCACCATAAGAATAAGATAAAACCCAATCTCAATTCAGATTTCACTACAAGAACAAGAGAAAACTCAATCCTAATTCAGATTTCACAATAAGAACAAGGGAACTCAATCTCAATTTGGATTGCACAATAAGAACAAGAAAAAAAACTCAATCCCAATTCAGATTTCACAATAAGAACAAGAGAAATCTCAAACCCAATTTCAGATTTTACAATAAGAACAAGAGAAACCCAAGGTAAAATTCGGATTTCAAAAGCAAAGCAAGAGAAACTCAATGAAAATTCGGATTTCACAATAAGAACTAGAGAAAACTAATGCAAAGTCAGATTCCACAAGTAGAACAAGATAAAACTCAAAGCCCTAATTCACGTTAAGAACCCTAATTCATGATTTCAGAAATGAAAAGAAAACAAAATAGGGGATTACAAAGGAATTGAAACTTTGTGTAGACTAGTTTCAGATTTCAAGGGATTTCACAAAGAAATAATGGGAACTAGGAAATAAGAACACAATTTGAACAAAGAAACAATATGGAATAAAGAGATTAACTATAATGGTTTCAGATTTTTAGAAGGAAAACAGGAACAAAGACTAAGAAAATCAAGAACACGAATAGATAGATTTTTTTTTTTCAAGAAATCCTAATATAATAACACGAACTGAATAGAAAAAAAAATGAAAAAGGATAGGCCAAACCGGATGATCCTAATCTCTGATACCAACTGATACGAACCACGCCAACAAGTGTGACGAAACCCGACACCAAATATGGAACAGCCATCAAGAACACACGAGATTGGAATGGAACCGCGACCCAATGCTTAGCCAAGCACGAACCTTGGTATGAGGAAGACGCCACAAACGGGGATGGAATCCGTTTGATAAGTCAGGATGAACGCCACAAGGAATCTCCTTGATAAGTTCAAAAGTTTCTTCAAGAACTCAAGAAGAAATAAACTCACAATTTCCTTCAACATAATCTGATTTTTCCAAATGTTTTCAAGGCCTTATATAGCCAAATGTTTTTCCAAATGTTTTCAATACAAGCCCCTTTGTCTTCCTAAAAACCGAAATATTAAAGACAAGCCTTTTGTCTTCCTAATGAAACCGAAAAATAAAGACAACCCTTTGTCTTCCTAATGAAAACTGAAATTTAAAGACAACCCTTTGTCTTCCTAATAAAAACCGAAAATTAAAGACAAAAGGACTATTGGACTCACACAAGTCAAATGTTTGACTTATCACAAAACAAAGACTAAATAAAAAACGTGATTAAAAATAAAAAGACTCATTACAGGAAGCTAAATATTGATCAAGCTCCTAAACTGGTGTCCTCATCATTCCTCCCCTCTTGACTTGGATCAACTGGAACTTGACTTGGATTTTTAGTCTTGGTGTCCTCATCACGAATTTGTTCACCCTTAGATAATCGGTTGGAACTAACTCTGCTGCGAACTTAGCTAAGCGGTCAAACTGACGAGCATATTCCGGCACTGTTAAATTCCCTTGCTTCAGGTTGGTGAACTCCTCAACTCTCTAGCTAGTACCGCTGAATTGTAGCACTTCTTGTGGAAGAGCTCCACAAATCGGATCCATGTCATGGTGGCAGCATCATGGGATTGCTGGACCAAGTCCCACCATATCCTGGCATCCTTCTTGAGCAAGGATGAGACGCAGGATATGCGGTCTGCATTACTGAGATTCATGTGGGCTAGAATCGGCTCCACATTCCTTAGCCATTCTTCCGCCTCAAAGGGGTCTGTAGTCCCTTCGAAGTTCGGAGCGTTCTGCTTGCGGAACCTCTCGTACACTGGCTCCAGGTGATGTACTGGATACGGCGCGTAATTCGTCATAGGCCATCCCCCATACGGACCAACTTGTTGGGGTGCTGGGGCCATTTGCTGTGGCTGCTGTTGTGGCTGTGGCGGAGGCTGAGGCTGAGATTGAGCCTGTTGGCGTTGTTGCTGCAGAAGTTCCTCGACTTGCTGTCGCAGTCTGGCAATCTCTGCAGTGTTGTCAGCTGGCTGTGCTGGCGCGTTGCGGCGAGCAGTAGCACGCACTCCCCTTCGGTGAACTGTTGGAACCGCATTGGTCGCTGGAACATCGTTAGCGGCGTTTCCGTTGGTGCGTGCTGATCTTCGGAGCGACATCGTAGCAGAGTTCTAACAGTTGAAAGAAACATGTTAGAACTTTTCCTAATAGACTCTAAGGCAAAAACTTATTCTAAAACAAACATATCTCGGGCCTATTTATTATGACTTCTTATGAAAAATTATATAGGTCATTATTTATTATTAGAGTGGGTTTCTATACTTAGAAAAACAAGTCATCTTTATTTTCTAAGTGTGTTTCTAATCATCCTATATGACTTAATTCTCAGGCTCGAAACTTATCTTTGTTCCAAAGTTAACCATATTGAGGGAGGGCTGGGATCAGTAAAATCGTTCCCACTACTATGGCCCCCTAACTCTCAATAAGGAAACTAGGTTCATTGATTTGTATCCACCCTCACCGAACTTAGTCATTATTCATTTTATTTAGTATTTATTATGATTGCGAAAATAAAATCAAACTCACACATGATATTCAAATAGCATGTTATTCATTTGGAAAAGATTTTTCACTTATTACAATCATAACATAAAAAGTAAATAAAACAAATAAAAACTACTAATCTAAAAATCGGGATCTTCTACATCCGATCCGTCATCTAGCATATCATCATCTATTTGTTCATAATCATCATTGTCATGTGCATCGAAATGTCCTCTAGGAAGGTTGGTGAGAATCCTATGTTTTTGCTCATTTGTGAATTGAAACTCAAATTTTGCGGTGAACCTAACTAAGAGGAGTATCTCATCGCTAATGGTAACTCTTCCTCCTCATGCATCTCTTCCCATATTTCTTCTAAAGCTGCTATTACAGGATGGAAATCTTTAAATAGCCTAATCACTAGTACATATTGTTCTGTTGATCTTAGCATTATTTACTTAGCCTCTTGAAGGCCACCTATCTCTTGGTGAAACAAAAGCAACCTTCGAGTGATCCTTTCTAGGGCTCCTACGGTGTTTCTTGGCTCCCTTATTCTTTTTAAGGCCTTAATGGCTTGGATATCTTGGTAGGTTAAAGCTCCGTTCATTCTTAACTGAAACATAAACACTAAAGTTGTTAGCTATACACATAGGCAAAGTAACTTGTAACTTAAATACTTACTTGGCGGTCAGATTCGGAGCTTTGAGCGTGTGTATCGAGGAGAACTTCATGCAAAGGAACCGTTTCTCTGATACCAACTGTAATGACCCACTAATCTAGACTAGTTGGACCATTAACGAAACTATACATAAAACTTACATTTTTACGAAAATACCATAATTTTATTGAGTAACTTGTAAAATAAGAGTTACTTACAAATAAATACTAAGAAGGATATGGGATCCCATTGTCTTTAAAAAACAAAACATGATTTAAATGAAAAGAATTACATAAGAAATGCGGAAAATACATATAAAACCACAAAAAGGTAAAATGAGACTACATCCTCGAATCGAATAACGCTCGGCCCCTTGACTCCATTCACCATCGATACACATCCTCTAAGCGTCACGAATCTTACCGCCTCTAAAGCTTATTTTCCTGCACATAAAACAGAAAGGAATGAGCCTAATGCCCAGCAAGGAAAATCTAACACATAGTCATACACATAAATTTCATAATAAACGTAAAGACATATCATAACACTTAATACATACACTTATTATAATGGCCATTATTACTTGGGGTCCCATAGACTAAACAAGCTTATGCCCATGAGATTAGTGGGGTCCTACTAGCTAAGTAGGCATATGCCCATAATCTTTTTGGGGTCTTGTTAGTCAAATAGGGCATAAGCCCAAGCCTACAAACTTACACATTCATAACATATTCATATCATATTTCATAACATAACACATAAGATAACATAAACAATACACATATAGATTCTATCCTATTTTCCTTACCAAAGTTACCGGGATATGATGGACTGAGTTTGGACTTTTGGAACACTCCTAAAACCATATGAGAAAGAGTGAGTTTTAAGAAGAAGAAATGGAAATGAATAGGGAGACTAAACCATTGAGAAATATGCTTACCACAACTTATGTGCTTAAGAACTTGGATTCCCTAACCAAAATAAAAATGAGGTTAGGGGACTGAGTAGAAGGCTTTGAGAAGGAAAATAACATGAAACAAATGAAATAGAGTTTTGGGTTTACCTCAAAGACTTGCAAGACCAATCTAACCACAACCGAAATACTAACGAACCTCACTTCCCAAAGTGTTTGATAAGCTTATGATGTTTAAGCTTATGATTTCCCAAACCAGGTGTTTACACTCTCACACTCACTTAGCACTAGCAGCTTCTGAACTTAGAGTAAAAGGTGAATAATGGCTGGGTACTAGGTCCTATTGATACGAACCACACCAACATTGTGATGAAACCCGACACCAAATATGGAACAGCCACCAAGAACATACGAGATTGGAATGGAACCGCGACCCAATGCTTAGCCAAGCACGAACCTTGGTATGAGGAAGACGCCACAAACGGGGATGGAATCTGTTTGATAAGTCAGGATGAACGCCACAAGGAATCTCCTTGATAAGTTCAAAAGTTTCTTCAAGAACTCAAGAAGAAATAAACTCACAATTTCATTCAACATAATCTGATTTTTCCAAATGTTTTGGCAGTCCTTATAAGGACGAAAATTACATGAAAACAAGACCCTTGGTCTTCCTAATGAAACCGAAAAATTAAGGACAGCCCCTTTGTCTTCCTAATGAAAACTGAAATTAAAGACAAGCCTTTTGTCTTCCTCATGAAAACCGAAAATTAAAGACAAAAGGACTATTGGACTCACACAAGTCAAATGTTTGACTTATCACAAAATAAACAAAGACTAAAAAACGTGATTAAAATAAAAAGACTCATGAAGATAAGACTCATGAAGCTCCTAAACTCAATCAACTTTGATGAGTAAGACAAGTCTTTGTTCTCCTTCAATGTTGACCACGGTCTCCTCTTGTTTTAGGACTTTGTGGACTAAGCTGTTAAGTTCTTCCGTGAATCTCTTGGCTCGTGCCCTCGTCACTGGACCAACTGGAACTTGACTTGATACTTGGGTCTTGGTGTCCTCATCACCTATTTATAGAGTTTGGGAATGAAAGTATCTTGATTTTACTTGAATAAAAATAATGGTTTTTTAGGTGAAAATCATTTGAATAATCGTTCAGCAGAGGCTGAAGACTCGTTCAAAAGATGCTGGACTTATGAAGAAGTTTGAATGGCTGAAAGGAAAAGAATTCAAAAATGTTTAAATTTATGCTGGAGGAGGCGATATATCGCCCCCTGTAGGCGATATATCGCCTGGGCCAGTATGCCCGAGGCGACCGTGCATCATTTCGTGTTTTCCGTATCTACGTGCTGCGACATATCGCCCCCTATAGCTGCGATATATCGGCACACGCTGAATATTTAAACACGAAATTACACAATTTAGCTAAGTTTGAATGGAGTAAACAGCCTTGACTAAGCCCTCAACATATTCAAAGCTGCTGACTGACCCTATAACATTCAAACTTTACTCCTTATTAAATTTAATCCTAAAAAATACTTAATCCTTAATCACCATTCATAACATGTGCTTAAAATCCTATTGGTTGATATCTAAACCTTATAATATAATAAATATAATCCTTAATATCAGTCACATTAATCAAACCTTAGGTTAACTTAATATTCTTAAACTATAGATTAAACTTAGAAAATTTATAAGTACTACTATGAGTGTCCAAATAATTCCCGGTCTGAACCAAAAATCCACAGTTACAAAGATAATACTATACATACTATAATACTACTAAACACTTAGCTAAGTAAAGTTCTTGGACTCTACATTTATGCTATGAAATATGTTATAAAATATGTTATGAAATATGTATGTTTGTAGGCTTGGGCATATGACCCATGTGACTAACAAGCCCCAAATAGATTATGGGCATATGACCTACTTAGCTAGTAGGACCCCACTAATCTAATGGGCATATGACTTGATTAGTCTATGGGACCCCAAGTAATAATGGCCATTATAGTATGTGTATGATAAAGTATTATGTTATGTTTTTATGTTTCTTATGGAATTTATGTATATGAACTATGTGGTAGATTTTCCTTGCTGGGCATTAGGTTCATTCCTTTTTGTTTATATGTGCAGGAAAATAGCTAATAGTGGCGGTAAGGTTCGTGGATGCTTGGGGAATGTGTATCGGTGGTGAATGGAGTCAAGGAGTCGAGAGTTCGATTTTCGAGGATGTAGTCTTGTTTTATGGTTTTACATGTATTTTTCCGCACTTATTATGTAACTCCTTTTATTTTAAATTATGTTTTGTTTTTAAGACAATGGGATCTCATATCCTACTTGATATTTTATGAAAGTAACTCTTATTTCTACAAGTTTCTAATAAAGTTATGGTATTTTCGCAAATGTAAGTTTTATTAAGGATTTGTATGTATAGTTTCATTAATGGTCCAAGAGTCTAGAGTAGTGGGTCATTACACCTACCCATGATTTGGAGTTAGCAACGGTGGTGTTCGCACTGAAGGTTTGGCGGCATTATCTATATGGGGAGAAGTTCGAGATTTACACCGATCACAAGAGTTTGAAGTACTTCTTCACATAGAAGGACCTGAATATGAGGCAGAGAAGTTGGCTAGAGTTGGTGAAAGATTATGATTGTGATATTCTTTACCATCCCGGGAAAGCCAACGTAGTGGTGGATGCGTTGAGCCGGAGGGGCCCAGGTTAGTTGTATAGTTCCACCCAGATCTCAAGAGAGTTAGCTGGTGAGATGGCCAGAGCAGGAATAGAATTGGTGGTGGGATGGTTGGCCAACATTACTCTACAGTCGACTCTGCTAGAGCGGATCAGGGAAGGACAGTTGGTTGATGCTCAATTACAAGAGGTTAGAGAGTGTGTCTCTGCGGGAGTAGCTAAGGACTATTCTATTTCTGAAGTTGGTTTGCTATGGTATTAGGGGCGGATTTGTGTTCCAGTTGATGAGGGGATCAGATGAAAGATATTGGATGAGTCACATACTACGCCGTACTCACTTCATCCGGGTACCACAAAGATGTATCAGGATCTACGGACGCTATATTGGTGGCCCAGGATAAAGAAGGATGTGGTGGAGTACGTAGCTAGATGTTTAACCTGTCAGCATGTGAAAGCTGAGCATCAACGACCTGCAGGGTTGCTTCCGCCTATGGGTATTCCCGAGCGGAAATGGGAGGATATTACGATGAACTTTGTGGGAGGTTTACCCAGGACGGTAGGGCTTCATGACTCGGTGTGGGTGATTATGGATAGATACACCAAGTCAGCTCAATTTCTTCCAGTGAGGTCAACATATACTGTGGATCAGTATGCAGAATTATATGTTAGGGAGATCGTACGTCTCCATGGGGTTCCAAAGTCTATAGTGTCAAACCGGGATCCTATCTTTACCTCCACGTTTTGGGATAGTTTGCAGAAGGCTATGGGGACTCAGTTGAAGTTCAACACGACCTTTCATCCTCAGACTGATGGACAGTCTGAGAGGACAATTCAGGTATTGGAGGATATGCTCAGAGCATGTGTGATCGACTTTGAGGGATCATGGAGTATGTATCTTCCGTTGATTGAGTTTTCATATAACAATAGTTACCAGTCGACAATTGGAGTAGCTCCCTATGATATGTTGTATGGGAGGAGATGTAAATCACCCATTCATTGGGATAAGATGGGTGAGAGGAAGTATTTGGGGCCGGATATGGTTCAGAAGAGAAATGAAGCTATTGAGAAGATCCGAGCTAAGATGCTCGCCCACAGAGTAGACAGAAGAGCTACGCTGATCCCAAGCGTAGGGACGTGGAGTTCCAAGTTAGGGGCCACGTGTTTCTTCGAGTTCTACTATTGCAAGGGGTGAGGAGATTTGGGAAGAAGGGCAAGCTGAGCCCTAGGTTCATCGGACCTTTTGAGATCCTAGAGAGGATCGGTCAGGTGGCTTACAGGTTAGCTTTGCCACCATCGTTGTCAAGAGTCCACGACGTATTCCATGTTTCTATGCTCCGGAAGTACGTCTCAGATACAACACATGTACTGAAATATGAAGATTTGGAATTACAGACAGATTTATCGTATGAGGAGCAACCAGTTCAAATTTTGGATTGGAAGGACAAAGTACTATGGAGGAATAGTAGGGTTGAGGAGGCGACCTGGGAGCTTGAGTAAGCGATGCGGGATCAATATCCTGAGTCATTTAGGTAAATTTCGAGGACGAAATTCTCATTAGGAGGGGATAGTTGTAACGACCCAAAATTTCTACTAAGGCTTAAGGGCCTTGATTAGTGTGTCAGGAGGGCATAACTAGATTATGAATGATTTAAATGATTAAATGCATGCTTATATGACTAATTGGATAAATGGGATGCATGACTATGTGCACTAGTATGCATGTAGGCCTTGTTTAGGTTATAAGGGTATATTCGTAATTTTGGCCCGTTGAGGGCATAAATGTAAATATTTGTGATGAATTGTTGAGACCACATTATTATGTGGATATATTTGTAGCTTGTGACTCAAGGCGATCCTAGTGAGCGGTTTAGAGGAAAAGTCCCGGTGGGAATTTATACCTGGCTCGGGATGAGTCTGGGGGTATTTATGGGAATTTAGAAAATATATTGGAGACTGTTTGATATTGAGGAATATAATTGGTGATTAGTTAGGTGTCGGAATGTAAGCGGTAAATATTAGAGACATTCGAGGAATTAGCGGGAATTTGGAATAATGACCAAAATTCCCATAGAAGGACCTAAAAATTTAGTTATAATTGGGAGGGCAATATGGTCATTTGACTTTAAAGGGATAAGTTATATTCAGTTTTTTAGGACTTAGTGGAATTGTTAGAAAGAAGTAGAAACTGAAAGACGAAAGAAAGAAGAGAAAACAGAACACTTAGACTTACTCTCTTCTCCTCCAATCGGTTTGGTCATCTTTCACCACCTCTTGAGGAATTTTGAAGATTTAACTTAGGAAAACTTGGGCTGGAGCTTGGGGCTAGAGACCTTGGTGAAGCTAGAGGTTTTAGCAGGGATTTGTCACTCAATTGAGGTAAGGTCTCATGATTTTATTGAGTTTTCTAAACTGTGTTAGAAATGATTTCTGAAACTTGATTTTGATGGAAGTTAGGAGAATAAAGCTTTGGGAATTAAGGAGTTTAAAGCTGGAAAGGTTTGGTGGATAACCTAAAGTTGATTCCCCATCAAAGGTAAGAAAATTCTGAGTTTGATCAACTTGATTGCTGGATTAGCTTTGAGTTTCTCGTTGGGGTTCTTGAATTTTGAGTTCAATGCTCACTTTCTTCGTTTGATGATGCATGTGGTTAGAATTGAGGTTGTTGCGTCATGTGTGGTGAGATGTAGATGATGGGCTAAAATGGGTGTATGGTTGAGTTTTGGAGGGGTTCTATAGAGATTTGGCTCGGGGAAAATCGAAGGAGAAGAAAAAAACCAGAGTGCTAAAGTGCTGTAACTAGCACTGTAGCGCTAGCCTTTGGGCACTACAGCGCTAGGCTTGGCTGATTTAGGCATTTTTGCTATCGTTTGTAGCGCTATAGCGCCCACTTTAGGGCAATGTAGTGCTACCCTGTTTCCAGAAGGAGATTTTTGGGTTATTTCTTAGGGTTTTTACTTGGGGGCTCGGGGTTTAATTCCACCACCCCGTTTGGTGGAATTAGGGCTTCCCCTGGGCTTGGGATTGGTCCCAAGGTTAGATTTTGGGAATTGAAGTTTGATAATGGTTCTAACTTATGACCGTGACTAGGTGTACGCTAGGGCTTAGACGGGATCGTGCTTAAGGGTCGGTTTCATTAATCAAGCTCTTGGAATCTAAAGTTAAGAAAACTGCACCTTGTTATGTGATTGTATTGGGACTAAGAGCTCCCTATATTTGTATGATGTCGTAGATGGTATTATGCCATGGGACATGCGACAAACAGCCTAAGAGTATCGTAATCAATATTTGCGCACAAGGCGCGGCTCGGCCACTGGTAGCTGAGGACAGCTTGAGGACACCAACCAATCCCACTGAGCTTGGTTTAAGCGGGTCGGAGTCAGTGGGATAAATAGGGGTGCGACCTAAGGGCGACGACCCTGATTTTTATATGTGGATTGGTTGATAATGATAATTGATAAGTTTGATATGCTGAATGTCTGATTACATGAATGTCTTGGACTGTTGAGTGTGTGATTACACTGTATTAATTATTTGATTGTTTGATTGATGACTATGCTCTGTTATTGTGTTTTCTTGCTGGGCCTTGGCTCACGGGTGCTACGTGGTGCAGGTAAAGGCAAGAGCAAAGTGGACCAGCCTTGAGTTGGAGAGCTTTGGGGCTGAATGTACATGGTCGGCTGATCGGCCGCCACGGCTAAGGAGTGGTAGAGGACTGGAAAGCCTAAACGTCTGTGTTTTCCCTTAGAGTGGTTAGTAGCTGTACCTTTAACCTGAAATTTTGTAAACTGTCTTTTTAAATGTTATTACTTTTGGGATCCCATGTAAAAATATGTTTGAATATGTGAGATGTAACTTTTGTGACCGAAAACTTTTAACCCTAGTTCAAATATAGTCTCAGTAAGACTTTTCTAACTAAATGACTTGATTAGCAAGTTTTGCACCTTTATAAACACATAGTGTAACGGTCTTGGCCATCCAGGGCGTTACATGCAAAAAGCCCCACGACCCTCCTACCCCAGCGCCGTGGCTCCCAGGCCCTTCAGCTTCACCGCCCACCTGCACCAAGCTCGGGCGCGGTGCCCAGGAATAGAGCCGCGACTCCACTTGGAAACTCAGCCATAACCCCGATTTTCCACTTCTAAATCCTTCCAAAAACCTACCGAAACATCTATAAAAACAAAAATCATAGCTCCCAAACATCCCAATGATAAAAAATCATCAAATCCCGAGGCTCAAACAAATAAAAAACTCATCAACACACAAGATCCAAATCAGAGCTTAGAAACTCTAAAACTCAAAACTTAAAGCTTAGATTACCTTTGATTAAGTTGTTTCTCGCTAAATCCTTCGGTCAAGAAGCGTCCAACATTTCCTAGGATCGCTATGCCTCAATCCTCTCTTGATTCTGACTCCTAAAACCCAAGTTTCCTTCGAAATTGCAACGAACGGTAAAAAGGGATAACGGGTGCCAGAGAAAAGGTGTTTAAACGTAGTTTTCCCTTCTGACAAGTTACTTCAAGCTTAAGTAATCTCAAGTAAATCCTAATGCCCGGGGTCCCAAAAACGTCCTCGGGGGCAAAATAGTCAAAACTCCCAGAATTTCCTCCCGATCTCACTAACTCCCAATATATCATCAAATAATCATTCTCATTACCCAATATCCCAATAATTTACCCCGTTATGACAAAACCGCTAACTTACATCCTAAGATCGTCTCATGCTGAATATCTCGAACATATCCTCATAATAATGGGATCTCATCCATAATCACAAACATACACCAAAATATACAGATATGCCCTCAATGGGCCAAATTACTAAAATGCCCTTATAATGAAATGTGGACCCACATGCATGCATTTAACATCATATTATAATATAATTCGCATAAACATGCATGTAATAGTTTAATGGCATATTAAAACAATTATAACCTCCCGGTCTACTAATCCAACCATTAAACCACATTAGGGATTTTGGGGCATTACAACTGATACGAACCACACCAACACTGTGAGGAAACCCGACACCAAATATGGCACAGCCACCAAGAGCACACGAAATGGAATGAAGAACCGCGACCCAATGCTTAGACAAGCACGAACCTTGGTATGAGGAAGACGCCACAAACGGGGATGGGAATCCGTTTGATAAGTCAGGTTGAACGCCACAAGGAACCCCTTGATAAGTTCAAAAGTTTCTTCAAGAACTCAAGAAGAAATAAACTCACAATTTCATTCAACATAATCTGATTTTTCCAAATGTTTTCAAGGCCTTATATAGCCGAAAATTACATCAATACAAGCCCCTTTGTCTTCCTAAAAACCGAAATATTAAAGACAAGCCTTTTTGTCTTCCTAATGAAACCGAAAAAATAAAGACAACCCTTTGTCTTCCTAATGAAAACCGAAATTTAAAGACAACCCTTTGTCTTCCTAATAAAAACCGAAAATTAAAGACAAAAAGGACTCTTGGACTCACACAAGTCAAGTGTTTGACTTATCACAAAATAAACAAAGACTAAAAAACGTGATTAAAAATAAAAAGACTCATTACAAGAAGCTAAATATTGATCAAGCTCCTAAACTGGTGTCCTCATCATTCCTCCCCTCTTGGCTTGGATCAACTGGAACTTGACTTGGATTTTGAGTCTTGGTGTCCTCATCATTCCCCCCCTCTTGAGAAAGATTTGACCTCAAATCGTCACCTGCATCAAAAGGACTCAAATCAGAAACATTAAAAGTAGCACTAACAGTATACTCACCTGGTAAATCGAGTCTGTAGGCATTGTCATTGATCCTTTCTAGCACTTGAAACGGCCCATCTCCTCGAGGTGGCAATTTGGAATGTCTTTGTGCTGGGAATCGCTCTTTCCTCATGTGTAACCATACCCAATCACCGGGATCAAAAACCTGCTTGTGACGACCCTTGTTAGCATCAAGTTGGTTAGTGTTTAAAAGAGCCTCCTTAACCTCACTTTTTTTTGCATAAAAATTACTTTGTTTTCTCTCGAATTTTCCCTCATTGATCGAACTCTTCTCTTTCTTTTCTCTCTCACTTTTTTTTTTATCACTCAATTTTTGCAACCTCACTTGGTCTTCATATACTTGCTTTGGCGTCAATGGAGCTAGAGTGATTGTTCGTTGGCGGAACGTGAATGAGTACTTGTTGGTGAAGCCATCATGCTGGACTCGCCGATCAAATAGCCAAGGCCTTCCTAGAAGGAGGTGTCCAGCTTGCATGGGAACCACATCGCACAATACCTCATCCTCATACTTGCCAATTTGAAATGATACCAGCACCTGTTTTGTAACCCTCACTTCACCACTATCATTCAACCACTGCAACTTGTATGGACAAGGATGTTTAAGCGTTGGGAGCCCTAGCTTTTCAACCATGGAAGAACTAGCAACGTTAGTACAACTACCTCCATCAATAATCACACTACATACCTTGCCTTTCACATGACAACGAGTGTGAAAGATGTTATCCCGCTGCACCTCTTCTTCCTCTTCTTTT
Source organism: Humulus lupulus (assembly GCF_963169125.1). Lineage (NCBI taxonomy): Eukaryota > Viridiplantae > Streptophyta > Magnoliopsida > Rosales > Cannabaceae > Humulus > Humulus lupulus. The sequence continues at coordinate 146,894,512 of NC_084796.1, forward strand.
GCTTGCAAATTTAAGGCTCGTCGTGTGACTAGTGCAAGCATCTCACCAGATTCTGCCCCAAACTCCTCATCACCCATAGAAGCGTCCTCCAATGGTGGCATGTCATCAAGATCATCTTCCTCTTCGGAATCTATCTCCCCATTATCCCGAATTACCATAACTTGCTTGTTTGGACATTGGCTAGCTATGTGTCCTCGCCCCTGACATTTGAAACATTTTATCTCACTAGAATGGGACGAAGTAGGGGCTGTTTTACCTTGAGGGGTCGTGGCTGGTTTTGGTGTAAAGGATGAAGTAGGTTGGTCTTCTTCCTTCTTTGGATAGTTCGACCGCCAAGGTGTTGCACTTGAATGGTGTGGGCTCGGTCTTGGCTTTGAACTTGTACTACCCCTCTTGAGCTGCCTCTCAACTTTGATTGCCATATGCACCAAATCTTCCAATTCCACATAATGGTGTAGCTCAATTGGATTAGCAATCTCTCGGTTCAAGCCATTCAAAAACCTTGCCATTGTTGCCTCCCGATCCTCTTCCACATTGGCTCTAATCATAGCCATCTCCATCTCCTTGTAATACTCATCAACACTCTTGGAACCTTGACGAAGACCCTGCAACTTAAGGTATAGATCTCGATAATAATGAGATGGTACAAACCGTCGCCTCATCACCCTCTTCATAGCCTCCCAAGTGTCAATGGCACGATCTCCATTTCGCCTCCTATTGATGCACAACTGATCCCACCAAACAATAGCATAATCAGTAAATTCAATGACAGCTAGTTTTACCTTCTTCATGTCAGAATAGTTGTGACAATCGAAAACCAACTCCATTTTCTTCTCCCACTCAAGGTATGCCTCAGGATCACTCTTGCCTTGAAAGGCGGGGATTCTCATCTTGATATTTCCCAAATTATTGTCTACCCAGTTCCTAGCTTCTCTATCTCGGCCATACCTCCTATGGTTACCCTCTGACATCCTATCATATTCTTCCTCTAAATCGCCCCCATCAAACTCTCTTTCACCCTCAACATCCCGTTGTTGTACCCTGTTCCTCCGTGCCCTCCATTGCGTTCCCTCTTCTACCCTATCCAACCTCTCATGTATCTGCTCACACTCCGCCCTCATCATCCTTTGCATCTCCCCAATTAATGCTTGCATTTGTAGATTCGGAACCTCAGGTGGCGGAATATCATTGCTTGCATCTTTCTCTGGATTTTGTGCCATGATGGAAATCTGCAAAATAGGGTTAGAATAATATGGAGAAAAGACCTCACCACACTCCCTCACGTGTTTTCACTCAAAATTTTGTCACTCAAGTCCACTCGTGTTTCACTCAACTTTGATGGCTTTTACCCTCAAATAAGCTCACACCTCTGCCTTTTTCCACTCGTATTCTTCTTTAAGTTCTTTCAAAACTAATCCAACGGTAATATGGAGTATTCAAGCAGCAAATTCAACCAAACAAACCAAACGAACACCGACGAAAACTGGTGAAAAATGACGAAAAAACGATGATTTTTGGAACGCTTGTGTGGGGTTTTTTTTTTTTTTTTAGAATTCGGATCCTCTTGGTTTTCTTCTTCTTTCTTTTCTTTCTTTCTTCTTTTCTTTTCTTTTTCTTTGATTTCTCAAATGCAGGTACAAGACACAAGAAAAAAAAAATTAGACTTGGATTCGAAAACAAAACAACTCGGATTTCACAAAAGAGCAAGAGATTCTCAATGCAAATTCGGATTTTCACAATGAAAACTAGAGAAACTCACTGTCAATTCAGATTTCACAATAAAACTAGAGAAACTCGATACCAAATCAGATTTCACAATAAAACAAATTCGGATTGTACAATAAGAACAAGAGAAAAAACTCAATGCCAATTCGGACTGCACAATAAGAACAAGAGAAACTCAACCCCAATTCAGATTTCACAATAAGAACAAGAGAAACCCAAGGTAAAATTCAGATTTCAAAAGCAAAGCAAGAGAATCTCAATGAAAATTCGGATTTCACAATAAGAACTAGAGAAAACCAATGCAAATTCAGATTCCACAATTAGAACAAGATAAAACTCAAAGCCCTAATTCACGATTACAAAGGAATTGAAACTTTGTGTAGACTAGTTTCGGATTTCAAGGGATTTCACAAAAAAAACAATGGAAACTTTGGAAATAAGGGAATGATTGAACAAGGAAACAATTGAAATAGGGAAATTAACTATAGTAGTTTCGGATTTCACAAGAAAAAAAATAAACAAGGACAAAGAACTCAAACACGTCTAGATGATGAATAATTTTTGTTTGTTTTTTTTTTTTGATTTCAGAATTGAAAAACGAATTGAATAGAAAAACACAAATGAAAAAAAAAAAGGATAGGCCAAACCGGATGATCCTAAGCTCTGATACCAACTGATACGAACCACACCAACACTGTGATGAAACCCGACACCAAATATGGCACAGCCACCAAGAGCACACGAAATGGAATGAAGAACCGCGACCCAATGCTTAGACAAGCACGAACCTTGGTATGAGGAAGACGCCACAAACGGGGATGGGAATCCGTTTGATAAGTCAGGTTGAACGCCACAAGGAACCCCTTGATAAGTTCAAAAGTTTCTTCAAGAACTCAAGAAGAAATAAACTCACAATTTCATTCAACATAATCTGATTTTTCCAAATGTTTTCAAGGCCTTATATAGCCGAAAATTACATCAATACAAGCCCCTTTGTCTTCCTAAAAACCGAAATATTAAAGACAAGCCTTTTTGTCTTCCTAATGAAACCGAAAAAATAAAGACAACCCTTTGTCTTCCTAATGAAAACCGAAATTTAAAGACAACCCTTTGTCTTCCTAATAAAAACCGAAAATTAAAGACAAAAAGGACTCTTGGACTCACACAAGTCAAGTGTTTGACTTATCACAAAATAAACAAAGACTAAAAAACGTGATTAAAAATAAACAGATTCATTACAAGAAGCTAAATATTGATCAAGCTCCTAAATTGGTGTCCTCATCATTCCTCCCCTCTTGGCTTGGATCAACTGGAACTTGACTTGGATTTTGAGTCTTGGTGTCCTCATCAACAACTATACCCTCCTTACAGAAATTTCGTCCTCGAAATTTACCTGAACAGCTCAGGATACTAATTCGGCATATCTGACTCCAGCTCCCAGGTCGCTTCCTCGACCTTGCTGTTCTTCCACAATTCCTTAACCAAAGGTATCGTCTTATTCCTAAGGACCTTGACCATTATGTCAAGTATCCGGACTGGCTGTTCCTCATAGGAGAGATCTGCCTCAAGCTCCAGATCTTCGTAGTTCAAAACATGAGTCACATCAGATACATACCTCCGAAGAGTTGAAACATGAAACACGTTATGCATTGCTCACAATGCCGGAGGTAAGCCCAACCTGTAAGCCACCTGACCAATCTTCTCCAATATCTCAAATGGACCTACAAATCTAGGGCTCAGCTTGCCCTTCTTCCCAAACCTTCTCACCCATTTCCATGGCGAGACTCTAAGGAAGACGTAGTCTCCCACTTGGAACTCCACGTTCCTGCGCTTGGGATCAGCATAACTCTTCTGTCTACTCTGAGAAGCGAGCATTCGAGCTCTAATCTTCTCAAGGCCTCACTGGTCCTCTGAACTGCCTCAGGACACAAGTATCTCCTTTCTCCTATTTCATCCCAATGAATGGGAGATCTACATTTCCTACCATACAGCATCTCATAAGGTGCAACTCTGATGGTAGACTGATAACTATTGTTGTAGGAAAACTCTATCAAAGAGAGATACTTTGATGAGGACATCAAGACTAACGATCCAATTCAAGTTCCAGTTGGTCCGGTGACAAGGGCACGAGCTAGGAGATTCAAGGAAGAGCTTAACAACGTAGTTCGGAGAATTCTACAACAGGAAGAGGTCGAGTTCACTACTGAGGGTGAACAAAGGCTTGTGCTGCTCATCAAAGTTGATTCAGTTTAGGAGCTTGATTCCTTACTTTAATTATTTGTTTTAGTTTGAACTATATTTTCATGTTTTATTAGAGTCTTTGTTGGAGTCAAAGACATGTCGTTTTGGGCTTTTTCATTATGGGTATTTTAGGGTTTTTTATATGTCTAAAAACCATCTTTGTAATTTTCGGCTATATTAGGCCTTGTGGACGGTTTGGAATTCAGATAGTTTTGGTTAATGAAAAAACATTGTTAGTTTTCTTCTTGAGTTCTTGAAGAAACTTTCGAACTTATCAAGGGATTCCTTGTGGCGTTCAAATCTGACTTATAAAACGGATAATCCATCCCCGTTTGTGGCGTCTTCACCATATCAAGGTTCGTGCTTTGCTAAGCATTGGGTCACGGTTTCCATTCCAAATTCGAGTGTTCTTGAGTTATTTTTCCAGATTTGGTTCGGGTTTCGTCACAATTGTTGGCGTGGTTCGTATCATACTTACTCCAGGATCCACCAAAGTCCACCACACATGCTCGCAGCATGTCTTCCAATATCTGAATCTTCCTCTCAGATTGTCCATCTGTCTGAGGATGATAAGCAGTACTGAACTTCAACTATGTTATCATGGCCTTCTGTAAACTTCCCCAAAACTTGGAAGTAAAAGTGGGGTCCCGATCTGACACGATCGTCCTCGGTGCTCCATGAAGGCGCACAATCTCTCTCACATAGAGATCTGCATACTGATCAATTGTATATGTAGTCGTTACTGGAAAGAAGTGAGCTGAATTGGTATAGGGATCCACTATAACTCAAATAGAATCATGCTGACCAATAGTCTTGGGTAACCCCACCACGAAATCCATTGGGATGTCCTCCCATTTCCACTCTGGGATATCCAGAGGCTGCAATAACCCTGCTGGCCTCTGATGCTCAGCCTTGACCTAATGACATGTCAAGAACTTAGCCACATATTCCACTACATCCCTCTTCATCCTCGGCCACCAATACAACGATCTCACATCCTGATACATCTTCGTGGTGCCTGGATGCAAAGAGTAAGGTGTAGTATGAGATTCATCCAGAATCTCTCATCTCATAGCTGTTAGAGAATATATTTTTATACTCAATGGAAATATGGAAAAACCAAAATACAACTCTATGCAAAAATACAATAGACAAGATAATATTGATTATAGAAATATTACAACTCAATTTCTCAAAATACAAGTAAATAGAAAGATGTAGAAGAAGAAGATTAAAAACTCAAAACAATATTAATACAAGTAAATAAGAAGAACTAATGAATGAAAAAACAGTGAAAACACAAACTCTCACACAACCAAAGCGTAGAGTGTGATCAACAACTTGAACAAGGTTCAAAACTTTTGTCCAAAAGCTTATTTCCCCCTATTCTCTAAGCACTAAAGGATCTCTCTAGGAAATAGCTCTCTTGAATTATCAAGCCTTTTGGTGTATTTTCTAGCCAAGTGCTTTGTGGATGGAAAATGGTGGTGTGTCATACAAGTGAGCATTAGGCTCCTATCTATAGAGATTTGAGACACCCTTTGAATTTCAAATTCCACCAACCCCCATGGCTGTTACCAATGATTAATTGGATGTTTATGGAATTAAAATAGAGATTTGAAAATTACCCTTAACAACTTAGACCTGCCTTTGAACGATTTTGACCGACTTCTGGGCGTCAGTTGAACGAAAAATTCAAATATTTTTCATTTTATATTAATTTATTTATTCAAATTAAAAGGGGTTAGTTTCACTCCTTGAACTCTATAAAAAGACCTAGTACTCAGCCATTTTCTTCATTCTTCAAGCAGTCTTCAGAGCCTCCAAGTTGCTAGTGTTACTATAGAGAGATACACTTGGGTTTTGGGTTAAAGATTTATCATTCTAAGCTTTTCTAAACACTTGGGAAGTGAGATATAGTGTGATTTCAGTATTGAGGTTTAGATCATCCATAAGATCATTCAAGGTATTCTTATCCCTAAGTTCAGTTCTTCATGATTCTATAGTTTTCTTTAGTTTTCTTTTATTCAAAACCTAAATCTTGTTTATGATTCTTGATTAGGTATTTAAGTTCTTGAAACTTAAGGTTCTTTTTGGTAAGTTTCTTCTTGGATGGTTTATTGTTCTTTTCATCTCTTTTTCTTTAGATTCTCACCATTTTTACTATTGGTTTAGGAGTGTTCAAATCTCATTCTTGTTCCCAAATATCTCAGCTTTTGGTAAGGAAAATATGATAGATTTTATGTGTTTATATGTTATGATATGTTTATGTTATGATATGTATATGTATAATATGTCTTGTAGTCCTTGGGCATATGACTTATTTAGATAACAAGCCCCAAGAATATGTTTTATATTCCTTGGGCAAATGACTTGTCTAGCTAGCAAGCCCCACAAATTTATGGGCATATATGACTTGCTTAGCTAACAAGCCCCAAGAAGTATGATGGCCATTGTAGTCCTATATGATATATGTTTTTTTTATAGTCATATGTTCTAGTATATGTTTATGATTTAGTTTTGCGCTTATGATTTTTGTGTTAGTAGATTTTCCTTGCTGGGCATTAGGCTCACTCCTTTATTTTTAGTGTGATGCAGGAAAATGATTATGGAAGGCGGAAGGATTCTTGGCAGCTTGGCTTGTGTGTTGAGGATGAATGGAATGAATGGACTGCGTGTCGATTGAGGATGACGTCATTTAGTCTTTTGAATTATGTTCTTTTGTAATTCCGCATTTGGTTTTTAAACAATTGAATTAAAGTTTATGTTTTATGTTTTACAAAAAATGGGATCCCTTACCATATCTATCACATTTTATAATTTTTATATTATCTTTGTATTTGAGACAATATTTTGGGTTTTCAATAAAGTTATGTTATTTCTTATGTTTGTATCAAAATAGTAATAGCTATGTCTAGTAGTTTTAATGGTATAAGGTCTTACAGAACGTCAAAACAACTTTTCTGAATGACTATCTTGACAAAAATATTTACTTGTCTCAACCAGAAGGGTTCAAAGTTAAAGGTCAAGAGCAAAAGGTTTGCAAGCTTCTAAAGTCTATTTATGGACTTAAACAAGCTTCAAGATCATGGAATCTTAGATTTGATGAAACAATAAAAATGTTGGTTTAGAACAAAACGTTGATGGACCTTGTGTTTACAAACAAATCAAAGATAAGATTGTGGTATTCCTCGTTCTTTATGTTGATGATTTTTGCTCATTTGGAATATCACAGAAACATTATCAAAAGTAAAGAAACAGTTCGCTGAGCAATTCCAAATGAAAGATTTGGAAGAAGCAAAATATGTTTTGCGAATTATGATCTGTAGAGATCGAAAGAACAAAATTTTGGCACTGTCTCAAGCAACTTATATTGATAAAGTGCTAGAACGCTTTGGCATGCAAAACTCCAAGAATGGCACTATGCCTACCTGGTCAGGAGTTAAATTGTCTAAAGAATAATGTCCACAAACACCTCAGGAAGAGGAGGATATGAGAGAGAATCCTTATGCCTGATGAGGACACCAAGACTAAAGATCCAAGTCTAGTTCCAGTTGGTCTGGTGACGAGGGCGCGAGCCAAAAGACTCAGTTTAGGAGCTTGATGAGTCTTATTGTATTTTGTCATCTTGTATTTTTTATTTAGTCTTTGTTTTTTTTGTGAAAAGTCAAACACTTGACTTGTGTGAGTCCAAGAGTCCTTTTGTCTTTAAATTTCGGTTTTCATTAGGAAGACAAAGGGTTGTCTTTAATTTTCGGTTTTCATTAGGAAGACAAAGGGTTGTCTTTAATTTTCGGTTTTCTTTAGGAAGACAAAGGGCTGTCTTGATGTAATTTTCGCCTATATTAGGCCTTTGTAAACATTTGGAAAAATCAGATTTTGATGAAATGAAAATTGAGAGGTTTTCTTCTTGAGTTCTTGAAGAGACTATTCGAACTTATCAAGGGTATTCCTTGTGGCGTTCAATCCGACTTATCAAACGGATTCCCATCCCCGTTTGTGGCGTCTTCCTCATACCAAGGTTTGTGCTTGGCTAAGCATTGGGTCGCGGTTCTTCATTCCAATTTCGTGTGTTCTTGGTGGCTGCCATATTTGGTGTCGGGTTTCACCACAATCGTTGGTGTGGTTCGTATCAGTTGGTATCAGAGCTTAGGATCATCCGGTTTGGCCTATCCTTTACTTTGTGTTTTTCTTTCAATTCGTGTTTCTATATTAGAAAAGAAAAAAAAATTCATCATCTAGTCGTGTTTTGATTTCTTGTCCTTGTTTCCTTGTGAAATCCGAAACTATTCTAGAGCTTGTAGAAATCGTGAATTAGGGTTCTTAACGTAAATTAGGGCTTTGAGTTTCTCTCTTGTTCTAATTGTGGAATCTGAAGTTTCATTGAGTTTCTCTTGCTTTTTTGTTTTGAAATTCGAATTTCGCCTTGGGTTTCTCTTGTTCTTGTTGTGAAATCCGAAATTGGAATTGACTTCTCTTGTTCTTATTATTGTGCAATCCGAATTGGCATTGAGTTTTTCTCTTGTTCTTATTGTGAAATCTGAATTGGGATTGAGTTTCTCTTGTTCTTATTGTGCAATCCGAATTGGCATTGAGTTTTTTCTCTTGTTCTTATTGTACAATCCGAATTTGGCCTTGAGTCTCTATTGTTCTTATTGTACAATTCGAATTTGGCCTTGAGTCTCTATTGTTCTTATTGTGAAATCTGATTTAGCATCGAGTTTCTATTGTTTTATTGTGAAATCTGAATCGACAGTGAGTTTCTCTTGTTTTTCATTGTGAAAATTCGAATTTGCATTTAAATTCTCTTGCTCTTTTGTGAAATCCGAGTTGTTTTGTTTTCAAATCCAAGTCTGATTTTTTTTTCTTGTGTCTTGTACCTGCATTTGAGGATCAAGAGGAAAGAAAAGACAGAAAAGAAAGAAGAAGAAAAATTCAAAGGGATCCGAACCTAAAATTTTTTGTCCTATTCCTGCGTTTGAGTCTGGAAACCTATCTTAAAAAATTTTGTTCTATTCCTGTTCCCTATGGTCTAGGGGCCCTTTTGCCAAAACCCCACACAAGTGTTCCAAAATCATCAGTTTTCGCCAATTTTTCATCGGTGTTCGTTTGGTTTGTTTAGTAGGATTTGCTGCTTGAACCTCCATATTACCGTTTGATTAGTTTTTAAAGGGCTTAAAGAAGAATACGAGTGGAAAAAGGCAGAGGTGTGAGCTTATCTGAGGGTAAAAGCCATCAAAGTTGAGTGAAACACGAGTGGACTTGAGTGACAATTTTTTAGTGAAAACACGTGAGGGAGTGTGGTGAGGTCTTTTCTCCATATTATTCTAACCTTATTTTGTAGATTTCCATCATGGCACAAAATCCAGAGAAAAATGCATCAATGATATTCCGCCACCTGAGGTTCCGAATCTACAAATTCAAGCATTAATTGGGGAGATGCGAAGGATGATGAGGGAGGAGTGTGAACAAATACATGAGAGGTTGGATAGGGTAGAAGAGGGAACACAACGGAGGCCACGGAGGAATAGGGTGCACCAAAGGGAGGATGAGAATGAAAGGGATTTGGAAGGGGTAGTTTCTAATGAAGAGTTTGATAGGATGTCGGCGGGTAACCATAGGAGGTATGGTCGGGATAGAGAAGCTAGGAACTGGGTAGACAATAATTTGGGAAATATCAAGATGAGAATCCCCGCCTTTCAAGGCAAGAGTGATCCTGAAGCATACCTTGAGTGGGAAAAGAAGATGGAGTTGGTTTTCGATTGTCACAACTACTCTGACATGAAGAAGGTAAAACTAGCTGTCATTGAATTTACTGATTATGCTATTGTTTGGTGGGATCAGTTGTGCATCAATAGGAGGCGAAATGGAGATCGTGCCATTGACACTTGGGAGGCTATGAAGAGGGTGATGAGGCGACGGTTTGTACCATCTCATTATTATCGAGATCTATACCTTAAGTTGCAGGGTCTTCGTCAAGGTTCCAAGAGTGTTGATGAGTATTACAAAGAGATGGAGATGGCTATGATTAGAGCCAATGTGGAAGAGGATCGGGAGGCAACAATGGCAAGGTTTTTGAATGGGTTGAACCGAGAGATTGCCAATCCAATTGAGCTACACCATTATGTGGAATTGGAAGATTTGGTGCATATGGCAATCAAAGTTGAGAGGCAGCTCAAGAAGGGTAGTACAAGTTCAAAGCCAAGACCAAGCCCACACAATCCAAGCACAACACCTTGGAGTTCGAACTATCCAAAGAAAGAAGACCAACATACTTCATCCTTTACACCAAAACCAGCCACAATAGCCACGACCCCTCAAGGTAAAACAGCCCCTACTTCGTCCCATTCTAGTGAGATAAAATGTTTCAAATGTCAGGGGCGAGGACACATAGCTAGCCAATGTCCAAACAAACGAGTTATGGTAATTCAGGATAATGGGGAGATAGATTCCGAAGAGGAAGATGATCTTGATGACATGCCACCATTGGAGGACGCTTCTATGGGTGGTGAGGAGTTTGGGGCAGAATCTGGTGAGATGCTTACACGACGAGCCTTAAATTTGCAAGCAAAAGAAGAGGAAGAAGAGGTGCAGCGGGAGAACATCTTTCATACTCGTTGTCATGTGAAAGACAAGGTATGTAGTGTGATTATTGATGGAGGTAGTTGTACTAACGTTGCTAGTTCTTCCATGGTTGAAAAGCTGGGGCTCCCAACGCTTAAACATCCTTGTCCATACAAGTTGCAGTGGTTGAATGATAGTGGTGAAGTGAGGGTTACAAAACAGGTGCTGGTATCATTTCGAATTGGAAAGTATGAGGATGAGGTATTGTGTGATGTGGTTCCCATGCAAGCTGGACACCTCCTTCTAGGAAGGCCTTGGCTATTTGATCGGTTAGTCCAGCATGATGGCTTCACCAACAAGTACTCATTCACGTTCCATCAACGAACAATCACTCTAGCTCCATTGACGCCAAAGCAAGTATATGAAGACCAAGTGAGGTTGCAAAAATTGAGTGATAAAAAAAACTTGAGTGAGCAAAAGAAGGAGAGTGAAAAGATGAATGAGAGTGAGAAAAAAGAGAGACAAAGAGAGAAACGGGTCGAATCAAGTGAGAGAGAAAAGAAAGAGAAGAGTTCGATCAATGAGGGAAAATTAGAGAAAAAACAAAATAATTTTTATGCAAAACAAAATGAGGTTAAGGAGGCTCTTTTAAACACTAACCAACTTGATGCTAACAAGGGTCGTCACAAGCAGGTTTTTGATCCCGGTGATTGGGTATGGTTACACATGAGGAAAGAGCGATTCCCAGCACAAAGACGTTCCAAATTGCTACCTCGAGGAGATGGTCCATTTCAAGTGCTAGAAAGGATCAATGACAATGCCTACAGACTCGATTTACCAGGTGAGTATACTGTTAGTGCTACTTTTAATGTTTCTGATTTGAGTCCTTTTGATGCAGGTGAAGATTTGAGGACAAATCCTTCTCAAGAGGGGGGGGGGGGGGGGGGGGAATGATGAGGACACCAAGACTAAAGATCCAAGTCTAGTTCCAGTTGGTCTGGTGACGAGGGCGCGAGCCAAAAGACTTAGTTTAGGAGCTTGATGAGTCTTATTGTATTTTGTCATCTTGTATTTTTTATTTAGTCTTTGTTTTTTTGTGAAAAGTCAAACACTTGACTTGTGTGAGTCCAAGAGTCCTTTTGTCTTTAAATTTCAGTTTTCATTAGGAAGACAAAGGGTTGTCTTTAATTTTCGGTTTTCATTAGGAAGACAAAGGGTTGTCTTTAATTTTCGGTTTTCTTTAGGAAGACAAAGGGCTGTCTTGATGTAATTTTCGCCTATATTAGGCCTTTGTAAACATTTGGAAAAATCAGATTTTGATGAAATGAAAATTGAGAGGTTTTCTTCTTGAGTTCTTGAAGAGACTATTCGAACTTATCAAGGGTATTCCTTGTGGCGTTCAATCCGACTTATCAAACGGATTCCCATCCCCGTTTGTGGCGTCTTCCTCATACCAATGTTCGTGCTTGGCTAAGCATTGGGTCGCGGTTCTTCATTCCAATTTCGTGTGTTCTTGGTGGCTGCCATATTTGGTGTCGGGTTTCACCACAATCGTTGGTGTGGTTCGTATCAATGCCTCTGTAGTAGGCAGTCTAATGTATGCAATGTTATGCACCAGACCTGACATCTGTTATGCAATAGGGATAGTCAGCCATTATCAATCCAATCCTAGATTGAGTCATTGGACGGTAGTAAATAATATTCTCAAGTATCTTAGACATACTAGAGATTACATGCTTGTGTATTCAGGTGGAGACCTAAACCCCACTGGATATATTGATTATGATTTTCAATCAGACAAAGATAGTCGAAAGTTGATATCTAGATCGGTTTTCACACTTGGAGGAGGTGTTGTTGTTTGGAGAAGTATTAAACAATCCAGTATTGCAGACTAAACCATGGACGCTGAGTACATAGCTGCTTGTGAAGCAACTAAAGAGGTTGTGTGGCTCAAGAAGTTCTATATTGATCTAGAAGTTGTTCCAGGAATGGATCGGCCACTTGTACTGTACTGTGATAACAGTGGGGCAGTAGCTAATTCAAAGGAATCCAGAAATCACAAGAGGGGAAAGCACATCGAGAGGAAATATCACTTGCTCTGAGAGATAGTAAATCAAGGAGATTTTGTTGTCTTGAAGATTGCCTCTGAAGATAATCTTTCAGATCAGTTCACGAAGACTTTATCTATTAAATCTTTTCAAGGTCATGTAAAAAGCATTGGGTTAAGGGAAATGCCTCATTTTCTTTAAGGCGAGTGGGAGATTGTTGGGAATTGTGCCCTTAAAGTAATTGTAGTTGACAATGGTTTTTATGAAATAAATAAATGAATTGAATTCTTGTATATAAGTAGCTTATGTACTATATTATTGTTCATAATATTAAATAAATATCAGAATATTACAAAGTTCACCTATGTGGTCTCAATCTCTTATTAGTATGAGAGGATTAAGATTGAGATAATGAACTTAAATATTTCGTAGTAAAATGAAGTTATGGAATCTTTAGATTAATTACTACTAACTAGTATGGTCCACTAGTATTATGAATACGTATGACCTAGATCCGGGTTATTAGTGTAGTAGGACACTTTAGTGGAGGTACTTTGCATGCTAAGAGTATGTAAAATTGGCCCATATGTGATTTAATAATACTTGTTTAAATACCATTTTGTAGTATTATAAAACACATAAACTGATGATCATATACAAACTTATTTCAATCTTGAAGTTACTATGAACTTCTATATATATCACTGGACTCTTGAGAACTATTGTTTTGGGGACTCAATGATGTATATGGCTAGGGACATAGCTTACGAGATATGGAATCTATACCTTCTTATAGATTGAATGATGATTCCCTAATGGGTTGACTTTTGGAACTGAAAAGGTTATTGACGTCAAATTCATAATCGAATTATGAATTAACCTTTACTAGTAAAGTCAATGGTACATTAGGAATCAAGATATAATTAAAAGGGAAAAATGGTAATTTTATTTCCTCTTAATTATGAATCATCAATAGAGGATTAATTTTCATGTAATGATTATATCAATGGACACTTTATGGTTACAATAAAGTACTTAGTAAATATATGTCTTTAATTCTCAAGAGTCCAGTCTGTTATTTTTAGTGGAACAATCATGAGATTAATAAATATGATTATTGAATCAAAAAGTTTCGGTTAATAATCTTTTATTTGTTGGAGCATGGAATTATTGGTCCATAGGTCCCCGGGGCAGCTTTATCAACACTAATCTAGATAAGAGTTGATACAAGGGTTAAAATGTTAATGGACTATTTGAGAGAATATTTATTCTTTGGGATAAATATGCAATTATATGATAATTGAAGTTGCACAATTTATTATTGCATTTGTGCAATTTTTGAAATTGTGTGGAAATAATGTAAATTGATTTTTATCAATTATTTTATTTATGTGTGAATAAATAAATATGGATGGTCAAAATTGGTTTTGATTATTATATTTATTTAATTAATAATAAGATATAATGGAAATTCAAATTTTGAATTTTGAATTTTTTTAATTTAAGTTGTTATGTTTTTCCTTAAATAGATGATACCTTATTTAAATATCAAATTATTAATTAATAAAATAAAAACACATAAATAAATCAAAATCTCATTTTTCAAGGATAGGCCACACGCATAGGGCTTGGACTGCACTATGCGCATGGCTCATCTGATGTTATCAAATGTTGGTTTTTTATTTTTAATTTTAATTAATTAATAAAATATTTTAAAAGGGGTTTTAAAATAGAATGTTAGATTTTTGTCTATTATCATTCTTATTATTATAAAAGATGATTGATTTTATTATTGTAGTAATATTGTCTAATATATTATATATGATAGAACATAGAAATAACAATGCTTGACAAGTTTTTAATAGAGAATAAAAACTATCATCTTTATTTTCACAAAGCAAAAACATTTTCTCTATAGCCTATAATCAAAAGTCTGATATGTTGAGAATATTTTTTTATTCACAAAATTGATCATTGTTCTCAATGTGCCCATCCACATCTTGAGGTGTAGAGAACATCTTCGAAGATTCAGGTGTGAGTACTCTAGCAAGGATAGGAAGATCGAAACATATATGAAAAGATTCAAGGATTCTTGATAGGCTGCAAGGGGTAAATCATTTCGTATTATTTTTCATATTCATATTATATATTGATTAACATATTGCATATTAAATGATCCTCATATAAAGTTGTTTATATGAAATATTTGTTGTATACCAATATCACATTTTCCGTTGCACATTAGGAACCGTTCCTAACAATTGATATCAGAGCCATCTTTAATTCCTGCATATGTTAATTACTATGTGGGTATCATATGCATTTTTATATTATGTGTAATATAACAATGGATGGATATTTGTGTATGGATTGTTTATAGTATTAAGGGTTGGTTTTCATGGTGATTTTGGGTTAGGAAAAATTCTTATTTTTTCTAGATATACAAAAAATTGTAAGTCATTTTCGTGCATAGGAATTTTGTAATTTAATTTTTTTAAATTCTGGAAAAAAATTCTGCAATGGCCCAAGCCCCGAGCAAAAACCGCGAGGCCCGAGCCGCTGCTCCTGCAGTCGTATGCACCCCTGTGCAACTCAGCACCCATGCGTGTCGGATTCCGCAGCTGCCCCATGCCTGCACCCTTGTGGCCCAGTGCCCCAGTGCACCTCCCGTCGCATCCCTGCATATCGTCGACCACCATTGACACACCCATTAGGGTTTATGTCTTGCAAACCCTTATGGATGTGTAATTATCCATTTGGGCATGTTTAAGCCCAATACAATTAAAAGTGTTTTAATTATAAATTTTGAGTTATTGTGGTGAGTCCAAATTCTAATTGGGCCTAATTAACTTTTTGGGTATTAAAATCCAAAGTTTGATTATTTTCAATATGCTTAAAATAATTAAAAGAATATTTAACCCATAATGGCTAATTAAAATGGTAATGGCCCAAAGACTAAAAGAGAAGGTCCAAGATCAAAAGAGTTGCATTAGTTTAATAATTTTTGTATATTTTTTGCAAGTGTTGTAATTTTCTAGAAATGCCCAAAACACCCAACCCGCATTTATTTATTGATTTATTAATTTTCTTGAACATGATTAAATTTTTTAATACCTTGTCATGCATAATAACATGCCATACATATTACCTACATAGTACATAATAAACATGCATTTTTTTAGAAACATGCCTAGGATTCATTATATTTTTTTATTTGATAACTCATATATAACTAATTCAGTCTTAATTAGTTTAGATGGTCAAAAGATTTTGAAGTTGTTTATTTTCCTATTTAAAAAAATTATTTTATTAAATAAAATGGTATTCTTTTCAAAAAGGCAAAATAAAATTGTTCACGGCAAGAACTCAACGATATATGGATGGAAAACTCAAAGCTTGTTACGAAAACTGCTTAGGTAGGACTTCGGAAAAACATAAGAAAGAGAGATGCTATATATATCTTCTCTCATTGCCTTCTAATATTTTTCTAAGTGTTGGACACATTTACTAGTTCTCCTTCTCTACTTGGGAGGCTTGGGATGGTACGTGATGAGGCAATGAATGCCTCACTACGTGTGGCTTTCCTCCTTTCCTTGAAATCATGGAAACGAGGCCCTTTGCATATTTTACATACGGGCGAAGTGTCTTCGGCACATAGGCAATGTCACCACATTATGAGCAACACGGCGAGGCAGTTGAACATTGCGAGGGGTACGCGAGGCACTCGGATGGTTGGACCATGTGGGGCCTCGCTGTGCGAGGCACTTGGCATTGTAAGGGGTGCATGAGGCACTTGGCTAGCTGCAGCATGTGAAGCCTCGCTGTGCGAGGCACTTGGACGTCGTGAGGGGTGCGCGAGGCACTCGGCTGGCAGCAACATGTAAGGCCTCGCTGTGCGAGGCACTTGGCATCGGGAGGGGTGCGCGAGGCACCTGGCAGGCTGCAGCATGTGAGGCCTCGTTGTACGAGGCACTTGGCTTAACGAGGGGTGCGCGAGGCACTTGGCTGGCTACAGCATGTGAGACCTCGCTTAATGAGGCACTTGGACTTCGCTAGGAGATATGCGAGATGCTTGGCTGACATGTGGCGCATAGCGAGGCCCTCTTCTCGAGTGCCATGCTTCTTCAACGAATTTCATGTTTTCACACTTGCCCTTGAGTCTATGAGCATTCTCTTAAGTGTGTTCGTAGACTCTTTCATATGTTCTTTGTGTGATTTGAATAGCTTTTATGCTTCGTTTTCCTTGAAGGGGCGCAGAAGGCGCATCTTTTGAATGCTATCTTGGAGTGAATGAGGAAACACAAAATGGACCTTGGTGGTGTGTTTCTTTGTAATTCTTAAAGAAACACAAATACCAACTAATTTTGGTGGTGAACCAAGCATGTCCTCAAGATGTGATGAGGGCCAATCATTTCCAATCGCGGATCCCAAGGTTGCCAAAGCTCTTGATCTCCACCATCCATCTAAATTTGATCCAATGGCTAGAAAGTTTTGAGTTTCCTTATAAATAACCCAAGACTTGAACTCACCTCTTCACACTAAAAGTTGTTTAGCCTAGTGGTATCTCCTTCAAGCTATATCTAGGAGCTCCAAGGTTCCATCCCCTAGAGAGGCATTTTTGAGGTGATTTTTGCCTCTTTTCATTTATTCATTCGTTTTTTTTACTTGTTCTCTCTCATACCAAGTTTGCATTGTAGTGGTGCAAGGCGTTCTCTCACTGCTAAAGGTCCGCTCTTGCTTGTCGCTCGACCCTTCTTTACACGCCTAAAAGCCTGTCATCGCACATCTGCGGATCCACACATACGTACCCAGGTATACCTTCTTTCCCTAATGATACACATGTCTTCTGTGACATTCAGTATCCCGTGATCAGTAGGGGGAAAGACCAGGTAAAGCTGTGCAATCCCACACCGCCTGGGGAAGGTTAAGTGTGATGATTCTAAGACTTTGTAGGTATGGGACTACACAGTTGAAGAGGGCTTAAATGGATTGATGGGTACTGCCTATGCCAACAAGATGCATCTTCTTTTCGATAGCCCATTACTTGAGAACTCCAAAGTTAAGCGTGCTTGACCTGGAGTAATCTCAAGATGGGTGACTTCCTAGTATGTTTTCCCAGGAAGTGTGCGAGTGAGGACAATGCACGCTGGAAAGACTCGTGTTGGTTTGTAGGGCCAATCATTATTCCAGGAAGCAGCCATAGTGACATGGGGCGTTACATCTCCTTTATCTTTTATATGAGGGTAGGGTCATAGGTTGGTATGTACCCATTCCATAGAGGTTTTTTTCTCTTTTTTTCTTTATTCTCACGGCTCATTAGGCACATATGCATGGGTCCTTTTCTTACACCCCTTATATTTATGTTGTAGATATAGGGTTGTCTTCACACACACACGTCATCTAGTCTTAGTTGGCCCGTGTCTGGGCGGTGCTCTAAAGGTCCACCTACTGTTGAATTTATCGAGTTGTCATGCACGCTGGAAAGACTCGTGTTGGTTTGTAGGGTCAGTCGTTATTCCAGGAAGCAGCCATAGTGACATGGGGCGTTACATCTCCTTTATCTTTTATATGAGGGTAGGGTCTGTAGAGTCCAAGAACTTTACTTAGCTAATTATTGAGTAGTATTATAGTGTGTTACAGGGACCACTCTTCTTACCTGAATTACAGCAATTAAGTTGATAAAGCAACCCAAGTGTGATTCTGTTCAAGCGTCTCTAGCCAAACAGATCAAGATCCAGCCACCAAAACTCAGACCCTTGTCTCCTATGAGATTCCTAGCCCTTCAATAGCCCAGATTGGTAATCTCCTTCAAACCTCAAGCTTTCAAAAAAAAAAAAAAATCAAATCAAGAACGAGAGATTGTTCTTGGTCTGTTTCCCCTTCAATCTATCGCCCAAAACCAGTGTATGAAATCGTACTAAATGAAAACCTAATTATCTTATTAATAGATTATTTAATCTCACTTAATTCCTATAAAACTAAATGACCTTTCTGTCCCCAACCTCAAATTTATACTTAATAATCACTTTAGACACTTATTATAATTTACAAACAAAACTAATAGTTTTAACTTTTGATAATTACGCTTTCTATCATAAAACCCATAATTTTACCCCAATACATAACTTCTATTACACTTGAGCCCCTAATACTTGAAGAAACATGTGTGAGTGGATTGCTTGACAGAACACATAAATGAACATACATCATAAATCATGTATATCATAATTCATATAATTAAACACATAATGTCATACAATTTACCATAATACATTTACTAGTAAAAGCAGATATTATAATTGGCACTTAAACCCTCAATACTTGAAGGAACCGTGTCTTTCCGCTACCATACATACACATATCATAATCATGAAATAAATCACACATTATCATGAAATAATAATAAAAAAAATTTACATATGCATCAACATAAACTACCGAATTTCCCTCACAGTCCAAAATTACCACAATACCCAAGAAATGCAAAGGCGGATATTACAATTCCATTCCAAATATAATATAATATTTATTTATATGCATTAGTTCATTATATTTTATTTATTTAATTTTCAGCAATATGTCCAATCCAAACCCTTTAACTGCTTTACTTGTTAATGAGAAATTGACTAGTGACAACTACATGAAATGGAAGTCAAACATCAAAATTGTTTTGATATGTGAAAACCACATGTTTGTCCTTAATGAGGAATGTCCTGAGGCTCCTACCCTCACTACTGCCAACACTGCTAGAGAGAAGTATGACAATTGGATCTTATCTAATAAGAAGGCCAAATGTTATATGGTTGGTAATATGAGCTATATGCTCGGAAAAAAGTTTGAAACTGTTGAAACAGCCTATGAGATTTGGGAATAGTTGTACTTTAATTTTAGCATGAGTTCATTCACTCAGCTCGGGTACAACTGGAAGAAAAATACGTGGAAAGATAACCAAGAAGGATATTTGATTGTTATCCATGTGGACAGCTCGAGATTCATAATGGTCAGACCTAGTGTTAGGCGTCCAGACTTTACCACGAACTAAGAATAAGATAGCTGTCAAAGTGCTAGCTCGGGGTTAGATAGCTGTCAGAGCACAAGCTCGTGGTGATTCAAATTGTTTACCCAAAAACGGCTGCTTATGACGTGGCAGGTATTTCTCACACATGGATGACATGTGGCAGAATTGAAGTGAAATGGTGCTGTTTGGTTATCGACCAGCTACACATTGCTTCATCAAGCCTGACTATTAGGTACGACTAGGCTGGCCATATGATTCGGTGTATTTCCCTATAAGATTATGATCTTGTAATAATTATATTTATTATTTCATCTTTATTACCTTGATACGCAGTTATTAAGGAAAGTTAAGGCCCATTGGCCCATGTAACCCTCCTTGAGCCTATAAATATGCATGAAATAGCTCAAGGAAGGGACTTTGGATCTTTGAATCTTTTTCTTGAATATTGAGAGAAAGAGCTATAGTTTGATTATCCATCATTTTATTGTAATTCTACCAAAGTTGTTGAAACTCAAGAACCCTAGTTCTTTGATCATGGCTTTGAGATTCAATATTAATAATAGCACTAAGTGGACGTAGGTCATTACCATTCTTTGGGGCCGAACCACTATAAATTGTTGGTGTTTTCTTCTTTTCAATTAGATTAAATTCTTAATTGTCGTCTCATTTCCTGTCGTATATTTGACTCTGTGTCCTTGGCCAAATCAAGGGTCAACATTCTGGTGCTTTCATTGAGAGAATGATAAAAAAATGTAATGAAACCGAAAAATTAAAGACAAGCCTTTTGTCTTCCTAATGAAACCGAAAAATAAAGACAACCCTTTGTCTTCCTAATGAAAACCGAAATTTAAAGACAACCCTTTGTCTTCCTAATAAAAACCGAAAATTAAAGACAAAAAGGACTCTTGGACTCACACAAGTCAAATGTTTGACTTATCACAAAATAAACAAAGACTAAAAAACGTGATTAAAAATAAAAAGACTCATTACAAGAAGCTAAATATTGATCAAGCTCCTAAACTGGTGTCCTCATCATTCCTCCCCTCTTGACTTGGATCAACTGGAACTTGACTTGGATTTTGAGTCTTGGTGTCCTCATCAAATAGGACCCATCGAGGACCTTGAAGAGGTCCAGCTTGATAAAGAAAATCTGACCACAGTTGTGAAAGTCGGTAAAAATTTAGAGACAACAACAAAACAAGCACTGGTGGAGTTTTTGAGGAGGAACCAGGAAGTCTTCGCCTGGTCACACAAAGACATGGTCGGAATAGACCCTGCAGTCATCAATCATGTCCTGAACATCGACAAGAGTTTTCCACCAGTGCAACAGAAAAGAAGGCTGCTCGACAAAGATAGATCAAAGGCCTTAAAATAAGAAGTCGAGAAAATGAAGGAGAATGGGTTCATCAGGGTGGCATTTTATCCATCATGGGTCTCTAATCCTGTACTAGTTCCCAAGCCAAATGGTAAGTGGCAAACATGCGTGGATTTCATAGACCTTAATAAAGCCTGCCCCAAATATTGTTTCCCACTCCCAAGAATCGACCCACTGGTCAATGCCACTGCAGGACACGAGATTCTCTCATTCATGGATGCATACTCCGGGTATAATCAAATTAGTATGCATCCTCCTGATGAGGATCACACTAGCTTTCAGACTGATACATGGCTTTACTATTACAAAGTAATGCCCGTCAGTTTGAAAAACGCTGGTGTGACTTACCAGCGACTAGTCAACCACATGTTTAAGGAGCTGATCGGGACCAACAAGGAGGTATACATCGAAAACATGCTGGTTAAGTCGAAGAAGGTAGAAGGGCATATAGAGGATCTGCAGGAGTGCTTCAACGTATTGAACAAATATCAGATGAAGTTGAACCCCCTCAAATGCTCCTTTGGAGTGGGATCAAGGAAGTTCCTGGGATTTATAGTTAACTCGAGAGGAATTGAAGCCAATCCAGAGAAAATCAAAGCCCTGATCGATATAAAATCACCAGCAAAAATTAAGGATGTTCAAAGTTTGACTGGAAGAATTGTCGCTCTCTGTAGATTTATTTCGAAATCAATGAACAAGTGCGTCCCATTTTTTAATCTACTTAGAGGCAACAAAAAATTTGAATGGATAGAGGAGTGCGAGCAGGCTTTCCAAGCATTGAAGACTCACATGGCGCAACCACCCATTCTCTCGAAGCCAGTCGATGAGGAATCTTTGTTTGTCTACTTGGCGATTACAGAATATGCTGCTAGTGTTGTCTTGGTAAGAGAAGAAGAAGAAGACGTGCAAAGGGACATTTATTATGTAAGAAAAAGGCTAATTGGAGCGGAGCTGCGGTACCCACCAATTGAAAAGTTAGCCTATTGCTTAATTCTGGCCTCTAGGAAGCTGCGGCCTTACTTTCAAGCTCACCCAATCGTAGTTTTGGCCGACCAGCCTCTACGGCATGTTCTGCAAAAGCCAGAGGCTGCGGGAAGAGTGTTGAAATAGGCAGTCGAACTTGGGCAGTTCGATATCTCTTACTTACCACGAGCAGCGACAAAAGGGCAAGCCTTGGCTGACTTCATTGCAGAGTTCACTGAACTTACAGATAGCGAGCAGACCGAACAGCCTGAAGAACCTAAGTCTCAAAACCAACCTCCCTCATGGAAGTTATTTACAGACAACTCTTCCAATGAGCATCATGCAGGGGCAGGGGTGATCCTGATTACGCCTGAAGGGAATCGATTTCACTATGCAATCAGGTTTGACTTCACTGCTTCCAACAGCGAGACTGAGTATGAAGCATTGCTCGCTGGGTTACGATTAGCCAGGGACATGAATATAAAGATACTTCACATCTACAGTGACTCTCAATTGGTGGTAAATCAAGTCATGGGAGAGTACCAAGCCCAAGGTCTAAAGATGGTTGCCTATTTAAACAAAACAAAGGATCTATTAGCACAATTTGACAAGTACACCCTTCACCAGGTACCTCTTGACCAGAATTCAAACTTTGATGCTTTGGCCAAGCTAGCAAGTGCAAAAGATGCTGATACTCTGAACATAGTGCCAGTTGAACGACTATCTGTGCCAAGCATCCATGTAGAGGAGACCACTCTGGTGATCCAGGTGGTGGATACATGGATGGCACCATACAAAGAGTATCTGACGCAAGGCATGTTACCAATGGACAGAAACAAAGCTGGACCCTTCAGCGACAGTCTGCTAGGTATATCCTAGTCGTTGGAATCTTGTACCGAAGGGGATGCTCGATGCCACTCCTCAGATATGTTTCGAAAGAGAAAGCCAAATAATTGATGAAAGGGGTACACGAAGGCTTTTGCGGGGACCACGCTGGGGGGCAAAGCTTGTCAAAAAAGATCCTGAGGTAAGGGTATTTCTGGCCAACAATGGATGAAGACTCGATGGAATTTGTACGGAGGTGTGACAAGTGCCAAAGATTCTCAAAAATCCCACGAGCAGCCCCTAATGAACTGAAATAGATGCAAAGTCCGTGGCCGTTTGCAGTGTGGGGTATAGACTTAATCGGATCTTTACCCATAGGAAAGGGCGGCGTCAAGTATGCTATGGTTGTCGTCGATTATTTCACTAAATGTGCCGAAGTCGAGCCACTCGCAACCATTACGACCAAGAAAGTGCTGGATTTTGTGGTCAAAAACATTGTTTGTCGCTATGGATTCCCAAGGAAAATCGTCTCAGCTAACGGCACACAGTTTGATAGTGATTTATTCACAGAGTTTTGCGAAGGGCATGGGATTATCAAGAGCTTTTCTTTAGTCGCTCATCCCCAAGCAAATGGACAAGTCAAAGCAGTCAACAAAATGCTAAAGGATACCCTGAACAAAAGACTGGAAGAAGCTAAGGGTGCATGGCCAGAGCAATTGCCTGAAGTCCTTTGGTCGTACAGAACTTCTCATCGAACAGCAACAGGCCATACTCCATTCTCTTTGGCTTATGGGTATGATGCTATGTTTCCTATTGAGTTAGATCACCCTCACATCGCAGAATAATGTACGATCAAGGCTCTAACAGCCAACTATTGATGGAATCCAAGGACTTGATCAATGAGAAACGTGAACAAGCCCAACTCTGAGTCGCTGAGTACCAGCAAAAAGTCGCCTGGTCTTTCAACTCTAAAGTTCGTGAAAGAAAATTCAATGTCAGAGATTTAGTACTTCGAAGGGTTTTCCTAAATACCCGCAACCAGGCTGCTGGAGTACTTGGACATAATTGGGAAGGACCATACCAGATTGAAGAAGTCCTCCATCCAGGCACCCACAAACTTGCTCGCTTAAATGGAGATCTTATTCCTCGCTATTGGAATGGAGAAATCCTGCGCAAGTACTATCAATAAAAAATTCTTCTTAAAGAATTGGCTTGTATTAATTTTTCTTTTTACAAGTTATGAAAAAGGGTTGGTCATTTTATGTGACTAATCGCTTATAAGTGTAAGATCTTATTGATCACTCGTATAGACACATTTTGTCCATTTATTATGAGAAATATAAGGGATTGTGTGCAGCCAGTCATTCATGCCAATTATTGTATTTATTACAAGTATTTGCTCATTACGTGTGTTGTTTTGCTGTATTATCATTTTAATTATTTTGCTCCGAGCAGTAATGTTCAAACAGGTTCTGGTCAAGGCAAGTGACAAAGGACCTAAAGCTCCTCAATAAGTGAAAGCATCTAGTAAGCAAAGCATATCGAATGATATGTAAACACATGAGCAAAATAAGTGAAAGCATGCTGAGGTACTTAGAGTATTTTTCAAAATTTTGTATTTTGTTAAATCAATCCAAAGTACTATGCTAGGTTCGGTCATGCGAACATAATAAAATGCAAATATTCTGCTCGGATGTAATTGTTCAATTAAAAGTAAAAGCTGCCCATGCAACAATGAAATTTTAATGAGAAAATTAAAGTGTCTTTACATCACGACCCTTAGGTCGTGCAGTCAAAAGGTTAAAAGAAAGAAAGGAAAAAGACTAAGAGGCAGGAGGGTCTTGAGGAGCGTCCTGGTCGACAGCTGCGCCAGCTTCATTATCTGCACCATCTATCCCTGTTGCCAGGGAGTTTCTGGGGAAGCAGGAACTTTAGCCCTCTTTTCTTCCTCCAGGCGAATGGCACACTGAGACATTAGAGTCTGCCTCAGGCGATCCGACAGGTAGCTGAAGTTAGCCTTTCGGTTGTGCTTCCAAAACTCATAGAAGCAAAGATGGGTGGCTTCTTTGTACTTCTCCAAGTTCTTGGCTTCAAGTTCCTCAAGCTCCTTCACGCGCTTTTCCAGCTCCTCCGTCTCCTGCCTGCTCGCAATCAAATCAAGCTCGAGCTGTTTGGAGTGTTGGAAGTTGAGTTTGGCGCTTTCCCTGAATTTTTCTTTGTCTTCATTGGATTTCTTCAGGGCGTCCCGACTCTCCAGCAGCTCCTTGGTCAAAGTGGCTTTTGCTTGAGCAGTTCTTCATTCTGCTTAGACATCTCTGCACTTTTCTCAAGCAACTCACTGTTCTGCTTGGTTACCTCATTGTTCTTCTCGAGCAGGTTAGCATTTTTCCCTTCAAGCTCTTTCTTAGCCTCAGCAAGCCTGGTATCAAAATTTTTGGTTTTGGACACCATAGCACCTGCACGGCGCCAGCCAGCAGTCATGGTCAGCAATCCCTGCAATCAGATGAAAAGAGTAAGGCGATGGCAGAAAATCAAAAGCAAATTATTCAGCATCAGGAAGTAACATACGCTGACTATCTCATTCAGCCCTCAGCTGAGTATTTGATCGGTCTCCATGGAGATGGTGCCGTCAATGGCCTCTTGAATGCGTTTGTGTTTGGAGATCTTGTATATCCTCTCCCTGGTTGAGCTGACCACGAAGCTGGACAGGGAGCCTTCAGGCTGAGTGCGGTGTGTTCGGCTGGTAGGGTCCTGAGGAGTGGAATGCTGGTCGACAGGTGTTGGAGGAGTGGAATGCTGATCGACTGGAGGCGTTGAGGCCGGCTGCTCGAGTGGCGATGGAGGTGGCGTGTTCTCCTTCGAAGGAACAGTGGTTGGAGGGTGCTCAGTTCGGGCCTTCTTTGAGGTGGGTTTACTTCTCTCCCCCTGAGTCCTCTTGCTGTCCTCCTTCCTGCCTGAAGAAGCAGCGGTAGCCTTGTAATGTTCGAACACGTCTTCAGATGACATATATGCACAAAAAGAAACAACACGAGCAGTGAGACAAGATATATAGATGGAACTAAAAATGAAAGGACAGAGATTATAAGTAAAGTTCCCGTGCTACAACTACTAGTCGCTACATTACTTACTGAACTACTTACTGCCTGGAAGAAATCTGAACTTAAGTTTGGAGTATACTTAAAGTTGCCATCCTAGTCAAATAAGTGACAGGGAATTGGGAGACTATCTAAGAGCGAAAGATCAATACCATTCTCATCTGAAGACTCATTGATGGGAGTGGGAGGTTCGGTTACTTTCTTTTTTCCCTTTCCCAGTGGGGCAGGGGGAGTGGCAGCTCGCGGGATGCTGGAGGTTTCCCTGATTGTCACTCCAGTTGTCCTCCTCCTTTGAAGTTGTGATACGTCTGGGTGCTGCTGGGGAATCTCCTCGCCAGTGGCACTTCCCGCTGTTGACTCCCTCACATCTTGGTGAGGTGCCAAAAGCCCGACCAGCCTAAGGTTAGCCTCTGTAACCAGATGCTTGACGCTCTTCTCCACGTCAGTCATACTGGTCAAGAGGGCTGATCGGATTTCCATGTCTGGTGTGGGCACTGGTCGCAACCATTGGCCTGAAAGGCGCTAAAAATCTAAGGAAAGTGCAAGAAAAAATTAAAGAAAAATAAACGACCAGGGGTGTTAAAGTATTACCTCCTTGGGTGAAGGCCAGATTGTTGGCAACCATGTCCGTAGTCAGGAAGTACTCAAAGTGGTACCTCCCCACGATGGAAATAAAGGTTGTGTCACCCAGGAAAGTACGAGACGTTTCTTGGTCCCAGAAGTGGAAGAACCCCGTGTTTTCCTGGTTGGGGTTGTATTTTAGGTCGAACAGATAGTTGACCTCATGTGGTGTGGGGACAGGCCATTTCTTATGCCTATAAAGGATATAGAGTGCTAAAAGTATTCTATATCCATTAGGGGTTATTTGAAAAGGAGCGACCCCGAAATAGTTGGCCACTCCTTGGAAGAAAGGATGAAGAGGCAAGATAGCTCCTGCCTCGATGTGATATCTCGACTAGGCACTGAAGGCGCCTCCAGGCAAATTCGCCCGTTGGTCTTTGGTGGGTTGGACTACGGTTACCCCAGGAAGTCCGTATTTTGTAATATAATTCGCAATCATCCTAACTGTTACTCGGCTAGAAGGGGCGACGTACCATTCAACATCTGGTTGAATGGCGTTTTGAAGTTGAGCATGGGTTTGGATGCTAGGGTCGAGGGAATTTCGGCCCGAGGAGCAGGCTGATTTGAAGGATTGGAAGGTTTCTTTTTATGGGCTTTAGTTTGTGCTCGACCGATACTTTGAAGGAGGGTCGATGGAGTGTTTGAAGTGGCGCAAGAAAAGGGAATTTCAGGTATTAGTAATGACGGTTTCTCTTCGTCCTCGAGCAATTGAGCTAGCAAGTCATCGTCGATGGGTCTCTCACCCCCACGGATCTTGCTTGAAAAGCTGCGAATAGAAAAAGGGGGAGATGAGAACTTAAAGCCTAAAAGCTTGTGTTGAGAGTTGGAATAACATTTCTTGCGTATAAAAGTTAAGCTTTTATACGACCAGCAACATTCTAACAAAAACACTCAGTCTCTTACGAGCAATTTGGGAAACAAATTAAAAAGCGGAAGTAAAAAGTTTTTCAGAGAAAACTTTTTCAACTCTGACAGGGCAGGAAAAACCCATTTTTTCAACTAGCTTAAAAAATCAAATTTTTACTTCGATTTTACGCCTTAAATCTGCGGTCTCGACTACCAAACTGACTCCTAACTCCTATACAGCAGTAGTTCACTTCCCTATCTAGCATCGATCAAAATGCCCATTACCCCAAGATAGTTTCAGTCAAGAACTCAGATACGAAACGAATAAAAAACAGTCTTGCATGGCATCTCAAACAACAGAAAGATTCTGAAAACTTACTTGGATGAAAGTTGGAGTATAAGCACGGAAGTTTTGAGCGTCTGAACGGAGATTCCTTGGATCAGCGATGAAGGCTCCTAGGATCTCTAGGCTCTGGAGGTTGAAGTTCTTTAGAGTTCTTGAAAAACAGAAGGCAAGTGAAAGGTAAAAAGTAAAAATATGATCTGGGAGTATTATTCATAGTGATCGTAGCTCCGTAAAAGAGGTAATCATGGAATTACTTTTTTCAAAGCATGGGGAAGTGCAATAGCTGTCAGATAATTTTTTGGGAAACCGAAAAGACTTGATTAGACATGATTGATCACTTTTATCGAGAAAGCATGGGCGGCTCTGGCAGATTTGGTGGGGGTAAGCGAAGGGTCAGATTCCAAAGTTTACTTTATGCTGGTCATAGTAAAGTAAACTTGGGGGGCAAATGTTTACCCAAAAACGGCTGCTTAAGACGTGGCAGGTATTTTTCACATGTGGATGACACGTGGCAGAATTGAAGTGAAAAGGTGCTGTTCGGTTATCGACCAGCTACACATTGCTTCATCAAGCCTGACTATTAGGTACGACTAGGTTGGTCGTATGATTTGGTGTATTTCCTTATAAGATTATGATCTTGTAATAATTATATTTATTATTTCATCTTTATTACCTTGATACGTAGTTATTAAGGAAAGTTAAGGCCCATTGGCCCATGTAACCCTCCTTGAGCCTATAAATATGCATGAAATAGCTCAAGGAAGGGACTTTGGATCTTTGAATCTTTTTCTTGAATATTGAGAGAAAGAGCTATAGTGTGATTATCCGTCGTTTTATTGTAATTCTACCAAATTTGTTGAAACTCAAGAACCCTAGTTCTTTGATCACGACTTTGAGATTCAATATTAATAATAGCACTAAGTGGACGTAGGACATTACCATTCTTTGGAGCCGAACCACTATAAATCGTTGGTGTTTTCTTCTTTTCCATTAGATTAAATTCTTAATTATCGTCTCATTTCCTGTTGTATATTTGACTCTGTGTCGTTGGCCAAATCGAGGGTCAACACAAATATAACGCATATTAAAGGATCCCCAAAGATTGAGGATTTGTTTATACGCTTATTCATGACTAGGTCGTCATATTTATTATCCGAGATAACAGGAACATATTTATTTTGTTATCAAATCATATCCGAAAAAAAATTCGAATGATTTATGTCAAAGATAGACATTATGTAATTACGTGATTGACTCATGCTTACCCAAACCTATTCATGGAATTCTCCTGTAAATACTGGAAATATTGAACAGGGAAGGGGGGTATTATTCTGTAATACTGAAACTCTGCCGAAATAGAGAGAAAAACCAATAATATTGACTCGTGGAGTAGGTGGATTTTAACCATTGAACCACGTAAAAGTTTTGTGTTCTTGAGCGAATTCTTGTTATTTTCGTTATGATTTACCGTCAAGCACTAATCTGCCCTTATTATTTCTTAATACACTGTTCGCGAAAAACTGCGTCAAAAGTTTGGTGCTTTATTGAGAGCAAATTAGTGCTTCACCAAAATTCCAGTTGATTTCCATCATTGTGCTCACTCGCTCAATGCATGATAATGAGATAGAACAGCCCAGTAGGCAGGAGGCCCATCATACCGTTGTTTCAAATTAACGTGGCCCTAGGATTAAGCAACGTCCGGGAAAACAATCGGCGGGTAATGGCGACACTAGGAGTTCGGCATCATTACTGCCAAACCCAAACCCAAGCTATCTAACTGCCACTAAGATGGAGATTATGCAATTGAGGAGCCATCTCACTAGGGCAAATAGGCAGATTTTGGCTCAGTTACCCCTCTTGCAAGCGACATTAATGTCGAAAAGAGGCAAAGTGGGTCTCATAAGTCCCATAGGAATAATTGATCCAAACTGAGTCAATCAATTAGAACCGCTACTCCAAGTTCTATACCTGCAGGGCGAGATCAACAAAATGCTTGACCCAACAATCATCACAGGGGTCGTCACCATGTCAGTCGGTTAGTTAGGACTGCAACCCCAAGTTTGGTGCCTTCTTCATAGGTCCCCAGGAATGCCCATGATAATCCATGAGGAGGGGCTAAGACAGGCTCACGAAGATAAAACGCTCGAACAAATCCTCCTATGCCGCGATCGGATCACCAAGCACAGAGAACTAGAGACATTGGAGTAGAGCAAAGGTGGGCTAATTTCGTCCGTCCTGATGGAACGCGGATAGCCTCACTAATAAGGCATCCCCCGTCACCTATAAGACATCCAACACCACCTCGTCCTCAACGGGTTCTTCTAGTTCATGGAGACAGTGGGAGAAACCCTCCCCCATTTGCCAATAGTTATGTCCCACGAACACGTGTCGAGAATCTAGGTCCTTCGCCCTAGCCGCGAGGTGTAATCTTCGCAAACGGGAGTTACTGGACCGAAAGCCATCATAGCGGCAGGTCCGAGAGTGACCAAAGGAATCATTTGAGTTCACACAGAGCCCTCGGTATGTCCCGCAACCCAATTTGCACTCTGAACTTGCAAAGAAGGTATCCAACTTGGGATGAAGATATTAGCTATACATGACAAGAGGGAGGACCATCCATAGTACGAGATAACAGGAATGCCCCACAAAACCAAGCTCAAGCTTGGAGGGACAATAACCCATCAAACGCATACAATAGGATGGGAGCTGTTGAACAGCCCCCGGTTAACCTAGGTAGTAGGGAGCAGACCCTTGAAAGACTAGCTTTGATGGAAGAGCAAATGAAGAGGCTTTTTTCTGGAAAAGAAAAGGATGATTGCGATTCAGATGAGGAGCTCGAACCTTTCGCTCAAAATATTGCGGAGGCTTTAGAATGCCACACCTTGGAATGTTTAACACCATGATGATGGCTCACAATGTTGGACTCGATCTAAGGTGTATTTTGTTCCCTAGAACTCTTTTCGGGCCAGCTAGGCAGTGGTTTAAAATATACAAGAGGCATTCCATAAGCTCATGGAAGAAGTTTTCTTCTGATTTGAAAAAAGCATTCTGAGCTTCACAGGTAGCACGGGTTGAGGATGAATCATTAGCTAACGTAAAGCAACAACCTAGCGAGATGTTGAAGGCATACTTGAGTAGATTTGCTAATGTTGCTACACGAGTTAGGGATGTTGATGAAAGCTCCAAACTCATGGCAATGAGGACAGGAATCCTCATCGGAGGTGACCTATGGCAGGAACTCCAAAGAAAAGGAGTTAAAAGCATGGATGAATTCTTAGCTCGGGCTCAAGAGTGGATAAATCTCGAGGAGGCACGAGCTTTTGTTGCAGGAACCAGCCAGACCCCTACCGAACCCATTTGAACCACAGCCCAAACCATTACCTAGAATAACCAAGGGGGAAATAACAAAAGCAAAGGGAATGGTGAACCCGACCAGAGCGGGATGAAAAAAAACAAGCCCGTAGAGAAGTTCAAGCCTATCTACGCCATGTATACCGACCTAACGGACACACGTGAGCACATTTTTCTAGTAAACTCTAGTCGCCTTCCATTGAAGAAGCCCGAACCATTAAAGAACCAGAGGGCGAAGATAGATCCCTTAAAACTCTTCCGGTTCCACAACAAAATCGGTCATAACATTGATGATTGCCGACAGCTGAAGGATGAGATTGAAACTCTCATTAGGGCGGGACCTTTGGCCCAGTACGCTCGAAATTGAGTGAATTCAAGTCAACCTGCTGGGCAGAACCCGCTACCTGTTCTGGAAGCTTCGAAAAACCAACCCGAATCTCAAGAAAATCAGTCAACCCTCCTCCGATAGTAGGGGAGATATAACCACTATTGTGGGAAGACCTCATTTGGCGGGCACGAGCAGCGAGGCCCAAAAGAGGTACATTAATGAGCTGAAGTCTCATCATGGGGTGGAGTTCGTCCCAAAGAAACGGTTATCTAAACAGTAGCGATTGGAAAAGCAACCAATCATTTTCACGGAAGAGGATGCTAGCCACGTCCAATTCCCGCATAACGACTCACTGGTGGTAACCGTTCAGCTAGCCAACCGAAGGGTCTGAAGAACACTAGTGGATAACGGAAGTTCTGTGAATCTACTTTTCTGGTCCACCCTAGAAAAAATGGGGTTATCCATATATGATTTGAAGGTGACTTCGATGACTCTGTACGGGTTTTTGGGTGAGGAGTCAGCAACCATCGGGACGATCGGATTGGTGGTGACATTGGGCGAAGAGTCACGAACTGTTTACAAATTACTCAAGTTCGTCGTAATCGATTGTCCAGCTACATACAATGCGATTTTAGGCCGACCTTTGCTAATGGTATTTGAAGTCATATCCTCTATCTGCCACTTGGCAATGAAATTCCTCTCAACTGCTGGAATATACACAGATAGAGGCGATCAGCTCTCTACCAGAGATTTCTATGAAGGGAAAATTACAACCCGGGTAGCAAGCGATGGTCATAAATGACGGAGATGAGGAGTTCCAGGAAGTAGAAGTTACTCATGGGATTGAAGAACCTCATCAAAAAGAGGATAGTGAGGTCACCCAATGCGACGACATTGACCCACGGATAGGCGAAGACAGATCAGATCTCAAAGCCATAGAAGATCTTGAGGAAGTAAACATCGATCCCAAAGAAGCTTCGAGAGTCGTAAAGATTGGAAAGAACCTTGACGACAAAAGGAAGAAGGAGATGGATGATTTCTTACAGAAAAACATGGATGTCTTCGCATGGTCGCATGAAGATATGGTGGGAATGAGTCCAGATATAATAATTCACACCTTAAATTTGGACAAGAATGTGCCTGCAAAATCCCAAAAACAAAGACGTTTTGGAACGGTTCGAGTTGAAGCCCTTGAGGAAGAAGTAGCTCGATTATTAAAATGCGGGTTTATCTAGGAGGCAAAATACCCGATCTGGATTGCCAATCTCGTGCTGGTCCCGAAGCCAAACAAGAAGTGGAGAACCTGTATCGACTTCTCCAATCTAAATAAAGCTTGTCCCAAGGATTTTTTCCCACTACCAAGGATTGACTAGTTGGTAAATGCCACGGAAGGTCATGAGCACATGTCCTTCATGGACGTGTATTACGGATATAACCAAATTGCAATGAACCCTGCGGACCAGAGCATACTATTTTCATGAACGAACATAACGTATATTGCTACAAAGTTATGCTATTCAGGTTGAAAAATGCTGGGGCTACGTATCAATGCTTGGTCAACAAAATGTTCGCTAACTGGATCGGGAGAAATATGGAGGTGTATGTCAATGAGATGCTTGTCAAGTCAAAGACTGCCAATAACCATGTATCCAATCTGGAAGAGTGTTTTAGAATATCAAGGAAATATGAGATGAAGCTGAATCCTCAGAAATGTACCTTCAAGGTGGCATCTGGAAAGTTCCTTGGCTTCATAGTCAACACGAGGGAAATAGAGGCAAACCCTGAAAAAATCAGATCGTTAGTAGAAATGCCTTCGCCCCAGTACCATAAAGAAGTTCAAAGCCTAACTGGAAAGGTGGCAACTTTGAATCGATTCATTTCGAAATCCATTGACAAGTGTCTCCCATTCTACAACTTGCTCAGAGGAAACAAGAAATTTGAGTGGACCGAGTGCGAACGGGCGTTCCACGATCTAAAAATGCACCTGGCCGAGCCCCCGATATTATCTAAACCTATGTCTGGAGAATCTCTGTTCCTTTATTTGGTCATAATAGAGAATGTAGTCAGTGCCGTGTTAGTTCGAGAAGAAGACCGTACTCAGAAACCAGTATATTATGTAAGAAAGAGACTTCTTGGAGCCGAGTCACGATACCCACTGAAAGAGAAGCTAGCATTCTGTCTGATATTGGCTTCAAGAAAGCTCCGGCCATATTTCCAATCCCATTCAATCAACGTCTTAGCCGACCAACCTTTAAGGCAGGTTTTGTGATACGAACCACACCAACATTGTGATGAAACCCGACACCAAATATGGAACAGCCACCAAGAACATACGAGACTGGAATGGAACCGCGACCCAATGCTTAGCCAAGCACGAACCTTGGTATGAGGAAGACGCCACAAACGGGGATGGAATCCGTTTGATAAGTCAGGATGAACGCCACAAGGAATCTCCTTGATAAGTTCAAAAGTTTCTTCAAGAACTCAAGAAGAAATAAACTCACAATTTCATTCAACATAATCTGATTTTTCCAAATGTTTTCAAGGCCTTATATAGCCGAAAATTACATCAAGACAAGCCCCTTTGTCTTCCTAATGAAACCGAAAAATTAAGGACAGCCCCTTTGTCTTCCTAATGAAAACTGAAATTAAAGACAAGCCTTTTGTCTTCCTCATGAAAACCGAAATTAAAGACAAGCTTTTTGTCTTCCTAATGAAAACCGAAAATTAAAGACAAAAGGACTATTGGACTCACACAAGTCAAATGTTTGACTTATCACAAAATAAACAAAGACTAAATAAAAAACGTGATTAAAAATAAAAAGACTCATTACAGGAAGCTAAATATTGATCAAGCTCCTAAACTGGTGTCCTCATCATTCCTCCCCTCTTGACTTGGATCAACTGGAACTTGACTTGGATTTTTAGTCTTGGTGTCCTCATCATTTTGCAAAAACCTAAAACTTTGGGACGTCTCTTAAAATGGACCATCGAACTTAGCCAGTTTGAGATATTGTACATTCCACAGACCACAATTAAGAGTCAGGCCCTTCCTAACTTTATGGCTAAATGCATCAATTTTCAAGAAGAGTTCTTGAGGGAGCCGGTGCAGAAATTATGGAAAATCTTCGTTGATGGATCATCAAACGAGAACGGATCAGGAGTTGGGATCATTTATTCTCACCAGAAGGTCATCGATTTTATACAGCTCTGAGATTCAGATTTGAGGCATCCAACAACGAAGCAGAATATGAGGCCTTACTGGCAAGGCTAAGGGTGGCGAGAGAGCTCAAGGCGAAAGCCATCCACTGCTATAGCGATTCCCAACTCATGGTCAATTAGGTATTGGGAGAGTATCAAGCTCGAGGTACAAATATGGCGTCCTACCTAGCTAAGGTAAAAGGAGAGTAGTCTGAATTTGAGTACAGCTCTATTGAACAAATACCCCGCGCGCAGAACTCTAACGCTGATACTTTGGCATGACTTGCTACCACAAAAGAGGCTGAGACATGGAATGTAGTGCCAGTGGAGTTCTTGGAGAGCCCAAGTGTGACGAGAGAAATGACAGAGGTCAGAATGATCGACATAAGACCGACCTGGATGACTCCCATAATGGAATACCTCGCATCTGGAAAGCTACCTGATGACAGAAAATACACAACAAAAATACTCTATCATGCTCCACGGTACGTAATGGTAGATGGAACCTTATATCAGCGCGACCATTTGTTGCCTCTCCTGCGATATGTTCCGCCCGAGGAAGCCAAAACAATTTTACAAGAAATACCTAAAGGCTTTTGTAGAGATCATGCAGGGTGCAAAACATGGCACTGAAGATAATGAGACATGGCTATTTTTGGCCAACTTTAACAAAAGCCTCGATCTCATATGTTTTGAAGTAGGACAAATGCCAGCGTTTCGCTTCTGAGCTGCTCCAGTCGAGCTAACGATGATTTCATCCCCATGGCCATTCGTAGTATGGGGAATCGACCTAATAGGTTCCCTACCTACGGGAAAGGGAGGAGTTCGATATGCGGTAGTGGCGATCGATTATTTCACGAAGTGGGTAGAAGCCGAGCCTCTGGAAACCATCACGTAAAAAAGAATCCTAGATTTCGTGGTGAAGAGTATTATATGTTGATTTGGACTTCTTAAGAAAATCGTGTCAGACAATGGGATGCAATTCGACAGTGATCTCTTCACTGAATTTTGTGAAAAATATGGCATCACAAAGAGTTTCTCGCCGATGGCATACCCACAAACCAACAGG
Organism: Humulus lupulus; assembly: GCF_963169125.1. Lineage (NCBI taxonomy): Eukaryota > Viridiplantae > Streptophyta > Magnoliopsida > Rosales > Cannabaceae > Humulus > Humulus lupulus. Next base: position 146,930,128 of record NC_084796.1, read on the forward strand.
AAGGTCGAGGATATAAACAAAACCCTTAAGGCGAGCCTGAAGAAGAGGTTAGACGAAGCCAAAGGACTATGGCCCGAACAGCTCCCGCAAGTACTTTGGGCCTACCGAACTTCAAATAGGACCTCCACGAGGCATACTCCTTTTTCCTTAACTTTTGGAAGCGAGGCCATGCTTCCAATTGAAGCCATGGTAGCTTCTCACAAGCAAAGGAAAATTTCTCAAGACCAGAATGACGGGCTACTTAACGCATCCCTCAATCTGATCAAAGAAAAATGAGAGGAATCATAGTTACAGCACGCCCAGTATCTGTTATATTATTTCATATAATATAATATTAGATAAAATAATGTGACAAAATGTGATTTGTCACACCTTGTAACATATTATTGAGAGTCACAAAATTGGACACATGTGTGTGCCCAAATGTGACATATTTTGGAGTTACAAATTCAGTTACAAATTTGTAACTCCCAAATATTACCCAATAATGTGTATATTATATGTTACACATTTGAGATTGGATTTCATAAAGCCATTATAAAATATGGCTGTTGGAGATATGATTTTAACCCCAATAATGTGTTTTGGGAGTTACAAAGTCATTTGGGAGGGTTTGGAACTGTTTGGAAAAACAGCACATTTTCAAGTGCTGAAAATGGGCTGTGGCCGCGGCCTGGGGGACAGAAAGCAGTGGTCGCGACCACTGATGTCCTTGGCCGTATCAACAAAAATCAATATAGTATCAACAAAATATATTCTCTAAATATATATTCCACTTTTCCATTGAGCAATAAAATATATTCTCTAACAGTATCAACAAAAATCACTCGCTATTTCAATTCTAAAGTTAAGGGGTGCAGACTTGGAATGGGTGACCTAGTTCTCCAAAGGGTCTTTTTGGAAAATAAAGACGCCAAGGATGGTGTATTAGGCCCGAACTTGGAGGGACCATAACAGATCATAAAAGTCTTGGATGAGGGAACTTTCAAGATAGCTCGATTGAATGGGGAAGTACTCCCACGGACCTGGAATGCTCTGCACTTGAAAAAGTATTATCAATAGTACCACCATCAATGTAAGGCTTATTTATAAAAAGCCATTTCGATTAAATAATAGCTGGATTATTTAATAACCATTTTTTAGTGTTATTATTGCAAGCTCGTGTTCTTATAATTTGTAAAGCAACAAAGAAAGTTTATACATTCTGGTTACTTGGGGGCACATTACCAAGGTTGGAAAAATTAAGCCTGCTTGGAAAAATTTATTATTCAATGGCTTTTTAAAGCTCGAGTTTTCAATAAACCTGGCGTATACTAAGTTTAAATCATCTAAAACCCTGGATGTAACCAGGTCCAAAACTTAGAAGCTTGGAAAAATTGATTATTCAGTGGCTTTTTAAAGCTCGAGTTTTCAATAACCTAGCGCAAACTAAGTTTAAATTATATAAAACCCTGGATGTCACCAGGTCCAAAACTTAGAAGCTTGGAAAAATTGATTATTCAATGGCTTTTTAAAGCTCGAGTTTTCAATAAACTTAGCGTGAACTAAGTTTAAATCATCTAAAACTCTAGATGTAATCAAGTCCAAAACATAGAAGCTTGGAAAAATTGATTATTCAATGGCTTTTTAAAGCACGAGTTTTCATTAAACCTAGCGCAAACTAAGTTTAAATAATTAAAAACACTGGATATAACCAGGTTCGAGGCCTAATTCTTAACATGTACGACACAAATAGGCGAACAAAAACTTGGACATAACCAAGTTTGGTAAAATCTATCTCGATCTACAAGTCGATCCCTAAAATTTTGAATGTACAAGAGTAAGGGTTCATAAACATGAGAAGATAATAAAGGAAAGACAAATAGATCACAAGTTTGATATATATTGAAATAAAATAAAAATATATATTGTCACATCGAGGAGAAATAACCTCGAGCTAAGCCCGAAGGCATTGTTTAATACTAAAAGATTATTAGACAATTACAAAGAAAATCATAAATGAGATCATCGGGCCTCGTCAGCTCGCCTCGCCGAAGCCTTGAATTTAGGAAGGTACGGATCCCACAACCCGGGCTCCATAAAGGAGAAGTTCCCGTCCTAGTTGAATGCCCAGAAAATGGTAAAGCATCTCCTCCATGCTTGATGATGACGCTGTCATTTCCTCGTTTGCTTTAACTTCAGCCTCGAGTAGTTTCTCTTTGAGCTCACCATTCTTGACCTGAAGCTGTTCAACATGGTGATTCGCCTCTGCGGCCTGAGCTTGGGAGGTGGATAGTGCAGTTTTTGCGGCCTGCTTGCTTTCTTGGGAAGAGATAAGAGCAGCCTTACCAGCATGCTCATTCTTCTGAGCAACTGTCAAGGCAGCTTTGGTGGCCTGCTCACCTTCATTGGCAGTGGCCAGCTCAGCTCGAAGCTCTTCATTTCTGGCCTTAGCACAAGCTATGCTTTGGTATTGGGCCAGGACGGACTACAAAAAAATAAAACAAGTCAAAAATGTAAGAGGAAGACTACAGAAAAAAAATTCAGATTTGGGAGAAGGACTAAAGGAGAGATTCATCCCCATAGAAGAATTGAGGACATCCTTCGGGCTGCGCTCCTCAATGGCCCTCAGATCCCTCGCACTGGCTTTGTATGCATGGCCCACCATATGAGTTGTTGTCTCTTACCCCGAAAGGCTTCGGGGATTTTTTCCAGGTCTTGGGGCTTAACCGGTATTCGAACGGTGGGGGCATCAACTTGTATTACTTGGAGAGGAGGAGGCATGTGTCAAGGGGGAGGAGGAGGAACCTGCCCAACGTTGACGGAAGTCACCAGAGGTGGTTTCCGTCCAGAGCTCGTGTCTTTACCCTTAGAGGGGGATTTTGTAGTATCCCCCATTTTAGGGGTGGCCTTCTTCACCACCCTGGGCCTCTTCACGAAGGGCCCCATTCTGGACTTTTTATCTTGTCGGGGGCTCCTGTCGATTCCATCTCTTCCCCTGAAATGAACAAAAGAGTTAATTAACAAAAGAAATGTTTCAAAGATATAAAAAGAAAAACACAATGGGGAATGATAAAGATCCTACCCTTCGGGCTGGGGGAGGAATCTATTATCACCAGCTTGGGTGTATAAACCGGGCAAAGTATGACCTCTGGCTCTAGGATTAACGGAGGGGAGGGGGAATCTAATGATACAATCTTTAAGATCCTTGGGGGTTTAGGTCCCTCCTTGGGGCTAGATTCATCTGCAAACTGCCTAAATCCAGGAGCAAATGCCCCTTGGAGCAGAAAGGGCCAAGTCCTAAGGTTGGTCCCATATTCTTCAAAGATAGAAGATCTAAAGTTCAATGTATTGTCGACAACAATGGTGCCTTTGGGATAGCTGTGGTGGTAGCGTACCACCAAACGATCCACACATTGGAGGAGGGTCACATTTAGGTCCGAGTCGGTGGAGTGGCGACTAACTAGCTGGTTGGGGTTAAAACGTATTAACCTAAAGTTAGCAGCAGCCCGATCTAACTCCCCAAAAAGTTATGGGTTACCCTTGCCAGAGGGGCCAACTGCTGCCCCAGAAGCAGCCCGGTCGGGTCAGGTCTTCGATCAGCTTCGGGAGCCCATCTTTTCCGAATGAGAGGCACCTCGCCCTCTTCCTCGTCGGTGTCCTCAGCGATTTGCAAAGCCTCTTGAGAGGAGGGAAGCTCGGGTATCATCGGAAGTGGAACTCGGATCCTCAGGGCTGATGTTTGGCCCTCGTCGATCAGATTATAGGCCAATATCATGACATCATTCACAATCTGGCGATAATCTTTTTCCCTGGGGGAAAGTTTATACAATTTCTCATACTGACATCCGAGGGTCACAGATTTTTCCATCCTGGCGAATATGGCTGCACGAAAGAAATATATTTCAAGTAAAAGAAATAAAAGTTCACGAGCTGGATTTACTAAGGTAGAGGACTTATGAGACCGGTTGAAGTATCGATGTTCGCAATTATTGAAGCCATTCGACATAAAGAATAGATCTTAAGAGTCGTTTGGATGGCTGGGAAGCTCAATGACGGAGGCAAAGCTTGGAAACCGCGCGAGGTAGTAAAACATGTCACCACGTCCTCTCTGGTCGGGGCTTGCTTTGAGACTATTAAAAGAATAAAATATACACTGGAGAGGGGACCTCCTACTCATGCCTCAAGAACACATATTTCAGCCCTGCCAAAAGTCTATATGAATTTGGGGGGAGCTGGAAAGGAGCCAGTTTTACGTAGTTTAAGAAATCTATGAAATACTAGTCCAGAGGAAGGAAGGCCCCAGCCTTCAGATGCTCATCGCTCCTGGCCGCATAATCATCTTGGAAAGGGGCACAACCCCTTTCCCCTTCAAATGCAGGTCAGGCGAGGAGACCACCAGCTCCGATATCGATGTTGTGACTCAACATGATTTTATTAACTTTCCCTTGAGTCTTGATTTTCGAGATTATATGCTCATCCTCGAAGAATGCGATGGGGCCGGCAAGAACTTCTTTCTCCACTATCGGACCGAAGTTCGGAATAGAAGAGTAAGGGGTGACCTGCTTTCCTTTGTCTTTGCATTGAGTTGATGAGCTCACAGATTTCTTCTTAGGGGGTGCCATCAGATCGCCTAACGACAAAGCGGCCTAGTTAGTAGGCGACCTAAGATGCTCTATAACTATGTCGTAAAGATACAAAGGACGAAATGGATTAGTTTCGTTATACGAGCTAAAGTTAGCCACAGCGTGTGGTGCCACGTGATATCCTAGGCTTTTCTTAATAATCCTCAGATACTTCAGATTCGCGTGTCAAAAATGTCAGACCCACTACTTTCCTTTAGAAAGTGGTTTAGTGTGAAACCACTCAAGGAAGCATAACCCCTAAGCTACCTAGTATTAAACCTAAGAACTCTTCAATTTCTATACCTCGAATGGGTATTCTTTAAACAAATTTGCTATTAGGGCTACCCCAGATTAACCCAGAAATTTGTCCAGTTTTATGAATGTCTTATTTCAAAAACATGTTAAGGTTCACCCATTGAACCTAAATTGAAACCTATTTCCTATGAACATTTAGAAATAGCCTAACGGTAACAAACAATGAATGTGGCAGACGAACATTGTTGAAAACATTTCTTTGGATAATGAAGAAAAAAAAAAAGAGAAACTTTCCAAACCAAGGGATGAGATACTTACAGGAAATATGTTCAGTGATTAGAAGATGTAGATTCGGCAACTGGAAGCTCCTGGAAAGTTTCTGAATTTATGGGCACGATGAACAACTTTGGGGATTCTGGGGAAGAGGAAGGGAAGCTTGAGAGTTTAGAAATTGGAAATTTTCAAATGCAAAGGTGGTGAGGTTTGAAGTCTGATAAACTTATTTATACATAAACTGCAGAAATTAATCTGGGCCATCCAATTGGGGTATCTCGAGATCGAAGGGCCATGATTAAATAGACCAGATGGTAGCAAAAAGTTGACATGACAATTATTTCAGTCCTCGAAACCTGAACAGACGCCAATTGCAGTAAACCATGTGTCCAATACTCGAGTAGTAGGAAGGCATGCTTTTATGTGAGAAGTCTAAAAGCCCCTACTAAGTATGTCAGAAAATGACGACATCAAACACGAGCAGAAGTTTGGGGGGCAAATGTTGTACCCTAATTTGAGTACGATTTCATTCACTCAACTCAGGTACAACTAGTAGATAAATGCGTGGAAAGATAACCAAGTAGGATATCTGATTGTTATCCATGTGGATAGCTCGAGATTCATAATGGTCAGACCTAGTGTTAGGCGTCCTGACTTTACCACGAACTAAGAATAAGATAGATGTCAAAGCGCTAGCTCGGGGTCAGATAGTTGTCAGAGCACAAGCTCGTGAGAGATATGCAGCTTATGGTGATTCAGATATAACACATATTAAAGGATCCCCAAAGATTCGGGATTTGTTTGTACGCTTATTCATGACCAGGCTGTCATATTTATTATCCGAGATAGCAAGAACATATTTATTTTGTTATCAAATCATACTCGAACATAAATGGGAATGATTTATGTTAAATATAGACATTATGTAATTACTAGATTGACCCACGCTTACCCAAACCTGTTCATGGAATTTCCATATAAATATTGGGAATATTGAACAAGGAAGGGGGCATTATTCTGTAATACCGAAACTCTGCCAAAATAGAGAGAAACAACAATAATATTGACTCGTGGACTAGGTGGATTTTAACCACTGAACCATGTAAAAGTTTTGTGTTCTTGAGCGAATTCTTGTTCTTTTCGTTACGGTTTACCATCAAGCACTAATCTGCCCTTATTATTTCTTAATACACTGTTGGTAAAATACTGCGTTAACAGGAATCTCTACTTTGGCCAGCAATCTGGTAAGTGCAGACATGATGCTACTAAATGCTTTATGAATATAACAACGAAGAAAAATGTTTCTCTCAGAGAACATGTCCTAGACATGATCAACATATTGCACGATGCAGAAATCCATGGTGCGACCATTGATGAGAGAACTCAAGTAAGTGTGATACTTGAATCTCTCACACCAGCTTTTGCGGCATTCACTACCAACTATGTTATGTTATGAACAAGTTGGAATACAATATGGTCCAACTGATGAATGAGTTGCAAACTTTTAAGCCTCTAAACAAAAATTCCACTAAGGTTGAGGAGGCAAATGTTGATGAAACCAAGCCTTCCATTTCAAATGGTAATTCAAATAAGAGGAAAGGTGGCCAAGGAAAGGAAAAACAACCAGAGAAGACCAAAAAATCTTCCAAAAAGAATAATTATGCAAAGAACTCCATAACGAAGGCACTAAAAGGTGCATGATTTCATTGTGGAGTGGACGTTCATTGGAAAGGGAATTTTCCTAAGTACCTGGCTGAACTGAAAGACAAAAAGAAGGGTAAATTTGATTTACTTGTTTTAGAATCTTGTTTAGTGGAAGGTGATTTTTCATCTTGGATAGTTGATTCCGAAGCCACTAACCATTATTGTTTTTCTTCACAGATTCTTAATACTTCAAGGAAGCTGGCTCATGGAGAGAGGTTACCATGAGAGTTGGAAGTGGACAGGAGATCTCGATAGCTGAAGTTGGAAAAGCTCGCCTAGATTTTGATAATAATAAATTTATTGTGTTGGACAATATTTATTTTATTCCTGGGTTTACTAGAAATTTAATTTTCTTATCAAAATTTCATGAACAAGGTTTTAATGTTTTTTTTAATAATAATTCGATTAATATTTTGAAATATGATTTTGACATTTGTTATGCAAAGTCTGAAGGTAGACTTTACAAGTTAGAGTCCAACGTTGAGCATGTTTATAATTCAGAATTATTTAATACTGCAAATCCTAGATCTATTAAAAGACAAAGCACAAATTTCGATAGTGAAACATATCTGTGGCATTTGAGATTGGGACATATTGGCCTAGACAGAATTAACAGACGAACAAAGGATGGTTCTTTAAGAGAACTATGTATTGGTTCTCTCCCAGTCTGTGAATCCTGCCTAGAAGGAAAAATGACCAAGAGACATTTCTCTACTAAAGGTTCAAGAGCCACAAAACCACTTCAACTTGTACACACGGATGTTTGTGGTGGATTAAATTTCCAAGCTAGAGGAGGTTATGAATATTTCATCACTTTCATTGACAAGTATTCAATATATGGTTACCTATATTTAATGCAAAGGAAATCTAAAACCTATGATAAGTTTAGGGAATTCCGAGCAGAAGCTGAAAGCAATTAGGTAAATCAATAAAAGTACTTAGATCAAATCGAGGTGGAGAGCACTTAGATTATGAATTTGAGGACCATTTGCGTGAGCATGGAATTCAATCCCAACTCACTGCACCTGGAACGCCACAACAAAATGTTGTTTCAGAAAGGCAGAGCAGAACATTATTGGATATGGTTAGATCATTGATTAGTTTCTCGCCATTGCCTTTGACATTCTGGGGTTATGTAATAAAATATGCTCTATACATACTCAATGTTGTTCCATCTAAGTCTATTCAGAAAACACCATTGGAGTTATGGAATGGTACTTGTAACGTCCCGTAAAGTCTCTTAACATAATTTGCGAAAAAACATAACCGTTTTCTAAAAAGAAGGTAATCGAAAATCCAGATAAAAAAAAAACTTTTCAAAACACTCAATAGTTTGGAAGTATGCACATACATAAAAGAAAATTACAATGTCATCATTTTAAAACATTCAACAATCCCAAAATAATTTCTTAGTTATCATATGGGTTCTAGTCCCCTAAACATAAATTCCCAAAAGATCGGTCCATACGTACATCCTCGCAGATAAACTCCAGCGCTCATTGATCCCCTTTTCCATTGAGCTTACCTACACCACGAAACAACTAGGTTTGCAAAACGCTTAGTAAGAACAACTTAACAAACATAACCACTTAAACAAAGCAAGAACTTAACTAACTGTAACTAGGCAGATAATCAACCAAGAATAGGATCCTGATGAAACCGAACCCTAACATACAATTTAAGAACGTGTGCACGTCCTTACAAAGTTATGGTCGTGCCTCATAACCAAAATTTGTATCCTGAAAATACACCTGCACGCAGAAAATCTCAGAGCATACATACAGTCTTAACTGGTAACATACATACTTACTTACTTACTCACTCAAACCATAACATACATACTTAATTAGTCATTCATATCATAACATACATACTTACTTAGTCATTCATATCTTAACATACATACTTACTTAGGGTTTCGGAGGAACCATCAAACATATTTTATCATCTCTTAGCATTGCGTCGACGGGTGTAAACTAGTTACACTAGTTACCCAGACTCCTAGAAGGATTTGACATTCTTAGTCATAGAGATTCAACTCCGCATTTAACTTATTTACATGCCATGGAGTTTAACCGGACTCTTATGTCACAGGTGTCAAGCTGGACTTCTTACATATTGCGGTGGCCAACTGACCTTAGTTACATAGTCATCGGTGGCAAACTGATTTTTCACTTGGCTCCCCGATGGCTAGTCAGAGTTCATAGTTGTCACATAGCTAGCCAGACTCAGAATCAACTTACTTATGTGTCCCAGAATTTAACCGGACTCTTATGTCACAGATGTTAAGCCAGACTTCTAACATATTGAGGTGACCAACTGACCTTAGTCCATAATCATCGGTGGCAAACCAGTTTCTCACTTAGTACCCTGGTGGCTAGCCGAAGCTCATAGTCGTAGCTGGACTGCATACCTTAGTCACGAGTATGCGAACCCTCTAGGACCACAGTCTTGAGTAAATGTTCTAAGACTAGTTCAAATAATTAGCTTATAACTTAGTTATCTAAACTAGTCAGTAACGTGTTGTAGCCAAACATATCATAAGTTGTCTTACCCTGATTCCTTAGCGTTTGCTTGTGGAAACCTTCTTTCAAGAAGCGAGCCTTCATGCTTAGATAACACTGTAGTGAAACCACACAGTGAATCATATTAAACTATGGCATTTTCTTATAATTAATGTTCCACGATAGCTACATTCAATAAAGTTCTCTTAGTATACAAACATTTCTCTTATACACTTTACAGTGTATAAGACCAGATTTTGCTTTAAATCAGTTTACAGTTTCTTGAGAAAAATCGTCCTTACCACCACATGTTCTCCGTGTTGTGCATTTTAATATTTTATCTCTAGAAGACTCTCTTAATCGTGTTATGCGTATTTTAGTTACTTATAAAAGAAGTTTTAAACGACTCTTAATCTTAGAAAACCACCCACTTTCTACTCAAGTACGGAGTTTACCGTTTTCCATTCTTTACCCAAAAATAATGCGTTTTGACATTTTACAATTTATTATTCGTTAACGATACTACTTTTCGATTTACGGTTTTATAAAACCTAACTCCCTTTTTAACCATCTTTAAATTCATAACCTAGGAACTCTATTACGTCCTTTTCGAAAATAAAGGATGTGACAGTCAAAATCCCATGATCCGCAGGGGGAAGGACCGGGTAAAAAGCTGTGCAATCCCACATCGCCTGGGGAAGGTCAAGTGTGATGATTTTAAGACTGTGTAGGTATGGGACTACACAGTTGAAGATGACTTAAATGGATTGATGTGTACTACCTATGTAGCGTCCCAAATTTCCTAATGAGGCTTAGGGCCTTGATTAGCGTGCCTGAAGGGCAATAATTGATTTATTATTATAATATGTGAATTTGTATTAGTATGTGATTGAGATGCATGTTTAGATGAATTAAATGTGCATGCGGGCCGCATTTTGTTGTTTGGGGCGTATTTGTAATTTTAGCCCATTGAGGGCATAAATGTAATATTTGGGTATATTGTGACTGACTCCACGTGTGAGTGGTGATATATTTGTGGTGCACGATCCAAGACGGTCCTAGAGAGTTGCTTAGCTAGAAAGTCACAATGGGGTCAAATACCCGGCTTGGGAGGAGCTTAGGGGTATTTTGGGTATATTATAATGTGTTTGGGAATTGTTGAGTAGTGGTTAGTAGCTTATCAATAATTTGGTATGTCGTGATTAACGGGGAATTTTAGGAATACTCGAGGACTTAGCGGAATGTGTTAAAAGACTAAACAACCCTTGGTGTTACATGAGAACTTAGGTTAACTTAAGGGGAAATTAAGTCATTTTGGCAGCTGGATATACTTAGTTAAGGGCTGGGAAATACTAGCACATTTCAACAAAAACAGAGGAAAGAAAAGAATAAAATTTCTCAACTCTCTCTCTCTCATATTCAGCTCTCTCTTTCCCTCTTCTTGGTGGTTGAGAGCTTGAAGAACCTTGAGGATTTTAGACTAAGAAACTGAGGAATTTTACTTGCTCTGGCTCGGGGAATCAGTTCAAGGGTGTGTCTAGCACAGAGGTAAGGTTTCAACCCTGATTTTCTTTAAGTCTCCAATCTTGTTCTTGAGAGTTTGAGAATGAATGTTGAAAGCTGGATTTGAGGCTTGTTAATTGTGAGAATTCAGCTAGGGAATCAAAGGAGTTAAGCTTGGAGTTGGATTTGGAGGAAGCCCAAGGTCGAATTCTTTTTTAAGGTAAGAATTCCATGCATTTTTTAGGTTTATATTCTGAAATGGTTTAAGTTTTCTTGTTTGTGGTTTAAGTTTTGTAAAGTTTTAAACCACTTTGTGATTCTGAGTTTGGAGGAGTGTTTGAGTGTGTTTCTGGTGTCCATAAGTTGTTATACTGTTTATATAAAGTTTTAGGTTGTTATACTTGGGTATTGGTTTGGAAGAATTTTGGCTTGGGAAAAATGCAAAAACCCAGTTTTTTGAGTTCGCGTATGAGCGCCGCGACCCCGTTCTTCCGTGCCACGGCGCTAGGTTGAATCAGGAGGAGGGCACCACTCTAGGCGCCATGAACCCTATAGGGTTGTGCCGCGGCGCTAGGGCAATTTCTTGGAAGGGGAAATTATGTTTTTAGGGTTTTGGCTTAGGGGGCTCGGGGGACGCTTTCACTACCTTGTATGGGGAAACGGGAGGTCCCGAGAGCACGGGATTTGTTTCGGGAGATGTTTATGAATTGGTTAGTAATGAGAGTGTTATGTAAGTGTTGTGACTAGGTTTACAGCGAGGCTCGGGTTAGGGGACTGTGTTCGGGATTTCGATGCTCAAGAAGCTCGGGACACAGGTAAGAAAATTGTTGTACCTGTAGAGCAAGGCGATGATACGAACCACACCAACGATTGTGGTGAAACCCGACACCAAATATGGCAGCCACCAAGAACACACGAAATTGGAATGAAGAACCGCGACCCAATGCTTAGCCAAGCACGAACCTTGGTATGAGGAAGACGCCACAAACGGGGATGGGAATCCATTTGATAAGTCAGGTTGAACGCCACAAGGAACCCCTTGATAAGTTCTAATAGTTTCTTCAAGAACTCAAGAAGAAAAAACTCACAAATTTCATTTCATCATAATCTGAATTTCCCCAAACGTTTACAAGGCCTAATATAGCCTAAAATTACATCAAAGACAAGCCCCTTTGTCTTCCTAATGAAAACCGAAAATTACAAAAAAAAGACTATTGGACTCACACAAGTCAAGTGTTTGACTTTTCACAAAATAAACAAAGACTAAATAAAAATCGTGATTAAGTGACTGATTAAAATAAAAATACAAGATGCCAAAATCCAATAAGACTCATTACAAGAAGCTAAATATTGATCAAGCTCCTAAACTGGTGTCCTCATCATTTCCCCCCCTCTTGACTTGGATCAACTGGAACTTGACTTGGATCTTTAGTCTTGGTGTCCTCATCAGGCGAGGCCCCATAGTTGTGTTGCAGGGCACGACCCTATGTGATTGTGTGCAGGGCATAGCCCCATTGATTATGTTAATATATGTTTAAGTATTTGTTTAATTATGCTTTGTGTTCATTACGTGAATGTTCGCAAGAGCAAAGAACGATGAAGGCTGAAAATGGCAAGGACCGGGAACGGTGAAGGCCGAGAACAGCAAGGGGCCGAGAGCACCGTTTAGCACGCGGAGTGGGAGTTGCCAGGGTCAGACCCTAAAGGATACCTTTGATATCCTCATGGTGTAGACCGCGAACCCAGGGCCTGGTAAAGTGCCTGGGACGGCATGGCCTTATGTGTTTAGCCCATTGGCGATTTATTTGTATGCTGAATGGTAGAAATGCATATGTTATCTGTTATGTGAGTTTTCTTGCTGGGCTTCAGCTCACGGGTGCTCTATGGTGCAGGTAAGTGTAAGGGAAAAGTCAACCACCCATGAGTACAGAGAGCGTGAAGCGGCGCGTACTTGTTTGGCCTGCCTGCCTGCCATGGCCAGGGGTATATTTGGGAGAAGTTTTGTACTAAACCTTATTTTGTCGTGTAGTCGACTTTAATCATATTTTGAGTTGTAAATATTTATAAACAGTATTTTGGGATCCTGAATGTTAAACACTTTATATTTCTCAATGAAAGACCACATTTTCAAATTATGTGATTTTATTACAGTTTAGTTACACTTTGACCCAAATTCTTGATTAGCAAGTTAATGCACATTTTAAAGCCACTTAGTAACGACTCTGAGGTAGTAGGGCGTTACACTAAGAACCATAAACTGAGTAACAACCTCAAAACCTTACCTCAAATGGATGCATAATCTCTGTCAATTCCTCTAGCCAACTCAACAACCCTAGTGGTGTGCCTTATCCTAAGCCTTCTCTGAAGTTTAGCTCCATGAGACCTCAAGAACAGAAGAAAGAATCCCAAACCGTGAGAGAGAAGACATCTATTTCCTTTTTCCTTCTTTCCTTTTTCTTTTCTTTCTTTTCTTTTTCTTCAGACTTCTAAAACCTTCTACCTATTCCACTAAGTCATAAAGCAACATGACCCTTATCTCTGACCCTAAACACCAAAAGACCATATTGCCCTCCCACTTAAAACTAATCTTTTAATCCTCCTAAGGGCATTTTAGTCATTACACCCAATTCCCGATAATTCTTCGAACGTCTCTAATATTTATCGCTTACTTCCCGATGCCTAACTAATCACCAATTATATTCCTCGATATCAAAATAGACCCCAATATATTTCCTAAATTCCTAGAAATACCCCCAGGCTTGCCCCGAGCCGGGTATAAATCCTCGCCGTGACTTTTTCGCTAAACTGCTCACTAGGACTGCCTCGAGTCACAAGTTACAAATATATCCACATAATAATGTGGTCTCAACAATTTATCACGGATATTTACATTTATACCCTCAACGGGCCAAATTTATGAATATGCCCTTCTAACCTAATCAGGGCCTACATGCATACTAATACACATAGTCATGCACCATAGATATTAAAATAATTATATAACATGCTTTTAATCATTAAACCACATATAATCCAGTTATGCTCTCCCACCACACTAATCAAGGCCCTTAAGCCTTATTAATAAATTTGGGTCGTTACAAAAGATATCCCACGCATGATCTAGAGTTGGCAGCGGTGGTATTCGCATTTAAGATTTGGAGACATTATTTATACGGTGAGAAGTGCGAGATATACACCGACCATAAGAGTTTGAAGTACTTCTTTACTCAGAAGGATCTGAATATGCGCCAGAGATGGTGGCTAGATTTGGTTAAAGATTATGATTGTGATATCCTATACCATCCTGGGACGGCTAATGTAGTGGCTCATGCATTGAGTCGGAAAGGCCCAGGACAGTTGTTCAGTTCGAGACATATATCTGATAGGCTAGCAGAGGAGATGATTAGAGCGGGTATAGAGTTGGTGATTGGTTGGTTAGCCAACATCACTCTTCAGTCCACACTCCTTGAAAGGATCAAGGAGGCGAAGGGAAAAGATCCCCAGTTGAGGGTTCACAGGGAAAACGTCTTAGTCGGAGCGGCTAAGGACTTCTCTGTCTTGGAGATGGGAATACTGAAGTACAAGTGTCGAATCTGTGTTCCGATGGATTTTGATATCCAGCGAGAGATCTTGGATGAATCGCATACCACTCCCTATTCCTTACATCCAAGTACTACGAAGATGTTCCAAGATCTAAGAGCTTTGTATTGGTGGTCGAGCATGAAGAGGGATGTGGGGGATTATGTGGCCAAGTGCCTAACTTGTCAGCAGATCAAGGCTGAACATCATAGGCTAGCAGGGTTGCTATAGCCTCTAGGGATTCCAAATTGGAAGTGGGAAGATATCACCATGGACTTCGTGGTTGGTTTGCCAAAGACCGTGGGACAGCATGACTCGGTGTGGGTGATTGTGGATAGCTATACCAAATCCGCCCACTCTTTGCCTGTCAAGATGACTTATACTGTGGAGCAGTATGCTGAGTTATATGTGAAGGAAATTGTTCGACTGCATGGGGCTCCGAGGTCAATAGTATCCGACAGGGACCCCACCTTCACCTCCTAATTTTGGGAGAGTCTACAGAAAGCTATGGGCACGCAGTTATGGTTTAGTATCGCTTATCATCCTCAGACAGATGGACAGTCTGAGAGGACGATTCAAATACTGGAGGACATGATACGAGCCTATGTGCTAGATTTTGGGGGATCTTGGAGCAAGTATCTCCCTTTTGATTGAGTTCCCGTACAACAACAGTTATCAGGCGACCATCGGAGTGGCTCTGTATGAAATGCTATAAGGGAGGAAGTGTAGATCACCTATACATTGGGATGAGACAGGTGAGAGAAAGTACTTAGGTCCTGAGATGGTCCAGAGGACCAATGAGGCGATTGAAAAGATTAGAGCTCGAATGCACACCTCCCAGAGTTGCCAGAAGAGTTACTCGAACCTGAAACGCAGGAGCGTAGAATTTTAGATCGGTGACCATGTGTTCCTTAGGGTTTCACTTTGAGGGGAGTGAAACGGTTTGGAACGCGTTGGAGATGTAGCTTACATATTGGCGATGCCTCCATTCTTGTCAGGGGTTCATGATGTGTTTCACGTATCCATGCTCCGGAAGTATGTATCAGATTCTTCACACGTGTGGAGTTATGAGAACTTGGAGCTAGATCAAGATTTTTCATACAAGGAGAAGCCAGTTCAGATTCTTGACCGGAAGGACAAAGTCTTGCGGAGTAAGACCATCGCCTTGGTGAAAGTGTTGTGGAGGAACAACAAGGTAGAGGAGGCGACGTGGGAATTTGAATAAGAGATGCGGGAAAGGTAAGGAGGGGATAGTTGTAGCGACCCAAATATGCTACTAAGGCTTAGCACCTTGATTAGCATGCCTGGAGGGCAATAATTGATTTATTATTATAATATGTGAATTTACATTAGTATGTGATTGAGATGCATGTTTACGTGAATTAAATGTGCATGCGTGCCCCATTACTTGTTAGGGGAATATTTGTAATTTCAACCCGTTGAGGGCATAAATGTAATATTTGTGTATATTGTGACTGACTCCATGTGTGAGTGGTGATATATTTGTGGCACACGATCCGAGACGATCCTAGAGAGCTATTTAGCTAGAAAGTCACAACGGGGTCAAATACGCGGCTCGGGAGGAGCTTAGGGGTATTTTGGGTATATTATAATGTGTTTGGGAATTGTTGAGTAGTGGTTAGTAGGTTATCAACAATTTGGTATGTCAGGACTAACGGGGATTTTTGGGTATACTCGAGGACTTAGCGGAATGTGTTAAAAGACTAAACAACCCTTGGTGTTCTATGCGCACTTAGGATAACTTAAGAGGCAATTAAGTCATTTTGGCAGCTGGATATACATAGTTGAGGTCTAGGAAATACTAGAACATTTCAACAAAAACAGAGGAAAAAAAATAATAGCTCAACTCTCTCTCTCTCTCTCTCTCTCTCTCTTATTCGGCTCTCTCTTTCCCACTTCTTGGTAGTTGAGAGCTTGAAGAACCTGGAGGATTTTAGACTAAGAAACTGAGGAATTTTACTTGCTGTAGCTAGGGGAATTAGTTCAAGGGTGTGTCTAGCACAGAGGTAAGGTTTCATCACTGATTTTCTTGAAGTCTCCAAGCTTGTTCTAGAGAGTTTGAGAATGAATGTTAAAATCTAGATTTGTGGCTTGTTAATTGTGAGAATTCAGCTTGGGAATCAAAGGAGTTAATCTTGGAGTTGGATTTGGAGGAATCCCAAGGTTGAATTCTTGTTTAAGGTAACAAGTACATGCATTTATGAGGTCTATATTCTGAAATGGTTTAAGTTTTCTCATTTGTGGTTTAAGTTTTGTAAAGTTTTAAACCACTTTGTGATTCTGAGTTTGGAGGAGTGTTTGAGTGTGTTTCTAGTGTTCATAAGTTCATATATTGTTTATATAAATTTTTAGGGTGAATTTGGGACTTGGGTATACTTGGGTATTGGTTTGGAAGAGTTTTGGCTCGGGAAAAATGCTGGGAAAAAACCCAGTTTTCTGGGTTTGCGTATGAGCATCGCGACCCTGTTCTTCCGTGCCGCGGCGCTTGGTTGAATCAGGAGGAGGGCACCACTTTGGGCACCGCGGCCCCTATAGGGTTGTGTTGCGGCGCTAGGCCAATTTCTGGGAAGGGGAATTTGTGTTTTTAGGGTTTTGGCTTTGGGGGCTTGGGGGACGCTTTCGCTACCTTGTGTGGGGAAACGGGAGGTCCCGAGAGCACGGGATTGGTTTCGGGAGATGTTTATGAATTGGTTAGTAATGAGTGTGCTATGTATGTGTTGTGACTAGGTTTACAGCGAGGCTCGGGTTAGGGGACTGTGCTCGGGATTTCGGTGCTGAAGAAGCTCGGGACACAGGTAAGAAAACTGCTGTACCCGTAGAGCAGGGTGATGCCCCATAGTTGTGTTGCAGGGCACGACCCTATGTGATTGTGTGTAGGGCGTAGCCCCATTGATTATGTTAATATATGTTTAATTATGCTTTGTGTGCGTTTATGTGAATGAACGGCAAAAGCCGAGAACGGTGAAGGGCGAAAACGGCAAGGGCTGGGAACGGTGAAGTCCGAGAACGAAAAGGGGTCGGGAGCAAAGTTTAGCACACAGAGTGTGAGTTGCCAGGGTGAGACCCAAAAGGATACCTGGGATATCCTCACGGTGTAGGCCGCAAATCGAAGGCCTGATAAAGTGCCTGGGACGGCAAGGCCGTATGTGTTTAGCCCATTGGAGGTTTATTTGTATGTTGAATGATAGAAATGCATATGTTATCTGTTTTGTGAGTTTTCTTGTTGGGCTTCGGCTCACGAGTGCTCTATGGTGCAGGTAAGGGTAAGGGAAATGTCGTCCAACCATGAGTACGGAGAGCGTGAAGCGGCGCGTACATGTTTGGCCTGCCTGGTGTAACATGCCGGCCATGATGGCATGTTACAAGCTAGGATGGCGCTCGGTCAGATGCGCACGCGAGGGTGAGCATGCTGATGCCTAGTTTGTACGGCAGTGGCATTTTCGTAAATATCTTCAATATTGCCCGGAAATGGACGGGACTTGGTAGGTTCCATATTGAAGGGTCAATGAACGCAATGGTATGATCGGATTTGGGAGATTCGGAGAATTGGCGAGCTGGAAGCCAAATATGTCTCCCAAGCAAAAATCATATATGTTCCTGGTAGAAGGCTAAAAGCTCAGAAGGCTCTTTGTAGGGGGAGCACCTGGTGTCAGCTCTCCACCACCCCCTGGCGCATGTGCGTCAAGTGAGCTACTACTAGTTAGGAGGACTAGTGGGGCGGGCATATGAGGACCACGAGGGGACTCATATGTCTCCATGAGTAGGTGTACTCATGGACATTACCGGGCCGCCCCGGTAATGCGTCGAACTGTGCTGCCAGAGGTTTAAGGGTACGGTTCCCTTGGCTTGCCGGGATGCCGCTTGCATGGAACGTGGCCCAAACCTTCGAGAGATGTCGTGGCGCGCCATGGCCATGAATCTCTACACAAGATGGCACGGGAAGTCATTCGTGGGACTTGTTAGCATGCAAGCATTGGAGGGTGCACTATGCTTGAGCAGGACAGGGGTTCAGTGTGTGCTACTAGTCTGGCAGCCAGTCTCGAGGGCCTGCCAACATGCACGATGGTATGGTGCCTTGAGGATTGGACCATGGACGTATGGGAGTCCTTGGTCTGTGACGCGAGCTAATCGGATAGTATCAAATGGGACATGCTCCGTGTTGGCACATCAGCTTTGTGTTGGCTCTTAGCCACACATGCTACCTTGACTTGCAAATGTCTGGGTGAGCATCGGTGTTGGGATTTGCCTTGCCATAGTGAGAACCTATGGACAGTGTGAGTGTCTTGGCTAGATAGCCTTGATGCATGGTTGCACTCATAGATGCTTGAGAGCATGACTCAGCGAGAGTTGTCCGAGAGACGGAAGTGTGCAAAGGTACACGGCCGCGTGAAAAATGTGCTCATTGTTATTCGAATGGTTGGAAGGCTGACCTTGGCTCAGAGGAGTCAAGGTGCCGCACGGGCATTTCCGCTGTCAAAATGTCAGCCCGTGACACCTGGCTGCCATGGCCAGGGGTATTTTTGGGAGAAGTTTTGTACTAACCCTTATTTTGTCGTGTAGTCGACTTTAATCATATTTTGAGTTGTAAATAATATAAACTGTATTTTGGGATCTCGAATGTTAAACACTTTATAATTTTCAATGAAAGACAACATTTTCAAATTTTGTGATTTTATTACAGTTTAGTTACACTTTGACCCAAGTTCTTGATTAGCAAGTTAATGCACATTTTAAACCCACTTAGTATCGACTCTAAGGTAGTAGGGCGTTACAGTCTTCTAACCCGAGCCTCGCTGAAAACCTAGTCACAACACATACATAGCACTCTCATTACTAACTAATTCATAAACATCTCCCGGAACCAATCCCGTGCTCTCGGGACCTCCCATTTCCCCACACAAGGTAGCGAAAGCGTCCCCCGAGACCCCTGAGCCAAAACCCTAAAAACTAGAAACTTTATATACCCATGTCCCAAATTCAACCGAAAACTTTATATAAATAATATAACAACTTATCAACACCAGAAACACATTCAAACACTCCTCCAAACTCAGAATCACAAAGTTGTTTAAAACTTTACAAAATTTAAACCACAAACCAGAAACTTAAACCACCGCAACACATAAACTCCAGAGGTGCATGAAACCCTTACCTCAGGTAGAAATTCGTCCCTGAGCTTCTTCCAAATCAACTTCCAAGCTAAAATCCACCAATCACAAGCTTAACCTAGCCAAACTTCATCCCAAGGATCCACCAACAAAACACATATCAGCTCCCAACCTTATCATTTCTCAGCAGAATTCACTCAAAGAACTGAATTTGTAATGCCCTGGATAGCCAAGACCGCTACACTGATGAGGACAGCAAGACTAAAGATCCAAGTCTAGTTCCAGTTGGTCATCTTGTATTTTGTCATCTTGTATTTTTTTATTTAGTCTTTGTTTTTTTTTGTGAAAAGTCAAAACACTTGGCTTGTGTGAGTCCAAGAGTCCTTTTTGTCTTTAATTTTCGGTTTTTAGGAAGACAAAGGGGCTTGTATTGATGTAATTTTCGGCTATATAAGGCCTTGAAAACTTTTGGAAAATCAGATTATGTTGACTGAAATTGTGAGTTTATTTCTTCTTGAGTTCTTGAAGAAACTTTTGAACTTATCAAGGAGATTCCTTGTGGCGTTCATCCTGACTTATCAAACGGATTCCATCCCCGTTTGTGGCGTCTTCCTCATACCAAGGTTCGTGCTTGGCTAAGCATTGGGTCGCGGTTCCATCCCAATCTCGTATGTTCTTGGTGGCTGTTCCATATTTGGTGTCGGATTTTGTCACAATGTTGGTGTGGTTCGTATCAGTTGGTATCAGAGCTTAGGATCATCCGGTTTGGCCTATCCTTTTTCATTTTTTTTTTCTATTCAGTTCGTGTTCTTATATGAGGATTTCTGAAAAAAAAAATATATCAATTCGTGTTCATCTAGTCGTGTTTTTCTATTCTAGAGCTTGTTAATTTCAATTGTTTCCTTGTTTCCCTTATTTGTTGTGAAATCCGAAACTATTATAGAGTTTGTTGATTTCCTTATTTCAATTGTTTCCTTGTTTGAAATCTGAGCCTAGGTTCATACGGTTTGACCTATCTTTTTTTCCTTGTTTTTCTTTTTCGTTTCTTTGTTCAAATCGTGCAATTGAATTTGGTTTTCTGAAATTTCCCCTATTTTGTTTGCTTTTAGTTTCTAAAATTGTGAATTAGGGTTCTTACTTGTGAAAACCGAATTTTCATTGAGTCCTCTTGTTTTGTTGTGAAATCCGAATGTGTTTTGGGTTTCTCTTGTTCTTATTGTGCAATCCGAATTGGCATTGAGTTTTCTCTTATTCTTATTGTGAAATCTGAAATTGGGATTGAGGTTCTCTTATTCTTATTGTGAAATCTGAAATTGGGATTGGGGTCTCTTGTTCTTGTTGTGAAATATCTAATTGTTCTTGTTCTTATTGTGCAATCCAAATTGGGATTGAGTTCCCTTGTTCTTATTGTGAAATCTGAATTAGGATTGAGTTTTCTCTTGTTCTTGTAGTGAAATCTGAATTGAGTTTGGGTTTTATCTTGTTCTTATGGTGAAATCTGAGTTGGGATTGAGTTTCACTTATTCTTATTGTTAAATCCGAAAGTGGGTTGGGTTGTCTCTTTTCTTTTTGTGAAATCCGAATCTGCATTGTTTCTCTTTTCTTTTTGAGTCTCCATTGTTTCTCTTATGAAACCCGATTCATTTTGTTTTCGAATTCGTTCCTTGCATCTGCATTTGAGAAATCAAAGAAAAAGAAAAGAAAAAAAAAATAGAAAGAAAGAAGAAGAAAAGAAAACCAAGAGGATCCGAGACTAAAAAAAAAAAAAAAAAAAAAAAACCAAGAGTCTGGAAACCTGTCTTAAAAATTTTTGTTCTATTCTTGTTCCCCATAGTCTAGAGTCCCTTTTGCCAAAACCCCACACAAGTGTTCCAAAAATCACCATTTTTCGCCACTTTTTCATCGGTTTTCGTTTGATTTGTTTGGTAGAATTGGCTACTTGAACCTCCATATCACCGTTTCATTAGTTTTCAAAGAGCTTAAAGAAGAAAATAGAGTGGAAAAAGGCAGAGGTGTGAGCTTATTTGAGGGTAAAAGCCATCATTGAGTGCAAACACGAGTGTACTTGAGTGACCATTTTCTTTGAGTGAAACACGTGAGGGAGTGCAGTGAGGTCCTTTCTATAATTTTCTAACCTTCTTGCTTTGCAGATTCTCCATCATGTCACAAAATCCAGAGAAAGATGCAAGCAATGATAATCCGCCACCTGAGGTTCCGAATCTACAAATACAAGCACTAATTGGGGAGATGCGAAGGATGATGAGGGCGGAGTGTGAGCAAATACATGAGAGGTTGGATAGGGTAGAAGAGGGAACGCAATGGAGGGCACGGAGGAACAGGGTGCAACAACGGGATGTTGAGGGTGAAAGAGAGTTTGATGGGGGCGATTTAGATGAAGAATATGATAGGATGTCAGAGGGTAACCATAGGAGGTATGGCCGAGACAGAGAAGCTAGGAACTGGGTAGACAATCATTTGGGAAATATCAAGATGAGAATCCCCGCCTTTCAAGGCAAGAGTGATCCTGAGGCATACCTTGAGTGGGAAAAGAAGATGGAGTTGGTTTTCGATTGTCACAACTACTCTGACATGAAGAAGGTAAAACTAGCTGTCATTGAATTTACTGATTTTGCTATTGTTTGGTGGGATCAGTTGTGCATCAATAGGAGGCGAAATGGAGATCGTGCCATTGACACTTGGGAGGCTATGAAGAGGGTGATGAGGCGACGGTTTGTACCATCTCATTATTATCGAGATCTATACCTTAAGTTGCAGGGTCTTCGTCAAGGTTCCAAGAGTGTTGATGAGTATTATAAGGAGATGGAGATGGCTATGATTAGAGCCAATGTGGAAGAGGATCGGGAGGCAACAATGGCAAGGTTTTTGAATGGGTTGAACCGAGAGATTGCTAATCCAATTGAGCTACACCATTATGTGGAATTGGAAGATTTGGTGCATATGGCAATCAAAGTTGAGAGGCAGCTCAAGAGGGGTAGTACAAGTGCAACACCTTGCGGTCGAACTATCCAAAGAAGGAAGAAGACCAACCTACTTCATCCTTTACACCAAAACCAGCCACGACCCCTCAAGGTAAAACAGCCCCTACTTCGTCCCGTTCTAGTGAGATAAAGTGTTTCAAATGTCAGGGGCGAGGACACATAGCTAGCCAATGTCCAAACAAGAGAGTTATGGTGATTCGAGAAAGTGGCGAGCTCGATTCTGAAGATGAAGATCTTGCTGACATGCCACCATTGGAGGATGTTTCTATCGATGATGAGGAGTTTGGGGCAGAATCTGGTGAGATGCTTGCACTAGTCACACGACGAGCCTTAAATTTGCAAGCAAAAGAAGAGGAAGAAGAGGTGCAGCGGGAGAACGTCTTTCACACTCGTTGTCATGTGAAAGACAAGGTATGTAGTGTTATTATTGATGGTGGTAGTTGCACTAACGTTGCTAGTTCTTCCATGGTTGAAAAGCTAGGGCTCCCAACGCTTAAACATCCTCGTCCATACAAGTTGCAGTGGTTGAATGATAGTGGTGAAGTGAGGGTTACAACACAGGTGCTGGTATCATTTCGAATTGGCAAGTATGAGGATGAGGTATTGTGCGATGTGGTTCCCATGCAAGCTGGACACCTCCTTCTAGGAAGGCCTTGGCTATTTGATCGGCGAGTCCAGCATGATGGCTTCACCAACAAGTACTCATTCACGTTCTGTCAACGAACAATCACTCTAGCACCATTGACGCCAAAGCAAGTATATGAAGACCAAGTGAGGTTGCAAAAATTGAGTGATAAAAAAAAATTGAGTGAGCAAAAGAAGGAGAGTGAAAAGATGAATGAGAGTGAGAAAAAAGAGAGACAAAGAGAGAAAAGGGTCGAATCAAGTGAGAGAGAAAAGAAAGAGAAGAGTTCGATCAATGAGGGAAAATTAGAGAGAAAACAAAATAATTTTTATGCAAAAAAAAGTGAGGTTAAGGAGGCTCTTTTAAACACTAACCAACTTGATGCTAACAAGGGTCGTCACAAGCAGGTTTTTGACCCCGGTGATTGGGTATGGTTACACATGAGGAAAGAGCGATTCCTAGCACAAAGATGTTCCAAATTGCTACCTCGAGGAGATGGTCCGTTTCAAGTGCTAGAAAGGATCAATGACAATGCCTACAAACTCGATTTACCAGGTGAATATACTGTTTGTGCTACTTTTAATGTTTCTGATTTGAGTCCTTTTGATGCAGGTGAAGATTTGAGGACAAATCCTTCTCAAGAGGGGGGGAATGATGAGGACAGCAAGACTAAAGATCCAAGTCTAGTTCCAGTTGGTCTGGTGACGAGGGCACGAGCCAAAAGACTTAGTTTAGGAGCTTGATGAGTCTTATTGTATTTTGTCATCTTGTATTTTTTATTTAGTCTTTGTTTTTTTTTGTGAAAAGTCAAACACTTGGCTTGTGTGAGTCCAAGAGTCCTTTTTGTCTTTAATTTTCGGTTTTTATTAGGAAGACAAAGGGTTGTCTTTATTTTTCGGTTTCATTAGGAAGACAAAAGGCTTGTCTTTAATTTTTTCGGTTTTTAGGAAGACAAAGGGGCTTGTATTGATGTAATTTTCGGCTATATAAGGCCTTGAAAACTTTTGGAAAAATCAGATTATGTTGACTGAAATTGTGAGTTTATTTCTTCTTGAGTTCTTGAAGAAACTTTTGAACTTATCAAGGAGATTCCTTGTGGCATTCATCCTGACTTATCAAACGGATTCCATCCCCGTTTGTGGCGTCTTCCTCATACCAAGGTTCATGCTTGGCTAAGCATTGGGTCGCGGTTCCATCCCAATCTCGTATGTTCTTGGTGGCTGTTCCATATTTGGTGTCGGGTTTCGTCACAATGTTGGTGTGGTTCGTATCATACACTGTGTGTTTATAAAGGTGCAAAACTTGCTAATCAAGTCATTTAACTTGAAATGTGTTAATGAAACTACAGTTGAACTAGGGTTAAAAGATTTTGGTCTCAAAAGCTTCATCTCTTATAAACAAACATTTTTACATGGGATCCCATAAGTAGTAAAGTTAAAAGACAGTCTACAAAATTTTAGGATTAAAGTACAACTATTAGCCACTTTAAGGCAAAACAGACAACTAAGCTTTTCTTATCCTGTATCACTCCTCGGTCGTGGCAGCCAATCAGCTGACTATGTACATTCAGCCTTGAAGCCCTCCATCTCAGAACTGGTCCAACTTGCCCTTGCCTTTACCTACACCACGTAGCACCCGTGAGCCAAGGCCCAGCAAGAAAATACCATAACAGAGCGTAATCATTAAGTAAACAACTAGATCACTCATACAGTATAAACATGTACTCAACAGTCCAAATATTCATGTTATTCAAGTATTCAGCATACCAAGTACATCATTTCATATCAATAATCAATTCACATATGGTAACCAGGGTTAACGCCCTTAGGCCGCACCCTCTATTTATCCCACTGACTCCGGCCCGCTTAAACTGAGCTCAGTGAATATTAAGCTGTCCTCGGCTACCAGTGGCCGAGCCGCGCCTTGTGCGCAAGTATTATTTATGGCACCCTTAGGTCGTTTATCACATGTCCCATGCATAATACCATCTATGAAATCATAAAAATATAGGGAACTCTTAGTCCCATCACAAACACAAAACCGGTTGCAATTTTCTTACCTTTAGATTTTGCTAGCTTTGTTCAATTTGATCCTCAAGCACAATCCCATCTGAGCCCTAGCGTACACCTACTCACAGCCATAGATCAGAATCATCACCAAACCTCAAATCCCAAAACCTAGCCTCGGGACCAATCCCGAGCCATCGGGAAGCCCTAATTCCACCAAACGGGGTGGTAGAATCAAACCCCGAGCCCCCGGGCAAAAACCCATAGAAATAACCCAAAAACCCCTTTATGGGAACAGGGTAGCGCTACAGCGCCCTAAGGAGAGCGCTATAGCACTACAAGAAGAGCCAAAAGGCTCTGGAACTTCAAGGCCTAGCGCTGTAGCGCCTAGTGACTAGCGCTACAGCGCTAGTCACAGCACACCCCAGCACAGATTTTTCTCCTTCGAACTTTCTCGAGCCAAACCTTTCCAAAACTCAACCAAACCTCAACCAAACTCCAAAGAAAGCCTCCCAACATCCTCCACTCATCCCATAAGTCCCAACCACAAGAAATTCAATCACATGCACCCCAAAACACAAAATTCACCATGGCTGAACCTAGAGCTCAAAACTCAACAGAAATCACTGATATCACAGAACTTAAACCAGAGTTTCTTATCTTTGATGGATGAGCTAAACCTAGGTTATCCTCCACACTTTCTTAGCCTTCACCTCCTCAAAGCTTCAGCCTCAATTCCCTAGAATTCCCACCAAAACTCAGCTCAAAATCCATATTAATACTAAGAACCAGAAACTGAGTTACAACCTAAAGACCTTACCTCAAATGATGAGTAACCTCTGCCAATTCCTCAAGACAAATCAAGGATCCTAGCCTCAAGATCCTGTCCAAACTCTCTCTGAGTTGCTCCAAGAGACCTTAAGAATTGGTGATTAGAAGGCTAAACCAAGAGAGAGAAAAGAGTCTCCCACTTTTCCTTTTTTTTTTACCTTTTTTCCTTCTACTCTTCTTTTCTTTCTTCATACTTCCTTCAAATTCTAAACTTTCCACTAAGGCATAAAGCATGACTTAACTCTTATCCCTTATAAGCCAAATGACCATGACACCCTCCCATAATTCCTAAGCTTTAAATCAACCTAGGGGCATTTTAGTCATTTGTTCCCAATTCCCACTAATTCCTCGAGTGTCTCCAATATTTTCCACTTACTTCCCGACGCCTAACTAATCACCAATTATATACCTCAATATCAAAATAGAATCCTATATATTCTCCAAATCCCCAGAATTACCCCCAAGCTCGCCCCGAGCCGGGTATAAGTCCCCGTCGTGACTTTTTCGCTGAGCCGCTCGCTAGGATCGCCTCGAGTCACAGATTACAAATATATCCACATAATAATGTGGTCTCAACAATTGATTTACATTTATGTCCTCAACGGGCTAAAATTATGAATTTGCCCTTCTAACCTAGTCAGGGCCTACATGCATACTATTACACATAATCATGCATCGCAGATATTCAAATAATCATATAACATGCTTTTAATCATTAAATCATATATAATCCAGTTATGCCCTCCAGGCATCCTAATCAAGGCCCTTAAGCCTTATTAGTAGATTTGGGTCGTTACAGAATTAGAACTTACCTTTGAACCTAGATCAGTCTCCCAAATCCTAGCCATGAGTCCCTTGAATTCTGGCCTAACATCCTTCAAAATTTGTCACCTTAGAGAGGGAGAGGGAGAGCATCGAGGGGGAGAGAGCGAATTGGTTTCCTTTTTTTTTCTTTCTTCTATTTTGGCTAAGTGTTTCTTGTATTTCCCCACTCTTAATTGAGTATATCCAATTTCCCAAAATGACTCAACTACCCCTTAAGTTAACCTAAGTCCTCATATATCTCCAGGGTGATTTAGTCTTTTAACACATCCCGCTAAGTCCTCAAGTATACCTAAAAATCCCCGTTTAATCTCGACACGTCTAAACCATTACTTAATTACTAATCGCTACTCAATAATTCCCGAACACATTATAACATTCCCAAAATACCCCTAAGCTTCTCCCGAGCCAAGTATTTGACCCCATTGTGACTTTCTAACTAAACAGCTCCCTAGGACCGTCTCGGATTGTGCACCACAATTATATCACCACTCACACGTGGTATCAATCACAATACACATAAATACAAGATTTATGCCCTCAATGGGCTAATATTACAAATATGCCCCTAACAAGAAAATGGGTCCCACATGCATATTTAATTCACCTAAACATGCATTTCTAATCACATATTCATCAAATTCACGTATTAATACAATAATACAATATATCAATTATTGCCCTCCAAGCACGCTAATCAAGGCCCTAAGCCTCATTAGCAAGTTTGGGTTGCTACAACTATCCCCTCCTTATAGAAATTTTGTCCTCGAAATTACCTGAACAACTCGGGATACCGCTCCTGCATATCTGATTCAAGTTCCCACGTCGCCTCCTCTACCTTGTTGTTCCTCCACAACACTTTAACAAATGCGATGGTCTTGCTCCGCAAGACATTGTCCTTCCAGTCGAGAATCTGAACCGGCTTCTCCTCATATGAAAAATCCTGATCTAGCTCCAAGTTCTCATAAATCAACACGTGTGTAGAATTTGATACATACTTCCGGAGCATGGACACGTGAAAGACATTATGAACCACTGATAAGGATGGAGGCATCGCCAATCTGTAAGCTACCTCTCCAACCGTTCCAAAATCTCAAAGGAGCCGACAAATCTAGGGCTCAGCTTGCCCCGAACACCAAACTATTTCACTCCCCTCAAAGGTGAAACCCTAAGGAACACATAGTCACTGACCTAAAATTCTACGCTCCTGCGTTTCAGGTCCAAGTAACTCTTCTGGAGACTGTGGGAGGCGAGCATTCGAGCTCTAATCTTTTCAATCGCCTCATTAGTCCTCTGAACCATCTTAAGACCTAAGTACCTTCTCTCATCCGTCTCATCCCAATGGATAGGTGATCTACACTTCCTCCCATACAACTTCTCGTACAGAGCCCCTCCAATGGTCGCCTGATAACTGTTATTGTACGAGAACTCAATCAAAGGGAGATACTTGCTCCAAGATCCCCCAAAATCTAGCACACAGACTCGTAGCATGTCCTCCAGTATTTGAATTGTCCTCTCAGACTATCCATCTGTCTGAGGATGATAAGCGGTACTAAACTGTAACTGCGTGCCCATAGCTTTCTGCAGACTCTTCCAAAACTTGGAGGTAAAGGTGGGGTCCCTATCGGATACTATCAACCTCGGAGCCCCATGAAGTCGAACAATTTCCTTCACATATAACTCGACATACTGCTCCACAGTATATGTCATCCTAACAGGTAAAAATTGGGCGGACTTGGTATACCTATCGACAATCACCCACACCGAGTCATGCTGTCCCACGGTCTTCGGCAAGCCAACCACGAAGTCCATGGAAATATCTTCCCATTTTCACTCTGGAATCCCTAGAGGTTGCAGCAACTCTGCTTGATGAGGACATCAAGGCTAACGACCCAATTCAAGTTCCAGTTGGTCCGGTGACAAGGGCGCGAGCTAGGAGATTCAAAGAAGAACTTAACCACTTAGTCCGGAGAATTCTACAACAGGAAGAGGTCGAGTTCACTGCTGAGGGTGAACAAAAGCTTGTGTTACTCATCAAAGTTGATTCAGTTTAGGGTCTTGATTCCTTGTATTATTTTGGGCTTTTGTTATTTGGAATCAAAAGACATGTAATTTTGGGCTTTTGTTTTGGGCCTTTTCATTATGTTTATTTTAGGGTTTTTATTTGTCTAAAATCCCTCCTTGTAGTTTCGGCTATATTAGGCCTTGTGGACAACTTGGAATGCATATTATTTTTTGGTTAATGAAAATATTGTGAGGTTTTCTTCTTGAGTTCTTGAAGAGACTTTTGGTTAATGAAAATATTTTGGGTTTCCTTGTGGCATTCAACCTGACTTATCAAACAGATATTCCATCCCCGTTTGTGGCGTCTTTCACTATACCAAGGTTCGTGCTTTGCTAAGCATAGGGTCGCGGTTTACCATTCCAATTTCGAGTGTTCTTGGGTTGTTTGTCCAGATTTGGTTCGGGTTTCGTCACACTTGTTGGCGTGGTTCGTATCACTACTGGCCTCTGATGTTCAACCTTGACCTGCTGACAAGTTAGGCACTTGGCCACATGTAATGACCCAACTACTCTAGACTTTTGGACCATTAACGAAATTATACATACAAACCCTTAATAAAACTTACATTGCGAAAATACCATAACTTTATTAGAAAACTTGTAGAAATAAGAGTTACTTACATAAAATATCAAGTAGGATATGGGATCCCATTGTCTTAAGAACAAAACATAATTTAAAATAAAAGGAGTTACATAGCAAGTGCGGAAAAATACATGTAAAACCATAAAACTAGACTACATCCTCGAAAATCGAACTCTCGACTCCTTGAATCCATTCACCACCGATACACATTCCCCAAGCATCCACGAACCTTACCGCCACTATAGCTATTTTCCTGCACATATAATAAACAAAAAAGGAATGAGCCTAATGCCCAGCAAGGAAAAATCTAACACATAGTTCATATACATAAATTTCATAAGAAACATAAAAACTTAACATAACATTATACTTATATCATACACATACTATAATGGCCATTATTCCTTGGGGTCCCATAGACTAAACACGTCATATGCCCATGAGATTAGTGGGGTCCTACTAGCTAAGTAGGTCATATGCCCATAATCTATTTGGGGTCTTGTTAGTCATATGGGTCATATGCCCAAGCCTACAAACATACATATCATAACACTTATCATAACATAAGAAACATAAGATAACATATAAAACATATAACATATGGATTTCTATCCTATTTTCCTTACCAAAATACCGGGATAAGAGGACAGCGCTGGGACTTTGGAACACCCCTAATAACCATTATGAAAGGGTGAGTCTAATGAAGAAAAGGAAATGAAAGGAATGGAAGGACTAAACCATTGAGAAACATACTTTCCAAAAACTTATGTGCAAGCTCTTAGATTTCCTAACCAAAATAAAGATTAAGGTTAGAAGGCTGAGTAGAAGACTATGAGAAAGAAAATAACATAATACCAATGAACTAAGGTGTAGAAATACCTTGAAGACTTGTAAGACCAATCTAAACCTCAACCGAAATACTATGAAGCCTTACTTCCCCAAGTGTTTGATAAGCTTATGATGATCAAGCTTATGATTTCCCCACCCAAGTGTTTAACTCTCACACTCACCTAGCAACTTGCAGCCTCTGAACTTAGAGCAAAAGATGAATAATGGCTGGGTACTAGGTCCTATTTATAGAGTTTAGGAATGAAAGGATCTTAATTTCACTTGAATAAAAATAATGGCTTTTTAGGTGAAAATAATTTGAATAATCGTTCAGCAGAGGCTGAAGACTCGTTCAAAAAGGTGCTGGACTTATCAATAGGTTGAATGGCTGAATGGAAAAAGAATTCAAAAACTTTCAAAATAAGCTGAGAGGGGCGATATATCGCCTGGGCCAGTATGCCCGAGGCAGTTGTGCATCGTTTCGTGTTTTCCGTATCTACGTGCTGCGATATATCGCCCCCTGTAGCTGCGATATATCGGCACACGCTGATTATTTAAACACGAAATTACACATTTTTAGCTAAGTTTGAATGGAGTAAACAGCCTTGACTAAGCCCTTAAACGTATTCAAAGTTGCTGACTGACCCTAAAGCATTCAAACTTTACCCTTATTAAATTTAATCCCCAAAATACTTAATCCTTAATCACCCATTCATAACATGTGCTTAAAATCTTATTGGTCCTTATCTAAACCTTATAGTATAATAAATATTATCCCTAATATCAGTCATATTAATCAAACCTTAGGTTAAAATTAATATTCTTAAACTATAGGTTAAACTTAGAAAATCTACAAGTACTACTATGAGTGTCCAAATAATTCTCGGTCTGAACCAAAAATCCACAGTCATAAAGATAATACTATAAATACTATAATACTACTATCTAACTAGCTAAGTAAAGTTCTTGGACTCTACACCACATAATCCACCACATCCTTCTTCATGCCCGACCACCAATACAAAGCTCTTAGATCTTGGTACATCTTCATCGTACCTAGATGTAAGGAATAGGGAGTGGTATGCGATTCATCCAAGATCTATCGCCGGATATCAGAATCCATCGAAACACAGATCCGACCCTTGTACTTCAGTAACCCCATCTCCGAGACAGAGAAGTCCTTAGCCGATCTGACTAAGACGTTCTCTCTGTGACCTCTCAACTGGGAATCTTTCCCCTAGGCCTCCTTGATCCTCGCAAGGAGTGTAGACTGAAGAGTGATGTTGGCTAACCGACCAACCACCAATTCTATACCTTCTCTAGTCATCTCCTCAGCTAACTTATCAAATATCTGCCTCGAACTGAAAAACTGTCTTGGGCCCTTCCGACTCAATGCATCAGCCACTACATTAGCCTTCCCAGGATTGTATAGGATATCACAATCATAACCCTTTACCAAATCCAGCCACCGTCTCTGGCGCATATTCAGATCTTTCTGAGTAAAGAAGTACTTCAAACTCTTAAGGTCGGTGTGTATATTTCGCACTTCTCATCATACAGATAATGTCTCCAGACCTTAAGTGCAAATACCACCGCTGCCAACTCCAGGTCATGCGTGGGATATTTCTGCTCATATTCCTTTAACTGTCTCGATGCATAGGCTATCTCCTTTCTAGCTTGCATTAACACACACCCTAAACCTTGTCTGGAAGCATCACAATATACCACAAACTTCTCATTATCTGTCGGCAGACTTAACACTAGCGCAGTGATTAGTCGCTGCTTCAACTGTTCTCACAAATACAAAGATTACCTCCCCTTCTAGTTCAAAATTCACCATTTTGCGCTTGCAGTCAATTGTTGCCCCATACTTCGGTATCCAATACATCCCTAGAATCATATCAAAGTCATCCATCTCCAACTCAATCAAATCAACAGACTACTCCCTACCAACTATCTCTACTGAAAATGCTGTAATCCATCTCCAAGAGACTACCAGCTCCCCTGTTGGCAACAAAGTCTGAAAACCCCTAGCATACACACCACTAGGTCTACACAGCTGATCTATCACTCTAGCAGACACAAATGAGTGGGTAGCTCCTGAATCAATCAATGCAATAAACAAAGAACCATCACTAGAAATCTGACCTGTCACAACCGAGGGGCTAGCCTCCGCCTCAGTCTGAGTCAAAGTGAACACCTTGGCAGGAGCAAGACTGTCGCCCTGCTTCGGCTACTCTTCCCTGGCTTGTGGGCAGTCCTTCTTCAGATGATTGGCTTTCCCACAGATAAAGCAGGCCCTAATCATGCACTCACCCTGGTGTCGTCGTTTGCATCGAGGAAATATTGGACAACACAGCAGAAGCGTGGTGTGGGCCCATAACCCACAGGTCCCACGAACGAAACCTGGCTCTGATAACAAGTTGTAACGCCCTACTACCTTAGAGTCGTTACCAGGTGAGTTTAAAACATGCAATTAACTCGCTAATCGAGGCTTTAAGACAAAAGTGTAAACCATAAACAGAGTCACATACTTTGAAAATAATTCCATTCATTGAACCGCATCGCGGCGCTAGGTTCAATCAGTAGGAGGGCCCCTATAGGGTTATGTTGCGGCGCTAGGCCAATTTCTGGGAAGGGGAAATTATGTTTTTAGGGTTTTCGCTCTGGGGGCTCGGGGCACGCTGTCGCTACCTTGTGTGGGGGAAACGGGAGGTCCAGAGAGCACGGGATTGGTTCCAGGAGATGTGATGAATTTTTTAGTAATGAGAGTGCTATGTATGTGTTGTGACTAGGTTTTCAACAAGGCTCATGTTAGAGGACCGTGCTCGGGATTTCAGAGCTCAAGAAGCTCGGAACACAGGTAAGAAAATTGTTGTACCCGTAGAGCAGGGCAAGGCCCCATAGTTGTGTTGCAGGGCATGACCCTATGTGATTGTGTGTAGGGTGTATCCCCATTGATTATGTTAATACATGTTAAAGTATGATACGAACCACACCAACTGATGAGGACACCAAGACTAAAAATCCAAGTCAAGTTCCAGTTGATCCAAGTCAAGAGGGGAGGAATGATGAGGACACCAGTTTAGGAGCTTGATCAATATTTAGCTTCCTGTAATGAGTCTTTTTATTTTTAATCACATTTTTTATTTAGTCTTTGTTTTGTGATAAGTCAAACATTTGACTTGTGTGAGTCCAATAGTCCTTTTGTCTTTAATTTTCGGTTTTTATTAGGAAGACAAAGGGTTGTCTTTAAATTTCAGTTTTCATTAGGAAGACAAAGGGTTGTCTTTATTTTTCGGTTTCATTAGGAAGACAAAAGGGTTGTCTTTAATATTTCGGTTTTTAGGAAGACAAAGGGGCTTGTATTGATGTAATTTTCGGCTATATAAGGCCTTGAAAACATTTGGAAAAAAGCAGATTATGTTGAATGAAAATTTGTGAGTTTTCTTCTTGAGTTCTTGAAGAGACTATCCGAACTTATCAAGGGTATCCCTTGTGGCGTTCAATCCGACTTATCAAATGGATTCCCATCCCTGTTTGTGGCGTCTTCCTCATACCAAGGTTCGTGCTTGGCTAAGCATTGGGTCACGGTTCCATTCCAATCTCGTGTGTTCTTGGTGGCTGTTCCATATTTGGTGTCGGGTTTCGTCACACTTGTTGGCGTGGTTCGTATCAGTTGGTATCAGAGATTAGGATCATCCGGTTTGGCCTATCCTTTTTTTTTTCATTTGTGTTTTCTATTCAATTCGTTTTTCAATTCTGAAATCAAAAAAAAAAAAAGAAACAAAAATTATTCATCATCTAGTCGTGTTTGAGTTCTTTGTCCTTGTTTATTTTTTTTCTTGTGAAATCCGAAACTACTATAGTTAATTTCCCTATTTCAATTGTTTCCTTGTTCAATCATTCCCTTATTTCCAAAGTTTCCATTATTTTTTTTTGTGAAACCCTTGAAATCCGAAACTAGTCTACACAAAGTTTCAATTCCTTTGTAATCGTGAATTAGGGTCCTTTGTAATCCCCTATTTTGTTTTCTTTTCATTTCTGAAATCATGAATTAGGGTTCTTAACGTGAATTAGGGCTTTGAGTTTTATCTTGTTCTACGTGTGGAATCTGACTTTGCATTGGTTTTCTCTTGTTCTTATTGTAAAATCTGAAATTGGGTTTGAGATTTCTCTTGTTCTTATTGTGAAATCTGAATTGGGAATGAGTTTTCTCTTGTTCTTATGGTGAAATCTGAGTTGGGATTGAGTTTCTCTTATTCTTATGGTTAAATCCGAATGTGGGTTGAGTTTTCTCTTTTCTTTTTTTGTGAAATCCGAATTTGCATTGAGTCTCTATTGTTTCTCTTGTGAAATCTGATTTGTTTTGTTTTCGAATCGTCCTTGCATTTGATAAATCAAAGAAAAAAAGAAAAGAAAGAAGAAGAAAACCAAGAGGATCCGAATTCTAAAAAAAAAAAAAAAAAAAAAAAAGAGTCTGGAAACCTGTCTTAAAAAATTTTGTTCTATTCTTGTTCTTTATGGTCTAGAGGCCTTTTGACCAAAACCCCACACAAGTGTTCCAAAAATCATCATTTTTTCGTCATTTTCACCAATTTTCGTCGGTGTTCGTTTGGTTTGTTTGGTTGGATTTGCTGCTTGAATACTCCATATTACCGTTGGATTAGTTTTGAAAGAACTTAAAGAAGAATACGAGTGGAAAAAGGCAGAGGTGTGAGCCTATTTGAGGGTAAATGCCATTGAAATTGAGTGAAACACGAGGGGATTTGAGTGAAAATATTATTTGAGCGAAACACGTGAGGGAGTGTGGTGAGGTCTTTTCTCCATATTATTCTAACCTTATTTTGCAGATTTCCATCATGGCACAAAATCCAGAGAAAAATGCAAGCAATGATATTCCACCACTTGAAGTTCCGAATCTGCAAATGCAAGCACTAATTGGGGAGATGCGAAGGATGATGAGGGTGGAGTGTGAGCAAATACATGAGAGGTTGGATAGGGTAGAAGAAGGAACACAACGGAGGCCACGGAGGAATAGGGTGTACCAAAGAGAGGATGAGAATGAAGGGGATTTGGAAGGGTTAGTTTCTGATGAAGAGTTTGATAGGATGTTGGCGGGTAACCATAGGAGGTATGGTCGGGATAGAGAAGCTAGGAACCTGGTAGATGATTATTTAGGAAATATAAAGATGAGAA
Source organism: Humulus lupulus (assembly GCF_963169125.1). Classification (NCBI taxonomy): domain Eukaryota; kingdom Viridiplantae; phylum Streptophyta; class Magnoliopsida; order Rosales; family Cannabaceae; genus Humulus; species Humulus lupulus. Next base: position 146,965,636 of record NC_084796.1, read on the forward strand.
TTCCAGCATTTCAGGGGAAGAGCGATCCTGAGGCATACCTTGAGTGGGAAAAGAAGATGGAGTTAGTTTTTGATTGTCACAACTACTCCGACATGAAGAAGGTAAAACTAGCTGCCATTGAGTTTACTGATTATGCTATTGTTTGGTGGGATCAGTTGTGCATCAACAGGAGGCGGAGTGGAGATCGACCTATTGACACATGGGAGGCAATGAAGAGGGTGATCAGGCGACGGTTTGTACCACCTCATTATTATCGAGATCTATACCTTAAGTTGCAGGGCCTTCGTCAAGGTTCCAAGAGTGTTGATGAGTATTACAAGGAGATGGAGATGGCTATGATTAGAGCCAATGTTGAAGAGGATCGGGAGGCAACAATGGCAAGGTTTTTGAATGGGTTGAACCGAGAGATTGCTAATCCAATTGAGCTACACCATTATGTGGAATTGGAAGATTTGGTGCATATGGCAATCAAAGTTGAGAGGCAGCTCAAGAGGGGTAGTACAAGTTCAAAGCCAAGACCGAGCCCACACCATTCAAGTGCAACACCTTGGCAGTCGAACTATCCAAAGAAGGAAGAAGACCAACCTACTTCATCCTTTACACCAAAACCAGCCACGACCCCTCAAGGTAAAACAGCCCCTACTTCGTCCCATTCTAGTGAGATAAAATGCTTCAAATGTCAAGGGCGAGGACACATAGCTAGCCAATGTCCAAACAAGCGAGTTATGGTAATTCGGGATAATGGGGAGATAGATTCCGAAGAGGAAGATGATCTTGATGACATGCCACCATTGGATGACGCTTCTATGGGTGGTGAGGAGTTTGGGGCAGAATCTGGTGAGATGCTTGCTCTAGTCACACGACGAGCCTTAAATTTGCAAGCAAAAGAGGAGGAAGAAGAGGTGCAGCGAGAGAACATCTTTCACACTCGTTGTCATGTGAAAGACAAGGTATGCAGTGTTATTATTGATGGTGGTAGTTGCACTAACGTTGCTAGTTCTTCCATGGTTGCCAAGCTGGGGCTCCCAACGCTTAGACATCCTTGTCCATACAAGTTGCAGTGGTTGAATGATAGTGGTGAAGTGAGGGTTACAAAACAGGTGCTGGTATCATTTCGAATTGGCAAGTATGAGGATGAGGTATTGTGCGATGTGGTTCCCATGCAAGCTGGACACCTCCTTCTAGGAAGGCCTTGGATGTTTGATCAGCGAGTCCAGCATGATGGCTTCACCAACAAGTACTCATTCACGTTCTGTCAACGAACAATCACTCTAGCTCCATTGACGCCAAAACAAGTATATGAAGACCAAGTGAGGTTGCAAAAATTGAGTGAGCAAAAGAAGGAGAGTGAAAAGATGAATGAGAATGAGAATGAGAAAAAAGAGAGACAAAGAGAGAAAAGGGTCGAATCAAGTGAGAGAGAGAAGAAAGAGAAGAGTTCGATTAATGAGGGAAAATTAGAGAGAAAACAAAATAATTTTTATGCAAAAAAAAGTGAGGTGAAGGAGGCTCTTTTAAATACTAACCAACTTGATGCTAACAAAGGTCGTCACAAGCAGGTTTTTGACCCCGGTGATTGGGTATGGTTACACATGAGAAAAGAGCGATTCCCAGCACAAAGATGTTCCAAATTGCTACCTCGAGGAGATGGTCCGTTTCAAGTGCTAGAAAGGATCAATGACAATGCCTACAGACTCGATTTACCAGGTGAGTATACTGTTAGTGCTACTTTTAATGTTTCTGATTTGAGTCCTTTTGATGCAGGTGACGATTTGAGGTCAAATCTTTCTCAAGAGGGGGGGAATGATGAGGACACCAAGACTAAAAATCCAAGTCAAGTTCCAGTTGATCCAAGTCAAGAGGGGAGGAATGATGAGGACACCAGTTTAGGAGCTTGATCAATATTTAGCTTCCTGTAATGAGTCTTTTTATTTTTAATCACATTTTTTATTTAGTCTTTGTTTTGTGATAAGTCAAACATTTGACTTGTGTGAGTCCAATAGTCCTTTTGTCTTTAATTTTCGGTTTTTATTAGGAAGACAAAGGGTTGTCTTTAAATTTCAGTTTTCATTAGGAAGACAAAGGGTTGTCTTTATTTTTCGGTTTCATTAGGAAGTCTTTAATATTTCGGTTTTTAGGAAGACAAATGGGCTTGTATTGATGTAATTTTCGGCTATATAAGGCCTTGAAAACATTTGGAAAAAAGCAGATTATGTTGAATGAAAATTTGTGAGTTTTCTTCTTGAGTTCTTGAAGAGACTATCCGAACTTATCAAGGGTATCCCTTGTGGCGTTCAATCCGACTTATCAAACGGATTCCCATCCCCGTTTGTGGCGTCTTCCTCATACCAAGGTTCGTGCTTGGCTAAGCATTGGGTCACGGTTCCATTCCAATCTCGTGTGTTCTTGGTGGCTGTTCCATATTTGGTGTCGGGTTTCGTCACACTTGTTGGCGTGGTTCGTATCACCAACACTGTGATGAAACCCGACACCAAATATGGCACAGCCACCAAGAACACACGAAATTGGAATGGTAAACCGCGACCCTATGCTTAGCAAAGCACGAACCTTGGTATGAGGAAGACGCCACAAACGGGGATTGGAATCCATTTGATAAGTCGGATTGAATGCCACAAGGGATACCCTTGATAAGTTCGGATAGTCTCTTCAAGAACTCAAGAAGAAAACTCACAAATTTTCATTTAATCAAAATCTGATTTTTCCAAATGTTTTCAAGGCCTTATATAGCCGAAAATTACATCAAGACAAGCCCCTTTGTCTTCCTAAAAACCGAAAAATTAAAGACAAGCCTTTTGTCTTCCTAATGAAACCGAAAAATAAAGACAACCCTTTGCCTTCCTAATAAAAACCGAAAATTAAAGACAAAAAGGACTCTTGGACTCACACAAGTCAAGTGTTTGACTTTTCACAAAAAAAACAAAGACTAAATAAAAAATACAAGATGACAAAATACAATAAGACTCATCAAGCTCCTAAACTGAGTCTTTTGGCTCGCGCCCCATCACCAGACTAACTGGAACTAGACTTGGATCTTTAGTCTTGGTGTCCTCATCATTCCCCCCCTCTTGAGAAGGATTTGTCCTCAAATCTTCACCTGCATCAAAAGGACTCAAATCAGAAACATTAAAAGTAGCACTAACAGTATACTCACCTGGTAAATCGAGTTTGTAGGCATTGTCATTGATCCTTTCTAGCACTTGAAACGGACCATCTCCTCGAGGTAGCAATTTGGAACGTCTTTGTGCTGGGAATCGCTCTTTCCTCATGTGTACCCATACCCAATCACTGGGGTCAAAAACCTGCTTGTGATGACCCTTGTTAACATCAAGTTGGTTAGTGTTTAAAAGAGCCTCCTTAACCTCACTTTTTTTTGCATAAAAATTATTTTGTTTTCTCTTTAATTTTCCCTCATTGATCAAACTCTTCTCTTTCTTTTCTCTCTCACTTGATTCGACCCTTTTCTCTCTTTGTCTTTCACTCTCATTCATCTTTTCACTCTCCTTCTTTTGCTCACTCAATATTTTTTTATCACTCAATTTTTGCAACCTCACTTGGTCTTCATATACTTGCTTTGGCGTCAATGGAGCTAGAGTGATTGTTCGTTGATGGAACGTGAATGAGTACTTGTTGGTGAAGCCATCATGCTGGACTCGCCGATCAAATAGCCAAGGCCTCATCCTCACATCGCACAATACCTCATCCTCATACTTGCCAATTCGAAATGATACCAGCACCTGTTTTGTAACCCTCACTTCACCACTATCATTCAACCACTGCAACTTGTATGGACAAGGATGTTTAAGCGTTGGGAGCCCCAGCTTCTCAACCATGGAAGAACTAGCAACGTTAGTACAACTACCTCCATCAATAATCACACTACATACCTTGTCTTTCACATGATAACGAGTGTGAAAGATGTTCTCCCGCTGCACCTCTTCTTCCTCTTCTTTTGCTTGCAAATTCAAGGCTCGTCATGTGACTAGTGCAAGCATCTCACCAGATTCTGGCCCATACTCTTCATCATCGATAGAAGCATCTTCCAATGGTGGCATGTCAGCAAGATCATCTTCATCTTCAGAATCGAGCTCGCCACTTTCTCGAATCACCATAACTCTCTTGTTTGGACATTGGCTAGCTATGTGTCCTCGCCCCTGACATTTGAAACACTTTATCTCACTAGAACGGGACGAAGTAGGGGCTGTTTTACCTTGAGGGGTCGTGGCTGGTTTTGCTGTAAAGGATGAAGTAGGTTGGTCTTCTTCCTTATTTGGATAGTTTGACCGCCAAGGTGTTGCACTTGAATTGTGTGGGCTCGGTCTTGGCTTTGAACTTGTACTACCCCTCTTGAGCTGCCTCTCAACTTTGATTGCCATATGCACCAAATCTTCCAATTCCTCATAATGATGTAGCTCAATTGGGTTAGCAATCTCTCGGTTCAACCCATTCAAAAACCTTGCCATTGTTGCCTCCCGATCCTCTTCCACATTGGCTCTAATCATAGCCATCTCCATCTCCTTATAATACTCATCAACACTCTTGGAACCTTGACGAAGACCCTGCAACTTAAGGTATAGATCTCGATAATAATGAGATGGTACAAATCGTCGCCTCATCACCCTCTTCATAGCCTCCCAAGTGTCAATGGCACGATCTCCATTTCGCCTCCTATTGATGCACAACTGATCCCACCAAACAATAGCATAATCAGTAAATTCAATGACAGCTAGTTTTACCTTCTTCATGTCAGAGTAGTTGTGACAATCGAAAACCAACGCCATTTTCTTCTCCCGCTCAAGGTATGCCTCAGGATCACTCTTGCCTTGAAAGGCGGGGATTCTCATCTTGATATTTCCCAAATTATTGTCTACCCAGTTCCTAGCTTCTCTATCTCGGTCATACCTCCTATGGTTACCCTCTGACATCCTATCATATTCTTCCTCTAAATCACCCCCATCAAACCTCTCTTTCACCCTCAACATCCTGTTGTTGCACCCTGTTCCTCCGTGCCCTCCATTGCGTTCCCTCTTCTACCCTATCCAACCTCTCATGTATCTGCTCACACTCTGCCCTCATCATCCTTCGCATCTCCCCAATCAATGCTTGCATTTGTAGATTCGGAACCTCAGGTGGCGGATTATCATTGCTTGCATCTTTCTCTGGATTTTGTGCCGTGATGGAAATCTGCAAAATAGGGTTAGAATAATATGGAGAAAAGACCTCACCACACTCCCTCACGTGTTTTCAATCAAAAATTTGTCTCTCAAGTCCACTCGTGTTTCACTCAATGATGGCTTTTACCCTCAAATAGGCTCACACCTCTGCCTTTTTCCACTCGTATTCTTCTTTAAGTTCTTTCAAAACTAATCCAATGGTAATATGGAGTATTCAAGCAGCAAATTCAACCAAACGAACACCGACGAAAACTGGTGAAAAATGACGAAAAACGATGATTTTTTGGAACACTTGTGTGGGGTTTTGGCAAAAAGGCCTCTAGACCATAGGGAACAAGAATAGAACAAAGTTTTTTAAGACGGGTTTCTAGACTTTCTTTTTTTTTTTTTAGGTTCGGATCCCTTTGAATTTTTCTTTTCTTCTTCTTTCTTTCTGTCTTTCTATTTTTTTTTTTCAAATGCAGATACAAGGAACAATTCGAAAACAAAATGAATCGGTTTTCACAAGAAAAACAATAGAGACTCAAAAAAAAAAGAGAAACAATGCAGATTCGGATTTCACAAAAAGAAAAGAGAAAACTCAACACACATTCGGATTTAACACTAAGAATAAGAGAAACTCAATCCCAATTCAGATTTCTCCATAAGAACAAGATAAAACCCAATCTCAATTCAGATTTCACTACAAGAACAAGAGAAACCCAAGGTAAAATTCGGATTTCAAAAGCAAAGCAAGAGAAAACTCAAGGAAAATTCGGATTTCACAATATGAACTAGAAAAAAAAAAACCAATGCAAATTCAGATTCCACAATTAGAACAAGAGAACCTAAACCACATTCAGATTTCACAACAAAAAAAAAAAAAGAAACAAGGAAATTAACAAGCTCTAGAATAGAAAACAAGACTAGATGAACACAAATTGATTATAGGAACACGAATTGATTTTTTTTTTCTTTTTCAGAAATCCTAATATAAGAACACGAATTGAATAGAAAAAAAAAACACAAAGTAAAGGATAGGGCAAACCAGATGATCATAATCTCTGATACCAACTGATACGAACCACACCAACACTGTGATGAAACCCGACACCAAATATGGCACAGCCACCAAGAACACACGAAATTGGAATGGTAAACCGCGACCCTATGCTTAGCAAAGCACGAACCTTGGTATGAGGAAGACGCCACAAACGGGGATGGGAATCCGTTTGATAAGTCGGATTGAACGCCACAAGGGATACCCTTGATAAGTTCGGATAGTCTCTTCAAGAACTCAAGAAGAAAACTCACAAATTTTCATTTCATCAAAATCTGATTTTTCCAAATGTTTTCAAGGCCTTATATAGCCGAAAATTACATCAAGACAAGCCCCTTTGTCTTCCTAAAAACCGAAAAATTAAAGACAAGCCTTTTGTCTTCCTAATGAAACCGAAAAATAAAGACAACCCTTTGTCTTCCTAATAAAAACCGAAAATTAAAGACAAAAAGGACTCTTGGACTCACACAAGTCAAGTGTTTGACTTTTCACAAAAAAAACAAAGACTAAATAAAAAATACAAGATGAAAAAATACAATAAGACTCATCAAGCTCCTAAACTGAGTCTTTTGGCTCGCGCCCTCGTCACGAGACCAACTGGAACTAGACTTGGATCTTTAGTCTTGGTGTCCTCATCAAAGTATTTGTTTAATTATGCTTTGTGTGCATTTATGACTAAACGACAAGAGCCGGTAACTGCGAAGGCCGAGAACAGCAAGGGGCCGGGAGCAGCGTTTAGCACGCAGAGTGCAAGTAGCCAGGGTGAGACCCTAAAGGATACCTGGGATATCTTCACGGTGTAGACTGCGAACCCAGGGCCTGGCAGAGTGCCTGGGACGGCATGGCCGTATGTGTTTAGCCCATTGGCGGTTTATTTATATGCTTAATCATAGAAATGCATATGTTATCTGCTTGTGTGAGTTTTCTTGCTGGGCTTCGGCTCACGGGTGCTCTATGGTGCAGGTAAGGGCAAGGGAAAAGTCGACCAACCATGAGTATGGAGATCGTGAAGCGGCGCGTACATGTTTGGCCTGCCTAGCTGCCACGACTAGGGGTATTTCTTGGCAGATGTTTTGTACTCAACCTTATTTTGTCGTGTAGTCAACTTTAAGCCTATTTTGAGTTGTAAATATTTATAAAAAGTGTTTTGGGATCCCGGATGTTAAACACTTTATAATTTTCAATGAATGGAATTATTTTCAAAGTATGTGACTCTGTTGATGGTTTAATTACACTTTTGTCTTAAAACCTCGATTAGCGAGTTAATTGCACGTTTTAAACTCACTTGGTAATGTCTCTAAGGTAGTAGGGTGTTACAACTTAGTATCAGAGTCTGAAAACCCCGAGCATACACACCACTAGGTCTACACAGCCGATCTATCACTCTAGTAGACACAAATGAGTGGGTAGCTCCCCAATCAATCAATGTAGTAAACAAAGAACCAGCACTAGAAATCTGACCAATCACAACTGAGGGGCTAGCCTCCGCCTCATTTTGAGTCAAGGTGAACACCCTGCCAGGAGCGAGATTGTCGCCCTGTAGCGTTTCCTCTTTCCTGGCTTGTGGGCAGTCCTTGTTCAGATGATTAGAACTCCCACAGATAAAGCAGGCCCTAATCCTACACTCGCCCTGGTGTCTTTGTCTGCACCGAGGACATACTGGAAAATTCCTACAGTTGTCACCTCCGCCCTAACAGCCGCCAAAAGCACCCCGTGCCGAGCTAGGAGGAACAAAATAATCAGGGGCCTTTCACTTCTTTTGACTGGGGTCGCTACCTCGACTAGATCCAGTAAAAGGAAGCACCATCCTCCTGACATCGCGCCTAGCAGCGCCCTCTCTTCAAATCTAATCTTCGACCCGCTCTGCAGTATGGACCTTGTCCACTACTTGAGCATAAGTAGTAGTCTCTGGATCTAAATTAATCTTCACATCACGAGCGATCAAAACATTCAATCCTCGAACAAATCTATCTCTTCTTTCCGCATCAGTCGGCACCAAATCCATCGTGAACTTCGCCAACCGGTCAAATTTCAAGGCATACTCTGTAACAGTCAACCGGTTCTGAGTTAGGATGACAAACTTGTCAACGTTTGCAGCTCGGACTGCTACACTGTAATACTTTTCGTTGAAGCTGTTTTTGAACTCTTCCCAAGTCATAACTACCTCATTTCTCCTCTGAGTCACTACATCCCACCAGATGCGAGCATCTTCTCTGAACATGTAGCTGGCACAAGTTACCCTCTCGTTCCCTTCCACCTTCATAAAATCCAGGATGGAGGAAATCATATTCATCCACTGCTCTGCCCGTAGTGGGTCTGGTCCACACTCAATGGTGGGCGGATGATGTACCCGTGGAAATTGTGTTTTTAGGGTTTTGGTAACTGATGGTATGAAAATTGTTGTACCCGTGGAAATTGTGTTTTTAGGGTTTTGGCTCAGGGGGCTCGGGGGATTCTTTTGCTACCTTGTGTGGGGAAACGGGAGGTCTCGAGAGCACGGGATTGGTTCAGGGAGATGTTTATGAATTGGTTAGTAATGAGAGTGCTATATATGTGTTGTGACTAGGTTTTTAGCGAGGCTTGGTTAGAGGACCGTGCTCGGGATTTCGGTGCTCAGGAAGCTCGGGACACAAGTAAGAAAATTGTTGGGATTTCACATATATGCACAAAAAGCATAATTAAACAAATACTTTAACATGTATTAACATAATCAATGGGGCTACGCCCTGCACACAATCACATAGGGTCGTGCTCAGGATTTTGGTGCAGGGCACGGCCCTATGTGATTGTGTGCAGGGCGTAGCCCCATTGATTATGTTAATACATGTTAAAGTATTTGTTTAATTATGCTTTGTGTGCATATATGTGAATAAACAGCAAGAGCCGAGAAGGGCGAAGGGCGAGAAGGGCAAGGGGCCGGGAGCAACATTTAGCACGCGGAGTGCGAGTTGCTAGGGTGAGACCCTAAAGGATACCTGGGATATCCTCATGGTGTAGACCGCGAACCCAGGGCCTGGTAGAGTGCCTGGGACGGCATGGTTGTATGTTTTTAGCCCATTGGTGGTTTATTTATATGTGAATGATAGAAATGCATATGTTATCCGCTTGTGTGAGTTTTCTTGCTGGGCTTCGACTCACGGGTACTCTATGGTGCAGGTAAGGGCATGGGAAAAGTTTACCAACCATGAGTATGGAGAGCGTGAAGGCGTACATGTTTGGCCTGCCTGACTGCCAAACATGTTGGGCTTCGACTCACAGGTACTCTATGGTGCAGGTAAGGGCATGGGAAAAGTTTACCAACCATGAGTATGGAGAGCGTGAAGGCGTACATGTTTGGCCTGCCTGACTGCCACGGCCAGGGGTATTTTTTGGAGATGTTTTGTACTCAACCTTATTTTGTCGTGTAGTCAACTTTAACCTTATTTGGAATCCCGAATGTTAAACACTTTATAATTTTCAATGAATAGAATTATTTTGAAAGTATGTGACTCTGTTTAGGTTTTAATTACAGTTTTGTCTTAAAACCTCGATTAGTGAGTTATTTGCACGTTTCCAATTCACTTGGTAATGACTCTAAGGTAGTAAGGCGTTACAACTTGGTATCAGAGCGAGCCAAGGTTTATGGTTTCTGGAGATTGACCGACCATGTACGCTCGCTGTCAGTGACAAGCTCGACTCATGGTTGGTTGGTAATAATTGGTTTATATGCTTAAATATGTGCTTACATGCCATGTTTGCTTGCTTATTTCATATAGAGCTTGATGAATGAGTTAACATATGCATGATGCAAGGGCATGGCTCGTTGAGTGTTATATGCTATTTAGGTATAATGTGGATTGTTGTTATGGTTGGCTGATGTGAATTGGGAGGTGGTTTTGGATGTTGTTATCTTGCCTGATGAGCGGCGTCGTTGATTGCAGGCATATTGTTGAGTTGCCTCGACAATCATCTAGACTCTGCGATAGTCGGGCCGAGGATGACAATCAGGGTTAGGACCCTCCACCTGCCCAACAGAATTGGCAACAGATGATTGCTGAAATGGAAGCAAGATTACAACGAACTGAGGAAGAACTTCAACAGTTGAGGCAGCAGGCCCCTCCTCAGGCCATTGGGTTGTCAATTCAGCAGGCTATGGCGCTAGTGCCTGTTCAGCCTGTTATGGAAAACAGGTGGGAACCTTCATATGAAAGGTTCAAGAAGCAGCATCCTCCCACCTTTGAGGGTGGACCAGACCCACTGCGGGCAGAGCAGTGGATGAATATGATTTCTTCCATCCTGGATTTTATGAGGGTGGAAGGGAACGAGAGGGTAGCTTGTGCCAACTACATGTTCAGAGAAGATGCCCGCATCTGGTGGGATGTAGTGACTCAGAGGAGATATGTGGTAGTTATGACTTGGGAAGAGTTCAGAAACATCTTCAATGAAAAGTATTACAGTGTAGTAGTCCGACCTGCAAAGGTTGACAAGTTCATCAACCTAACACAGAACCGGTTGACCGTTACTGAGTATGCTTTGAAATTTGACCGGTTGGCGAAGTTCGCGCCGAATTTGGTGTCGACTGATGCGGCAAGAAGAGATAGATTTGTTCGGGGATTGAATGTTATGATCGCCCGTGATGTGAAGATTATTTTAGATCCAGAGACTACTACTTATACTCAGGTAGTGGACAAGGCCCTTACTGCAGAGGGGGTCGAAGATCAGATTTGGGAGAGGGCGGTGCTAGGCGCGATGCCAGGAGGATGGTGCCTTCTTTTACTGGATCTAGTCAGGGTAGCGGCCCCAGTGAACAGAAGAGAAAGGCCCCTGATTCTTTTGTTCCTCCTAGCTCAGATAGGAAGGCACGGGGTGCTGTCACGGGCCGGCTATTTGGGGATTCCAACTAGACGGAACGTGCGGCACTTGCAGACTCTTCAAGCTAGCAAGTCAGCCTACAACACACACCTACAGGCAAACAAACTCAGCGGTTAGCCACATACACATCTCGGACATGCAACGGGCAATAACGAAGTATGAGCAAGCACAAAGCAAGTCATTCCTAGGAGCGTCCACACAACACAAAGCACACAACAAGGCAAGTGGCACACAAAGGCCCAACGAAGGTAACAAACAAGTAACACATAAGCAACAAGGAAGTACACAGGGGCAAGTATGGATAAATGTTATTTCATTAATATATAGCCTTGATAGGGCAAGGGAGTACACAGCTTTGGCCCCTATCTGCTGATGGCCATGGTGCTTCCCTAAGTCACCAGGTCACCTCCCCCCTAAGGAGCCTTCTAGGGAAATAAAGTCTTCCCAGGAACATATATGATTTTTGTCTGGGAGACATATGCAATATTACAAAACTGCCACTACCCTATCCCATGAGGTTGCTTGGTGCAAGACTTGACTAATGATCAAGCACCAAGGCATGCTCATTACAAAATGGCCCCATGTGGGTGTACCAAAGGGGCAGCACGCAACACTCTCCCCCACTTAATCTTTCGGCGCCCTTGGCGAAGTAGCTTGTAGATCTTCAATCTTCTGCGTGAGCTTCTTCAAGTCTTCCGCCCTTTCCCAGCTGATTTCGTCATCAGCGAGCCCCTTCCATTTTACCAGATATTCCTTATGCTTTTTACGGTCAGTGGTGACCGTTCTTTCCGCCAGGATTTCTTCAGGTTGACGCTTGCTCCTTGGCTGAACACTGACTCCTCCTCTGGTTGACTGGTTGCGCTCTGGATTGGCTGGATCTTCATGATACGGCTTCAAGTTGCTAACGTGAAGGACCGGGTGTATCTTCATCCAAGCGGGTAGGTCGACTTTGTATGAAGTTAGGCCAAATTTTGAGATGACTGAGACTGGACCCTCGTACTTGCGGACGAGTCTGATGTCTTTGTCCCCTCGGAATCTCAACTGTTCGGGCCGCAGCTTGATTAACACTAAGTCACCTGATTTGAACTCCAGTGGTCTGCGCTTCTGATCTGCCCACTTCTTCATTCTTCTTGAGGCTTTCTCTAGATAAGCTCGGGCAATCTCTGTTGTCTTCTTCCAGTCTTTGGTGAAGTGAAAGGCTCGCGGGTTCCGACCGCGATATTCGTCCACTGTGTGGGGTAACAGTGGTTGCTGTCCATTAACAACTTCAAAAGGGCTCTTATTCGACGAAGAACTCTTTTGAGAGTTGAAACAAAATTGAGCTACATCGAGTAGTTGCGGCCAATTCTTCTGATTGGCATTGACAAAGTGGCGCAAGTACTCTTCCAACATCCCGTTGAATCTTTCTGTCTGCCCATCTGTCTGTGGATGGTAGCTCGAGGAAATATTCAGTTGTGACCCCAAGAGATTGAATAATTCGGACCAAAACGTCCCCGTGAATCTTCCATCTCGGTCACTGACTATGTTCTGGGGCACTCCCCAATATTTGACAATATGTTTGAAAAATTGTCTGGCTGTCTCTTCTGCCGAACAGTACTTCGACACTGGGATGAATGTTGCATACTTCGAGAATCTATCCACGACCACCAAGATCGCACTTAAATCTCCTGTCTTCGGAAGACTGGTGATAAAGTCAAGCGACACGCTCTCCCACGGTCGGCTTGGGACTCGCAAGGGCTCCAACAACCCAGGTGTCTTGTTCCTATCGACCTTGTCTTGCTGGCAGACCAGACATGTCTTAGTGTACTCCACTACATCGTCCCGCATTTGTGGCCAGTAGTATCCCTGCTTCAAGAGGGCATGGGTTCTCTGCCACCCTGGATGACCTGCCCACAGAGTGTCATGACACTCGCTTAGTAATGTCCTTCGCAAATCTCCAGCTTTTGGAACATACAAGCGTCCCCCTTTAGCCCACAGAAGGTCATCCTCCACCCAGAACTGGCGAGTCTTGCCTTCTTTTACGAGCTTCAGGATGGTCCTGACAACTGGGTCTTTTTCTAGGTTTTCTTTAATGCGTTCCTTGAGTGGAGTGTTCACCACGCTAGCCGATAAACTAGCCATGATCTTTAGAGTCGCCAACTCCGCTTTACGACTCAAGGCGTCAGCTGCCTGGTTCAAGCGTCCTGCCCTGTGCTCAAAACGGAAGTCGAATTCCGCCACAAACTCCTGCCATCGAGCCTGCTTAGGGGTCAGCTTCGGCTGAGTAAGGAAATGACTCACAGCTGCATTATCCGTCTTCACCACGAACTTTGACCCCAGCAAGTAATGCCTCCACACTCGCAAGCAATGTATAACTGCGAGGAGCTCCTTCTCCTGGGCAGTATACCTCCTCTCAGCTTCAGACAGCTTGCGACTTTCGTATGCGACTGGGTGGTCCTCTTGTACTAGTACCCCTCCCAGAGCATAATCTGATGCATCTGTCTGTACTTCGAAGGGCTTGCTAATAGTTGGCAAGGCAAGAACAGGATCCTTCATCATGGCTTCTTTCAAACTTCTGAACGCTTCAGCACACTTGTCAGTCCACGCCCAAATCACACCCTTTTTCAGAAGCTCGGTCAAGGGTGTCGCCCTTCTTGAGTAGCCGTCCACAAATCTTCTATAGTAGTTAGCTAGGCCCAAGAAGGAGCGGAGTTCTTTCACGTTTGTGGGGGCTTTCCATTCCTGGATTGCCCTCACCTTCTCCAGATCCATACGAATACGGCCACGTTCCACCACGTGGCCTAAGAACTTGATGCTCTCCTGTGCAAACGAGCATTTCTCTCGCTTCACATATAGCTGGTTCTCTCTCAACTTCTGAAACACTTGAGCCAAGTGTTCTTGATGCTCTTCTATCGTGGCGCTATAAACCACGATGTCATCCAAGTACACCACCACGAACTTATCTAGATACTCGTGGAATACTTGGTTCATTAGTGTACAGAAGGTAGCAGGTGCATTTGTCAACCCAAACGGCATTACTCGAAACTCAAATGCTCCGTATCGAGTAACACACGTAGTCTTTGGTTCATCCCCATCTGCAATCCTCACCTGATAATAGCCCGATCTCAAGTCCAACTTTGTGAAGTATTTAGCTCCACTTAGCTGGTCGAACAAATCAGCGATTAGAGGAATGGGGTATGTGTTGCGAACTGTCACCTTATTGAGAGCCCTATAGTCGATGCACAGTCTCAAGCTCCCATCGTGCTTCTTCTGGAATAGCACCGGTGCGCCATATGGCGCCTTCGACGGTCTGATGAAGCCTGCCTCCAATAGCTCTTTTAATTGCTTCCTCAATTCTTCTAGCTCAGGGGGTGCCATTCTGTATGGCGCTTTTGTTGGAGGTTTCGCTCCAGGCACCAGCTCTATCTGGTGATCAATCCCCCTCTTTGGTGGCAAGGCTTTGGGGAGTTTATCTGGCATCACATCCCCATACACCTTCAAGACCCTCGTAATTTCTAGTGGAACAATTTCTTCCACTACTTCTTCGAACACGGTGGGCACAGCTACATAAGTCGGCTCCTGCTTCCTCACACCCTTCTTGAACTGTAAAGCTGATAGAAGCTTCACAGCAGGGGGTGGCTTCACCTTTGCAGGTACCATTGAAGGAGTCTCTCCCATTATGAGTAAGCTTCCAGTGGCAAGAATTGGAATGGCACCTTTCTCGGTTAGAAAGTCCATTCCCAAAACTACATCGAAGTCGTCCATATGGACGACCACCAAATCAGTCTGCCCTTCCCACGTGTCGATCTTCACTTTTACCCCTTTAGCCACGCCAGATGTGGCCAAGGCTTTGGAGTTGACCGCCTTCATGCGGCCTGCATCTTTCTCCAGCTTTAGTCCCAGTCGCTTTGCTTCGAGTTCAGAGATGAAGTTGTGGGTGGCGCCAGTATCAATCATCACGCTTTTGGCAGGCTTGCCATTGATAGCGGCATCCACGAACATTAGCCCTTTCCCTAGGGTCTTCTTCCCTTTCTCGCCATGCTTCTTGAGAGCGTTCAACAGGCGGACAGCGCCCATGTGCGCGTACTCTTCTTCTTCTTCCTCTTCTCCTTCACCTTGTTGTTCTTGGCCAATGAGGGCATTTATCTGGCCCCGGAATTTGCATACTGCCGACTTGTGTGGGCCTTTGCAAATCCAACAAGCTAGCGGCTTCTTCCCTACAGCAGCATCTGTCCCACTGGAAGAGTTGGACTCAGCTGTCCTCTTCTCTCCCCCACTCTTGCCCTGCCAGGACTTCCCAAACTTCTTACTCCCGACGCTACTTGAGCTGGCTGGAGGGGTAGCCCTTTTCGGCAGGCTACTCTCCGGAGTGTAGTCCGTTAAGCGTTCGGCAGTAGCTTGAGCGGTGGCTAGATCAGTCACCCGCTGTCTTTGAAGTTCTTGCTTGGCCCACGGTTTCAGTCCCTCGAGGAAGCAGAAGAGCCTGTCCACTTCGGACATGTCTTTAATATCGAGCATCAGTCCCGAAAATCTCTTTACATACTCTCGGACTGTCCCGACTTGTTTAAGCTCTCGTAACTGGCGACGAGCTATGTAAGCTACATTTTCTGGCAGAAACTGCGTCTTTAATTCCCTCTTCAGGTCCGCCCAAGATGTGATGGTACACCTGCCATTCTCTATATCATCATATTTGGTCCTCCACCACACTTTGGCATCCCCCGACAAATACATGGTAGCCATGGCGACCTTTCCATCTTCCGAATCGGCCCGCACAACTCTAAAGTAATGTTCCATGTCAAAGAGGAAATTCTCCAAATCCTTTGCATCTCTGGCCCCATTATAGGGCCTCGGCTCGGGTACTTTGGCTCGGCCATATTCCATACCTATCGGCCCTGTTGCAGGGGCATTCCCAACCGCTCGCATGGTCAGGTTTACCTTGGCAGTTAGCTCAGCCATTTCTTCTCTGAGCACACCGACTGCCTCCCTGCAATCTTCCGTTGTGTCATTTATTGAAACTTCTTGTTCCCTTAGCATGCGCTCCACTGCCGCGATGCGCTCTTCCCACCGAGGGGAAACAGAAGTACTTGTTGGAGTGTTTATTTTCTCCAACGCGATAATTCTGGATAGAAGAACATCATTCTCCTTCTCCAACGCAGCTATGCGATTGTATGCATCAGACGAACCCGAGTCCTGACTTGCAGAGGAAAGATCCCTGACCCTCTCGTCCAGGCCATCTAGTTCCCCTACTCGCTTCTCAAGAGCTTCGATCCTCTGAGTGTTGCTCACCATAGTGTGTTTTTGCCAAGCGCTTTCTAACTTGGCTCTGATACCAACTGTCACGGGCCGGCTATTTGGGGATTCCAACTAGACGGAACGTGCAGCACTTGCAGACTCTTCAAGCTAGCAAGTCAGCCTACAACACACACCTACAGGCAAACAAACTCAGCGGTTAGCCACATACACATCTCGGACATGCAACGGGCAATAACGAAGTATGAGCAAGCACAAAGCAAGTCATTCTTAGGAACGTCCACACAACACAAAGCACACAACAAGGCAAGTGGCACACAAAGGCCCAACGAAGGTAACAAACAAGTAACACATAAGCAACAAGGAAGTACACAGGGGCAAGTATGGATAAATGTTATTTCATTAATATATAGCCTTGATAGGACAAGGGAGTACACAGCTTTGGCCCCTATCTGCTGATGGCCATGGTGCTTCCCTAAGTCACCAGGTCACCTCCCCCCTAAGGAGCCTTCTAGGGAAATAAAGTCTTCCCAGGAACATATATGATTTTTGTCTGGGAGACATATGCAATATTACAAAACTGCCACTACCCTATCCCATGAGGTTGCTTGGTGCAAGACTTGACTAATGATCAAGTACCAAGGCATGCTCATTACAAAATGGCCCCATGTGGGTGTGCCAAAGGGGCAGCACGCCACACTTTTGGTGACCGTTAGGGCGGAGGTGACAATTGGAGGATTTTTCCAGTATGTCCTCGGTGCAGACAACGACACCAGGGTGAGTGCAGGATTAGGGTCTACTTTATCTATGGGAGTGCCAATCATCTGAAGAAGGACTGCCCACAAGCCAGGAAAGAGGAGCTGAAGCAAGCGACAGTCTCGCTCCTGCCAGGTTGTTCACCTTGATTCAGACTGAGGCGGAGGCTAGCCCCTCGGTTGTGACAGGTCAGATTTCTAGTGCTGGTTCTTTGTTTATTGCATTGATTTATTCGGGAGCTACCCACTCATTTGTGTCTATTGGAGTGATAGATCAACTTTGTAGACCTAGTGGTGTGTATGCTAGGGGTTTTCAGACTTTGTTGCCAACAGGGGAACTGGTAGTCTCTAGGAGATGAATTAGAGCATTGCCAGTAGAGGTAGATGGTAAAGAGTTGTCTGTTGATCAGATTGAGTTGGAGATGGATGACTTCGATATGATTCTATGGATGGATTGCCTATCGAAGTATGGGGCAACGATTGACTGCAAGCGCAGGATGGTGACTTTTGAACTAGAAGGGGAGGTACCCTTTGTATTTGTTGGAACAGTTAGTGGACCTCGAGTACCTATGATTTCAACACTAAAGGCTGGAGACCTGATGCAGGAAGGTTGCATAGGATTCGTAAAGAACATTGTGGATACCTCTAGGGTTGTGTTGGTTGGACCGGGGGAGACTAGATTGGTATGTGAGTTTCTAGATTTATTTCCAGCAGATCTGCTAGGGTTACCGCCGCAGCAGGAGATTGAGTTTGTCGTTGAGTTGGTGCCAGGGGCGGAGCCAGTATCTAGGACACCTTATAGAATGGCTCTGGTGGAGTTAATGGAGGTTAAGATTCAGTTGCAGGAGTTATTGGATTTGGGGTTCATCAGACCGAGTTCCTCGCCATGGGGTGCTCCAGTGTTGTTTGTCAAGAAGAAGGATGGATCTCTTAGGATGTGTATTGACTATAGGGAGCTGAACAAGTTAACCATTAAGAATAAGTATCCACTACCTAGGATTGACGACTTGTTCGATCAGCTATAGGGGAAGATATTGTTTTCCAAGATTGATCTCTGGTCAGGTTACCATCAGTTAAGGATTAAAGAGGAGGACATACCAAAGACCGCTTTCCGCACAAGATATGGAAACTACGAATTCCTGGTTATGTCCTTTGGATTAACCAATGCCCCAGCTGCTTTTATGGATATGATGAACATGGTTTTCAAGGACTACTTGGACAAGTTTGTGATTGTATTTATCGATGACATTCTGGTGTACTCTCAGTCAGAGACAGAGCATGAGCAGCATCTGCATTTGGTATTACAGCGGTTGACAGAGCATAGGTTATATGCTAAGTTTGGGAAGTGCGAGTTTTGGCTACTGCAAGTCACATTTCTGGGCCATATTGTCAGCAACGAGGGGATTTTGGTTGACCCAAGTAAGATTGAGGCAGTGAGAGATTGGCCTAGATCGAGCAGTGTTCCTGCAGTTAGGAGTTTTTTGGGATTGGCAGGGTATTATCAGCGGTTTGTTGAGGGGTTCTCCAGGATAGCTACGCCATTGATAGAATTGACAAAGAAGAAGACAAAGTATGTTTGGACAAACAGATGTGAGAACAGTTTTAAGGAGTTGAAGCACCGACTCATCACTGTGCCAGTGTTGAGTCTGCCGACAGACAATGAGAAATTTGTGATTTACAATGACGCCTCTAGACAGAGTTTAGGGTGTGTGCTAATGCAAGCTGGTAAGGTGATATAGTCTATGCATCGAGGCAGTTAAAGTAGTATGATTAAAGATATCCCACGCATGATCTGGAGTTGGCAGCGGTGGTATTCGCACTTAAGATTTGGAGACATTATTTATATGGTGAGAAGTCGGAGATATACACCAACCATAAGAGTTTGAAGTACTTCTTTACTCAGAAGGATCTGAATATGCGCCAGAGACGGTGGCTAGAGTTGGTTAAGGATTATGATTGTGATATCATATACCATCTTGGGAAGGCTAATGTAGTGGCTGATGCATTGAGTCGGAAAGGCCCAGGACAGTTTTTCAGTTCATGACAGATATCCGATAAGCTAGCAGAGGAGATGACTAGAGCGAGTATAGAGTTGGTGGTTGGTCATTTAGCCAACATCCCTCTTCAGTCTGCACTCTATGAGAGGATCAAGGAGGCGCAGGGGAAAGATTCCCAGTTGAGATGTCACAGGGAGAACGTCTTAGCCGGAGCGGCTAAGGACTTCTCTGTCTCGGAGATGGGGTTACTGAAGTACAAGGGTCGGAACTGTGTTTCGATGGATTTTGATATCCGACGAGAGATCTTGGATGAATCGCATACCACTCCTTATTCCTTACATCCAGGTACGACGAAGATGTACCAAGATCTAAGAGCTTTGTATTGGTGGTCAGGCATGAAGAGGGATGTGGTGGATTATGTGGCCAAGTGCCTAACTTGTCAGCAGGTCAAGGCTGAACATCAGAGGCTAGCAAGGTTGCTGCAGCCTCTAGGGATCCCAGAGTGGAAGTGGGAAGATATCGTGATGTGGACTTCATGGTTGGTTTGTCGAAGACCGTGGGACAGCATGACTCGGTGTGGGTGATTGTGGATAGGTGTAACAAGTCCGCCCACTTTTCACCTGTCAGGACGACTTATACTGTGGAGCAGTATGCCGAGTTATATGTGAAGGAAATTGTTTGACTTCATGGGGCTCCGAGGTCGATAGTGTCCGACAGGGTCCCCACCTTCACCTCCAAGTTTTGGGAGAGTCTGTAGAAAGCTATGGGAACGCAGTTATGGTTTCATACCGCTTATCATCCTCAGACAGATGGACAGTCTGAGAAGATGATTCAGATATTGGAGGACTTTCTATGAGCTTGTGTGCTAGATTTTGGGGGATCTTGGAGCAAGTTTCTCCCTTTGATTGAGTTCTCGTACAATAACCGTTATCAGGCGACCATTGGAGTGGCTTCGTACAAGATGCTGTATGGGAGGAAATGTAGATCACCTATCCATTGGGATGAGACGGGTGAAAGAAGGTACTTAGGTCCTGAGATAGTTCAGAGGACCAATGAGGCAATTGAAAAGATTAGAGCTCGAATGCTCGCCTCCCAAAGTCGCCAGAAGTGTTACTCGGACCTGAAATGTAGGAGCGTAGAATTTCAGGTCGGTGACCATTTGTTCCTTAGGGTTTCACCTTTGAGGGGGGTGAAACAGTTTGGTGTTTCGGGCAAGCTCAGCCCTAGATTTGTCGTTCCCTTCGAGATTCTGGAACGGGTTGGAGTTACAAATTGGCGATGCCTCCATCCTTGTCAGGGGTTCACGATATGTTTCACATATCCATGCTCCGGAAGTATGTATCAGATTCTTCACACGTGTTGAGTTATGAGAACTTGGAGCTAGAGGAGGATTTTTCATATGAGGAGAAGTCGGTTCATATTCTTGACCAGAAGGACAAAGTTTTGCGGAGCAAGACCATCGCCTTGGTGAAAGTGCTGTGGAGGAACAGCAAGGTAGAGGACGCAATGTACAAACTTGAATCAGATATGCGGGAGCGGTATCCCGAGTTGTTCAGGTAATTTCGAGGGCGAAATTTCTGTAAGGAGGGGATAGTTGTAGCGTCCCAAATTTGCTAATAAGACTTAGGGCCTTGATTAGCGTGCCTGGAGGGCATTAATTGATTTATTATTATAATATGTGAATTTATATTAGTATGTGATTAAGATGCATGTTTAGGTGAATTAAATGTGCATGCGGGCCGCATTTTGGTTTTAGGGGCATATTTGTAATTTTAGCCCGTTGAGGGCATAAATATAATATTTGTGTATATTGTGACTGACTCCACGTGTGATTGGTGATATATTTGTGGTGCACGATCTGAGAAGGTCCTAGAGAGATGTTTTGCTAGAAAGTCACAACGGGGTCAAATACCCATCTCGGGAGGAGCTTAGGGGTATTTTTGGTATATTATAATGTGTTTGGGAATTGTTGAGTAGTGGTTAGTAGCTTATCAATAATTTGGTATGTCGGGATTAACGGGGAATTATAGGAATACTCAAGGACTTAGCGGAATGTGTTAAAAGACTAAACAACCCTTGTCGTTATATGAGAACTTAGGTTAACTTAAAGAGCAATTAAGTCATTTTGGCAATTGGATATACTTAGTTGAGGCCTGGGAAATACTAGAACATTTTACAAAAAACATAGGAGAGAAAAGAATAGAATTTCTCAACTCTCTCTCTCTCTCATATTTGGCTCTCTCTTCCCCTCTCCTTGGTGGTTGAGAGCTTGAAGAACCTTGAGGGATTTAGACTAAGAAACTGAGGAATTTTACCTGTTGTGGCTAGGGGAATCAGTTCAAGGGTGTGTCAAGCACAGAGGTAAGGTTTCATCCCTGATTTTCTTTAAGTCTCCAAGCTTGTTCTTGAGAGTTTGAGACTGAGTTGTAACGCCCTGGATAGCCAAGACCGCTACACTGTGTGTTTATAAAGTGCTGGACTTGCTAATCAAGTCGTTAAAAGTAAAAACGTGTTCTGAAACAGTAGAGGTACTAGGGTTAAAAGCGTTTTGGCCTCAAAAGTTATGTTCTCATTACTAAACATTGTTTATGTACATGGGATCCCAAAAATGACAGTTTAAAAGCCATTTACAAAAGTTACAAAGTTTAAGTACATTAACAGCCATACTAAGGCAAAATGAGCAGTTAGATAATCTCTGTCCTGACACACTCCTCGACCATAGTGATCGAACGGCTGGCTATGTACATTTCACCTCGGAGCTCTCCACCTCAGGCCTGGTCCAGCTTGCCCTTGCCCTTACCTGCACCACGTAGCACCCGTGAGCCAAGGCCCAGTAAGAAAAACACAGCAACAACAGAGCATGAACAACTAGCAACAAGTCAATTACACATATAGCATCCCATCAATTCAAGTATACCATCAATCAAGTATTTCATATACTAAGCATCTCAGCTCAAATACATAATGCACAGACGATAACCAGGGCTAGCGCTCACAGGCAGCTCCCTCTGTTATCCTATTGTTCCCGGCGCCCAGTGGCCAATCCGCGCTCCGTGCGCTAAAATCATGAACGGTACTCTTAGACCGCTTATACGTGTCCCTTGGCATAATACCAACGATGACACATTACAACTCTCGGGAGCACTTAATCCCATTCTCAATCATACATTCGGGTGCAGTTTTCTTACCTTTAGTCTGAACGGTTATCGAATTACGAGCAAAGCCCCTCAAGCACGATTCGTTCCCGAGCCCAAGCTTTTATCATCTAACCACAATCAAAGTATAAGGTTTCATAAATATCCAAATATAGGTTTCTAATTTACAAAACTAACTCCCAGGACTCATAATTCCACCAAGCAAGAGCTCAGAACCTTACCTTAAACCATCCCAAAACTCCCCAACTCCTAACCACTTAATTCCCAACCTCTTAGCATGATCTAAATAGCATAACTCCCAAGAAAACATAGCCTAACCTACTCAATCACTTCCTTTCAATTTCTGCAACCCAAATGCTAAAACACACACAAACCAGCCACCAAATTCAATCTAAGACCTCCAAACCAGAAATTAAAACTCACCTCTGTTGTAGAACCTCTTCACCAAACTGTAACCAAGCCAAGTCTCCAAAATCCCCTCTTTAATTCTGCCTTAAACACCATAACCAAACTTGTTTCAACACTCAACTAAACCCAGCAAAAATTCATAATTCAACCACAGAAAACAGAGTTAAATACTCACCTTAATCCCTGTTCTAAAGCTTGATAAATCTCTGAGCTAGACCTTCAATTCCTCACCCCAAATCACAGGAATCCCAGCTTGTTTCCCCTTTGATTCACTGTATTTTCCTTTTGGTGTTTTCCTTGAACGTGAGCATGAGAGAGAGAAAGAGCCTAAGTGCTAAGTTAAGGTCGGTTTGTATTTTTTTTTTCCTTCTAAAGGTGATACGAACCACACCAACACTGTGATGAAACCTGACACCAAATATGGCACAGCCACCAAGAGCACACGAAATGGAATGAAGAACCGCGACCCAATGCTTAGCAAAGCACGAACCTTGGTATGAGGAAGACGCCACAAACGGGGATGGGAATCCGTTTGATAAGTCGGATTGAACGCCACAAGGGATACCCTTGATAAGTTCGGATAGTCTCTTCAAGAACTCAAGAAGAAAACTCACAAATTTCATTCAACATAAGCTGCCCTTTCACATTGTTTTGGCAGTCCTTATAAGGACGAAAATTACATGAAAACAAGACCCTTGGTCTTCCTAATGAAACCGAAAAATTAAGGGCAGCCCCTTTGTCTTCCTAATGAAAACCGAAATTAAAGACAAGAGGACTATTGGACTCACACAAGTCAAATGTTTGACTTATCACAAAATAAACAAAGACTAAAAAAACGTGATTAAAAATAAAAAGACTCATTACAAGAAGCTAAATATTGATCAAGCTCCTAAACTGGTGTCCTCATCATTCCTCCCCTCTTGACTTGGATCAACTGGAACTTGACTTGGATTTTGAGTCTTGGTGTCCTCATCATTCCCCCCTCTTGAGAAAGATTTGACCTCAAATCGTCACCTGCATCAAAAGGACTCAAATCAGAAACATTAAAAGTAGCACTAACAGTATACTCACCTGGTAAATTGAGTCTGTAGGCATTTTCATTGATCCTTTCTAGCACTTGAAACGGCCCATCTCCTCGAGGTAGCAATTTGGAACGTCTTTGTGCTGGGAATCGCTCTTTCCTCATGTGTAACCATACCCAATCACCGGGATCAAAAACCTGCTTGTGACGACCCTTGTTAGCATCGAGTTGGTTAGTGTTTAAAAGAGCCTCCTTAACCTCACTTTTTTTTGCATAAAAATTACTTTGTTTTCTCTCGAATTTTCCCTCATTGATCGAACTCTTCTCTTTCTTTTCTCTCTCACTTGATTCGACCCTTTTCTCTCTTTGTCTCTCTTTTTTCTCACTCTCATTCATCTTTTCACTCTCCTTCTTTTGCTCACTCAATTTTTTTTTATCACTCAATTTTTGCAACCTCACTTGGTCTTCATATACTTGCTTTGGCGTCAATGGAGCTAGAGTGATTGTTCGTTGATGGAACGTGAATGAGTACTTGTTGGTGAAGCCATCATGCTGGACTTGCCGATCAAATAGCCAAGGCCTTCCTAGAAGGAGGTGTCCAGCTTGCATGGGAACCACATCGCACAATACCTCATCCTCATACTTGCCAATTCGAAATGATACCAGCACCTGTTTTGTAACCCTCACTTCACCACTATCATTCAACCACTGCAACTTGTATGGACAAGGATGTTTAAGCGTTGGGAGCCCCAGCTTCTCAACCATGGAAGAACTAGCAACATTAGTACAACTACCTCCATCAATAATCACACTACATACCTTGTCTTTCACATGACAACGAGTGTGAAAGATGTTCGCCCGCTGCACCTCTTCTTCCTCTTCTTTTGCTTGCAAATTCAAGGCTCGTCGTGTGACTAGTGCAAGCATCTCACCAGATTCTGGCCCATACTCTTCATCATCGATAGAAGCATCTTCCAATGGTGGCATGCCAGCAAGATCATCTTCATCTTCAGAATCGAGCTCGCCACTTTCTCGAATCACCATAACTCTCTTGTTTGGACATTGGCTAGCTATGTGTCCTCGCCCCTGACATTTGAAACACTTTATCTCACTAGAACGGGACGAAGTAGGGGTTGTTTTACCTTGAGGGGTCGTGGCTGGTTTTGGTGTAAAGGATGAAGTAGGTTGGTCTTCTTCCTTCTTTGGATAGTTCGACCGCCAAGGTGTTGCACTTGTACTACCCCTCTTGAGCTGCCTCTCAACTTTGATTGCCATATGCACCAAATCTTCCAATTCCACATAATGGTGTAGCTCAATTGGATTAGCAATCTCTCGGTTCAACCCATTCAAAAACCTTGCCATTGTTGCCTCCCGATCCTCTTCCACATTGGCTCTAATCATAGCCATCTCCATCTCCTTGTAATACTCATCAACACTCTTGGAACCTTGACGAAGATCCTGCAACTTAAGGTATAGATCTCGATAATAATGAGATGGTACAAACCGTCGCCTCAGCACCCTCTTCATAGCCTCCCAAGTGTCAATGGCACGATCTCCAATAGCATAATCAGTAAATTCAATGACAGCTAGTTTTACCTTCTTCATGTCAGAGTAGTTGTGACAATCGAAAACCAACTCCATTTTCTTCTCCCACTCAAGGTATGCCTCAGGATCACTCTTGCCTTGAAAGGCGGGGATTCTCATCTTGATATTTCCCAAATTATTGTCTACCCAGTTCCTAGCTTCTCTATCTCGGCCATACCTCCTATGGTTACCCTCTGACATCCTATCATATTCTTCCTCTAAATCGCCCCCATCAAACTCTCTTTCACCCTTAACATCCCGTTGTTGCACCCTGTTCCTCCGTGCCCTCCATTGCGTTCCCTCTTCTACCCTATCCAACCTCTCATGTATCTGCTCACACTCCGCCCTCATCATCCTTCGCATCTCCCCAATTAATGCTTGCATTTGTAGATTCGGAACCTCAGGTGGCGGAATATCATTGCTTGCATCTTTCTCTGGATTTTGTGCCATGATGGAAATCTGCAAAATAAGGTTAGAATAATATGGAGAAAAGACCTCACCACACTCCCTCACGTGTTTCGCTCGAACAATATTTTCACTCAAATCCCCTCGTGTTTCACTCAATTTCAAGGCTTTTACCCTCAAATAGGCTCACACCTCTGCCTTTTTCCACTCGTATTCTTCTTTAAGTTCTTTCAAAACTAATCCACAATATCATGGAGGATTCAAGTAGCAAATCAAACCAGAACAAACTAAACGAACATAGAAAAACTGATGAAAAATGATGATTTTTGGATCACTTGTGTGGGGTTTTGGCAAAAAGGCCTCTAGATCACTTTTTTTTTTTTTAGTCTCGGATCCTCTTGGTTTTTCTTCTTCTTTCTTTTGCCCTTTTTTTTTTTTTTTGTTTTCTACCTCTCAAATTTGAGAAACCAGATACCAATTTGTAAAGGGAAAAAAAAATGAGTACCAATAGCCAACCCGAAACCCAAACAACCTGTGTTACCAAAACAGATTCAAGAACAAACTATTATGTGATTCAAGAACACACGAAACAATATTCCCCAATAACAATCTGTGGTACACGCCCAATAACAGAGAAACAATATTCCCCAAAACCAATAATAGAGAACCAATCAATCTGTGGCACCAAAACAATCTCAGATTTCACCACAACTAAAGCAACAATTGAAACCAGGGACAAAACTGAAACAAGGGAATTAATAATACCAATTTGTGGCTCTAGAGTACTTTCGGATTTCACCAAAAAAAATCAAATAAAACTTTGTGTAGACTAGTTTCGGATTTCAAGGGATTTCACAAAGAAATAATGGAAACTTTGGAAATAAGGAAATGATTGAACAAGGAAACAATAACTATAGTAGTTTCGGATTTCACAATAAGAACTATTGGATTTCACAACAAAAAAAGGAACCAATTGAAACCAGGGACACAATTGAAACAAGGGAATTATCAATACCAATTTCGGATTTCATAACAAGAACAAGAGAAACCCAAGGCAAAATTCGGATTTAACAATAAGAATAAGAGAAACTCAAGCCCAACTCAGATTTCACCATAAGAACAAGAGAAATCTCAAACCCAATTTCAGATTTTACAATAAGAACAAGAGAAACTCAATCCCAATTTCAGATTTCACAATAAGAATAAGAGAATCTCAATCCCAATTTCACGTTAAGAACCCTAATTCACAATTTCAACAAGCTCTAGAATAGTTAAAACACACGAATTGAATATAGGAACACGAATTGATTTTTTTTTCTTGATTTCAGAAACCCTAATATTGAAACACGAATTGAAAGAAAAAAAACACAAAGTAAAGGATAGGCCAAACCGGATGATCCTAAGCTCTGATACCAACTGATACGAACCACACCAACACTGTGATGAAACCCGACACCAAATATGGCACAGCCACCAAGAGCACACGAAATGGAATGAAGAACCGCGACCCAATGCTTAGCAAAGCACGAACCTTGGTATGAGGAAGACGCCACAAACGGGGATGGGAATCCGTTTGATAAGTCGGATTGAACGCCACAAGGGATACCCTTGATAAGTTCGGATAGTCTCTTCAAGAACTCAAGAAGAAAACTCACAAATTTCATTCAACATAATCTGCCCTTCACATTGTTTTGGCAGTCCTTATAAGGACGAAAATTACATGAAAACAAGACCCTTGGTCTTCCTAATGAAACCGAAAAATTAAGGGCAGCCCCTTTGTCTTCCTAATGAAAACCGAAATTAAAGACAAGAGGACTATTGGACTCACACAAGTCAAATGTTTGACTTATCACAAAATAAACAAAGACTAAAAAAACGTGATTAAAAATAAAAAGACTCATTACAAGAAGCTAAATATTGATCAAGCTCCTAAACTGGTGTCCTCATCATTCCTCCCCTCTTGACTTGGATCAACTGGAACTTGACTTGGATTTTGAGTCTTGGTGTCCTCATCAAAAGGCTTCCTTAAGACTGACTCACGTGTTAAGCTAGTCCCGAGGCTCGGGGTGCCGGAACCGTCCCCGAGGCCAAAATGGTAAAATCCCCCATTATTCCCGCCTAGACATCCTAACCTCAAATATATCTCCATATATTTATTTTCATGTCCCGGTAACCCAATTCACTATCTGCTATCTAATAACATTCATGACTTCTCCAAAGTCATAACTTAAACCCCATTATGACTTTCCCGCTATCTGACCCTAGAATCGTCTTGAGTCGTGCTCAACGAACCTGTCCACATAATAATGTGGTTCTCCCATTTATCACATATCATATACCACATATTATAATCATATAAACAATATTAAACACATAATTATTCATTAAATCACAATTATTCCAATAATGCCCTCCTGGCACACTAATCAAGGCCCTTAAGTCTTATTAGTGAATTTGGGTCGTTACATGAGTGTTGAAAGCTAGAATTGTGGCTTGTTAATTGTGATAATTCTGCTCGAGAATCAAAGGAGTTAAGCTTGGAGTTGGATTTGGAGGAAGCCCAAGGTTGAATTCTTGTTTAAGGTAAGAATTCCATGCATTTATGAGGTTTTATTCTGAAATGGTTTAAGTTTTGTAAAGTTTTAAACTACTTTGTGATGCTGAGTTTGGAGGAGTGTTTGAATGTGTTTCTGGTGTTCATAAGTTGTTATATTGTGTATATAAAGTTTTTGGTTGAATTTGGGACTTGGGTATACTTGGGTATTGATTTGGAAGAGTTTTGGCTCGGGAAAAATGTTGGGAAAAATCCAGTTTTTTGGTTCGCGTATGAGCGTCGCGACCCTGTTCTTCCGTGCCGCGGTGCTTGGTTGAATCAGAAGGAGGGCACCACGCTGGGCACCGCGGCCCCTATAGGGTTGTGTCGCGGCGCTATGCCAATTTCTGGGAAGGGGAAATTGTGTTTTTAGGGTTTTGGCTCATGGTGCTTGGGGGACGCTTTCGCTGCCTTGTGTGGGGAAACGAGAGGTCCCGAGAGCACGGGATTGGTTCCGGGAGATGTTTATGAATTGGTTAGTCATGAGAGTGCTATGTATGTGTTTTGACCAGGTTTTCAGCGAGGCTCGAGTTAGAGGACTATTCTCGGGATTTCGGTGCTCAAGAAGCTCGGGACACAAGTAAGAAAACTATTGTACCCGTAGAGCAGGGCGAGGCCCCGTAGTTGTGTTGCAGGGCACGACCCTATGTGATTGTGTGCAGGGCGTAGCCCCATTGATTATGTTAATACATCTTAAAGTATTTGTTTAATTATGCTTTGTGTGCATATATGTGAATAAACGACAAGAGCAAGGAATGGCAAGGGGCTGGGAGCAGCGTTTAGCACGCGGAGTGCGAGATGCCAGGGACCCTAAAGGATACCTGGGATATCCTAACGGTGTAGACGGTAAACCCAAGGCCTGGTAGAGTTCCTGGGACGGCATGGCCGTATGTGTTTAGCCCATTGGCGGTTTATTTATATGTTGAATGATAGAAATGCATATGTTATGTGTTTGTGTGAGTTTTCTTGCTGGGCTTCGGCTCAATGGTGCTCTACGGTGCATGTAAGGGAAAGGGAAAAGTCGACCAACCATGAGTATGGAGAGCGTGAAGAGGCGCGTACATGTTTGGCCTGCCTGGCTACCACGGCCATGGGTATTTTTGGGAGATGTTTTGTACTCAACCTTATTTTGTTGTGTAGTCAACTTTTACCTTATTTTGAGTTGTAAATATTTATAAACAGTGTTTTGGGATCCCGAAAGTTAAACACTTTATAATTTTCAATGAATGGAATTATTTTCAAAGTATGTGACTCTTTTTTGTTTAATTACACTTTTGTCTTAAAACCTCGATTAGCGAGTTAATTGCACGTTTTCAACTGACTTGGTAACGACTCTAAGGTAGTAGGGTGTTACAACCTATGCCAACAAGATTCATCTTCTTTTCGATAACCCATTTCTTAAGAACTCCAAAGTTAAGTGTGCTTGACCTGGAGTAGTCTCAAGATGGTTGACCTCCTAGGAATTTTTCCCAGGAAGTGTGTGAGTGAGGACAAAGCACGTTGGAAAGACTCTGATGAGGACACCAAGACCCAAGTATCAAGTCAAGTTCCAGTTGGTCCAGTGACGAGGGCACGAGCCAAGAGATTCAAGGAAGAACTTAACAGCCTAGTCCACAAAGTCCTAAAACAAGAGGAGACCGTGGTCAATATTGAAGGAGAACAAAGACTTGTCTTACTCATCAAAGTTGACTGAGTTTAGGAGCTTAATGAGTCTTTTTATTTTTAGTCACGTTTTTTTAGTCTTTGTTTATTTTGTGATAAGTCAAACATTTGACTTGTGTGAGTCCAATAGTCCTTTTGTCTTTAATTTTCGGTTTTCATGAGGAAGACAAAAGGCTTGTCTTTAATTTCGGTTTTCATTAGGAAGACAAAGGGGCTGTCCTTAATTTTTCGGTTTTATTAGGAAGACCAAGGGTCTTCTTTTCATGTAATTTTCGTCCTTATAAGGACTGCCAAAAACAATGTGAAAAATCAGATTATGTTGAATGAAATTGTGAGTTTATTTCTTCTTGAGTTCTTGAAGAAACTTTTGAACTTATCAAGGAGATTCCTTGTGGCGTTCATCCTGACTTATCAAACGAATTCCATCCCCGTTTGTGGCGTCTTCCTCATACCAAGGTTCGTGCTTGGCTAAGCATTGGGTCGCGGTTCCATTCCAATCTCGTGTGTTCTTGGTGGCTGTTCCATATTTGGTGTCGGGTTTCGTCACACTTGTTGGCGTGGTTCGTATCAGTTGGTATCAGAGCTTAGGATCATTCGGTTTGGCCTATCCTTTTTTTTTTCTTTCATTTGTGTTTCTATTCTATTCGTATTTCAATTTTAGGGTTTCAGAAATCAAAAAAAAAAAAAATCTATCTATTCGTGTTCTTGATTTTCTTAGTCTTTGTTCTTGTTTTCCTTCTAAAAATCCGAAACCATTATAGTTAATCTCTTTATTCCAGATTGTTTCTTTGTTCAAATCGTGTTCTTATTTCCTTGTTTATATTAGTTCTTTGTGAAATCCCTTGAAATCCGAAACTAATCAACTGAAATTGTTATTGAGTTTGTGAAAATCCTTGTTTCCTTTGTGAAAAATCTGAGATTGTTATTGAGTCAATTGTTTACTTTGTGATAGTGCCACGGATTGATTGGTCCTTTTCTATTTTGGGGTTGTTATTTTTGGGAATATTTGTTCTCTGTTATTGGGAGTGTACCACCAATTGTTATAGTGCCACTGATTGAAATTTTGTTTCCCTTTATTTGGGAGAAATTCGAGATTGTTATAGTGCTACAAGTCTATTTGGGTTTTCTGAAATTGGGATTGAGGTTCTCTTATTCTTATTGTGAAATCTGAAATTGGGATTGAGAATCTGAATTGGGATCGAGATTTTTCTCTGGTTCTTGTTGTGAAATTCGAATTGGGATTGAGTTCTCTTTTCTTATTGTGAAATCCGAAATTGGGATTGGGGTCTCTTGTTCTTGTTGTGAAATATCTAATTGTTCTTGTTCTTGTTGTGCAATCCGAGTTGTATTGTTTTCGAATTGTTGTAGTTCCACCAATTCTGATTCTTCTTGTGTCTTGTATCTGCATTTGAGAAAAAAAAATAGAAAGAAAGAAGAAGAAAACCAAGAGGATCCGAAACCAAGAGTCTAGAAACCTGTCTTAAAAATTTTTGTTCTAATCTTGTTCCTTATGGTCTAGAGGCCTTTTGACCAAAACCCCACACAAGTGTTCCAAAAATCATCATTTTTCGTCATTTTCACCAGTTTTCGTCAGTGTTCGTTTGGTTTGTTTGGTTGGATTTGCTGCTTGAACCTCCATATCACCGTTTCATTAGTTTTCAAAGAGCTTAAAGAAGAAAATAGAGTGAAAAAAGGCAGAGGTGTGAGCTTATTTGAGGGTAAAAGCCATCATTGAGTGCAAACACGAGTGTACTTGAGTGACCATTTTCTTTGAGTGAAACACGTGAGGGAGTGCAGTGAGGTCCTTTCTATAATTGTCTAACCTTATTGTTTTGCAGATTCTCCATCATGTCACAAAATACAGAAAGAAATGCAGGCAATGACGCTCCACCACCTACAGTTCCAAATCTACAAATTGAAGCTTTAATGGGGGAGATGAGGAGGATGTTGAGGGCGGAGTGTGAGCAGATACATGAGAGGTTGGATAGGGTAGAAGAGGGGGCACAACGGAGACCAAGGAGGGGTAGGGTACACCAAAGGGAGGATGAGAATGAAGGGGATTTGGAAGGGGTAATTTCTGATGATGAGTTTGATAGGATGTCGGCGGGTAACCATAGGAGGTATGGTGGGAATAGAGAAGATAGGAACCAGGTAGATAATTATTTGGGGAATATCAAAATGAGAATCCCAGCATTTCAGGGGAAGAGTGATCCTGAAGCATACCTTGAGTGGGAGAAGAAAATGGAGCTAGTTTTTGATTGTCACAACTACTCCGACATGAAGAAGGTAAAACTTGCTGCCATTGAGTTTACTGATTATGCTATTGTTTGGTGGGATCAGTTGTGCATCAACAGGAGGCGGAGTGGAGATCGCCCTATTGACACATGGGAGGCCATGAAGAGGGTGATGAGGCGACGGTTTGTACCACCTCATTATTATCGAGATCTCTACCTTAAGTTGCAGGGTCTTCGTCAGGGCTACAGAAGTGTTGATGAGTATTACAAGGAGATGGAGATGGCTATGATTAGAGCCAATGTTGAAGAGGATCGGGAGGCAACCATGGCAAGGTTTTTGAATGGGTTGAACCGAGAGATTGCTGACCCAATCGAGCTACACCATTATGTGGAATTGGAGGATTTGGTTCATATGGCAATCAAAGTTGAGAGGCAGCTCAAGAAGGGTAGTTCAAGTTCGAGGTCAAGACCGAGCCCACACAATCCAAGTACAACACCTTGGAGGTCGAACTATCCAAAGAAAGAAGACCAACCCACTTCATCATCTACACCAAAACCAGCCACCACAGCCACACCACCTCAAGGTAAAACAACTCCTACTAAGTCTCATTCTAGTGAGATAAGGTGTTTCAAATGTCAGGGGCGAGGACACATAGCTAGCCAGTGTCCAAACAAGAGAGTTATGGTGATTCGAGAAAGTGGAGAGATAGATTCTGAAGATGAAGATGATCTTGCTGACATGCCACCATTGGAAGATGCTTCTGACAATGAGTATGGGCCAGAATCTGGTGAGATGCTTGCACTAGTCACAAGGCGAGTCCTGAATTTGCAAGCAAAAGAAGAGGAAGAAGAGGTGCAGCGAGAGAACATCTTTCACACTCGTTGTCATGTGAGAGACAAGGTATGTAGTGTCATTATTGATGGGGGTAGTTGTACTAATGTTGCTAGTGCTTCCATGGTTGCCAAGCTGGGGCTTACAACGCTTAGGCATCCTTGTCCATACAAGTTGCAATGGTTGAATGATAGTGGTGAAGTGAGGGTTACAAAACAAGTACTGGTCTCATTTCGCATTGGCAAGTATGAAGATGAGGTGTTGTGTGATGTGGTTCCCATGCAAGCTGGACACCTCCTTTTAGGAAGGCCTTGGCAATTTGATCGGCGGGTGCAGCATGATGGCTTCACCAACAAGTATTCATTCACATTCCGTCAACGAACAATCACTCTAGCGCCATTGACACCAAAGCAAGTGTATGAAGATCAAGTGAGGTTGCAAAAACTGAGTGACAAAAAGAAAATGAGTGAGCAAAAGGAGAGTGAAAAGATGAATGAGAGTGAGGAAAAAGAGAGACAAAGAGAGAAAAGTGGGGAATCAAGTGAGAGAAATCAAAATAATTTTTATGCAAAAAAAAGTGAGGTTAAGAGAGCATTGGTTACAAAACAGCCCATGATTTTACTCATGTATAAGGAGGCTCTTTTAAATACTAACCAACTTGATTCTTCGTTGCCAAGTGTTGTTGTGTCTATTTTGCAGGAATTTGAGGATGTGTTTCCTGAGGAGGTACCACATGGTTTACCACCTATTCGAGGGATAGAACATCAGATTGACTTTGTTCCAGGTGCTTCAATACCAAATCGACCAGCATACAGAAGTAATCCTG
This sequence comes from Humulus lupulus, assembly GCF_963169125.1. Lineage (NCBI taxonomy): Eukaryota > Viridiplantae > Streptophyta > Magnoliopsida > Rosales > Cannabaceae > Humulus > Humulus lupulus. Next base: position 146,999,419 of record NC_084796.1, read on the forward strand.
ATGAAACAAAGGAATTGCAAAGGCAAATTGAAGAATTGATGGAGAAAGGGCATGTGAGAGAAAGCATGAGCCCTTGTGCTGTTCCAGTGATTCTAGTTCCCAAGAAGGATGGAACATGGAGGATGTGTGTTGACTGTCGAGCCATCAACAATATAACGGTAAAATATCGACATCCCATTCCTCGTTTAGATGACATGTTAGATGAATTGCATGGTTCTTGTGTGTTTTCCAAAATTGATCTTAAAAGTGGGTATCATCAGATACGTATGAAAGAAGGGGATGAGTGGAAAACTGCTTTTAAAACTAAACATGGATTGTATGAGTGGTTAGTCATGCCTTTTGGACTAACTAATGCACCTAGCACTTTCATGCGTTTAATGAATCATGTATTGCGTGCTTTCATTGGAAAATTTGTGGTTGTGTATTTTGATGATATTCTTATTTATAGTAAGAATTTGCATGACCATGTTTTGCATTTGCATTCTGTTTTGGATGTTCTTAGGAAACAGAGTTTATATGCTAACCTCAGTAAGTGTACTTTCTGCACCGATAAGCTTGTTTTCCTAGGCTTTGTTGTAAGTGCTACAGGTATTCAGGTGGATGAAGAAAAGATCAAAGCCATCCAAGAGTGGCCGACCCCTACAACTATAGGTAATGTTAGAAGTTTTCATGGACTTGCTAGCTTCTACAGGAGGTTTGTGAAAAATTTTAGCACCATCGCCGCACCACTTACAGAAGTTATCAAAAAGAATGTGATATTTAAATGGGATGAAGCTCAAGAGGAGGCATTTCAGCTACTGAAATACAAGCTTACTCATGCTCCTTTACTTGCTTTGCCTAACTTTTCTAACACTTTTGCAGTTGAATGTGATGCTTCTGGAATAGGTATTGGCGCTGTTCTTATGCAGGATGGGAGACCGCTTGCATACTTTAGCGAAAAGCTAAGTGGGGCTGCCCTCAATTACCCCACCTATGACAAAGAATTGTATGCACTAGTGCGTGCTTTAGAAACATGGCAGCACTATTTGTGGCCAAAGGAGTTTGTGATTCGCACAGATCATGAATCCTTGAAACATTTGAAAGGCCAACACAAGCTCAACAAGAGACATGCAAGATGGGTTGAGTTCATTGAGACATTTCCTTATGTCATTCGCTATAAACAAGGTAAGGAGAATGTGGTTGCTGATGCCCTTTCTCGCAGGTATGCCCTAATCTCCACTCTTGATGCTAAATTACTTGGGTTTGAACACATAAAGGACCTGTATTCTGCTGACCATGATTTTGGGGAAATTTATGGTGTTTGTGAAAAATCTGCTGAAGGAAAATTTTATAGGCATGAGGGTTTCTTGTTTAGGGAGCATAGGTTGTGTGTACCTAATTGTTCTTTGAGAGATTTGCTAGTTAGAGAGTCCCACGGGGGAGGGTTGATGGGACATTTTGGAGTTGCTAAGACCCTAGCTATGTTGCAAGAGCACTTCTTTTGGCCCCACATGAAACGAGATGTTGAGCGAATTTGTGGTAGGTGTGTCACTTGTAGGCAAGCTAAATCAAGAGTTCAGCCAAATGGCCTTTACACACCCCTACCTATCCCTAGTTCACCATGGGTTGACATTTCAATGGATTTTGTGTTGGGTTTACCTAGAAGTAAGCGTGGGAGGGATTCAATCTTTGTGGTTGTAGACAGATTTTCTAAGATGGCTCATTTTATTCCTTGTCATAAAACTGATGATGCCTCTAACGTTGCAGATTTGTTCTTTAGGGAGATTGTGAGATTTCATGGTATGCCTAGAACAATTGTATCAGATAGGGATGCCAAATTCTTAAGCTATTTTTGGAAAACATTGTGGGGAAAACTTGGGACAAAACTATTATTTTCTACTACTTGTCACCCTCAAACCGATGGTCAAACAGAAGTAGTTAATAGGACCCTATCCACCTTGTTGAGGGCTATCATAAGTAAAAATATTAAGACTTGGGAAGATTGTTTGCCACATGTTGAGTTTGCTTATAATCGTTCAATGCATTCTGCTACTAAATTTTCACCATTTGAAATTGTTTATGGTTTTAATCCTCTAACTCCTTTGGATTTATCACCTTTACCTGTTTCTGAGCATTTGAATTTAGATGGCGAGAAGAAGGCAGAATTTGTGAAGAAAATCCATGAGAGGGCGCGACTCAACATAGAGAGAAGGACTGAACAATACATTAAGCAAGCTAACAAGGGTCGTCATAAGCAGGTTTTTGAGCCCGGTGATTGGGTATGGTTACACATGAGGAAAGAGCGATTCCCAACACAAAGGCGTTCAAAATTGCTACCTCGAGGAGATGGTCCATTTCAAGTACTTGAAAGGATCAATGACAATGCCTACAGACTCGATTTACCAGGTGAGTATAATGTTAGTGCTACTTTTAATGTTTCTGATTCGAGTCCTTTTGATGCAGGTGACGATTTGAGGTCAAATCCTTCTAAAGAGGGGGGGAATGATGAGGACACCAAGACCCAAGTATCAAGTCAAGTTCCAGTTGGTCCAGTGACGAGGGCACGAGCCAAGAGATTCAAGGAAGAACTTAACAGCCTAGTCCACAAAGTCCTAAAACAAGAGGAGACCGTGGTCAACATTGAAGGAGAACAAAGACTTGTCTTACTCATCAAAGTTGACTGAGTTTAGGAGCTTAATGAGTCTTTTTATTTTTAGTCACGTTTTTTTAGTCTTTGTTTATTTTGTGATAAGTCAAACATTTGACTTGTGTGAGTCCAATAGTCCTTTTGTCTTTAATTTTCGGTTTTCATGAGGAAGACAAAAGGCTTGTCTTTAATTTCGGTTTTCATTAGGAAGACAAAGGGGCTGTCCTTAATTTTTCGGTTTTATTAGGAAGACCAAGGGTCTTCTTTTCATGTAATTTTCGTCCTTATAAGGACTGCCAAAAACAATGTGAAAAATCAGATTATGTTGAATGAAATTGTGAGTTTATTTCTTCTTGAGTTCTTGAAGAAACTTTTGAACTTATCAAGGAGATTCCTTGTGGCGTTCATCCTGACTTATCAAACGAATTCCATCCCCGTTTGTGGCGTCTTCCTCATACCAAGGTTCGTGCTTGGCTAAGCATTGGGTCGCGGTTCCATTCCAATCTCGTGTGTTCTTGGTGGCTGTTCCATATTTGGTGTCGGGTTTCGTCACACTTGTTGGCGTGGTTCGTATCAGACTCGTGTTGGTTTGTAGGGCCAGTCGTCATTCCAGAAAGCAGCCATAGTGACGTGGAGCGTCACAATTGTTATCAGAGCCTTGACCCAGTTGGAAGTGTGGCCAACGGGGACGTCGGACTCCTAAGGGGGTGATTTTGACAGTCAAAATCCGAAGATCCACAAGGGGAAAGAGCGGATAAAAAGTTGTGCAATCCCACACCGCCTGGGGAAGGTCAAGTGTGATGATTCTAAGACTGTGTAGGTATAGGACTGCACAGTTGAAGATGACTTAAATGGATTGATGGGTACTACCTATGCCAACAAGATGCATCTTCTTTTCGGTAACCCATCACTTAAGAACTCCAAAGTTAAGTGTGCTTGACCTGGAGTAGTCTCAAGATGAGTGACCTACTGGGAAGTTTTCCCAGGAAGCGTGCGAGTGAGGACAAAGCATGCTGGAAAGTCTCTGTTGGTTTGCAGGGCCAGTCGTCATTCCAGAAAGCAGCCAATGTGACGTGGGGTTTAGAAAATGCTAAAAATTAATTCTCAATACCCTTAAACTAATTTGGGATTTGTTAGATATCCAAAACTTTAGCTATTTTTTAAAACAACTTCATTTCCCACTCCGAACATAACTTTTTCACTATTCTAACGTGATAAAAAATCTCGCTTTTAAGCTCATATGTTATGCATCCTAATGACGGGAACTAGGAAAAAAGCTCATGTAAAAAAAAAATCAATTTAGGTTAGGAGAACTAACCTCCCAAAACTCGTTTTCTTAGTTAAGGTTTGAAATTACTATTTTTCTTCATTTTCAGGTAATTTAGAAAAATTACTACTCTTAAACCGTGACATATTTTAATCTATAATTTTACCGGGGCCTTAATCATATCTTAAAAATTTCTCACCAAGTTTCAAAATTTTTAGGAAGGCAAAACTCATTAAACAATTTAAAGAAATCTGGGCAGTGCCTGCTGCCGAGGAGATTTTCCTAGATTTTTAGGGTTCTTAGAAAATTTATTTCTCTTACAACGTAACCTAATATTTTCTAAACTTTTACCAGGATCTTTAATCATATCTAATTTAGTTTCGTGAAATTTCATAATTTTTTAGATAGGGGAACCCATTAAACAATGTAAGACAATCTGGGTAGTGTTTGCTTCCCAGAAATTTCGTATTTAGATTATTAGGGAAAACTTTGAAAAACCATTACACTTTACCCATTTTTCATTTTACTCTAAAAAATTTATGGGATCCTTATACATATTTAAAATAACAGTTTACCAAATATCATGGCTTTTGGCTGAGTAAAACGTGTTCAATATTCAAAACAATCTGGGCAGTGTATGCTGCCCAGAAATTTTCCAGATTGCATCAAGATGCTAAAAAGTTCATAACTTCAGTTTGAAAACACCTTTTTTAGATTTTCAAAAGCCTAAACTCAGGTACTCATCTTGATCTATTCAAAAATACAAATTATTTTCACAAAAATTTCTATTAGGGTACAATCTGACCTGTTGAAATTCAGACCATGAAAACTTGGCAGCATGCATTTCTACACATTTTAGCAAATTAAACACAACTAGCAAACCCTTGCCACATGAATGCAAATCAACCAATCAAACCCTCAAGAATTTTACAAACCAACAAAACAACCTATACAACCAGATCTAACATCAATAATAAAAAACAACTCAAAACCCAAGAATCTACCTTTAATGGTTCTAGCTTAGAGATAGGGTTCTCTTAGCCTTTCAAACTTTCTCCTTGGGTTCTATACACTCAAACCGAGCCCCAAGGTTCCACATGTAGATTTTTTTAGGAAAAAAAAGGAAATTTTAGGGTAGAAGATGGAGATGAGTGGAAAATTTCCAAAACACTAAAATCTTTACCTTTGTTCTCACTAAAACATTAACAAGCTTCAAATCTTTGAGATCCTCCTAGAACCACCACTATGGAACCCGAGAATACAAGATCCATGCCATGCATGGCCATTAGAATCATATTCATGCATAGTAAAACCCCTTAGGATTTCAGGATTGAAAGAAAAAAGAGAACGAAAGAATATACTAGATTCAAAACTTACACTTGCCTAGTGTGCTCTTGAGTTTTCTTGCTCCTTCAATGGAGAGTGAGAGCTCTTGCTCCTTGGAGGGAAAAATGGCAAAAAATGGAGAGGGAAGAGGAAGAGCGTTGGTTTTGGGGAGAAGAGGAGAGAGCTATTTTTTTGTTTTCTTGAGGAAAAAAAAAAGAAATTAAAAGAAATAATGATTGGATGTGTAAGAGGAATGATTGGAGGGTTAGCCAATGGGTGAGGTAGTCTCTTACACTTCCTAGGATAGGTGTCATAGACACTTGAGTATACTAAGGCATAGCCTAACTGCCCATCACACCCTCTCTCCTCCTTTGGAAATGACTAAAATGCCCTTGCCCCTTTTAACTCACTACTAATGCACTAAAAGGCCCTTTGGTAATTTTACTCTCCCAATTTAACCAAATTTTTACCCTATAGTTTTTAAATATCTCCAAGCTAAAATAAAATAAATGTGACCAAAATAAATTTTGTCAAATAACACATAATTTTTTTAATTTACTCAAATTGACCAAAATGCCATTTGAGGCTCGGGCAGGAATTTCTCATTCTTAAGCCCAGTTAATTGAGATTCAAACCTCAATCATTTTTTCTTAAACTTATTGGCTCGATTATGAAGTCACAGTGCCTGAAAAAATTAATATTTTTATGCCATAGTATTTCCTATTTAATTAATCCGAGATTTTTACCCAGTTAGGGTTTTTGACCCGGTCCACGACCAAAAGTCACACTTACCACAACATGGCTAGCATTCAAACATCACAACTTCTTGTAACGTAAAATGTTCCCCGGACATAATACATAATATAGGGAATTAAAATACTTGAACTAGGGTTTACCCGGTGCCCTAAACGCGGGGTGTTACAATACGCACAATTTATACAAGTTTCGTCCTCGAAACTTAGAACAACTATGGGTATAACTCTCTCATCCAGTCTTCGGGTTCCCATGTTTCTTCTTCTACCATGTGGTTACACCATTGCACCTTTACCAAACGTATTGTTTTGTTCCTTAACACCTTGTGTTGGCGGTAAGAACTCATCAACGATTTAAGGTTAGAAAACTCAAATTATTCTATGAAAGATAGCTAAGAATAAGATGGAAAGAACTTGAATCAGTAGAAAATACATAACTACAATGGAACAAGGATCATATATTTCTTAAACATCTCCCCATACAATCAGTTTTCCAACCCCCTAACATGAGGGGTCGAAACCTATTTATAGGTGGGCTCTATTGGCCCCTGATACAAGTAGGTCCCATGGGACATGGACATATGCAGGTATAGGGTCAGAGTAGTGGCTCAGGACATAGTGGTGTCTACCCTGACAATGCCAAAGTAGTGGTGCAGGACATCGTACTGTCGACTCTGGAATATCGTCGGGGGTGTCCAGGTAGTGCCTCCACTCTCCATACAAGTTTGTACCGCCACTACTCGTCAGACGCGGATGACAGGGCCACGCCTCTGACCTCTTCATGATCATACATCCCATATCAGTGTACATACCTTGTACCCAGTCGTCCTCATCAATTCGTGTTTGGCGCCTAATGATTATTTGACATACCCATTTGGTGTTTCCAAGTGTTCCTCGTACAAATATCGAGGAGGCTCAGAACTTTACATGCCATGAGAAACCAAGGCGGAACAAGGTGTACACGTGAGATGTAGAGAGGCTGCACCCTCACATAGCGAGGCTAGCCTAGGGTGCGGACGCATGCACCTATGGGCGCAGGACCCGTGAGAAGTAGCGAGGCTGCACCATCGCATAGCAAGGGTGCCTCCTATAGCAAGGCTGGCCTAGGGTGCGGACCCATGCACCTATGGGCGCGGGACCCGTGAGAAGTAGCGAGGCTGCACCCTCGCATAACGAGGGTGCCTCGTATAGCGAGGTTGGCCTATGGTGATCACGCGGAGGCTAGGTGCGATGCTTCGCGTAGACGCGGCGCGCGGGAGGCTAGCCTTGAACCTCGCATAGCGAGGGTGGTGCCTCGGGGTACCCGTGTTCGGGTACTTGGGTGCGCGTGGGAGCCTCGCACGACGCGGCACAAGGCAGCCTCGCATAGCGAGACATAGGGTAGCCTTACATGGTGAGTTCTTCACATGACAGCCCTTGAAGACTTATACTTGGATGCATGTGCCTATCTCGACACTTGAGCTTACCATCCTAGCGTAGGCACATCGGACCTTGCTATACAATGCCTTCAAGAATGAACACTATTTCAAATATTTCTTAGGATATTACTAAACATTTACACTTGCCCCCGAGTCTATAAGTGCACTTTCAAGTGTGCTTGTAGACTTTTTCTTCTCCTCTTGTTTGATATGTATGGCAAGTTTTGGTGGACTCAGCCTTGGAGCGCTATCCAATGTTGCTTGAAGAAACACAAAGTGAGTTTTGAAGTTGTGTTTCTTTATAGTGTCCAAAGAAACACAAAAACCATCTAACTTTTTGGGGGATCCATGAATGTCCCTAAGATTGCATAAGGGCCAATCATTATCAATCGCGAATCCCAAGGCTACCCATACTCTTGATCTCCACCATTCATATGGACTTGAATCCAAGGGCTAGGGGGCCTTGACTTTCCTTATAAATACCCCAAGGCTTGAAGTCATTTTTCCACACCAAAACTTGCCTAGCCTAGTGGTATTCCCTTCAAACCACTTTCAAGAGCTCAAAGGTTCCATCCACCACAAAAGCATTCTTGAGGTAATTTTCCTTCCATTTCATTTATTCGTCCTCCTTCCTTCCCCTTCTTTTTTTATTATTTTTCCTGATTCTTTTGTTTTTTTTATCGAGCTAGCATTGCGGTGACGCTAAGCATTCTCATGCTCCTACGATCTTGCCCTCGCTTATCACTCAACCGACCTTACGCCTCCACAAGTCTATCCTTGCACACCTTCGACTTCATACATATACCTCCAGGTATGTCTCCTTCCTCCAATGATGCACATGCCCCCCCCCCCCCCCTCTTTTATATCTATTACACGGGGGTAGAATTACTGGCTGTGTGGCATTCATTCTTCAGGGTTTGTCATTCTCTTTTCGTATGGCCTTTCAAGTTCATATGCATAGTCCCTCTTCTTATACGCCTCACACTCATGTTGTAGATATAGGGTTACCCTTACACATATATGCCCTCGAGTCGTAGCTAGTCCATGGCATCTAGGCGATGTCTCGAAGGTCCATCTAATGTTGAATTCATTGAGTTGTCATCCTCCGACTCAGAGGCTGACGTTCGCAGACCCTCTAACTGTGGGGGTGTGCGAACGCTCTACCTCTGGAGACTGTCCTACCACAGATAGAAAGCGCGCGATCTGGAGAAGTAGCTAGAATCCAATACCAGAGATGAGGGTTTAGGTTTCTCCCCCCAGCATGCGACATACATTTCCCAGCTACGATCAGTCCTTCAAGATTGCCTTTTTGAAATCGCTTGCTTAGAAGAAAACTTGCCCCCCTGAGCCTTTTTCCTTTTGTGGTGACGAGTCTCCCAGTCATAGGGGTCCCTTCTTTAAAGGAGATAGACGTGATTCGGTTGAACCGGAGTTTCTTTCTATGATCCCAACCACGCTTCCTCCCCTGCCCCCAGTCTTACGCCCTAGGGTCAAGCAAAGCGCTGGTAGATATAAGACACGTGGGGGGTCTTCCAGGATCCTTAGAAAGTCTATGGCTCATAAACTGCCTATCTCTGTCTAGGTACCCGAGATGCCAAAGAGAACCTCTGACACTTCCGAGGACGCGGGCAGAAGGGTTCGTGGCCCTTCACTCCTTTTTCGTCAAAGTACTTAACTACTTTGAACTGGCGCCTCTACAACTGTCCCCCAACTCTTGGTTGGTGCTTAGTAGCCTATATGTTTTGTACCATCAGGTGCATTCCCGAGGGCCTTCCATGAGCGAGGTTCGTTACTTCTACACCCTTAGGGCGAATACATCTGCTCATGGGTTCTACCAGCTCCAGAAAGTCGTGGCCCATAAAGGTCATTCCCTCGTGGAAGACAGACTACTTCTTCACTTATAGCGGGTTCACCCGACACACTAGCTTCAACACTCCAAGTAAGAAAATTCTCACCTTGATTTCATACATGAGAGGTTTCTCTTTTTACTCTGCTTTTCTTCTGTGGTTTCTCTAACTATAGTCATTTCTTTTCTCTTGATGGCAGGTCTCTTAGGGGTTGTTGACTCCACCTTGAAACCATTGGCTCGTGACCGAGTGATGAAAATCCTGGCCTTGCCGAGTGAATGCAAACAAGCCTGCGCCCTTTTTACAGAAAGCAACCTTCACTTGTACAGGTTGCTGACCCCGGACCAAACCGCCTCTCTATGCTCCGTTTCCTCTGAATCTGCGGGCCCATGCACCGTCTCATCTGAATTCGCAGGTCCATGCCCCACCTCAGCTGAATCCGCAGGTCCGTGGCTATACGGCCACTATGAAGGTAATTATAATGAGATAGCCGATAGGGACTATGTGTACTTCAGGCGATCATATGGACATTGAGGAGATAGTGGTGTCCGAGAACTACTCGTGTCTACACTCTTTAGCCGGCAGGGCTAGGGGCGTGGCCGATTGATGAGGACACCAAGACTAAAGATCCATGTCTAGTTCCAGTTGGTCTGGTGACGAGGGCGCGAGCCAAAAGACTCAGTTTAGGAGCTTGATGAGTCTTTTGCGTTTTGTCATCTTGTATTTTTTATTTAGTCTTTGTTTTTTTTTGTGAAAAGTCAAACACTTGACTTGTGTGAGTCCAAGAGTCCTTTTTGTCTTTAATTTTCGGTATTTTATTAGGAAGACAAAGGGTTGTCTTTAAATTTCAGTTTTCATTAGGAAGACAAAGGGTTGTCTTTATTTTTCGGTTTCATTAGGAAGACAAAAGGCTTGTCTTTAATATTTCGGTTTTAAGGAAGACAAAGGAGCTTGTATTGATGTAATTTTCGGCTATATAAGGCCTTGAAAACATTTGGAAAAATCAGATTATGTTGAATGAAAATTTGTGAGTTTTCTTCTTGAGTTCTTGAAGAGACTATCCGAACTTATCAAGGGTATCCCTTGTGGCGTTCAATCCGACTTATCAAACGGATTCCCATCCCCGTTTGTGGCGTCTTCCTCATACCAAGGTTCGTGCTTTGCTAAGCATTGGGTCGCGGTTCTTCATTCCATTTCGTGTGCTCTTGGTGGCTGTGCCATATTTGGTGTCGGGTTTCATCACAGTGTTGGTGTGGTTCGTATCACCGATGACGAACATACTGGCGATGTTACCTCTCGGACACCACCATCGATGCCTGGCGACGATTTTTCCTTCGATGCCTTTGTCCCCTGCCCCTCTGTGCCTAAAAGGAATTTCAACATTCCTTCTTTTGCTGGGGCTCCTCTACCCTCGGGGAGGCATTCTAGGTGGACGTATTCAGGTGCCTCTTTACCTAAGGAGATGACTCCACGCTCTTCTGCTCCCCACACCTCTGCGGATGGATCAGGACCTTCTCGGTCCCCATCCCTGCCAAAACGTGCCTCGGCAGGCACACGCATCTCCCCCGGTCAAGCTTATGTTTTTGCTTCCGAAGATCATCCTCTGGCAAGCCAGTATGGGGTGGCCATGAGCCATCATCTGGGAAAATTTCCCAAAGGCGAGTGGGGAACCTTGCACAACGTCCCCAACGCTGAGCTAGAAGACACCTATATGCGAGCCTCCTTGCAGGTATTTGTCGAGATACTCGGTTTATTCATTTATGATATATATACATTTTTTTTGTCTTCATTTTGTTTTGATATTGCTTGACCCTCAAGGCTTTATTCTATGTCCTTACCCTTACTTAGGCTTCTATCCTGAGTCATCGGCTGATCGCCTCAAACTCCTCATCGACCCAATGGTTACAACGCGAGCTCGAGGAGGCATTGGGGAACCTATTGGTGGCTGAGGCAGGAAAGGATGTCTTGTCAAATCAACTGACTGAGGCGGTTTGCCAGAGGGACGCCGCTTTAGCCCAAGCTACATCAACCTCTCACACCAACACCCAGCTGGAGGCTACCATCCATACTTTAAACGAAAGGAATATTGTGCTTGAGGCTGAGCTTGTGAATGCTGAGAATGGCATAGTCGACCGTACACTGCACGCCGTATGGAGGACCAACCCCACCGTTGACCTGTCTCCCTTTAGAGATTATGCATTTGAGAAGATTTCTGAGTGGAAGGGTCAGGATGGAAATTTGTAGGTTCCTTTGTATTCGGCCTATGTATGTTGTTGCTATGTAATCCCTCACATTATTTCCCCTTTCTCTCTCTTTTTTTTTTGTGTTCATCAAACTTAAGGGACTTTGGTAAGTCCCTCTTATTATTATTATTTGTGGATTACATATCTCTTCCTTGATCTGATGATGATAATCTTTTTGGTGCTTGACTATACTTGTAAGGACACATTAACCCATTGGGCTCTTGGGGTCCTTTTATATTATTTGCGCGCGCTTGTTACGTTTTGCGAGAAGCCTCCTTCTCGTCATTATATATAGTACTATTTCTTCAAGGGTCTCTTGTAGGACCATTTTTGGCTAGCCGGCTTAATGGCCGTTCTAGACTTATTGGGATATTCCTTCCTTACGGCCTCACCCCCTGGGGTGTCGGCCTTTGGTTGGAGGTCATCCTTTTAAACTATTCCCTTGATATTCATAAGGGTAGCTAATCCTTTTGAATATAAGAGATTTTTTTTTGCTTATACTCGTGCCTCCTGTCCTACCCCTCGAGTGCTTGGTGAAATTTATTTCAGCATGCACTTTGGTTGATGCTCGCATAGAGAAGAAAAATAACATGCGAAGTTGTGAACAGTTTCATTCATAGTAGGCAGGTTACAACGATATATATGAAAAGTTTACATCTACTTGGGAGGTTATCTAGGTAACCTCTTTGATTCTTGTCTATTAAGTTAACATAACATGCAACAAACTAAACATAGATATTGTTTGCATCGGGTGTGGAAGTCTTACTGGTAGTACTTCTTGAGGTGTTCCGCATTCCATGCTCGAGGTATGACGGTGTCATCCATGCGCGTTAGCTTATAGGTGTTTGGTGGTATGTATTGAGCGGCTTAGTAGGGCCCTTCCCAGTTCACCCCAAGTACCCCCGCCCCCGGGTGTCGCGTGTTGGGGAGTACTTTTCTTAATACTAGATCTCCTACTCTGAATGTTCTCTCTCGCACCCTCGAGTTGTAGTACCTTGCTGCCCGCTGCTGGTATACCGCCACTCTCATTTGTGCCTTTTCCCTTCTTTCTTCTAGCATGTCTAAGCTTTCGGCCATTGCCGCATGGTTGACCTGGTCCTCGTATGCCTGTATCCTGTAGGAGTTATCCTTCATCTCAATTGAGAGGAAAGCCTCACATCCATATGCTAAGGAGGAAGGGGTCTCTCCAGTGGTTGTGCGCGGTGTGGTCCTATAGGCCCAAAGCACATTAGTTAGCTCCTCAACCTAAGCCTATTTCATCTTCTCTAGCTTTTTTTTAAGTTCTTCTTTAGGACTTTGTTAATGGCCTCCACCTGCCCATTGGCCTGTGGATGCACAATAGCCGAGAAGCTTCTCCTTATCCCTCTTTCCCTACAGTACTCCTCGAACATTTCCCCTTCAAACTGGGTGTCGTTGTCATAAATAATTTTGTAGGGCACTCCATATCTGCAAACAATGAATTTTTTTACAAAGGTGGTGATATGCTTGGTCGTTATCTTTACTAGAGGTTCCGCTGCAACCCACTTGGTGAAGTAATCTACGGCTATTACCGCGTACTTTGCTCGACCTCTACCTGGGGGAAGGGCGCCAATCAGGTCTATCCCCCAGATAGCAAAGGGCCAAGGGCTAGTCATGCTAGTTAATTCATTCGGGGGTTTTCGGGAATAGTTTGCGTGCCTCTGGCATTTGTCACATTTCCTTGCGAAGTCATTTGCATCTCTCTCCATGGAGGGCCAGTAGTACCCTTGCCTCATGGCTTCACATGGTGCCACATTCGCCCTCATGTATTTCATACAGTACCTTCACAGCCTCTTCCTCATCAACACATCGCAAGAGTGGCACAGAAAACCCCCTCTTGTATAAGATCTCGTCTACCAAGGTGTATCGGGCTACCTTATACACTAGCTTTCGAGCCTCCCTCTTGTCTGTTGGCACAACTCCATCCTTCAGGTAGCTTATAATTGGGTCGGCCCATGACTCCTTTAGGATGCGTACCATGTGAACGTCTGAATTAACGATGCTTGGCCTTGGTAAGTATTCCACAAGTACTGATTCAAGGATATCCCCATCTTTAGTGGAAGCCAGCTTCGCGAGGGCATCAGCATGGGTATTCCTCTCTCTCGGGATTTGCTCTATGCTATACTCCACCAACTGCCCCAAATAGCCTCTCACCCTTTCCAAGTATGCAGCCATCTTGGGACCCCTCGCTTCATACTCACCCTTCACCTGGAATACCATCAACTGTGAGTCACTAAAAATGTGTAGATGCATTACCTTTAGCCCCTGGGCCAACCGCAACCCTGGTAGAAGCGCTTCGTATTCTGCCTCATTGTTCGAGGCTTCGAACCCAAACCGTATCAAGCAGTACATCCTGTGTCCTTCGGGTCTAGACATCACGATACCTGCTCCAGATCCTCCTTCATTGGATGCTCCATCCACATGTAGGCTCCATTCTTCAGAACTCCTCAGCTCTCCTTCTATGACTGACTGTCCCTCTTCTTCATCTCCTCCTCCATTTGGTCGATAGGTGAACTGCCTATGAAGTCTGCGAGCACTTGTCCATTGATGGAGGTCCTTGGGGTATAAGTGATATCGAATCGACTCAACTCGATCGACCACTTCATCAGTCTCCCCGAGGTTTCAGGTTTATGCAAGACCTGCCTTAAAGGGCTATTAGTGAGTACTTCAATTGCATGGGCATGGAAATAGGGCCTTAACTTCCTTGAAGCCACAACTAACGCGTATGCCAACTTCTCTATCTCCGGGTATCGGTTCTTTGCATCTACTAACCGTTTACTAACGTAGTACATGGGTTACTGGTACTTCTTCTCTCCTTCAACCAGGGCAACACTTATGGCGTGCTCGGATACTGCCAAGTATAAGTATAGCCTTTTGCCCCTTTCAGGTTTTGCCAACAAGGGTGGCTTCCCTAAGTGTTCCTTCAGCTTGATCATCCTCACATTCTTCATCCGAAGCGAACTTTTTGCTCACTTTTAGGATGTTGAAGAAGGGGAGGCACTTATCCGTAGACCTCAAGATGAATCTATTAAGGGCTGCCACCCGCCCCGTTAGACATTGCACCTCCTTCTTGTTCTTGGGTGGGCTCATTTCTATTAGGACCTTTATCTTATCAGGATTAGCTTCGATGCCTCTGGAATTGACCATGAAATCTAAGAACTTTCCCGAGGATACACCGAAAGTGCACTTGAGTGGATTCAACTTCATTCGGTACTTCCTGAGTGTGTCAAACATCTCTCCTAGGTCTTTGTTGAGTTCTGCGGCATTTTTGGTCTTCACCAGCATATCTTCAACGTATACCTCCATGTTCCTCCCTATCTGGTTAGCGAACATTTTGTTCACCAATCTCTGATAGGTGGCACCCACGTTCTTTAATCTGAAAGGCATCACCCTATAACAGTAGAGTCCTTTATCTGTTATAAATGACGTATGCTCTTCGTCAGCTGGGTTCATAGGTATCTGGTTGTATCCAAAGTAGGCATCCATAAAGCTAAGTAACTCGTGCCCGGCCGTTGCATCCACCAGCTGATCTATCCTTGGAAGCGGAAAACTGTCCTTAGGACAAGCCTTATTGAGGTTTGAGAAGTCAATTCAAGTCCTCCATTTTCCATTCGGTTTCGGGACTAGTACTGGGTTCGACACCCATATAGGATAGAAGGATTCACGGTTGAATCCATTGGCCTTCAACTTGTCCACCTCCTCCTTTAAGGCTGCGTACCTCTCTGGGTCAAGCGCTCGTCTTTTCTGCCTAACAGGCCTTGCCACGGAGGCGATATTCAAATGGTGGCACATGATGGCTGGATCTATTCCTACCATGGCTTCGTGCTCCAAGCAAATACATCCAAATTGTCCTTCAAAAACCTTACCAACTTCTCCTTCGCGTCGCTCTGAAGGCTTTTTCCCACCTTCAACTTTGGCAATGGCTCTTCCATTACCATGATTTCCTCTACCTCCTCCACAGGTTCAGCCCCTGGCTCCTCCATGATTCTGGGGTCTAGTTCCTGCGGGTTTGCGCCCCCATGTACCACCATCGCCATCGGTTCTCGCAGTTTCACAGATGTGCGAAGGGAGGTGTTATAACACTCCCTTGCCACTCTTTGTTCTCCTTTCATACTCGCTACTCCACCAGGAGTTGGGAACTTGACGGCGAGGTGATCTATTGAAGTTATCGCTTTCAATTCTCTTAGGGATGGTCTCCCCAATACCGCATTGAAAGCTGAAGCACAATCTACTATGACGAAGTTTGCCATGACTGTGGTCTGTCTCGGTTGTTCTCCCATGGTGAGTGCCAATTCGATCACCCCTAAGGGTTGTATCGAGTCCCCCGTGAATCCGTATAAGGAGGATTGACAGGGTTTCAGGTGTCTGACGCCCAAAACCATCTTCTCCAAGGCGGGGCGATATAAGATATCTACGGAACTTCTGTTGTCTATGAGACCCAATGCACCCGCATGTTGCCCAACTGAACTATCAACACCAAAGGATCATTATGGGGAAAGTGCACCCCTCATCCATCCTCCTTTGTGAAAGTGATTGAGTCATTTTCTCCCTTAAAGCTTTTTGGGGGTCGCTGCTCCAAACTCATGACACACGTTGGTGGACTCCGTCTGGCTTCTCTAGCGTACTTGTCTCGACCCTTCCTGGACTCTCCCCCAAACCTCGAGCCTCCAAAGATCATTCTCACTTCTCCTTGTATCTCTGGGGCTCCTCCTTGTGTCCGAGGTATCACCGGCACGTCCTCCGATTTCTGCTTCTCCCTTCTAACATATCGGCCCAGGTGCCCCCTTTGAATGAGCTCTTCAATTTCTTCCTTCAAATGGGTACATTCTATTGTGGTATGGCCGATATCCTTGTGGTATTGACAGTATTTGCTAGGGTCCCTCTTGGACCGATCTTTTCTCATCAATGGGGGCCTTTTGAAGGGAACCCGATCCTCATTTGTGAGGTAGATATGCTCTCTGTTGTCCGTCAGGCTCGTATAGAAGGTGTAAGCCGTTTGCCTATGGTCGTTTTCGCATTTGGACCTTCTCTGTTGATCATCTCTAGACCCTTCATACGCCCTATTCTTCTTTGCTCCATTCGACCCTTCATTGACTGGGGGCTTTACATGGGACTCGCTTTTTCCTGCCTTTAAGTTCGCATGGCCATCCTCCACACGAATATACTTTTTTGCCCTCTTGTAGAAGTCATCTAGGTCAGTGACTTCCCTTTTGAGAATATTATCCCACAACTTGCTTCCCGGACGCACTCCGGCTCTGATGGCCATTTTCAACTCCCTGCGGGTCAAGCTCCCTACTTTGGCTGCCTCCATGTTAAACCTATGGATGTAACCCTTTAGACTCTCGTTTTCTCCCTGCTTCACGTTGGCGAGGCTGGTGCCCGGCATTGTGTAATCACGCACAGCGTGATGCTGTTGGAGAAATTCATCAGAAAACTGCTGCCAAGACCTTGTGGACCCTGGTCAAAGTCTCTTGAACCATTTGTACGCAGGTCCTTTCAAGGAGACAGCAAAGCAATAGCACCTGGCTCCACTACTAATCCCCCTTAACCTCATTAGGTCATTAAACGTGTCCAGATGGTACTTAGGATATGTGTTTCCATCATAGGGGGTCATATGAGGCTCCTTGAAGTTGGTTGGGAGCCGGATGGCTTGGATCTCCTTAACAAAGGGTGATTCATGGTCGGACTCGTCCTCAATGGCTTGTCCTCCATATGCGGTGATGATCTTGCTATGTAGGCTCCTCATCTCTGTGTCTAGGTCTTGTCCCCTCTTTTTCAAGGAGTCTCTCAACGTGGACGGACTTGCATCTCCCTTTCCTTTGCCTTCCCGGGGCGCTATAGGAGGTGTAGTCCTTTTATCCGCCCTTTTCTTGTTGAGTTCCTCTCGTAGATCTGAGGGTTTTCTCCTTGAGGGGACTTCGACGTCGTTATGAGGGCCAGCGTTGTTCTTCTACTCTGGCCTCGGAGGCTGCTTTGGTGGTCTGGGACATTCATGCTGCTTCGGTGGTCCGGGATGTTCGTGCTGCTTCGCCCGGGGGGTAATACTAGTGGAGATTCGATTCGAGTCCTCCCATCGTCTACTGGGACGGTGGTCTCTGCCCCCTCTTGACCTCTCTCTTTTCGCTTAGGGAGAGATATGTTTGACTTCCCTTGCAACAGGTCATTTAACACCTCTTGCATGTTCTCTAAGGTGGTTTCAAGCCTTTGGTTCTTGTGGTGCAGTTCACGTATCTCCTCTTTGTAGAATCGAGACCCAGAACTCGAGCTCACGGAATAGACCCGGGGATGCTTGTCAAGTCTGCGCATCGATGGGCCCGGATCCTACCGGCCAGAGTTTGGCACCTGTGGCGGCCTTGGGGGCAGGAACTCACTGGTATCTCTTGCAGGGGCAGCTGTTGACATGATTCTCATCTGGAGGGACGGCCAAGGATGAGGCCTCCCTCTTAACCTCGTGAACCTCGGGTTCCTTTGGGGCCTCCATATCTCTGGGCAGAGGAGGGTTCTTTATGCAGGCCTTCAGCTGATCTCCATCAATGTGGACCTCCACCTCTTGTGGCTCTCTCAGTCGTTTAGAAAGTCTTGGCATGTCTTCCTGTCGGAACTAATGGAAGAACAGTGGCTTGACACTTATCCTTCCCACAAACGGCGCCAAACTGTTGACTGTAAGTACTCGTCAACGATTTAAGGTTAGAAAACTCAAATTATTCTATGAAAGATAGCTAAGAATAAGATGGAAAGAACTTGAATCAGCAGAAAATACAGAACTACAATGGAACAAGGATCATATATTTCTTAAACGTCTCCCCATACAATCAGTTTTCCAACCCCCTAACATGAGGGGTCGAGACCTATTTATAGGTGGGCTCTATTGGCCCTTGATATAAGTAGGTCCCAGGGGACATGGACATATGCAGATATAGGGTCAGAGTAGTGGCTCAGGACATAATGGTGTCTACCCTGACAATGCCAAAGTAGTGGTGCAAGACATCGTACTGTCGACTATGGAATATGGTTGGGGGTGTCCAAGTATTGCCTCCACTCTCCGTACAAGTTCGTACCGCCACTACTCGTCAGACGCAGATGACAAGGCCACGCCTCTGAACTCTTCATGATTGTACATCCCATATCAGTGTGCATACCGTGTACCCAGTCATCCTCATCAATTCATGTTTGGCGCCTAATCATTATTTGACATACCCGTAAGGTGTTTCCAAGTGTTCCCCGTACATATATCGAGGAGGCTCCAAACTTTACATGTCATGAGAAACCAAGGCGCGGAGTGTTTGTGGCGGAACAAGGTGTACACGTGAGATGTAGTGTAACGACCCAAATTCACTATTAAGGCTTAAGGGCCTTGATTAGAATGCCGGAAGGGCATGATGGGAATTATGTGTGATTTTTATGATTAAGATGCATGATAATGATTTAGGCATGTTATACGATTATGTGAATTATATTATGTGATAATTATGATGTGTGAATTGTACCGCGTGGGTTCTGTGATACCAGCGTGATGCACGTGCCGAGACGGTCCTAGGAAACTAGATAGTGGTAACTGGTGATTTGGTAACCTGCGTAACTGTTAGTAACCATAGAGAGTAACAGGTTTTATGGGAAAGTGGTAGAATTGCAAAGCTGGTGAAAAGACAAGTATGGCCTTGAGGTTAAGTTAGGAAGGGGTATTAGTGGAAGGGTAGAGTAGACATTTGGTAGGATGGATAATTATCAGCTGAAGGGGGAATATCATATACGTATAATATTTGGGGAGATGGGTTTATGCTGAAATTAGAAACCTAGAGGAGGAGCAAACTTAAGAGGAAGAAGGGAGAGACTGAATTTAACTTTTGGAAGGAGAATCAAGAGTGATTGAAGTTGTCAAGCAGGCTTAGACCAAGAATACTCAGAGGTAAGATTTTGATTATGCTATATCCAAGTTTTAAGTCTGAATTTTAGTTAAGGAAGGTGAATTGAGGCAAGTTGGTGGCTGGTTTTATGTAATTTCAGAATTGGAAATCAAGGGGGAAGGAGGTCAAGAGCTGGAGGTTGAACCCATCACTTAAGGTAAGGTCTCTGTATGTTTATTAGGCTTGTTTTTGTTAAGGTATGGGGAGTTTGAAGTGTGGGTTGTGTTTGAGTTCAAGCCGTTCATAATTTTTCTGGTTTGAGTTGTTAAGTGTGAAATTCAAGAGTGAATTTTAGGATTGAAGGTGTGAGTGAGCTTGGGCATGATGTATTTGGTTTGTTGTGAGGTTTGTTAGAGGTTTAGAGTTGATTTTGGGACTTAGGATGGAGTTTGGGGTGAATTGGAGAGGTTGGAGCTCGGGAAAATGCGAAGGAAAAACCCAGAATTCTGGGCTGCGAAGGCGTGCCGCGGCACGGGTTTTGTGTGCCGCGGCTTGGAGGCTCTGACTGGTGGGTGCCGCGGCATAAGGCTAATTTCAGGGTGTTATTTTTTGACAATTTTAGGCCTTTGCCCCGGGGGTTCGGGGGATGTCTCCGGGGTGTTGTTCTAAGGTTTTGGGGGTTCCGAGAGTGTGGGTTAGGTACCGGGAAGGTAGTCTTGGATTGGTTAATGACAAAGAATATTATTTGTGTTGTGATTAGGACTTTGGAGAGGCTCGGGGTAGAGGACCGTGCTTGCGGCTACGTGGCATCGAAAACTAGTGAATTGAAAGGTAAGAAAACCGCACCAGAATATATGGTTGTGAATGGGACTAAGTGCTCCCGAGAGTTGTATTGTGTCATCGTTGGTATTATGCCAAGGGACACGTATAAGCGGTCTAAGAGTACCGTTCATGATTTTAGCGCACGGGGCGCGAATTGGCCACTGGGAGCCAGAAACATTAGGATAACAGAGGGAGCAGCCTGTGGGCGCTAGCCCTGGTTATCTTCTGTGCATTATGTTTTATGAGATGAAATCCTTAGTATGTGGTATGCTTGAATGATGTTATACTTGAAATTTATGAGATGCTATATGAGTAATTGACTTGATTGCTAGTTGTTCATGCTCTGTTATTGCTGTGTTTTCTTGCTGGGCCTTGGCTCACGGGTGCTTCGTGGTGCAGGTAAGGGCAAGGGCAAGCTGGACCAGGCCTGAGGTGGAGAGCTTCGAGGTGTAATGTGCATAGCCAGCCATTCGATCACCATGATTGAGGAGTGTGCCAGGACAGAGATTACCTAACTGCTCATTTTGCCTTAGTACGGCCGCTAATGTAGTTAAACCTTGTAAATTTTGTAAATGACCTTTGAAACTGTCATTTTTGGGATCCCATGTAACGAAACAGTGTTTAGTAATGAAAATGTAAATTTTGAGACCAAAACACTTTTAACCCTAGTTCCTTTACTGTTTCAGTAACACGTTTTTACTTTAATGACCTGGTTAGCAAGTCTGGCACTTTATAAACACACAGTGTAACGGTCTTGGCTATCCAGGGCGTTACAACTTGGTATCAGAGCGTCCTAGGTTTATGGGTCCTGAAGATTGGCTGGGTATGTACATTCGCTGCGGGAGACAAGCTCAACTCAGGGTTTGGTAACTGTATATGCATGATTATGTGTTTAAGTGATTTGAGTGAGATATGAATGTTGATATTTGTCTGATGAATAGGGAGCATGAGATTCTGATAGGGCCTGGCCCTTGACTGTTGCATGATGTTATTGAGGCGTGCTTATTAGCATTGCTGTGTATGTGGATGAATATCTGGATAAATTGTTATACTTGCTTGCTTGTGAATGATTGGAGATTCGGTGGTGGATTGTGGAGAGATTATCACCCTGTCATCTTAGCCTAATTGCCGAGTCGTTGTTTGCAGATTGACTTGAATAGATATGCGTTCAAGGAAATCTACACGACAAGCCGGCAGGTCTGGGGCTAGAGAGGATGATCAGGGCCCAACCCCTCCGCCAGTCCCTGAGAACTGGCAGCAGTTAATGGCAAAAATGCAAGCTAGGCTTCAGAGCCAAGATGAGTTGATTAGAATGTTGCAGCAAGCTCCATCTGGGAGTGTTGCCCCTGCTGGGCCACCGGCACTGGTACCTATGGTACAGCCTGTTGAGGTTGGCAATAAAGTGGAACCGTTGTATGAGCGGTTCAGGAAGCAGCAGCCCCCGATCTTTGAGGGTGGGCCAGATCCCCTAAAGGCTGAGCAATGGATGACCTTGATTACCACTATACTTGATTATATGAAAGTAGAGGGACATGATAGGGTGGCCTGTGCCACTTATATGTTGAGAGAGGATGCCCTAATCTGGTGGGAGGTGGCGTCACAGACTAGAAATGTTGCTGCAATGACATGGGAGGAGTTTAGAGATTTGTTCAATCAGAAGTACTATAATGTTGCCGTCAGGGCAGCAAAGGTGAATGAGTTTGTGGGCCTTGTTCAGGGCAGTTTGACTGTTACGGAGTATGCCTTGAAATTTGATAGACTTGCAAAGTTTGCACCGAATCTTGTTCCTACCGATGCGACCAGGTTAGACAGATTTGTTAGAGGGCTAAATGTCATGATAGCCCGGGATGTAAGGATTACTACAGTTCCTGGGGTGACCACCTATGCCCAGGCTGTGGAAAGGGCTTTGACTGCTGAGGAAGCAAAGAATAGGATTTGGAGGGATAGTGCAGCAAGAAGGGAGGGTCGTAGGCCGGTGCCTCCATATTCTGGTTCTAGTAGAGGTGGAGGTATCAGTGATTTGAAGAGAAAGACTCCTGAAGCCCCAATTGCTCCTAGGTTTGATAGAGGAGGTCGGGGTATGCAGGGGGGCCGTCGGGGAGGCGGCGATTCGTGGAGGACTTACCCGGAATGCACAAGGTGCAGGAGACGCCATTTGGGCGAGTGTCAGGCTAAGGCCTGTTATGTATGCGGGGTGGTGGAACACCTCAGAAAAGATTGCCCAACGGTAAAGAAGGGCGAGGCAGGGAAGGTGGACAGCTTGACTCCAGCTCGAGTGTTCACTTTGACGCAGGCAGAGGCCGAGGCTAGTCCCTCGGTAGTGACAGGTCAGCTTTCTAGTGCTGGCACTTCTTTTACTGTTTTGATTGATTCTGGTGCTACGCATTCATTTGTTTCTGATAGGGTAATTGATAGATTGTGTAGACCTAGTGAGGTTAGAGCTTCAGGGTTTGGGACTATATTGTTGCCTACGGGAGAGCTGGTGGTGTCTAGGAGATGGGTTAGGGCACTGCCAGTGTTAGTTGATGGTAGAGAGTTGTCAGTGGACTTGATTGAGTTGAGTATGGAGGACTTTGACATGATCTTAGGTATGGATTGGCTGGTTAGATACGGAGCTACCATTGACTGTAGAAAGAAAATGGTGACTTTTGAGCCAGAGGGTGAGGATCCCTTTGTTTTTGTGGGAGCGGTGCGTGGACCCCGTGTACCCAGGATTTCTGCGTTGAGAGCTAGAGATTTGCTACAGGGTGGATGTATAGGCTTCTTGGCTAGTGTGGTAGATACCACCAAGGTTTCACCAGTTGGACCGGAGTAGACCAGACTGGTTTGTGAGTTCTTCGATGTGTTTCCTGAGGATTTGCCTGGGTTGCCGCCGCGTAGGGAGATTGAGTTTGTTATTGAGTTAGCACCAGGGACAGAGCCAGTGTCGAGGGCACCGTACAGGATGGCACCAGCAGAACTGAAAGAGTTAAAGATACAATTGCAGGAACTTCTGGATATAGGGTTCATCAGACCTAGCTATTCACCATGGGGTGCTCCAGTTTTATTTGTTAAAAAGAAGGACGGGACCCTGAGAATGTGTATTGACTATCGGGAATTGAATAAGTTAACTATTAAGAATAAGTATCCCCTACCGAGGATTGATGACTTGTTCGATCAGTTGCAGGGTAAGATGGTGTTCTCAAAGATTGATCTTCGATCTGGTTATCACCAGCTGAGGATCAAGGATGAGGACATACCTAAGACAGCTTTTCGGACGCGTTATGGGCACTATGAGTTCTTGGTCATGTCTTTTGGTTTGACCAATGCCCCAGCAGCCTTTATGGATTTAATGAACAGGGTGTTCAAAGATTTTCTAGATCAGTTTGTTATAGTCTTCATCGATGACATCCTGGTGTATTCCAGTTCAGAGGCAGAGCACGAGTTTCATCTTCGATTGGTTCTTCAGAGGTTGAGGGAGCATCAGTTGTATGCTAAGTTTAAGAAGTGCGAGTTCTGGTTACCTGAAGTGACATTCCTTGGACACATTGTAGGTGCAGATGGGATTAAAGTAGATCCGTCTAAGATAGAAGCAGTTAGAGATTGGCCGAGGCCAAGGAACGCCTCAGAAGTGCAAATTTCCTTGGTTTGGCAGGCTACTATAGGCGGTTTGTAGAAGGCTTCTCGAAGATAGCGGCACCGATGACAGAATTGACAAGAAAGAATCTAAAGTTCATTTGGTCAGACAAGTGTGAGGGCAGTTTCCAGGAGTTAAAGCGACGACTTATTACAGCGCCAGTGTTGAGTTTGCCTTCGGGGGAAGGGAAGTTTGTGGTATACTGTGATGCGTCAAGGTTGGGTTTAGGCTGTGTGCTGATGCAGAATGAGAAGGTGATAGCTTATGCATCACGACAGCTGAAGGAGTATGAGCAGCGGTATCCTACTCATGATTTGGAGCTGGCAGCAGTGGTTTTTGCCCTGAAGATTTGGCGGCATTATCTTTATGGGGAGAAGTGCGAGGTGTACACCGACCATAAGAGCCTGAAATATTTCTTTACGCAGAAGGACCTGAATATGAGACAGAGGCGTTGGCTGGAGCTGGTGAAAGATTATGATTGTGATATTCTTTACCATCCAGGAAAAGCCAATGTGGTGGCTGATGCATTGAGCCGCAGAGGTCCAGGTCAGTTGTATAGCTCTGTTCAGATCTCAAGGGAGTTAGCAGATGAGATGGTTAGAGCGGGAATAGAATTAGTTGTAGGCCGATTGGCTAATATTACTCTACAGTCGACCCTGCTAGAGCGGATCAGAGAGGGGCAGTTGACAGACGCTCAGTTACAGAGGGTTAGAGAGGATGTTTTAGCAGGAATAGCTAAGGACTATTCTGTTTCAGAGGTTGGTTTACTTCGGTATCAGGGGCGGATTTGTGTTCCAGCTGACGAGGGGATTAGACGGGAGATACTAGATGAGTCTCATACGACGTCGTACTCACTTCATCCGGGTACCACAAAGATGTATCAGGATTTACGGACTTTGTATTGGTGGCCTGGGATGAAGAAGGATGTGGTAGAGTACGTTGCTAGATGCTTAACCTGTCAACAGGTGAAAGCTGAGCTTCAGCGACCAGCAGGGTTGCTTCAACCTTTGGGTATTCCTGAGTGGAAATGGGAGGATATTACTATGGATTTCGTAGGAAGTCTACCCAGGACAGTAGGGTTTCATGACTCAATATGGGTGATAGTGGATAGATACACCAAGTCAGCCCATTTTCTTCCAGTGAGGTCAACTTTTACTGTGGATCAGTACGCTGAGTTGTATGTGAAAGAGATCGTACGTCTCCATGGGGTTCCTAAGTCGATTGTGTCAGACCGGGATCCTATTTTCACTTCCAAGTTTTGGGGAGGTTTGCAGAAAGCTTTAGGAACTCAATTGAAGTTCAGTACCGCCTTTCATCCTCAGACTGATGGACAGTCTGAGAGAACGATCCAAGTGCTGGAGGATATGCTCAGAGCTTGTGTGATTGACTTCGAGGGTTCGTGGAATAAGTACCTTCCATTGATTGAGTTCTCGTACAACAATAGTTATCAGTCAACGATTGGAGTAGCTCCCTATGAGATGTTGTATGGGAGGAGGTGTAGATCGCCTATCCATTGGGATGAGATGGGTGAGAGAAGATACTTGGGGCCAGATATGGTTCAGAGGACAGGTGAGGC
Source organism: Humulus lupulus (assembly GCF_963169125.1). Lineage (NCBI taxonomy): Eukaryota > Viridiplantae > Streptophyta > Magnoliopsida > Rosales > Cannabaceae > Humulus > Humulus lupulus. The sequence continues at coordinate 147,024,774 of NC_084796.1, forward strand.
TATAGAGAAGATCCGGGCTAGGATGCTCGCATCTCAGAGTAGGCAGAAAAGCTACGCTGATCCTAAGCGTAGGGATGTGGAGTTTCAGGTTGGTGATCACGTTTTTCTTCGAGTTTCACCTCTGCGAGGGGTGAGGAGGTTTGGTAAAAAGGGCAAGTTGAGCCCTAGATTCATTGGACCATTTGAGATCCTGGAAAGAATTGGTCAGGTGGCTTACAGGTTAGCCTTGCCGCCATCGTTGTCTGGAGTTCATAACGTGTTCCATGTCTCCATGCTTCAGAAGTATGTTTCAGATGTGACTCATGTATTGAGGCATGAAGATCTGGAGTTACAGGCAGATTTGGCTTATGATGAGCGACCAGTTCAGATCTTAGATCAGAAAGACAGGTGTTGCGAAACAAGACAATTCCTTTGGTTAAAGTGCTGTGGAGAAATAGCAAGGTCGAGGAGGCGACCTGGGAGCTTGAGACAGCTATGCGGGATCAGTATCCGAAGTTGTTCAGGTAAATTTCGAGGACGAAATTCTCATTAGGAGGGGATAGTTGTAACGACCCAAATTCACTATTAAGGCTTAAGGGCCTTGATTAGAATGCCGGAAGGGCATGATGGGAATTATGTGTGATTGTTATGATTAAGATGCATGATAATGATTTAGGCATGTTATACGATTATGTGAATTATATTATGTGATAATTATGATGTGTGAATTGTACCGCGTGGGTTCTGTGATACCAGCGTGATGCACGTGCCGAGACGGTCCTAGGAAACTAGATAGTGGTAACTGGTGATTTGGTAACCTGCGTAACTGTTAGTAACCATAGAGAGTAACAGGTTTTATGGGAAAGTGGTAGAATTGCAAAGCTGGTGAAAAGACAAGTATGGCCTTGAGGTTAAGTTAGGAAGGGGTATTAGTGGAAGGGTAGAGTAGACATTTGGTAGGATGGATAATTATCAGCTGAAGGGGGAATATCATATACGTATAATATTTGGGGAGATGGGTTTATGCTGAAATTAGAAACCTAGAGGAGGAGCAAACTTAAGAGGAAGAAGGGAGAGACTGAATTTAACTTTTGGAAGGAGAATCAAGAGTGATTGAAGTTGTCAAGCAGGCTTAGACCAAGAATACTCAGAGAGGTAAGATTTTGATTATGCTATATCCAAGTTTTAAGTCTGAATTTTAGTTAAGGAAGGTGAATTGAGGCAAGTTGGTGGCTGGTTTTATGTAATTTCAGAATTGGGAATCAAGGGGGAAGGAGGTCAAGAGCTGGAGGTTGAACCCATCACTTAAGGTAAGGTCTCTGTATGTTTATTAGGCTTGTTTTTGTTAAGGTATGGGGAGTTTGAAGTGTGGGTTGTGTTTGAGTTCAAGCCGTTCATAATTTTTCTGGTTTGAGTTGTTAAGTGTGAAATTCAAGAGTGAATTTTAGGATTGAAGGTGTGAGTGAGCTTGGGCATGATGTATTTGGTTTGTTGTGAGGTTTGTTAGAGGTTTAGAGTTGATTTTGGGACTTAGGATGGAGTTTGGGGTGAATTGGAGAGGTTGGAGCTCGGGAAAATGCGAAGGAAAAACCCAGAATTCTGGGCTGCGAAGGCGTGCCGCGGCACGGGTTTTGTGTGCCGCGGCTTGGAGGCTCTGACTGGTGGGTGCCGCGGCACAAGGCTAATTTCAGGGTGTTATTTTTTGACAATTTTAGGCCTTTGCCCCGGGGGTTCGGGGGATGTCTCCGGGGTGTTGTTCTAAGGTTTTGGGGGTTCCGAGAGTGTGGGTTAGGTACCGAGAAGGTAGTCTTGGATTGGTTAATGACAAAGAATATTATTTGTGTTGTGATTAGGACTTTGGAGAGGCTCGGGGTAGAGGACCGTGCTTGCGGCTACGTGGCATCGAAAACCAGTGAATTGAAAGGTAAGAAAACCGCACCCGAATATATGGTTGTGAATGGGACTAAGTGCTCCCGAGAGTTGTATTGTGTCATCGTTGGTATTATGCCAAGGGACACGTATAAGCGGTCTTAGAGTACCGTTCATGATTTTAGCGCACGGGGCGCGAATTGGCCACTGGGAGCCAGAAACATTAGGATAACAGAGGGAGCAGCCTGTGGGCGCTAGCCCTGGTTATCTTCTGTGAATTATGTTTTATGAGATGAAATCCTTAGTATGTGGTATGCTTGAATGATGTTATACTTGAAATTTATGAGATGCTATATGAGTAAATGACTTGATTGCTAGTTGTTCATGCTCTGTTATTGCTGTGTTTTCTTGCTGGGCCTTGGCTCACGGGTGCTTCGTGGTGCAGGTAAGGGCAAGGGCAAGCTGGACCAGGCCTGAGGTGGAGAGCTCCGAGGTGTAATGTGCATAGCCAGCCATTCGATCACCATGATCGAGGAGTGTGCCAGGACAGAGATTACCTAACTGCTCATTTTTCCTTAGTACGGCCGCTAATGTAGTTAAACCTTGTAAATTTTGTAAATGACCTTTGAAACTGTCATTTTTGGGATCCCATGTAACGAAACAGTGTTTAGTAATGAAAATGTAAATTTTGAGACCAAAACACTTTTAACCCTAGTTCCTTTACTGTTTCAGTAACACGTTTTTACTTTAATGACTTGGTTAGCAAGTCTGGCACTTTATAACACACAGTGTAACGGTCTTGGCTATCCAGGGCGTTACATGTGGAGAGGCTGCACCCTCGCATAGCAAGGCTGGCCTAGGGTGCGGACGCATGCGCCTATGGGCGCGGGACCCGTGAGAAGTAGCGAGGCTAGCCTAGGGTGTGGATGCATGTGCCTATGGGTGTGGGACCCGTGAGAAGTAGCGAGGCTGCACCCTCGCATAACGAGGGTGCCTCGCATAGAGAGGCTGGCTTATGGTGATCACGTGGAGGCTAGGTGTGATGCTTTGCGTAGACGCTGCGCGTGGGAGGCTAGCATTGAACCTCACATAGCGAGGGTGGTGCCTCAGGGTACCCGTGTTTGGGTACTTGGGTGCGTGTGGGAGCCCAGTACGACGCGACATAAGGTAGCCTCGCATAGCGAGACATAGGGTAGCCTTACATGGCAAGTTCCTCTCATGACAGCCCTTGAATACTTATACTTGGACGCATGTGCCTATGCATCTCGACACTTGAGCTTATCATCCTAGCGTAGGTACATCGGACCTTGCTATACAAAGCCTTCAAGAATGAACACTATTTCAAATATTTCTTAGGATATTACTCAACATTTACACCATGTCTTTTCGATCCAGAATCTCGACCGGTTTTTCCTCATAGCTTAACTGAGGATCTATGCTAAGTTCATTGTAACTTAACACATGAGTGGGGTTGTTCACGTACTTCCATAATGTTGACACATGGAATACATTGTCAGCCCTAGCGAACGAGGGCGAAAGGGCTAGTCGATAAGATGCCTTTCCAATGCATTCTAGATCCTCAAACGGTCCTATGTACCTAGGGCTCAACTTGCTCTTTTTCCCTGAACCTCATAACTCCTCTCAGTGGAGCTATTTTTAACAGTATCTTGTCCCCAACTTCAAATTCTAATTGTAACCACCCAAAAATGCTAATAGGGTTAGTACCTGGATCAGTGTGGCAGGAGGGCATATGTAACGACCCAAAATCGCTAATAAGGCTTAAGGGCCTTGATTAGTGTGCTAGGAGGGCATTAGTGGAATAATTGTGATTAAATGAGTAATTATATGTTTATTAAACTTTATGTGTTAATTGATGGTATTATGTGGTAATGTGATATGAAATAAATATGTGATATATGTGAGAACCACATTATTATGTGGACAGGTTCGCAGAGCACGACTCAAGACGATTCTAGGGTCAGATAGCGGGATAAGTCACAACGGGGCTTAGGACATGACTTTGATAAGTCGGGGATATTTTTAGATAGCGGGTAGTGATTTGGACTATCGGGTTATGAAAATAAATATATGGAGATATATTTGAGGTTAGGATGTCTAAGCGGGAATATTGGGGGATTTTACCATTTTGGCCTCGGGGACGGTTCCGGCACCCCGAGCCTCGGGATTAACTTAACGGGTAAGTTAAACATAAGGAAGCTTTTAGAAGAAAAACACAAACCGACTAAGAGCTTTTATCTCAGCTCTCTTTCACGCTTAAGGGAAAACAAAGGAAAGAAAACACAGAAAACAGGGGAACAAGCTGGAATTTCTGAGTTTGGTGGTGAGGATTTGGAGGTTTAGCTCAGGAGTAAATCAAGAACTAAAACAGGGATTAAGGTAAGCATCTGGTCTTCTTTTTTGTGGTTGAATTCTGAGTTCTAGCTGGGTTTTTGTTAAGTGTTGAAACAAATATGGTTTTGATGTTCTAAGGCAGAATTAAGAAGGAAATTTGGGAACTTAGCTTGGCTATGGCTTGGTGAAGTGATTCAACAGCAAAGGTAAGTTTCAACTCCTGGTTTAGAGGTTTTAAATTGAGTTTGAATGACTGGTTTAAGTGTTTATAGCTCTTGGGTTTCAGAAATTGGAAAGAGAAGATTAGAGTGTGCTAGGTTGTGTTTTATGTGGAATTATGTTGTTTAGATCATGCTAAAGGAGTTAGGGATTAATTGGTTAGGAGTTGGGAAGCTTTGGGATGGTTTAAAGTGAGGTTTCAGACTTAAAAATGGTGTAAATTCTGGGTTCGAAAGGGAGGGTCGCGGCTCTGTTCTAGAGCGCTGCGACACTAGCATGCGAAGGAGCCAAGGAGGCTCGCCCAAGGGAGAGCGCCGCGGCGTGTGTGTGGTTCAGCATGGGTATTGGTTCTGTTTTGGGGAAGGGCCGCGGCTAGGCTTCGGGGGCCGCAGCCCTTAGTTGCACACATGAGTTTTTGAGGATTTTAGGCACAGGAAGGTGGTCTAGTGTGCTCGGGTTTGGTTTCACCACCGTACTTGGTGGAATTCGGAATCCCGGGAGTTAGTTTTGTAATTGGAAACCTATATTGGAGTATTAATGGAACCCTATACTTTGGTTGTGACTAGGTGATAAAGACATAGGCTCGGGAACAGATCGTGCTTGAGAGGCATTGCTCGTAATTCAATAACTGCGCAGACTAAAGGTAAGGAAACTGCACCTGGTTGAATATATGTGACGGGACTAAGGGCTCCCTATTGTAAATGCTTGAAAAGATGGTATTATGCCACGCAAGCCATTTGGTGAACCAATGGCCTAAGGGTGCCAAGGGTTACACTAGCGCACAGGGCGCAGCTCAGCCACTGGTAGCAACTTATTATGCACTGAGCTCGGTTTAAGCGGGCCGGAGTCAGTGAGTTAAACAGAGGGTGCGGCCTAAGTCGTCGGCCCTGAATATTATGTGATATGAGTATTATATGTGATAGAATGTATCTTGAAATGGATTGTATATGCTGAGTATCTGTTGAGGATTATCCGATGGGAATACATGCTTATTGAACCATTTGTCTGTTATTATTGTTTGAGTTGCTTATGATGTTTTCTTGCTGGGCCTTGGCTCACGGGTGCTACGTGGTGCAGGTAAAGGCAAGGGCAAGTTAGATCAGCCCTGATTGGAGAGCTCAGCGAGCAGAATGTACATAGCCATGTGCTCGGCCGCCATGGTTGAGATCTAAGCAGGGACATGGAACCTAAAGACTGTCTGTTTTCCCTTAGTATGGCTAGTGGATATTCATGTATTTTTGGGAGTCTGTAAACTTATTCTAACTTTGTTTTCATATGAGATCCCATGTTTACTACAGTTTAAATATATGAAATGAGTCTTTTGAGACCAAAACCTTTTTAACCATAGCTCTTACATGTTTAGTGACACATTTTGAGTATAAGGATTTGATTAGCAAGTCTTGCACCTTTATAAATACACAGTGTAATAGTCTTGGCTATCCAGGGCGTTACAACATAATTGGATATGTATGTGATATGAGATTTAAATGTGTGATTATGCGGCATGCATGATTTATATGATTATGTGAATATATTATATGCATGTTTATGAGTATTAAATATGCATGAGGGCCCTTTACTTTTTATAAGGGCATATTTGTAATTTTTGGCCTGTTAAGGCATAAATGTGATTATATGTATTAAATGGTTGAGACCACATTATTATGTGGATATATTTGTAGTAGACGACTCGAGGCGATCCTAGTGAGCGGATTAGCAAAATAGTCACAGTGGGGTTTAATACCTGGCTTGGAGTGAGCCTAGGGGTATTTTAGGAACTTAGAATATAATTTTTGGGTTTATTGAGTAACGAGTGAGAATTTGGTAATTATTTGGACATGTCGGGATTAATTGGGAATTGATAGGAGGACTTGAGGAATTAGCCGGAATTTGGAAAAAAGACCATTTTACCCTTGGACAATTAAAGGAGGCTGAGTTTTAAGAGGGGCGTTTCTATTTTTCGGGATTAAGTTTATCCTTAGACATTTTAGAATCATACCAAAACTAATAGGAAACTAGAGCAACCTATCAGCCTCCTCACTCTCTCACTCACGTTCACTCTCACTCCCTCACGTTCACTCTCACTCCCTCACTTAAGCTTTGAGCTAAGGAAATTTGAAGGAAAGAACTGAAGGATTTAGTGATGAGGACACCAAGACTAAAGATCCAAGTCTAGTTCCAGTTGGTCTGGTGACGAGGGCGCGAGCCAAAAGACTCAGTTTAGGAGCTTGATGAGTCTTATTGTATTTTTTCATCTTGTATTTTTTATTTAGTCTTTGTTTATTTTGTGAAAAGTCAAACACTTGACTTGTGTGAGTCCAAGAGTCCTTTTGTCTTTAATTTCGGTTTTCATTAGGAAGACAAAAGGCTTGTTTTTTTAAATTTCGGTTTTGCTTTAGGAAGACAAAGGGGCTTGTCTTGATGTAATTTTCGCCTATATTAGGCCTTGAAAACATTTGGAAAAATCAGATTATGTGGAATGAAAATTGTGAGTGTTTTTCTTCTTGAGTTCTTGAAGAAACTTTTGAACTTATCAAGGGGTTCCTTGTGGCGTTCAACCTGACTTATCAAACGGATTCCCATCCCCGTTTGTGGCGTCTTCCTCATACCAAGGTTCGTGCTTGGTTAAGCATTGGGTCGCGGTTCTTCATCCCCAAATTTCGTGTGTTCTTGGTGGTTGTGCCATATTTGGTGTCGGGTTTCATCACAGTGTTGGTGTGGTTCGTATCATTTAGGCTGGTTGGAGCTGGGGAAAAATCAATGCTAAGGTCAGGCATGAGTTTTTGAGAAGAATAGGCTATCAATTTAGGTCAAATCTAACCATTGATTATTGAATTCTGTTGAAACAATATTAGAATTTACAGCTTGCATGAACTTGGCTTGCAAGTCTGATTTTGGGTGTTTGAGGAGAGTAGGGTATTATTGTGTATAGATTGGATATGATGTTTAGGATATAGGGATGAGAATTCTAGGTTCAATTCAGAGTTTGGCTGATGGTTGGGGTTAAATTTTAAGGCTTAGACTCGAGGGAAACGCTAGAAAAAGGGTGGTTTTTCTGGGTTTGGGGGCTCAGGTCGCAGCCTTGTTCTTCATGTGCCGCAGCCCGCGTGCTTGAAGAGGTTGGGGTCCCTCTGTTTCGCAAGGCACACCGCGACCTAGGAGGGTGCAAGTCGTGGCCCGTGTCCTCCAGTTGGGAGGGCCTGGCCTCTGTTTAAGGGGCGGGTCACGACCCTTAAGGGCAAGTCGCAACCCTAAATGGGAAATTAAGGGGAAACCAAGGTTTTAGGCTCGAGGAGGCTCGCGGATTCAAACCTAAGAACTCGGGATGAATTCTACTACTCGGTTTAGTGGAATTCGAGGTCCCAGAGGCGGGTATTTTTTTGCAAAACATTTATTTGGATTAGAGATTGATAATTATCTATTGTTGCTTGTGACTAGGATTACCGCTAAGGCTCGGGACTGAGGGTCATGCTTGAAACCGTTCTTTATCCATCGCTCGGGATTCGAGGTAATAAAACTGCACCCATATGGTTTATGAACAGGACTGAGTTTCCTTGTAATTGAACGTATGTATTCTATAATTATATGGCTGTTATGCGTTATATGAAAGTACGGCCTAAAGGTGTAGGGGCTGATGATAAGCGTACTGAACGCAGCTCGGCCTAAGCGAGCCAGGATTAGCTAGATAAACATAGGGCTCAACCTAAGGGCGCTGACACTTGAGCATTTGTATTACCGATTGAGATGTATGCTTGTAAATAAATGTTTACCATTTTTTTAGTTTTATGCTTGTACTCTGTAGAATAATTGAATTAATCGGATTAAAGTTGATTGAATGCTAGTACTGCTATATCTATTTCATGTTTATGGTTTTCTTGCTGGGCCTTGGCTCACGGGTGCTCATGGTACAAGTAAAGGCAAAGGGAAACTAGACCAACCATGAGTTGGAGAGATCTGGGGCCTGAGTGCACACCATCAGCCGCTCGACCGCCACAGCCGAGGGAAAGCTACAGGAATAGAGCTCTAAATTGTATTTTTCCATTAGACTGGCTTTTGTTGTATTAGCTTTTGAGAGTTGTATTTACCTTATAAACCCTGTTTTTGGGATCCCATGTACCAAACATTTGATTTAATGAAAATTAACCGTTTATGATCAAAATCTTCTAACCATATCCTATTAGTTGACTTTAGAATCACATTTATATTCAAACAACTTGATTAGCAAGTCTTGCACTATTTTAAAATACACAGTGTAATGTTCTTGGTTATCCAGGGTGTTACACTAATGGTCTCCGACGATGATCAACATACTTGCGTTGTCGATCTATAGAGGTCTGCAACCTTTGATAGATTGACCTAATTTCTTCCGTAGCTTGGTCTACCTCTTCTGATCCCAATAATTTCCTCTTACCGGTCTTATGCCTGTGGATTGGAGATCGGCACTTTATCCGTATAGTGCCTCATACAGAGCCATTTTTATCGAGTCATGATAGCTATTATTGTAGGCGAACTCAATTAATTGAAGTTTTACACTCCACGAACTTTGAAAATTCTGCACACAAGCTCTCAACATATCTTCCAAGATCTGAATTTTTCGTTCGCTCTAGCCATTCGACTATGGATGGAAGGCAGTACTAAACTTGAGTTTAGTTCCCAATCCCATTTGTATTCTTCTCCAAAATGTGGAGGTAAATCGTCCATCACGATCAGACACTATAGAGATGGGAACCCCATGTAATAGCACTATCTGAGCAATGTACAAGTCTGCCAACTTATCTGCGCCGTCTGTTGTCTTAATGGGTTAGAAATGAGTGGGTTTCGTCAATCTATTCACGATAAACCAGATAGCATCGTGCCCCTTCGGAGTGTGTGGTAACCTGGTAACAAAGTCCATGGTGACCATTTTCCATTTCCACTCAGGGATCTCTAGCGACTACAATAACCCTGTGGGTCGCTAATGTTCGGCCTTGGTTTGTTGACACATCAAACAATGTGCCCCGTATTCCGTTACATCTCTCTTCATTCCTACCCGCCAAAAGTATCTTTTGAGATCTTGATGCATTGCGTAAAGAGTATTGTGAGCCTCATAAAATATATGCCTCTTGATCTCCTCATCATCGGGCACGCAAACTCTGTCCTTGAAACCCAACATTCCATCCTCCAAGATGAGAAACCCTTGTCGCATGTCTTTCATAATCTCATGCCCTAGTCATTGGATCCACAAATCTACGAGTTGTCACCCTTGGATCGCTTCCATGATCATGGGTTGCACGGATAACTTTGCGAATATTTCCATTACTATCTCCAAATCCAATTAGGATATATTGGTTTGTAGTTCTTGGGGTATTTCTTTCACTAAAATTACATAAGCCATTGGTTGTCGGCCCAACGCGTCAGCTGCTATATTAGCCTTGCCTGGGTGGTACAATATATTGCAATCATAATCGTTGAAAACTTCTAGCCACCTCCATTGTTGCATGTTTAACTCTTCCTGGGTAAAGAAATATTTTTGGACTATTGTGATCTGTGTATATCTCATAGTGGATCCCATAGTGATAGTGTCTCTAGATCTTCAATGTGAACACTACCGTTGCTAACTCCAAGTCGTGAGTTGGATAGTTTTTCTCCTAATTTTTCATTTGTCAGGACGCATATGCAATCACCTTCCCGTGTTGCATCAATACTGCCCTAAGTCCCTATCCTGATGCATCACTATAAATGGCATAACCCTTTGTGCCTTTTGGGATAGTGAGCACTGGAGCAGTTGTTAATCTAGTTTTTAATTCTTGAAAACTTTGTTCACACTTGTCTGTCCACTCAAACTTGATGTTCTTCTGGGTCAGTGTGGTCATAGACGTAGCTATTTTGGAGAAACCTTCCACAAAGAGCCTGTAATACCTTGCCAGACCCAAGAAACTGCGGACCTCTTATGCATTCTTTGGGGCTTTCCATTGTTTCATCGCCTCGATTTTGGTCGGATCGACTGAAATCCCATCTCCTGACACCACGTGTCCTAGAAAACACACTTGAGTAAATCAGAATTCGCACTTGGAGTACTTGGCGTACAAATTTTTCTCACGCAATCGCTATAAGATTAGTTCCAGGTGTTGAGCGTGTTCTTCCTAGTTTCGTGAGTATACAAGTATATCGTCTATAAACACGATCATGAATTTGTCTAGATACTCACCCAATACTCTATGCATAAGATTCATGAATTTTGTGGGCGCATTGATGAGTCCAAAAGACATCACCATGAACTCATAGTGGCCATACCGAGTTTGGAATGTAGTCTTGGGTATATCAGATTCCTTGACCTTCAACTGGTGGTATCTGAATCTCAAGTCGATCTTCGAGAATACCGATGCTCCATGTAGTTAATCGAATAGATCATCAATTTGGGGACACGGGTATTGGTTCTTGATCATCACTTTGTTGAGTTTGCGGCAATCTATACACATTCTCATGGTGTCGTCTTTCTTTTTCACGAATAGTATCGGGGCTCCCCAAGGAGAATGACTTGGTTGTATAAATCCTTTATCCAGGTATTCTTGTAATTGTGGTTGCAGTTCTTTAAGCTCTGTCGGTGCCATCCGGTATGCTTCCTTTGAAATAGGTGTGGTGCCTGGAATCAACTCGATCTCAGTCTAGGGGTATCCCTGGACAATCCTCGGGAAACACTTCCAAAAATTTGCACACCACTACTATCTTAGTTGGTTGTAGCACAGACTCCCTATCCTTGTCTATTACATTTTCTAGGTAGCAGATACATCCATCATCCCATAATTTCCTAGCCTTCGTCGTGGAGATTATAGCGAAATTCTTCTCACGGGCTGTGCCTAGGAACACGAAGGATTCTTCCCCAGGTGGGTTAAAAGTCATCTTTCTTCATTTGCAATTTACCACCACCCTATATTTGGTTAGCCAATCCATACCAAAAATAACATCATACTCATGTAAATCTAACACTAACCAAATCCCCGGTCAACTCGCGACCTTCTACCCTGGCTGGTAGTACTGCTCTAACCCAAGACCGTACCATCATATCCTCCCCCGAAGGTAAGGATAGACCACATACATTTTCTATAGGCTTGGGCTTCCTGTCTATCTTATCAACATAAGATGCAGCAATAAATGAATGGGATGCACCAGTGTCCATTAATGCATACATTGAGTTATTAGCCACAAGAAGTTGTCCTGACACTATGTCGGAAGTCCCAACTCCTTTATCACGCTGGGTGAGTGCAATTCTATAACGACCCAAAATTACTATTAAAGCTTAAGGGCCTTGATTAGTGTGTCGGGAGGGCATAATTGGAGGTTAAGAGAATTAATGGTAAGAAAGCATGAATATGGATATTGGATAAGTAATGCGGGCCCTGTTTGGATGGTAAGGGCGTAATTGTAATTTAGGCCCGTTAGGGCATATATGTGAATGTGTGTGATAAATTGTTGAGACCACATTATTATGTGGATAGGTGTGATGAGGACACCAAGACTAAAAATCCAAGTCAAGTTCCAGTTGATCCAAGTCAAGAGGGGAGGAATGATGAGGACACCAGTTTAGGAGCTTGATCAATATTTAGCTTCCTGTAATGAGTCTTTTTATTTTTAATCACGTTTTTTATTTAGTCTTTGTTTTGTGATAAGTCAAACATTTGACTTGTGTGAGTCCAATAGTCCTTTTGTCTTTAATTTTCGGTTTTTATTAGGAAGACAAAGGGTTGTCTTTAAATTTCAGTTTTCATTAGGAAGACAAAGGGTTGTCTTTATTTTTCGGTTTCATTAGGAAAACAAAAGGCTTGTCTTTAATATTTCGGTTTTTAGGAAGACAAAGGGGCTTGTATTGATGTAATTTTCGGCTATATAAGGCCTTGAAAACATTTGGAAAAATCAGATTATGTTGAATGAAATTGTGAGTTTATTTCTTCTTGAGTTCTTGAAGAAACTTTTGAACTTATCAAGGAGATTCCTTGTGGCGTTCATCCTGACTTATCAAACGGATTCCATCCCCGTTTGTGGCGTCTTCCTCATACCAAGGTTCATGCTTGGCTAAGCATTGGGTCGCGGTTCCATTCCAATCTCGTATGTTCTTGGTGGCTGTTCCATATTTGGTGTCGGGTTTCGTCACACTTGTTGGCGTAGTTCGTATCAAGGTGGATATATATACGCATATGTGTGTGTTTGTAGCTTTCGGCACGAGGCGATCCTAGAGCTTGATAGCGGGAGAAGTCAAGCTCAAAAATCCTTACCTTTAATAGTTGACTTTGGATAAGTCAGAGATATTATAGGTATCGGGTAGTTATTTAGACTATCGGGTTATGAAAATAAATATATGGAGATATATTCGAGGTAAGAAAGTCTAGGCGGGAATATTGGGGAATTTTACTGTTTTGGCCTCGGGGACGGTTTCGGCACCCCGAGCCTTGGGAATTAACTTACCAAATAAGATAAACTTAAGGGAAACCCTTAGAGGAAAATAAACCGACTCTTTCTCAGCTCTATACTCTACTCTCTCTTAAGGAAAAGCAAGGCAAAAGGAACACTGAAATCTAAAGGGAAACAAGATGAAAATTTATGGAAATTGAGGTTGGATCTTTGGGGCTTAGTTCAAGAATCATCCAAGGAATAGAATCAACACTAAGGTAAGCATTGAATCTTCTTTTCTGTGATTATAAATTCTGGGTTTTGGTTGGGTTTTGAGGTAAACATGGTTTTGATGTTTAAAGACAGAATTAAGGAGGAAAGCTTGGGAATTAGCTTGGTTTTTGGCTTGGTGAAGTGGTTCAGCAGAAGAGGTAAGTTTCAATTCATGGTTTAGTGGTTTTAATCTGAGTTTGAATGGTTGGTTTGGGTGTTTGAGGTTCTTGAGTTTCAGAAGTTGGAGATGGGGTTCTAGTAGGTTGTTGGGCTGTAATTCTGTTGAATTATGCTGTTTAAGTTATGCTAAGAGTGTTGGGAATGATTGATATTAAAATAGGGAGCTTTGGTATGATTTTGGGTGAGGTTTGGAGGTTGGGAATGGTGGAAATTCTGGGTTCGATGGGAAGGGCACGGCTCTGTTCTAGAGTGCTGCGGCCCTAGGATGAAGATGAGCCAGGAGGGCTCGGCCAAGGGGGAGCGCCGTGGCGCCCAAGGCAAGGGCCGCGGCGCGTGTCTTCTTTCAGGGAGGGCCTTGGTTCTGTTTTGAGGGTGGGGCCGCGGCTAAGCTTTAGGGGCCGCAGCCCTTAGACGCATACTTGAACGTTCAAGGTTTTAAAGTGTGGGGATCGAGACTAGGGTGCTCGGGATCAATCTCACCACCGTGCTTGGTGGGATTCGACTTCCCGGAAGCTAGTTTTGTATATGAAAACCTATATGTGAATATTAATGGAATCCATTATCTTTGTTGTGACTAGGTAATAAGCTAGGGCTCGGGAATGGATCGTGCTTGGGGGTCATCCTTTCCAATTAAAGCACTTGGAATCAAGGTAAGAAAACTGCACCTGTGTATGTGGATAGGATGGGACTAAGTGTTCCCTATATTTGAATGTATTGTTATGTGATCATAATAAACCATGTAAATATGTTGGGACTAAGAGTTCCTTATAATTGTATGAATGTCATAAGGTGGTATTATGCCACAGGGACATGTGGTAACGGCCTAAGGGTGCCGAAATCCACACTTGCGCATATGGCGCGGCTTGGACACTGGTATCTGAGGACAACTTATTAATCACTGAGCTCGGTTAAGCTGGCCGGAGTCAGTGGCATGTCACTGGAGTTGGCCTAAGCGAGCCAAAGGCAGTGAATTAAATAGAGGGTGCGGCCTGCGGGCATTGACCCTAGTTATTGCTTGACATGTGTCTATTGTGCATTATTGTTTATGATTTGATGAGTGTTTGGAGCTGAATTATTGGTTAATGACCAGTGTGCAGCCTTGAATGTATTTTATAGCTTGATGGAACTGGTTAATGCTTTGTGATTATTGGATTATGATCTGCGAGCTGTTTAGCTGCTATTGCTGTTATGTTATGATATTATGTTTTCTTGCTGGGCTTCGGCTCACGAGTGCTACATGGTGCAGGTAAGGCAAGTTGGCCATGGGTTGGAGAGCTGTGGGGGCGAGGTGTACACTGTCAGTTGCTCGACCACCACGGTCGAGGATTTGTACGGGAACGGGAACCTAAAACGTATATTTTGCCATTCGAGTGGCTTGGTCATTTATTTGTGATTAAGAATTTTGTATTTACGTTATTTAAACCCTTATCTGGGATCCCATGTAACAAACATCCGTTTTAATAGAGTTTAATCCTTAATAATCAAAATCCTTTTTAACCTAATCTTTTTGTGTCATTAGATCAACAGTTCGAACTAAATGACTTGATTAGCAAGTCTTGCACTATTTCAAACACACAGTGTAACGGTCGTGGTTATCCAGGGCGTTACAACTTGGTATCAGAGCGTCCTAGGTTTAAGGGTTCCTGGAGATAGGCTGGACATGTACACTTGCCGCCGAAGACAAGCTCGACTCAGGGCTCTTTGATTGAATATTTGAGACTATATGCTTAAGCTTTTGATTAAAATATGAATGTATTATGCTGTATGACTTTAGGGAGCATGAGAACTGATATGGCCTGGGCCTTGACTATTGCATGATGTGATGGAGGCGTGCTGATTAGCATTGCTGTTGCATGTGAATGAATATTGGAATGATGGATTGCATCTTGTTTGCTTGTGGGTGACTGCCCAAGCTGAATTTATATGTTATGCTTGTCTATTGATTTGTAGGAAGCATGAGAAAGTGTGAATGAACATGGTAGCAATAAATTGGATAGCTAAATGCATAGAATTGTGAATTAATGCTTATTATGTTCTATGTGCATATGAATATTGTGGTTATTTGGACCTGGATATGGTTTGGTTAGGGGTGTGAACCTTAAGGTCGAGGAGTTTAGTCAGCAGTTAAGTAGATCTGGCATCATAATATAGGAGGATTGCAGATGATAACTGGGGTTGGCAACCTCCATTTACCCTGAAGGTTGCAGAAATGTTTGCTAGCATATGAGTGATGGTGTTGGTTCAGTATAAGGATACAGACAAGTAAAGGATATTACATGGATGGCCTGAAAGGAATTATCCTCTGGGTTGAAAAGGAAAGTTTTGGTTTGCCTAAGAATTGTTTAGTGGATGGGCAAAGCTGATTTCATTTTTGGTGATATAAAGGTGAGAGGTCATAACTAAGGAATTGTGCTAAGTACTTGTGGCAGAAGGATGCTGGAAAAAATGATGATATTTAGACCGAGGTATTGGTATGATGGATGGGAAAGAACTTAAATGGGAATTTGACGAAAGAAGTTATATAAGGACATAGTCTGAGCTGCGGAGATTAATAAATCTATGAGCTTGATTCGAGATGATAAGACAATGATAACATGTGTTAATGACTGTTAGGAGTTGGATACTTCATTTTGGGAAAAAAAATATACAAGTGGTGGTAATTGGGAATGATGACCCATGTAAAGGTTAAATTTTTGGAATGGTCCAGGGTGACAGGGCCGCTCCAATGTTTTGGATCTTCGGTTGTATTTGAGCAGTAGAGAGAGCCATGTGACTTGAGATCTATGGAATGAGGTATCGAGCGTGAATGCTGCAGGGCAAGGGATGCAAAAGATAGTACTTCTATTGGTAGAACTCAGTAAGGACAGATTCTCGATTATCGAGGTAGAGGGACTCCAGACAGTGCTATGACACCCAGTTTGTGATAGAAAAGGGGTTTGGTTTAGATTGCAAAGGTGGTTGTCAGACTGGTGACGAGAACCAGTGAGATTATTTGGTATGCACCTAAGGCAGAGGATGTTACCTGAAAGGATGTCAGGGGAAGGCACAACTTCTACATGAGATAGTTCGATGTGTTAGGGTGGTCTTTCTTATGGTGAGGGAAAGGAAGACTAGGATGCCTTGTTACATCTGAAGCTCGAGGCTAGTTACTTGAAATTGACTAGTGGGTTAGATAGTTATGATTTTGGTTACATAACGAGCTGGAAGAGTTCAGTGTGAGTTTCTAGGAGTATTGGTCTTCCCCATACTTCGATTGCCTCTGGATGCAAACCTCCCAAAAGATCTGCTCTGGTTGTTAGAGTATCTTCCTCAGTCATTTGGAACATATGCTCGTTCTTCAGCCCTGTAGGGCTCCTTCCTTTCTTGTACTAACCAGGATTCTTGGCAAATTGCTCACTCTACGGCTTCATCATATGTATCCAGGCTGGTCTTCCCGATGTCCACGAACTGAGCTATCTCTCTTTTCAACCCCTTTGTGAATTTGTGTACACAGTTGGCTTCAGTGTGTACCAGATCTGGAGAAAATCTTGAGAGTTGGTCAAACTTGTGCACGTACTCTTGTACGCTAGATGACCCTTGGACTAGGTTGGAGAACTCAACCACCTTCTAATCTATCACTGTCTGGTTGTAGTACTTAGCATTGAACAAGACCAGAAATTTTTCCCATTCCATTCGTGCCAAGTCACGTCCTTTCATAGCAATATCTCGCCAAATGCGGGCATTATTCCTTAACATATACACTGCACAAATTACCTTTTCCCTTTTTTGGTAGCCACCACAAAGTCAAAGATTCTCTCCAGCACACTGACCCATTCTTCTTCCATCGGGGTCCAAAGCTCCTCCAAACACAGGTGGATTTTGCCGGCTAAACTGTTCCGAGGTCGGTTTCAGCTGTTCTATCCTACATGCATCAGCTGGAGAATTTCTCCCACCAGTGGGTCTTCTTGCACCAAGAATTCTTGTTGTTCGGGAACGTCTTCCCAGGGTGCTGGGGGTTTGGGGTTGTGTGGTGCTTTTGGGAATCTCTCCATCAGTGCCTTGAACATCTGGGCACTCGCCACATTCTGCTCATGCATAGTCCTTCTCAGATCCTCTATTTGAGTTTACAGATTTGGTTATTGCTGTGCTCTTTTTCCATGGCCTCTCCCTTGGCCTCAACCCCTTCCTCTGCCTCGACCACGACCTACATCTTAGTCAATGCCCACTCACTTGACTGGGTCTGGGTGATTAACAGCTTGACCTCCCCTGGCTCAAGTGTTAGGCACCATCGCGAGTCTCTATACAACAATGTATAGTAGGGAAGAATACTAACCTAGCATTAAATGAGCATACAAGTTTCTCGTGCACAAGGAAAAAGGAAAGAAAATCATAGCGATTCAACTCAAAACAGGTAGTGTAATGACCCAAAATTACTAATAAGGCTTAAGGGCCTTGATTAGTGTGTCGGGAAGGCATAATTGGTTTATGTGTGATTTAAATGATTAAATGCACGATTATGTGATAAGCATGCTTATATGATTATATGGATATATGAGATGCATTATTATGTGATAAGCATGCTTATATGATTATATGGATATATGAGATGCATGATTATGAGTATTAGTATGCATGTAGGCCCTGTTTAGATTATAAAGGAATATTTGTAATTTTGCCCCGTTGAGGGCATAAACATGATTATCTGTGATAAATTGTTGAGACCACATTATTATGTGGATATATATTTGTAGCTTATGACTCGAGGCTATCCTAGTGAGCGGTTTAGCGAAAAAGTCACGGTGGGGATTTATACCCGGCTCGGAGGAGCCTGGGGGTATTTCTGGGAACTTGGGAAATATATTAGAGACTATTTGACATTGAGGAAAATAATTGGTGATTAGTTAGGTGACGAGGTTTAAGCGGTAATTATTAGGGACACTCGAGGAATTAGCAGGAATTGGGAACAATTGACCAAAATGCCCTTGGAATGTTTAAAGGCTTAGGTTTAAATGGGAGGGAAAAATGGTCATTTGATGGTTAAAAGGGGATAAGGGTCATTTCTGCTTTTGGCCTTAGTGGAATTTGTAGAATGTGTTAGAAACAAAAAGAAAGAAAGAAAGAAGAAAAACAGAGACTCATTTTCCCTCTCCCATCTATCACATTTTCTCTCACTCTCTCCTTGAAGATTTTTTGAAGCTGTAACTCAGAGGAAGCTTAGCTAGAGCTTCGGGCTAGGGTCCTTGGTGAAGCTAGAGGATTTAGCAGGAATCAGTTACTCAATTGAGGTAAGGTTTAAAGGTTTTGATGAGTTTTATGAGCTTTGTTAGAGTTGATTTCTGAACTTGGATTTTGGATGGAAGTTAAGGGAATTAAGTTTTGGGAATTGAGGAGCTAAAGGATGGAAGGGCTTAGAGGGAAACCTAGGGTCGAATTCCCCATTAAAGGTAAGGATTTTTGAGCTTGACCATTTGAGTTGCTGGGTTGATTCTAGTTTTTCTGATGAGTTCTTGAGTGTTAAGTTCAATTCTTGTTTTCTTTGTTTGATGGTGCTTGTGGCCAAATTTAAGTTTGTTGGGCTATGTGGGATGAGATGTAGTGGATGGTAGGCTTATTTTGAAGTGTAGTTGAGGTTTGGAGGGGTTTCAGGGAGTTTTGGCTCGGGGAAATTCGAAGGAAAACTCAGGGGAATTTTCAGTGTTGTCTGTAGCGCTATAGCGCTAGTAGTAGAGCGCCAGCGCTATGTCTGGGTTATCTGGGGGATTTTTCCTCTGCTTGTAGCGCTGTAGCGCCCCCCTTGTGGCGCTAGAGCGCTACCCTACCTTTAGAAGTGGATTTTTGGGTATTTTCTTAGGGTTTTTGCCCGGGGGCTCGAGGTTTGATTCCACCACCTCGTTTGGTGGAATTAGGGCTTCTTGAGGGCTCGAGATTGGTCCCAAGGTTAGGTTACGGGATTGAATGTTAATGAGGGTTCCATGTTGTGCTTGTGACTAGGTGTACGCTAGGGCTCGGACAGGATCGTGCTCGAGGATCGTCTCAATTAATTAAAGTGCTCGGAATCAAAGGTAAGAAACTACACCCGGTTATGTGATTATGCTTGGACTAAGAGCTCCCTATATTTTTTGTGATGTCATGAGATGGTATTATGCCATGGGGACATGTGATAAATGAACTAAGAGTGCCGGAATCAATATTTGCACACAAGGCGCGGCTCGGCCACTGGTAGCTGAGGATAAGTACATAATCACTGAGCTCGACCTAAGCGAGCCGGAGTCAGTGGGATAATCAGAGGGTGCGGCCTAAGGGCGTCGACCATGTATTTTAGTGTGATATGTTTATTGTTGTTTAAACTGATGATTGTGACGAGTTTGTTGTCTGAATAACTGATTACCAGTTTGTAGATTGATATCACTGTTTATGTGAGCAATATGACCTATTGTATATCTGATTTATGATTTGTGAATTATCTGCCTGTTGATTGTCGCTTATGCTATGCATTACATTTTTCTTACTAGGCCTTAGCTCACAGGTGCTACGTGGTGCAGGTAAAGTCAAGGGCAAGGTGGACCAATCCTGAGTTGGAGAGCTTTGAGGCTGAATCTACATAGTCAGCTGATCGATCACCACGGCCAAGGAGTGGTACAGGACAGGAGAACCTTAAATGTCTATTTTGCCCTTAGAGAGGCCAGTAGCAGTATATAACCTGGAAATTTTTGTAAACTGTCTTTTAAACTCTATTTCTTTTTAGATGCCATGTATGAAATGTTATTCAAATGAAATGTATCTTTTGTGACCAAAATCTTTTAACCCTAGTACAATTATAGCTTCAATGACACGTTTCTAAATAAATGACTTGGTTAGCAAGTCTTGCACCTTTATAAACACACAGTGTAGTGGCCTTGGCTACCCAGGGCGTTACAGGTAGTCATAACATTCAAGGCAATAACCTAGCAATACAAAATGATCATGACAGATCATGCCATAAAATTTTAGTTAGCAGAACAATAATTACAAAAGAGAACCTTAGCTACACGTCAGATTTTTACATACGCCTGCTATAATTATACAAAAGTCCTACAACCTAGTAGGTTTGCTAAGTATTTACAAAAAAGTATCAAGAAGACCTTCACAGCGTAACCTAATCTATGATATCCATCAGCATACCCAACTCTAGGTCTGTATACTCTTCTGGCTACTTAGGATCCCCATTTGGATCGCCCTCATCGTCACCCACTAGGTCCACTACTGGCTTGGACATCTCCTCCACCACCACGCCATCTACTGCAGCTGCCTCTGTGGGCTGGGGTGGCTCATGTGGTGCAACGTCTGGTGCGCTAGCTGCTGCTGCCATCTGCCGCTCTCAGTACCTCTCTTGCCATCAAGACATGCGGAAGTTCGGTCCAAACGTGAGCTCGATAAATGCCCAGAATGCTAGCCATGAGATGGTGCTTGGGTCCTCGTAGCGATACTAGAACCAGCGAAACGCCTCATCTCTCAGGTATAGGCTAGCAAGCCTCACCTGGTAGGCAAGTGGAATCTCCATATCCCAAAGGATTATATGGATCGTGTACATCCATTCCCATACTTCAGACGAAGAGTCATGTTCCCAAGTGAATACACGTAGGAATGCGCTATGGAAGGCCTGGTGAAAGCGGAGTCTCTGGGAGAGAGGATATCCAAAGAATGGGTCCACTAGGACATGATTAAATATCTCTGGCAAATCTTCCATCGCACCTACAATTTATAGAATTGAGGTAAGCAAAAGAAACCAAAGGAAACAAATAAGAAAAGACAGTAGTGACAAGTAGTGTCGGTCTATCTTACAGAATGTACATGTGGGTTTGTCTACAGAATCAGCTTAACTTGAGCTCTGATACCAACTGTAACGTCCCGTAAAATCTCTTCACACAATTTTTAGAGAAAAAAAATCGTTTTCTAAAATTAAGGTAACAGAAAATCCATATAAAAAGAAAACTTTTCAAAACATGAAACAATTCGAAAGTATGCACATACTTAAAAGAAAATTACAATGTCATAATTTTAAAACATTCAACAATCCCAAATTAATTTCTTAGGGATGATATGGGTTCTAGTCCACAAAACATAAATTCCCAAAAGGTCAGTCCACATGTACATCCTTCGAGATAAACTCCAGCCTCACTGATCCCCTTTGCCTTTGAGCTTACCTACAACACGAAACAACTAGGTAAGAACAACTTAACAAACATAACCACATAAACAGAGCAAGAATTTAACTAACTGTAACTAGGTAGATAATCAATCAAGAATAGGATCCTGATGAAACTGAACCCTAACATACAATTTAAGAACGTGCGAACGTCCTGGAAAACTTATTGTCATGCCTCATAACAAAAATTTGTATCTTGAAAATACACCTGCACACAGAAAATCTCAGAGCATACATACAGTCTTAATTGGTAACATACATACTTACTCAGTCGTATCATAACATACATACTTACTTAGTCATTCGTATCATTACATACTCACTTAGTCATTCATATCTTAACATACATACTAACTTAGGGTTCCGGAGGAACCATCAAACATAACTTAACATATATTATCATATCTTACCATAGCGTCGACGGGTGTAAACTAGTTACACCGGTTACCCAGACTCCTAGAAGGATTCGACATACTTTCTTAGTCATAGAGATTTGATTCAGGAATTAACTTATATACGTGTCATGGATTTTAATCGGACTCTTATGTCACGAGTGTTAAGCCAGACGTCTTACATATTGCGGTGGCCAATTGACCTTAGTTACATAGTCATCGGTGGAGAACCCGTTTCTCACTTAGTTTCCTGGTGGCAAGCCAGAGTTCATAGTTGTCACAGTAGCTAGCCGGACTCGGAATCAACTTACTTATGTGTCCCAGAGTTTAACTAAACTCTTATGTCACGGGTGTTAAGCAGACTTCTTACATATTCTGATGGCCAACTGACCTTAGTCACATAGTCCTCGGTGGCGAGCTGGTTTCTCACTTAGTTCCCCGGTGGCTAGCCAGAGTTCATAGTCATCGCGGTAGCTAGCCGGACTGGCTACCTTAGTTATGAGTATGCGAATCCTCTAGGACCACGGTCTTGAGTAAGCCTTCTAAGACTAGTTCAAATTATTAACTTATAACTTAGTTATCTAAGCTAGACAGTAACGTGTTGTAGCCGAACATATTATTAGTTGTCTTACCCGGATTCCTTAGCGCTTGCTTGTGGAAACCTTCTATCCAGAAGCAAGCCTTCACGCTTAGATAACACTGTAGTGAAACCACACAGTGACTCGGATTAAGCTATGGCATATTCTTATAGTTAATATTCCACAATATCTACATTCAATAAAGTTCTCTTAGAGACTCTATACAGACATTTCTCTTATACACTTTACAGTGTATAAGACCAAATTTCGCTTTAAATCAATTTACGGTTTCCTGAGAAAAATCGTCATTACCACCACATGCTCTCTGTGCTGTGCATTTTAATATTCTATCTCCTGAAGACTCTCTCAATCGTGTTACGCGTATTTTGGTTACTTATAAAACAAGTTTTAAATGACTCCAAATCTTAGAAAACCACTCACTTTCTACTAAAGTACGGAGTTTACCATTTTCCATTCTTTACCCAAAAATACTGCGTTTCGACCTTTTATAATTTATTATCCGTTAACGATATTACTTTTCGATTTATAGTTTTATAAAAACCTAACTCCCATTTTTACCATCTTTAAATCCATAACCTAGGATCTCTATTACGTCATTTTCAAAAATAAAGGACAATTGGACCTCGAGTTTAGAAAATTATAAAAATGAATCCTCAATAACCTTAAACTAATTTGGAATTTTTTAGATATCCAAAACATTAGTTATTTTTTAGAACAACTTCATTTCCAATTCCGAACCTAACTTTTTCACTATTCATTTAAACATGATAAAAAAATCTCATTTTTAAGCTCATATTCAATGTTAGGTTCTCTAACCACCACCCTTTAAAATCCTTTTCATGTATTATGCATCCTAATGATGAGAACTAAGCGAAAGCTCACGTAAAAAAAAATCAATTTAGGTTAGGAGAACTAACCTCCCAAAACTCGTTTTTTTTTTTTTGTTAAGGTTTGAAATTACTACTTTTCCCCGTTTTTAGGTAACTTAGAAAATTAATACTCTTAAACCATGAAATATTTTAATCTATAATTTTACCAGGGCCTTAATACCTATCTTAAAAAATTTCACACAAAGTTTCAAAAATTTGGGGTGGAAAAACCCATTAAACCATTTAAAGAAATTTGGGCAGTGCCTGCTGCCTAGGAGTTTTTCTCAGATTTTTAGGGTTCTTAGATAAATTATTTCTCTTACAACATAGCCCAATTTTTTCTATAATTTTACCAAGATCTTTAATAATATCTAGTTTAGTTTCTCTCAAAATTTTATAATTTTTGGGATAGGGGTATTAAAAAATGTAAGACAATTTGGGAAATGTTTGCTGCCCAAAAATTTCATTTTCAGATTATTAGGGAAAACATTGAAAATCCATTACACTTTAACCATTTTTTATTTTCCTCTAAAAACTTTCTGCAATCCTTATACTTATTTAAACTAACAGTTTACCGAATTACATGGCTTTTGGCCCAGTAAAATGTGTTCAATATTCAAAACAATTTGGGCAGTGCATGCTGCCCAAAAATTTTCCAGATTGCGTCAAGATGCCAAAAAGTTCAAAACTTCAGTTTGAAAACACCTTTTTTCAATTTTCAAAAGCCTAAACTCAAGTACTCATCTAGAACTATGCAAAAATATAAATTATTTCCACAAATAGAGGTATTAGGGTACAATCTGACCCGTTGGAAGTCAGATCACGAAAACTTGGCAGCATGCATTTCTACACATTCTAGCAAAATAAACACCCCAGCCACATGCATGCATGCAAATCAAAAAATCAACCAATCAAACCCTCAAGCATAAAATAAACTTCAAAAACCAACAAAACAACCTATACAATCATATCTGACATCAATAACCAAAAACAACTAAAAACCAACCAAAAATCTACCTTTGATGGTTCTAGCTTGGAGATAAGGTTCCCTTAGCCTCAAACTTCCTCCTTGTGTTCTATACACTCAAACCGAGCCCCAAGTTTCCACATGCAGATTTAAAAAAGAAATGGAAATGTTAGGGTAGAAGATGGAGATGAGTGGAAAATTGCCAAAACTCTAAAATCTTTACCTTGGTTCTCACTAAAACATCAACAAGCTTAAAATCTTTAAGATCCTCCTAGAACCACCACTCTTGAACCCTAGAATATAAGATCCATGTCGTGCATGGCCATTAGAATCACATGCATGCATAGTAAAATCCCTTAGGATTTCGGGTTCGAAAGAAAAAAGAGAAGGAAAGAATATACTAGGTTCGAAACTTACACTTGCCTTGTGTGCTCTTGAGTTTTCTTCCATCCTTCAACGGAGAGTGAGAGCTCTTGCTCCTTGGAGGGAAAAATTGTAACGCCCTGGATAGCCAGGACCGCTACACTGTGTACTTATAAAGGTGCAGGACTTGCTAATCAAGTCATTTAGTCAAAACGTGTCACTAAACCATAAATGTGCTAAGGATAAAATGGTTTTTGGTCTCAAAAGATACATTTTTATACTTAGAAAAATTTACATATGGGATCCCAAAAAGGAACAGTATTTAAAGGTTAGTTTACAAAATTTCCAAAATACAGACTACCATTAGCCACTCTAAGGAAAAATAGACATTTATAGCTTTTCTGTTCTTGTTATCCTCTCAACCATGGCAGCTGAGCAGCTAGTCATGTACATTCTGCTCACAGAGCTATCCAACTCAGGGCTGATCAAGTTTGCCCTTGCCTTTACCTGCACCATGTAGCACCCGTGAGCCAAGGCCTAGCAAGAAAACATATTACACATCTCAACATGATCAACCACTTAACATTCCACATTAATCACATAGCATGTAATCAGAATCAAAGATGCAACCAATCATTAATAGTAGTCAAATCACATAATAACTAGGGCCAACAACTTAGGGCGCACCCTCTGTTTACCCCACTGACTCCGGCCCGCTTAAACCGAGTTAAGTGCATAATAAGCTGTCCTTGGCTACCAGTGGTCGAGCCGCGCCCTGTGCGCAAGTGTAACCTTTGTCACTCTTTGGCCGTTGGTTTACTATTTACATGGCATAATACCATCCTTTTTATTGCATACATTTTAGGAAACCCTTAGTCCCATTACAAATACACAACCAGGTGCAGTTTTCTTACCTTTGGCTTCCAAGTGAACTAGTTACGAGCGATGCTCCTTGAGCACAATCTGATCCCCGAGCCCTAGCTTAGCACCTAGTCACAACCAAGATAAAGGATACCATCAACAATCTTAAATGTGATTCTAGACAAAGTTCTAGTCTCCGGAACATTGAACTTCACCAAACATGGTAAAAGATTCAATCCCGAGCACCCTAGGTTAAATTCCCAAGCCTAGAATCTCAAAATCCCAAAATCTCTTAAGGGTCGTGGCATTAGCCACCCATGCCGCAGCATGGCCCCAACCAGAGACATCCCAATGCCCAAAAACAGCTAAGGGTCGCGGCCCTACTCAGACCATGCCACGACTCGCCCTCCTTCCTTAGCACACATCAGCTTCGAAGGGCCGCCGCGGCTCACAAAGAACTATGCCGCGGCCCAACCCCTTCGAACCCAGAAAAACCTCCATTTTTAACTCTTAAACCTCATGCAAACTCACCCAAAACTACCCCAATTCCACAACTCAATTACCCAAAAACTTCCCACAAGATTCCAACAACACAACCCACCTGAAACCTAGACTAGAAACCCATTAAAAACCTATTTCAATCACTGAAACTTTCTAACTCAAGAACACAAAACCCAACCATGGAAACACCATAACTCAACCTTTAAACCTTAAATTAGAGTTTACCTCAGCTGTAGAACCAATCCTCCAAGAGTTTTCTGGCCTAACTTCCAAGGTTCCAGCCTCAATTTAATCTTCAAATCCAAAAACCCAAAACCTCTTAGAACACACTCAACAACACAGAATTTCAACCACAGAAAATGGAATTCAATGCTTACCTCAACCTTGATTAAGTTCCTTTGATAATCCTTGAGCTAATCCTCTAAACTCCAGCTTCAATTCTTAGAATTCCAGCCAAGACCTCTAAGTTTTGTCTTCTTCTTTAGGAGAGAAAGAGAGAAAGGAAGAGAGGGTCAGTTTGCTATATTCCACAGTGTTCTAAAATCTTCTTAAGTCTATCCTTATGCAATCAAGTTAATCCCAAGGCAAAATACCGGAAACGTCCCCGAGGGCAAAATAGTAAAATTCCCAAGTATTCCCGCCTAGACTTCCTAACCTCAAATATATCTCCAATTATTTATTTTCATAACCCGGTAATCTAAATAACCAACCGATACCTGAAATACCCCCTTGACTTGTCCAAAGTCAAATATTAAGCCTCGTTGTGACTTTCCCGCTATCTAGCTCCCTAAGATCACCTCAAGTCGCCTGCTGCAGATTTACCCACATAAGAATGTGGTTCTCACAAGTATAACATTTAATCACATTTATATTCATATAATCATACAAGCATGCTTATCATGTAATCATGCATTAAATCAATAAATTCACACATAAACCAATTATGCCCTCCTGGCACACTAATCAAGGCCCTTAAGCCATATTAGTGATTTTGGGTCGTTACAAAAATGGTAGAAAATTGAGAGGAAAGAGGGAGAGCTTCAGTTTTGGGGGGAACATGAAAGATCTATTTTTTGTTTTCTTGAGGAAGAAAAATAAATTAAACAAAATAATGATTGGATGTGTAAGAAGAATGATTGGAGGGTTAGCCAATGGGTGAGGTAGCCTCTTACTCTTCCTAGGATAGGTGTCCTAGACACTTGAGTATATTATGGCATAGCCTTGTTGCCCATCACATCCTCTCTCCTCCTTTGGAAATGAATAAAATGCCCTTGCCCCTTTTACTCGCTTCTAATGCACTCAAGGGCCCTCTGGTAATTTCACTATGCAAATTTAACAAAATTTTTACCCTATAGTTTTTAAATATCTCCATGCCAAAATAAAATAAATGTGACCAAAAAAAAATTTGTCACATAACACATAGTTTTGGTAATTTACTCAAATTGACCATAATGCCCTTGGAGGTTTGGGCAAGAATTTCTCATTTTTTAGCCCGGATGATTGAGATTCAATCCTCAATCATTTTTTCTTAAACTTATTGGCTCGACTATAAAGTCCCGGTGCCAGAAAAAATTAATTTTTTTTGTGCCATAGTATTTCTTATTTAATTAATCAAAGATTTTTACCCGATTAGGGTTTTTGACCCGGTCCACAACCAAAGGTCTCGGTTTCTAAAAAAATTGCACTTACCACAGCATGGCTAGCATTCAAACATCACAACTTCTTGAAACATTTACATAAAATGTTCCCCTGACATAATACATATTACAGGGAATTAAAATACCCGAACTCAGGTTTACCCGGTGCCCTAAATGTAGGGCGTTACAGTACTAAACCTATTTTACATCATTTCCATATATGGGGTTGTCTTGCACACGTGCTTAAAGGAAATATTGGGAAGTTGGAAACACGCACTAAAGTGTGCATATTTGTAGGATATTCCAAAGAAACAAAAAGTGGTATATTTTATAGTCCTAAGGATAACAAAATGTCTGTATCTACGAATGCTACTTTTTTAGAGCATGACTATATAAATAACCACAAACCTCAAATTAAAGTCGTACTTGAGGAAATGGTCTCAAATAAACAAGACCA
Source organism: Humulus lupulus (assembly GCF_963169125.1). Taxonomy (NCBI): domain Eukaryota; kingdom Viridiplantae; phylum Streptophyta; class Magnoliopsida; order Rosales; family Cannabaceae; genus Humulus; species Humulus lupulus. The sequence goes on from NC_084796.1 coordinate 147,052,820, forward strand.
ATCACCAGCAATGGCAAGAGAAAAATGGCCAGAGGATATCGCTAGTTCTAGTCATAACAATAGAGATCTTCGTCGTAGTGGGAGGGTTGGTAAACAATTAGTACGCTATGAACATTAAGTTCAAATGCTTCTGTCTGACACAAACAAAGATGATCCATTGACTTGTAGAGATGCAATGGAAGATTATGACAAAGAAAAATGGCTAAAAGCCATGAACCTTGAAATTCAATCGATGTATTCCAATTCAGTCTGGACTCTTGAAGATCCACCTGAAAATGTTAATCCTATTGGTTTCAAATGGATATTCAAGAAGAAGAGATGAGCATATGGGAAAGTAGAGACTTTCAAAGCAAGGCTAGTAGCAAAGGGCTACACACACTAAAAATGGAGTTGGTTATGAAGAAAATTTGTCACCTGTGGCCATGCTCAAATCTATCTGCATCCTCTTATCCATAACTGCATGATGGATTATGAGATTTGGCAAATGGACGTCAAAACAGCTTTTCTGAATGGCTATCATGATGAAACTATTTACATGTCTCAACTAGAAGGGTTCGAAGTTAAAGGTCAAGAGTGAAAGGTTTACAAGCTTCTTAAGTCTATTTATGGACTTAAACAAGCTTTGAGATCTTTGGAATCTTAGATTTGATGAAACAATCAAGACGTTTGGTTTTGAACTATACGTTGATGAACCTTGTGTTTACAAACAAATCAAAGATAAGAATGTGGTATTCCCCGTTCTTTACATTGATGATATTCTGCTCATTGGGAATGACATAGAAACATTATTAAAATTAAAGAAATTGATAGCTGAGCAATTCCAAATGAATGATTTGGGAGAAGCCAAATATGTTTTGGGAATTCAGATCTGTAGAGATCGAAAGAACAAAATTTTGGCACTGTCTCAAGCAACTTATATTGATAAAGTGCTAGAATGCTTTGGCATGCAAAACTCCAAGAAGGGCACTATGCCTACCTGGTCAGGAGTTAAATTGTCTAAAGAACAATGTCCACAAACACCTCAGGAAGAAGAGGACATGAGACAATATCCTTATGCCTCTGCAGTAAGCAATCTAATGTATGCAATGTTATGCACCAGACCTAACATCTGTTATGCAGTAGGGATAGTCAGTCGTTATCAATCCAATCCTAGATTAAGTCATTGGACAGCAGTAAAGAATATTTTAAAGTATCTTAGAAATTCTAGAGTTTTCATGCTTGTGTATTCTGGTGGACACCTGAACCCCACTAGATATACTGATTCTGATTTTCAATTAGACAAAGATAGTCAAAAGTCGACATCTGGATCAGTTTTCACACTTGGAGGAGGTGCTGTAGTTTGGAGAAGTTTAAACCCATTATTGCAGACTCCACCATGGAAGCCGAATACATAGCAGCTTGTGAAGCAGCTAAAGAGGTTGTGTGGCTCAAGAAGTTCTATATTATTGATCTGGAAGTTGTTCCAGGTATGCATCAACCACTTGTTTTGTACCGTGATAACAATGGGGCAGTACCTAAATCAAAGGAACCCAGAAGTCACAAGAGGGGAAAGCACATCGAGAGGAAATATCACTTGATCTGAGAGATAGTCAATCGAGGAGATGTTGTTGTCTTGAAGATTTCCTCCAAAGATAATCTTGCAGATCCGCTCACAAAGACTTTATCTATTAAATCTTTTCAGGGTCATGTAAGAAGCATGGGGTTAAGGGAAATGCCTCATTTGCTTTAGGGAAAGTTGGAGATTTGTGGGAACTGTACCCTTAAAGTAATTGTAGTAGACAATGGTTTTAATGAAATATATAAATGAATTGAATTATTGTATATATGTAGCTTATGTACTGTATTGTTGTTAATAATATTGAGTAAATATCAAAAAATTATCAAATTCATCTATGTGGTCTCAATCTCATATTGGGCTCCACTAAAGTGTCCTACTACACTAGTAAATAGTTTGCAGTAAAATATAGTTATGGAATTTTTAGATGAATTACTTCTAGTACGGTCCACTAGTATTATGAATACATGTGACCTAGATCTGGGTTACTAGTGTAGTAGGACACTTTAGTGGAGGTACGTTGCATGCTGAGAGTATGTTGAACTTGACCATATGTGATTTAATAATACTTGTTTAAATACTGTTTCGCAGTATTATAAAACACATAAACTGGTGATCATATACAAACTGATCTTAATCCTGAAGTTACTATGAACTCCTATATATGTCACTTGTCAGAATGATCAGGCTAAGAACTATTGTTTTGGGGACTCAATGATATATATGGCTGGGGACATAGCTTAATAGATATGGAGTCTATACCTTCTTATAGATTGAAAGATGATTCCCTATTGGGTTGGCTTTTGGAACTAAAAAGGTTATTGACGTCAAATTCATAATCAGATTATGAATTAACCTTCATTAGTAAAGTCAAAGGTACATTAGGAATCAAGATATAATTAAAAGGGTAAAATGGTAATTTTATACCAACTTTATTATGAATCATCAATAGAGGATTAATTTGTATATAATGATTATATCAATGGAAACTTTATGGTTACAATAAAGTACTCAGTAAATATATGTCTTTAATTCTCAAGAGTTCAGTCTCATATTTATAGTAGAATAATCATGAGATTAATAAATATGATTATTGAATCAAAGAGTTTTGGTTAATAATCTTTTTATATTGGAGCTTGGAATTATTGGTCCATAGGTCCCCGAGGCAGCTCTATCAACACTAATCAAGAGGTATTATGTGATAGTTGATACAAGGGTTAAACTATGAATTTTCTATTTGAGAGAATATTTATTCTTCGGGATAAATGTGCCATTATGTGATAATTGAAGTTGCACAATTTAATATTGCATTTGTGCAATTTTCGAAATTGTGTGGAAATAGAGTAAATTGATTTTAATCAAATATTTTATTTAAGTGTGAATAAAGAAATATGGATAGTCATAATTGATTTTGATTATTATATGCATTTAATTAATAATAAGATGATAATGGAAATTCAAATTTTGAATTTTGAAATTTAAGTTGTTACCTTTTTCTTTAAAAAGATGATACATTTATTTGGATATCTAATTATTTATTAATTTAAATAAAAACACATAAAAAAATCAAAATCACATTTTTCAGGGATAGGCCACACACATAGGGCTTGGACAACTCTATGCGCATGGCACATCTAATGTTCTCAGATATTTGCTTTTTATTTTTATTTCATTTTTAATTAATTAATTAAACATTTTAAAAGGGGTTTTAAAATGGAATGTTAGATTTTTGTCTATTATCATTATTATTATAAAAGATGATTGATTTTATTTTTATGGTTATAATGCCTATATATTCTATATGATAGAAAATAGAAATAACAAGACTTGACAAGTTTTTAACAGAGAAGAAAAACTATCATCTTTATTTTGACAAAGCAAAAACCTTTTTTCTCTAGCCTATAATCAAAAGTCACATGTGTTGAGAATACTTTTGATTCACAAAATTGATCCTTGTTCTCTATGTGCCCAACAACATCTTGAGGCGTAGAGAACATCTTGGAAGATCTAGGTGTGAGTACTCCAACAAGGATAGGAAGATCGAAACATATACGAAAAGATTAAAGGATTCTTGATAGGCTACAGAGGTAAATTATTTCATATTATTTTTCATATTCATTTTATATATTGATTAACAAGTTGCATATTAAAGGATCCTCATATAAAGTTGTTTATATGAAAAAAAAATTTATACCAATATCGCAATTTCCGCTGCGCACTGGGAACCGTTCCTAAAAGTTTTAGGTTGCCCGAAATCGATGAGGCCGAGTTTGGAGACATTTCCCCTCGACAAAGTGATGAACAACTTGCCACTATGTTAACAGAAGTGACTGTGGAGGGAACACAATGGACTGTTTCGAAGAAATATGGAGCTCACACTATCCCCCACGCTGCTTTAACAACTCATGCTCGTGTATGGAAGCATTTTATCAAAACCAACATGTTGCCTACCACCCATGACACCTCAGTTAGCAAAGATCGTGTCATACTGATTTTTCGCAGTTTGTCTGGTCTATCCATTAATGTGGGGGAGCTCATTTCCAAGGAGATCATGGCTTTTGGTGTTATAAAGAGCAAGGGACCCTTTTTTTTTTTTTTCCCACATTGATAACTGCGTTGTGCCTCAAGGCGGGTGTTCCCCTAGCTCCGAATGATGAAATGTGTCACTCTCTACATTACATTGATGAGCATACAATTTGAAAGGTTACCAAAGTTGCTTCCGTTTGGTGAGAGCGAGCCTCCATCTCTGTTCCACCACCATCGTCTGACCATAACTCGAATGCCCCTCCGGACCCCACCATTGCTGAGCTTTATGCCTCTCAGCAGAGCATGCTCAGTCTGATGCATCACATGGAGGCCTAGCAACACGCCTATTGGGGATATGTGCACCAGCGTGATAGTGTCTTGTGTCACTCTTTCTAGCCCATTGAGGCTTTCCAGCCCAATGGAGCGGTGGCATGACCCTGAACCTTCCGCTGTTAATGACTCTTTAGAAGAGGGGGAGGACGTCGAATAGAGGGAGTTTCTTTATTTTCCAGTATTACTATTTATTTCTTATTCTTTTTTGTATTGTGTTATTTGTTTTTTATTGTGTTATTTGTTTGTTTTTTGTGCATTGAGGACAGTGCTCTTCCTTAAGTTTTGGGGGGGAGGGGGGGTGTTGTTATAATTGCTATTGTGTTGACTTAGTTTCTTTTATTTTCTTAAGTTTTAGGTGTTGCTATGTGTGTTTTGTTTGAGTCTTGAGTTGTGAGTCTAGGTTGTAATGGAATCAATTCTTGTAATGGTTGTGTTTAAGTGTGGGGTGGCTCGATGATAAAATGTCAGAAAAACAAAATTGCAATATTTGTTAACTCTTGTGTATTAGTGAACCTTTAGTACTTAAAGTTTTTGGTGCTAATTTAATCGTAGTGAAAGTGTGTATCAAGTGAGTGTGAATAGTTTGACCATGAATGTAACGACCCGGATTTGCTAATCGGGCTTAGGGCCTTGATTAGTGTGCCTGGAGAGCAATAAATGATTTAATATGCTAATATGTGGATTTATGTGTATATATGATTATGATGCATGCTTAGTTAAGTTAAATGCATGTGGACCCCATCTAGATATTAGGGGTATAAATGTGATAAATGTTATATATGTGATATGTCTGTGCAGCAGGATCCGAGACAGTCCTGGGGAGCAGTTAGCCTGAAAGTCACAACAGGGTTGAGAATCGGACTCGGGGCGAGTCAAGGGGTAATTCGGGTATTAGCTGAGTTATGGGGTTATCGGGACATGAAAATAAATATTTGGAGATATATTTGTTGATAGAATGTCTAGGCGGGAATATTGGGGAAATTTACCATTTTGCCCTCGGGGACGTTTTGGTACCCCGAGCCTTGAGGTAACCCTTTAGACTTAAGCCAAGTAAAACAAAATAAAGGAATAGTTTAGAAACTTAAGAAACCGACATTAGCTTATTCCTCCCAACTGAAGTTAGCTCTTATCCCTTTCTCTCTTTCATTCTCTAAGAAAAACACAAGGGAAATTTTGGTGTAAGCTAGCCTAAGAAAGGTATTGGGATGAGTAAATTTAGGAGCTTAAAGCTTGAGGATTGAGGAACAAACACAGGGACTAAGCTCTGCAAGGTAAGCTCTAATTACTAAGATTATGCTGAGAATTGTTGTTGGTTTGTAAGAGTTGCATGCTAGTTAAGTTTGATATGTTCTTGAGTGTTTTAGTTGGATTTTGGAGCAGATTTTTATGGAGTTTTGATGTGGATGTTGAGCTGGAATGTGTGAGGTAATCATCTGGGTTTGTTAGATAAGTTTTGAATGGGTTAGCTTGAGGAAGATGCAAGGAAAGTGATGGAAATTCTGGGTTCGGTGAGGAGGGTCGCGACCCGTGTGTGCGTGCGGCCATGGGAGGCCGAGAAGCTCATGCGCGTCGCGGCCCGTGTGGGGGTCAGTGTGGTGCTAGCCTCTGTTTCGAGGCTAGCCGCGGCGCTTGTGGGAGGGGCCGCGGCTCTTAGTGCCAAATTGTGCTTTTTAGGGTATTTAGGCTTGGGAACTCATTGGGTAAGGCTCGGGATGGATTTTATCACCCGGATTGATAGAATTCAAGGTCCCAGAGGTTAGGGTTATGACTCGAAGTTATTTATTGGATTAGAATTTGATGGATGAACATTGTTAATGTGTTGTGACTAAGGTTTCGGAGAGGCTCAAGTTAGAGGACTGTGCTCGGGGTTTTGGTGCTCAAAATGCTCATAACTCAGGTAAGAAAACCCTTGTTCCCATAGAGCTTGTGTGCAAGGCTGAGCCCAATGTGTTTGAACTGCGGGGCGTAGCCCTTTAACTGAATATGCTAGAATTCTGTACTTGCTTGCTATGCTATGTATATTATGATGTGAATATCGGCTAGAGCCGGGAAGGCCAGGGGCCGGGAATGGCGTTGGGCACGTTGAGTGCAAGGCTGAGAATGGCAAGGGGATGGGAGCAGCGTTGAGCACGTGGAGTGCGAGTTGCTAGGGCGGGTCCCTAAAAGGATACCTGGGATATCCTCACGGCGTGGTCCGCGAACCCAGGGCTTGGTAAACTCCTAGGACGGCTAGGCCGTATGTGTTTAGCCCATTGGTGGCCTGTCTATATGCTTGATATATGTGTTGCATATGTTTTATGTTTGTGGGTTTTCTTGCTGGGCTTCGGCTCACAGATGCTCTGTGGTGCAGGTAAGGGTAAGGAGATCATGATCAACCAACCATGAGTACAGCAGGCGTGAGGCGGCGTGTACATGTTTGTCCAGCCTGGCTGCCACAGCCAGAGGATTTTGGGAGATGCTTGTAAATGAACTTAGATTTTGTCGTTTAGCCGACTTGGTTCTATTTTTATGTTGGTAATATTTCTAAATTGTATTTTGGGATCCCAAGTGTAAAGCTTTTATGATTTTCTATGGAAATTATTATTTTCTAAAGTTTTTCTTTTGTTTATAGCTTAATCACACTATTTGATCTAAAACCTCGGTTAGCGAGTTGAAAGCACGTTTTAAAACTCACTTAGTAACGGCTCTAAGGAAGTAGGGCATTACAACTTGGTATCAGAGCAAGTCAAGGTTATTGGTTCTGGAGATTGACCGAACATGTACACACGCTGTCAGAGACAGGCTCAGCTCAGGGTTGGTTGGTAAGATTGGCTGATATGTCTGAAAATGTGTTTGAATGCCCTGTTTGCCTGTTTATTTTATATAGAGCATGATGAATGATAACATATGCATGATGCTAGGGCATTGCCCGCTGTGTGTTATATGTTATATGAGATACTATTGTGGATGACTGATGTGTCTGGGAGGTGGTTTTGGATGTTGTTATCATGCCTGATGAGTGGCGTCGTTGGTGGCAGGAATATTTGTTGAGATGCCTCGACAATCAGCTAGACTTCACGCCAGTAGGGCCGAGGATGACAATCAGGGTCAGGACCCTCCACCTACCCCACAGAACTGGCAAGAGATGTTTGCGGAGAAGGAAGCGAGACTACAGCGAACAGAGGAAGAGTTGCGAAAGATGAGGCAGTAGGCCCCGCCTCAGGTTACTGGGCTGCCAGTGCAACAGGTTGCAGCGCCAGTGCCAGTTCAGTCTGCTTTGGAAAATAAGTGGGAACCTTTGTATGAGAGGTTCAGGAAGCAGCATCCTCCCACCTTTGAGGGTGGATCAGACCCACTGCGGGCAGAGCAGTGGATGAATATAATCGCTTCAATTTTGGATTTTATGAGAGTTCAGGGGAACGAGAGGGTAGCCTGTGCTAGCTACATGTTCAAAGAGGATGCCCGCATCTGGTGGGACGTGGTAGTTCAGAGAAGGGATGTATTAGCTATGACCTGGGAGGAATTCAGAAACTTGTTTAATGAGAAGTACTACAGTGTGGCAGTACGAGCTGCGAAGGTTGATGAGTTTATCAACCTGACTCAGAATCGATCGACAGTGACAGAGTATGCCATCAAGTTTGATAGATTGGCAAAGTTTGCACCAGATCTAGTGCCGACTGATGCGGCCAGGAGGGATAGGTTTGTGCGGGGGTTGAATGTGATGATTGCCCGCGATGTGAACATTACCTTGGATCCAGAGACTACTACTTATGGTCAAGCCGTGGATAAGGCCCTTACTGCTGAGAGGGGCGAAGATCAGATTTGGAAGGATAGCGCTGTTAGGCGCGATGCCAAGAGGACAGTGTCTCCTTTAGTTGGATTCAGTCATGGTGGTGGTCCCAGTGAGCAGAAGAGGAAGGCCCCAGATTCCTTTGTTCCTCCCAGCTCAGATAGGAGGGCACGGGGTGCTTCTATTGGCCGTCAGGGTGGCGGTGATAACTGGAGGAGTTTTCCTATGTGTCCATGATGCAGGCGTCGACACCAGGGTGAGTGCAGGATCAGGGCCTGCTTTGTTTGTGGAAGTGCCAGCCTTCTAAAGAGGGATTGCCCTCAAGTTAAGAAGGAGGAGCAGAAGAAGAGTGACAGTCTTTCTCCTGCCAGGGTATTCACTTTGACACAGACTGAGGCGGAAGCTAGTCCCTCAGTTGTGACAGGTCAGATCTCTAGTGCTGGTTCTTTGTATACTGCATTGTTTGATTCAGGGGCTACCCATTCATTTGTATCTGCTAGGGTGATAGATCAGCTTTGTAGACCTAGTGGTGTGTATGCTAGGGGATTCCAGACTTTGTTGCCAACAGGAGAATTGGTAGTCTCTAGGAAGTGGGTTAGAGCATTGCCTGTAGAGGTGGATGGTAGGGAACTGTCTGTTGATTTGATTGAGCTGGAGATGGATGACTTTGACATGATTCTAGGAATGGATTGGTTATCCAAGTATGGGGCAACGATTGACTGCAAGCGCAGAATGGTGACTTTTGAACCAGAAGGGGAAGTACCCTTTGTGTTTGTGGGGTCAGCTAATGGGCCGCGTGTACCAATGATTTCAGCCTTATGGGCTAGGGACCTGTTGCAGGAAGGTTGCATAGGATTCCTAGCAAGCATTGTGGATACTTCTAGGGTGGTGTCGGTTGGACCGGGTGAGACTAGATTGGTGTGTGAGTTTCCGGATTTGTTTCCAGCGGATCTGCCGGGGTTGCCGCCGCAGTGGGAGATTGACTTTGTTATAGAATTGGTACCAGGAGCGGAGCTAGTATCTAGGACACCTTATAGAATGGCTCTGGCGGAGCTAAAGGAGTTGAAGATTCAGTTGCAGGAGTTACTTGATTTGAGGTTCATCAGACCGAGTTTCTCGCCATGGGGTGCTCCAGTGTTGTTCGTTAAGAAGAATGATGGGTCCCTTAGGATGTGTATTGATTACAGGGAGCTGAAAAAGTTAACCATTAAGAACAAGTATCCACTGCCTAGGATCAATGATTTATTCGATCAGCTACAGGGGAGAACAGTGTTTTCCAAGATAGATCTTCGGTCAGGTTACCATCAGCTAAGGATTGAAGAGGAGGACATACCAAAGACCGCTTTCCGGATGAGGTATGGACATTATGAATTCCTAGTTATGTCCTTTGGATTAACCAATGCCCCAGCAGCCTTCATGGACATGATGAATAGGGTTTTCAGGGATTATCTGGACAAGTTTGTGATCGTATTCATCGATGACATCTTAGTGTACTCCTAGTCAGAGGCAGAGCATGAGCAGCATCTGCGGTTGGTACTACAGCGGTTGAGGGAGCATAAGTTATATGCTAAGTTCAGTAAGTGTGAGTTCTGGTTGCCACAAGTTACATTTCTGGGCCATATTGTCAGTAAGGAGGGGATTCTGGTTGACCCAAGTAAGATTGAGGCGGTCAGGGATTGGCCTAGACCGAGCAGTGTTCCTGAAGTGAGAAGCTTTCTGGGTTTTGCAGGGTATTATCGGCGGTTTGTTGAGGGGTTCTCCAGGATAACTATGCCATTGACAGAACTGACAAAGAAGAAGACGAAGTATGTCTGGACGGATAGATGTGAGAACAGTTTTAAGGAGTTGAAGCGTCGGTTGATCACTGCGCCAGTGTTAAGCTTACCGACAGAGAATGAAAAGTTTGTGGTCTACTGTGATGCATCTAGGCAGGGTTTGGGGTGCGTGTTGATGCAAGCTGGCAAGGTGAGCCTATGCATCGAGACAGTTGAAGGAATATGAGCAAAGATATCCTACGCATGACCTGGAGTTGGCAGCAGTGGTGTTTGCACTTAAGATTTGGAGGCATTATCTCTATGGTGAGAAGTGCGAGATATACACCGACCATAAGAGCCTAAAGTATTTATTTACACAGAAGGACCTGAATATGCGCCAGAGGTGGTGGCTGGAGTTGGTTAAGGATTATGATTATGATATCCTATACCATCCTGGAAAGGCTAAGGTAGTGGCTGATGCATTGAGTCGAAAGGGCCCAGGACAATTATTTAGCTCGAGGCAGATATCTGATAAGTTAGCTGAGGAGATGACCAGAGCAGGTATAGAGTTGTTGGTTGGTCAGTTGGCCAACATCACTCTTCAGTCTACACTCCTTGAGAGGATCAAGGAAGCGCAAGGGAAAGATTCTCAGTTGCGGGGTCATAGGGAGAGTGCCTTAGTCGAAGCGACAAAGGACTTTTCCATTTCAGAGATGGGGTTACTGAAGTACAAGGGTTGGATCTATGTTCCGATGGATTCAGATATCCGGCGAGAGATCTTGGATGAATCGCATACCACTCCCTATTCTTTGCACCTGGGTTCGATGAAGATGTACCAGGACTTGAGAGCTCTGTATTGGTGGTTGGGCATGAAGAGGGATGTGGTGGATTATGTGGCTAAGTGCTTAACTTGTCAGCAGGTTAAGGCTGAGCACCAGAGGCCAGCGGGGTTGTTGCAGCCTTTGAGGATCCCAGAATGGAAGTGGGAAGATATTACTATGGACTTCATAGTTGGTTTACCGAGAACTGTGGGACAGCATGATTTAGTGTGGGTGATTGTGGATAGGTATACCAAGTCCGCCCACTTTTTGCCTATTAGGACAATTTATACTATGGAGCAGTACGCTGAGTTGTATGTGAAGGAGATTGTTCGACTTCATGGGGCTCCAAGGTCGATAGTGTCGGACAGAGACCCCATTTTCACCTCCAAGTTTTGGGAGAGTCTGCAGAAGGCAATGGGCACACAGTTACGGTTTAGTACCGCTTATCATCCTCAGACGGATGGGCAGTCTGAGAGGTCGATTCAGATATTGGAGGATCTGCTGCGAGCCTGTGTGCTTGACTTTGGGGGATCGTGGAGTAAGTATCTCCCTTTGATCGAGTTCTCGTACAACAACAGTTATCAGGCGACCATTGGTGTGGCTCCGTACGAGATGCTTTATGGAAGGAAGTGTAGATCACCTATTCATTGGGATGAGACAGGTGAGAGGAGGTATTTGGGTCCAGATATTGTTCAGAGGACCAATGAGGCAGTTGAGATTTGAGCGCGTATGCTCGCCTCCCAGAGTCGGCAGAAAAGTTATTCAGACCTGAAATGCAGGAGCGTGGAGTTTCAGGTTGGTGATCATGTGTTCCTTAGGGTTTCACCCAGGAGGGGTGTGAAACAGTTTGGTGTTCGGGGCAAGTTGAGCCCTAGGTTTGTTGGCCCCTTCGAGATTCTGGAATGGGTTGGAGAGGTAGCTTATAGACTAGCGATGCCTCCAGCTTTATCAAGGGTTCATGATGTTTTCCATGTATCCATGCTCCGGAAGTATATGTCAGATTTAACGCATGTTCTAAATTTTGAGAATCTGGAACTTGATCAGGATTTATCCTATGAGGAGAAGCCGGTTCAGATTCTTGACCGAAAAGATAAAGTCTTGAGGAACAAGACCATCGCCTTGGTGAAAGTGCTATGGAGAAACAACAAGGTTGAGGAGGCGACGTGGGAACTTGAATCAGAGATGAGGGAGTGGTACCCCGAGTTGTTCAGGTAATTTCGAGGATGAAATTTCTGCAAGGAGGGGATAGTTGTAACGACCCTAATTTGCTAATCGGGCTTAGGGCCTTGATTAGTGTGCCTGGAGGGCAATAAATGATTTAATATGCTAATATGTGGATCTATGTGTATATATGATTATGATGCATGGTTAATTAAGTTAAATATGCATGTGGACCCCATCTAGATATTAGGGGTATAAATGTGATAAATGTTATATATGTGATATGTCTGTGCAGCAGGATCCGAGACAGTCCTGGGGAGCAGTTAGCCTGAAAGTCACAACAGGGTTGAGAATCGGACTCGGGGCGAGTCAAGGGGTAATTCGGGTATTAGCTGAGTTATGGGGTTATCGGGACATGAAAATAAATATTTGGAGATATATTTGTTGATAGAATGTCTAGGCGGGAATATTGGGGAAATTTACCATTTTGCCCTCGGGGACGTTTTGGTACCCCGAGCCTTGAGGTAACCCTTTAGACTTAAGCCAAGTAAAACAAAATAAAGGAATAGTTTAGAAACTTAAGAAACCGACATTAGCTTATTCCTCCCAACTGAAGTTAGCTCTTATTCCTTTCTCTCTTTCATTCTCTAAGAAAAACACAAGGGAAATTTTGGTGTAAGCTAGCCTAAGAAAGGTATTGGGATGAGTACATTTAGGAGCTTAAAGCTTGAGGATTGAGGAACAAACACAGGGACTAAGCTCTGCAAGGTAAGCTCTAATTACTAAGATTATGCTGAGAATTGTTGTTGGTTTGTAAGAGTTGCATGCTAGTTAAGTTTGATATGTTCTTGAGTGTTTTAGCTGGATTTTGGAGCAGATTTTTATGGAGTTTTGATGTGGATGTTGAGCTGGAATGTGTGAGGTAATCATCTGGGTTTGTTAGATAAGTTTTGAATGGGTTAGCTTGAGGAAGATGCAAGGAAAGTGATCGAAATTCTGGGTTCGGTGAGGAGGGTCGCGACCCGTGTGTGCGTGCGGCCATGGGAGGCCGAGAAGCTCATGCGCGTCGCGGCCCGTGTGGGGGTCAGTGTGGTGCTAGCCTCTGTTTCGAGGCTAGCCGCGGCGCTTGTGGGAGGGGCCGCGGCTCTTAGTGCCAAATTGTGCTTTTTAGGGTATTTAGGCTTGGGAACTCATTGGGTAAGGCTCGAGATGGATTTTATCACTCGGATTGATAGAATTCAAGGTCCCGGAGGTTAGGGTTATGACTCGAAGTTATTTATTGGATTAGAATTTGATGGATGAACATTGTTAATATGTTGTGACTAAGGTTTCGGAGAGGCTCAAGTTAGAGGACTGTGCTCGGGGTTTTGGTGCTCAGAATGCTCAGAACTCAGGTAAGAAAACCCTTGTTCCCATAGAGCTTGTGTGCAAGGCTGAGCCCAATGTGTTTGAACTGCGGGGCGTAGCCCTTTAACTGAATATGCTAGAATTCTGTACTTGCTTGCTATGCTATGTATATTATGATGTGAATATCGGCTAGAGCCGGGAAGGCCAGGGGCCGGGAATGGCGTTGGGCACGTTGAGTGCAAGGCTGAGAATGGCAAGGGGATGGGAGCAGCGTTGAGCACGTGGAGTGCGAGTTGCTAGGGCAGGTCCCTAAAAGGATACCTGGGATATCCTCACGGCGTGGTCCGCGAACCCAGGGCTTGGTAAACTCCTAGGACGGCTAGGCCGTATGTGTTTAGCCCATTGGTGGCCTGTCTATATGCTTGATATATGTGTTGCATATGTTTTATGTTTGTGGGTTTTCTTGCTGGGCTTCGGCTCACAGATGCTCTGTGGTGCAGGTAAGGGTAAGGAGATCATGATCAACCAACCATGAGTACAGCAGGCGTGAGGCGGCGTGTACATGTTTGTCCAGCCTGGCTGCCACAGCCAGAGGATTTTGGGAGATGCTTGTAAATGAACTTAGATTTTGTCGTTTAGCCGACTTGGTTCTATTTTTATGTTGGTAATATTTCTAAATTGTATTTTGGGATCCCAAGTGTAAAGCTTTTATGATTTTCTATGGAAATTATTATTTTCTAAAGTTTTTCTTTTGTTTATAGCTTAATCACACTGTTTGATCTAAAACCTCGGTTAGCGAGTTGAAAGCACGTTTTAAAACTCACTTAGTAACGGCTCTAAGGAAGTAGGGCGTTACAATGAAACCCCTACACCCTAGATTAAACTAAGTATTCATGAAGGTTTAAGTTTATAGAATTGACTTGGTAATTTCCTTGAGGCAAAATCCTAGGAGGTGTAGTGATTTAGAGAGGAGTTAGGCAATTTTCTTGGACCGTTTGAACTTTTCATGCCTACCTTGTAATTATTATCCCTAGTAACCCAACCTTGAGCTTATTGGCCTATTTTGTTCATGTAACCTTAACTTGATAGCCAAACCTTTTTTGAATATCCCTTTTTTATTTCTCACCAAACTTTAGGCTTAGTTTGTCTTGGATATTACTTGAGAAAAGTTTTGGGGGAAAGTGAGGAAAGAGTATTTTGGTGTTGGGGTGTTCACAGTATAAAAATACACGTATATGCTCAAATTTGTTAATTGTGTTTATATGTGTGTTATCTTCAATCTTGTTCAAAAAAAATAATGAGAAAAAGAAAGAAAAAAAATTCAAATAAAGGAGATATGTATATTTAGTTAATTGTAAATAAATAAGTTGTATGTAGTGGCATTGTAGCTATAATTGATGTAACATCTCAAATTTGCTAATATGGCTTAGTTCCTTGATTAGCGTGTCAGGAGGGCAGTGATTGATTTAATTATGTTATTATGTAGATTAAATTATTATGTGATTAAAAATGCATGTTTAGGTGAATTAAATATGCATGTAGGCCCACTCTGGTTAGTAGGGGCATTAATTGTAATTTTGGTCAGTTGAGGGCATAAATATGAATTAAATGTATGTTATGCTTGATAACACAAGATTGTGGTGATATATTTGTGTTGTGCAATCTGAGACAGTCCTAGGGAGCGGAATAGAAAAATAGTCACAACGGGGTGAATACCCGACTCGAGGTGAGCTTACGGGTATTATGGGAACATAGTACGTGTTCGGGAATTTCTGGGTAAAGGGTAGTGATTTAATGATTGTTTAAGTACGTCAGGATTAAATGGGGATTTATAGGAACACTCGAGGAATTAGCGAGACGTGGCAAATGATGGGATTTCCCTTGGTGGCATGAAAGGATTGAGGATAGACTTAGGGGCATTTTTGGGACTTAGGTAGCTCAAGATAGGCTTAAGCTAATCAAAACACAATTCTAGAATTTAGAAGAGAACAGAACAACCTCAAATCTCCCTCCTTCTCTCTACTCGATACTTTCTCTCTCTGATACGAACCACACCAACAGTGTGATGAAACCCGACACCAAATATGGAACAGCCACCAAGAACATACGAGATTGGAATGGAACCGCGACCCAATGCTTAGCCAAGCACGAACCTTGGTATGAGGAAGACGCCACAAACGGGGATGGAATCCGTTTGATAAGTCAGGATGAACGCCACAAGGAATCTCCTTGATAAGTTCAAAAGTTTCTTCAAGAACTCAAGAAGAAATAAACTCACAATTTCATTCAACATAATCTGCCTTTTCACATTGTTTTGGCAGTCCTTATAAGGACGAAAATTACATGAAAACAAGACCCTTGGTCTTCCTAATGAAACCGAAAAATTAAGGACAGCCCCTTTGTCTTCCTAATGAAAACCGAAATTAAAGACAAGCCTTTTGTCTTCCTCATGAAAACCGAAAATTAAAGACAAAAGGACTATTGGACTCACACAAGTCAAATGTTTGACTTATCACAAAATAAACAAAGACTAAAAAACGTGACTAAAAATAAAAAGACTCATTAAGCTCCTAAACTCAGTCAACTTTGATGAGTAAGACAATTCTTTGTTCTCCTTCAACGTTGACCACGGTCTCCTCTTGTTTTAGGACTTTGTGGACTAGGCTGTTAAGTTCTTCCTTGAATCTCTTGGCTCGTGCCCTCGTCACTGGACCAACTGGAACTTGACTTGATACTTGGGTCTTGGTGTCCTCATCATTCCCCCCCTCTTTAGAAGGATTTGACCTCAAATCGTCACCTGCATCAAAAGGACTCAAATCAGAAACATTAAAAGTAGCACTAACATTATACTCACCTGGTAAATCGAGTCTGTAGGCATTGTCATTGATCCTTTCAAGTACTTGAAATGGACCATCTCCTCGAGGTAGCAATTTTGAACGCCTTTGTGTTGGGAATCGCTCTTTCCTCATGTGTAACCATACCCAATCACCGGGCTCAAAAACCTGCTTATGACGACCCTTGTTAGCTTGCTTAATGTATTGTTCAGTCCTTCTCTCTATGTTGAGTCGCGCCCTCTCATGGATTTTCTTCACAAATTCTGCCTTCTTCTCGCCATCTAAATTCAAATGCTCAGAAACAGGTAAAGGTGATAAATCCAAAGGAGTTAGAGGATTAAAACCATAAACAATTTCAAATGGTGAAAATTTAGTAGCAGAATGCATTGAACGATTATAAGCAAACTCAACATGTGGCAAACAATCTTCCCAAGTCTTAATATTTTTACTTATGATAGCCCTCAACAAGGTGGATAGGGTCCTATTAACTACTTCTGTTTGACCATCGGTTTGAGGGTGACAAGTAGTAGAAAATAATAGTTTTGTCCCAAGTTTTCCCCACAATGTTTTCCAAAAATAGCTTAAGAACTTGGCATCCCTATCTGATACAATTGTTCTAGGCATACCATGTAATCTCACAATCTCCCTAAAGAACAAATCTGCAACGTTAGAGGCATCATCAGTTTTATGACAAGGAATAAAATGAGCCATCTTAGAAAATCTGTCTACAACCACAAAGATTGAATCCCTCCCACGCTTACTTCTAGGTAAACCCAACACAAAATCCATTGAAATGTCAACCCATGGTGAACTAGGGATAGGTAGGGGTGTGTAAAGGCCATTTGGCTGAACTCTTGATTTAGCTTGCCTACAAGTGACACACCTACCACAAATTCGCTCAACATCTCGTTTCATGTGGGGCCAAAAGAAGTGCTCTTGCAACATAGCTAGGGTCTTAGCAACTCCAAAATGTCCCATCAACCCTCCCCCGTGGGACTCTCTAACTAGCAAATCTCTCACAGAACAATTGGGTACACACAACCTATGCTCCCTAAACAAGAAACCCTCATGCCTATAAAATTTTCCGTCAGCAGACTTTTCACAAACAGCATAAGTTTCCCCAAAATCATGGTCAGCAGAATACAACTCCTTTATGTGTTCAAACCCAAGAAATTTAGCATCAAGAGTAGAGATTAGGGCATACCTGCGAGAAAGGGCATCAGCAACCACATTCTCCTTACCTGTTTATAGCGAATGACATAAGGAAATGTCTCAATGAACTCAACCCATCTCGCATGTCTCTTGTTGAGCTTGTGTTGGCCTTTCAAATGTTTCAAGGATTCATGATCTGTGCAAATCACAAACTCCTTTGGCCACAAATAGTGCTGCCATGTTTCTAAAGCACGCACTAGTGCATACAATTCTTTGTCATAGGTGGGGTAATTGAGGGCAGCCCCACTTAGCTTTTCGCTAAAGTATGCAAGCGCTCTCCCATCCTGCATAAGAACAGCGCCAATACCTATTCCAGAAGCATCACATTCAACTTCAAAAGTGTTAGAAAAGTTAGGCAACGCAAGTAAAGGAGCATGAGTAAGCTTGTATTTCAGTAGCTGAAATGCCTCCTCTTGAGCTTCACCCCATTTAAATATCACATTCTTTTTGATAACTTCTGTAAGTGGTGCGGCGATGGTGCTAAAATTTTTCACAAACCTCCTGTAGAAGCTAGCAAGTCCATGAAAACTTCTAACATTACCTATAGTTGTAGGGGTCGGCCACTCTTGGATGGCTTTGATCTTTTCTTCATCCACCTGAATACCTGTAGCACTTACAACAAAGCCTAGGAAAACAAGCTTATCGGTGCAGAAAGTACACTTACTGAGGTTAGCATATAAACTCTGTTTCCTAAGAACATCCAAAACAGAATGCAAATGCAAAACATGGTCATGCAAATTCTTACTATAAATAAGAATATCATCAAAATACACAACCACAAATTTTCCAATGAAAGCACGCAATACATGATTCATTAAGCGCATGAAAGTGCTAGGTCCATTAGTTAGTCCAAAAGGCATGACTAACCACTCATACAATCCATGTTTAGTTTTAAAAGCAGTTTTCCACTCATCCCCTTCTTTCATACGTATCTGATGATATCCACTTTTAAGATCAATTTTGGAAAACACACAAGAACCATGCAATTCATCTAACATGTCATCTAAACGAGGAATGGGATGTCGATATTTTACCGTTATATTGTTGATGGCTCGACAGTCAACACACATCCTCCATGTTCCATCCTTCTTGGGAACTAGAATCACTGGAACAGCACAAGGGCTCATGCTTTCTCTCACATGCCCTTTCTCCATCAATTCTTCAATTTGCCTTTGCAATTCCTTTGTTTCATCAGGATTACTTCTGTAGGCTGGTCGGTTTGGGATGGAAGCACCTGGAACAAAATCAATTTGATGTTCTATTCCTCGAACAGGTGGCAACCCATGGGGTACTTTCTCAGGAAACACATCCTCAAATTCCTGCAAAATAGACACAACAACACTTGGCAGCGAAGAATCAAGTTGGTTAGTATTTAAAAGAGCCTCCTTATACATGAGTAAAATCATGGGCTGTTTTGTACACAAAGCTCTCTTAACCTCACTTTTTTTTGCATAAAAATTATTTTGTTTTCTCTCACTTGATTCCACACTTTTCTCTCTTTGTCTCTCTTTTTCCTCACTCTCGTTCATCTTTTCACTCTCTTTTTGCTCACTCATTTTCTTTTTGTCACTCAATTTTTGCAACCTCACTTGATCTTCATACACTTGCTTTGGTGTCAAAGGCGCTAGAGTGATTGTTCGTTGACGGAATGTGAATGAATACTTGTTGGTGAAGCCGTCATGCTGCACCCGCCGATCAAATTGCCAAGGCCTTCCTAGAAGGAGGTGTCCAGCTTGCATGGGAACCACATCACACAACACCTCATCTTCATACTTGCCAATTCGAAATGAGACTAGCACCTGTTTTGTAACCCTCACTTCACCACTATCATTCAGCCATTGCAATTTGTATGGACAAGGATGCCTAAGCGTTGTAAGCCCCAGCTTGGCAACCATGGAAGCACTAGCAACATTAGTACAACTACCTCCATCAATAATTACACTACATACCTTGTCTCTCACATGACAACGAGTGTGAAAGATGTTCTCTCGCTGCACCTCTTCTTCCTCTTCTTTTGCTTGCAAATTCAGGACTCGCCTTGTGACTAGTGCAAGCATCTCACCAGATTCTGGTCCATACTCATTGTCAGAAGCATCTTCCAAAGGTGACATGTCAGCAAGATCATCTTCATCTTCAGAATCTATCTCTCCACTTTCTCGAATCACCATGACTCTCTTGTTTGGACACTGGCTAGCCATGTGTCCTCGCCCCTGACATTTGAAACACCTTATCTCACTAGAATGAGACTTAGGAGGAGTTGTTTTACCTTGAGGTGGTGTGGCTGTGGTGGCTGGTTTTGGTGTAGATGATGAAGTGGGTTGGTCTTCTTTCTTTGGATAGTTCGACCTCCAAGGTGTTGTACTTGGATTGTGTGGGCTCGGTCTTGACCTCGAACTTGAACTACCCTTCTTGAGCTGCCTCTCAACTTTGATTGCCATATGAACCAAATCCTCCAATTCCACATAATGGTGTAGCTCAATTGGATTAGCAATCTCTCGGTTCAACCCATTCAAAAACCTTGCCATGGTTGCCTCCCGATCCTCTTCAACATTGGCTCTAATCATAGCCATCTCCATCTCCTTGTAATACTCATCAACACTCTTGGAACCTTGACGAAGGCCCTGCAACTTAAGGTATAGATCTCGATAATAATGAGGTGGTACAAACCGTCGCCTCATCACCCTCTTCATTGCCTCCCATGTGTCAATAGGACGATCTCCACTCCGCCTCCTGTTGATGCACAACTGATCCCACCAAACAATAGGATAATCAGTAAACTCAATGGCAGCTAGTTTTACCTTCTTCATGTCGGAGTAGTTGTGACAATCAAAAACTAACTCCATCTTCTTTTCCCACTCAAGGTATGCTTCAGGATCACTCTTCCCCTGAAATGCTGGGATTCTCATTTTGATATTCCCCATATAATTATCTACCTGGTTCCTATCTTCTCTATTCCCACCATACCTCCTATGGTTACCCGTCGACATCCTATCAAACTCATCATCAGAAACTACCCCTTCTAAATCCCCTTCATTCTCATCCTCCCTTTGGTGTACCCTACCCCTCCTTGGTCTCCGTTGTGTTCCCTCTTCTACCCTATCCAACCGCTCATGTATTTGCTCACACTCCTCCCTCAACATCCTCCTCATCTCCCCCATTAAAGCTTCAATTTGTAGATTTGGAACTGTAGGTGGTGGAGTGTCATTGCCTGCATTTCTTTCTGTATTTTGTGACATGATGGAGAATCTGCAAAACAATAAGGTTAGAAAAAGACCTCACCACACTCCCTCACGTGTTTCACTCACAGAAAATGGTCACTCAAGTACACTCGTGTTTGCACTCAATGATGGCTTTTACCCTCAAATAAGTTCACACCTCTGCCTTTTTCCACTCTATTTTCTTCTTTAAGCTCTTTGAAAACTAATGAAACGGTGATATGGAGGTTCAAGCAGCCAATTCTACCAAACAAATCAAACGAAAACCGATGAAAAAGTGGCGAAAAATGGTGATTTTTGGAACACTTGTGTGGGGTTTTGGCAAAAGGGCCTCTAGACTATGGGGAACAAGAATAGAACAAAAATTTTTAAGAAAGGTTTCCAGACTCTATAAATAGGACGAAATTTTTTTTTTTTTGGTCTCGGATCCTCTTGGTTTTCTTTTCTTCTTCTTTCTTTCTGTCTTTCTATTTTTTTTCTTTCTCAAATGCAGATACAAGGAACAATTCAAAAACAAAATGAATCGGTTTTCACAAGAGAAACAATGGAGACTCAAAAAGAAAAGAGAAACAATGCAGATTCGGATTTCACAAAAAGAAAAGAGACAACCCAACCCACTTTCGGATTTTAACAATAAGAATAAGTGAAACTCAATCCCAACTCAGATTTCACCATAAGAACAAGATAAAACTCAATCCTAATTCAGATTTCACCATAAGAACAAGATAAAACCCAATCTCAATTCAGATTTCACTACAAGAACAAGAGAAAACTCAATTCCAATTTCGAATTTCACAACAAGAACAAGGAAACTCAATCCCAATTTGGATTGCACAATAAGAACAAGAGAAACCCAAAGAACTTTCGGATTTCACAACAAAAACAAGAGAAACCCAAGGCAAAATTCGGATTTCAAAACAAAACAGCAAGAGAAACTCAATGACAATTCAGATTCCACAATTAGAACAAGAGAAAAACTCAAAGCCCTAATTCACGATTTCAGAAACAAAAAGAAAAAAACAAATTAGGGGAAATTTCATAAACCCTAATTCAATTGCACGATTTGAACAAAGAAACAATCTGGAATAAAGAGATTAACTATAATGGTTTCGGATTTTTAGAAGGAAAAAAAAACAAGAACAAAGACTAAGAAAATCAAGAACACGAATAGATAGATTTTTTTTTTTCTTCAGAAATCCTAATATAATAACACGAACTGAATAGAAAAAAATGAAAAAGGATAGGCCAAACCGGATGATCCTAAGCTCTGATACCAACTGATACGAACCACACCAACAGTGTGATGAAACCTGACACCAAATATGGAACAGCCACCAAGAACATACGAGATTGGAATGGAACCGCGACCCAATGCTTAGCCAAGCACGAACCTTGGTATGAGGAAGACGCCACAAACGGGGATGGAATCCGTTTGATAAGTCAGGATGAACGCCACAAGGAATCTCCTTGATAAGTTCAAAAGTTTCTTCAAGAACTCAAGAAGAAATAAACTCACAATTTCATTCAACATAATTTGCCTTTTCACATTGTTTTGGCAGTCCTTATAAGGACGAAAATTACATGAAAACAAGACCCTTGGTCTTCCTAATGAAACCGAAAAATTAAGGACAGCCCCTTTGTCTTCCTAATGAAAACCGAAATTAAAGACAAGCCTTTTGTCTTCCTCATGAAAACCGAAAATTAAAGACAAAAGGACTATTGGACTCACACAAGTCAAATGTTTGACTTATCACAAAATAAACAAAGACTAAAAAACGTGACTAAAAATAAAAAGACTCATTAAGCTCCTAAACTCAGTCAACTTTGATGAGTAAGACAAGTCTTTGTTCTCCTTCAATGTTGACCACGGTCTCCTCTTGTTTTAGGACTTTGTGGACTAGGCTGTTAAGTTCTTCCTTGAATCTCTTGGCTCGTGCCCTCGTCACTGGACCAACTGGAACTTGACTTGATACTTGGGTCTTGGTGTCCTCATCACTCTCCCTCTCTATGCTTGGAAGCTTTGTTAATTATTGAGGAGTTGGCTAAGGAAATTGAAAAACTGGAAGCTAAAAGTGTTGGAGAGTTAGCTCAGGTCGAATTCTCAGTGAGGTAAGGGTTCAAACTTGATCTGCTTTTCTTTTTAATTATGCTGATAACTAAAAGCTTGCATGAGAGTTGGACTTTAGATTGGTTTTGAGTGTTGGTGAGGATGTGGAATGATTTCTGGGGTTGTTGTGATGTTTAGGCTGTGTGGAGGAGGATTCTAGACTTAATTATATATTTAGATGTTGTTTGGGAAGTGATTTGGTGGTTGAGGCTCGGGGGAAAACATAGAAAAATGGTGGGATTTCTGGGTTTTGAGGCTCGAGCTGCGGCCCTGTTCATCAGGCGCCGCGGCCCGCTTGAATGCTTAGGCTTTGGGGCCTTAGAATTTTGCCCAGGCGCCACGGCGCAGGCTGAGGCTCACTGCGGCCCGTGTCCCCCAAATGGGAGAGTTGTGCACTCTGACTTGAGTGCATCGCGACCCTTAAGGGTTGGGCCGTGTCTCAAATTGGAAATTTTGGCCATTTGAAGGTTTTAATCTCGGGAACCCAAATGTTAAGGCTCTGGAAGGTTTGTAATACCCGATTTAGTAGAATTTGAGGTCCCGAAGGCTAGTATTTTTAATTGGTTAGGGATTCTTGGATATCTATTTATTATGGCATTGCGACTAGGTTTTATGTCAAAGCTCGGGTTTAGGGGATCGTGCTCAGGATCGCGTTAATCTATCAGCTCGGGACACAAGTAAGAAAACTGTTTATGCCCATAGAGCAGAGCATGGCCCTATTATTTGTGTTTCACGACATAGCCTTATTATTTGTGTTTAATATATGTGTGAATACTTGTAAAATCTATGCAATGCTGTGCATCATTATGAGTGAATGGCGAAGACCGAGAGAGGCAAAGGCCGAGAACAGTGAAGGCAGGGTACGACAAGGGCTGGGATTGACGTTAAGCACGCTGAGTGTAGGCCGCTAGAGCGAGACCCTCTAAGGGTGTTGTTTCCACCCGCTCGGTGAAGACCACGAGCCCAGTGCCTATTAAAGCACCTGGGTCGGCATAGGTCACTATATGTTTAATCAGTTGACTATTTATGATGTATATTATTGGAGTGAATTGTGATTTGTTATGCGTTGAGTTTTCTTGTTGGGCTTCAGCTCACAGGGGCTCTATAGTGTAGGGAAGGGCAAGGGAAAGGTCAATCAACCATGAGTTGAAGAGCGTGGATAAGCGTGTACTTGTTCAGCCTACCTGGCTGCCACAGCCAGGGTTGTTTGAGGAATTTACTATAAATGGTTGATTTTGTCGCTTAGGTCGACTGTCTTAATAACTTTTGAATTGTAATACATTTTGAAACAGTATTTTGGGATCCCGAATGTATGATTTCTATGGTTTTGATGAATGTCCAAATATTTTATAACCAATGTTGTCAAATGGGTCTTTATTTCAATTTAATCACACTTTTTAACCTAAAACCTCGATTAACGAGCTAATGGCACATTTATAAATCACGTGGTAATGGCTCTAAGGTAGTAGGGCATTACAACTTGGTATTAGAGCATGCCAAGGTTTATGGTTCCTAGAGATCGACCGAACATGTACGCTCACTACCAGTGACAAGCTCGACTCAGGGTTGGTCGGTATTAAATGAACTATGTGTTTAACTGCTTGTGTTGAGTTGCCTTGTTTGCTTGAATAGTATGGATAGAGCATGATGAGTGTGCTTATATATGTATGTTGTCAGGGCACGAGCCCTTGATTGTTATATGTTTATGTTGTGTGCGATGTGTTGATATGTTGTTTGTGACCGATTGATGGGACTGGGAGGTGGTTTTGGATGTTGTTATCATGCCTGATGTGCGACGTCATTGATTGCAGGCATATTGCAGTTATGCCTCAGAGATTGATCAAACTCTGCAGCAATAGGACCGAAAATGACAACTAGGGTCAGGACCTTTCACTTGCCCCCACAAAATTGGCAACACTTGTTTCCTGAAATGGAAGCCAGACTTCAACAAACGAAAGATGAGCTCCGAGAGTTGAGGCAATAGGCCCCTCCTCGGGGTATTTGGTTACAAATTCCACAGGCTGTGGCACCAGTGCCAGCCCAGCCTGCGATGGAAAATAGGCGGGAACCCTTGTACGAGAGGTTCAGGAAGCAGCAACCTCCCACTGTTGAGGGCGGACTAGACACACCACAAGCAGAGTAGTGGATGAATATGATTTCTTCCATCTTGGATTTCACGAGGGTGGAAGGAAATGAGAGAGTGGCCTGCGCCAGCTACATGTTAAGGGAAGACGCCCGCATCTGGTGGGACGTTGTGACCCAGAGGAGGGATGTGGCAGTTATGACCTGGGAAGAATTTAGGGACATCTTCAACAAAAAATACTACAATGTTGCAGTCCGAGCTGCAAAGGTGGATGAGTTTGTCAACCTAAATCAAACCCGGATGATGGTTAAAGATTATGCACTGAAGTTTGACCGATTGGCGAAGTTCATGCCGGACTAAGTGCCTACTGATATGGCACGGAGGGATCGCTTTGTGCGGGGATTAAACATGATGATAGCCCGTGATGTCAAGATAACATTAGATCCGAGGACTACCACCTATGCACAGATAATGGAGAAGGCCCTTACAGCTGAGGGGTCGAGGATCAGATATAGCGAGAGGGCGCTGCAAGGCGCGATGCTTGGAGGACAGTTCCTCCTTTCACTGGTTCGAGCTAGGGTAGTGGCCTAGTGAGCAGAAGAGAAAGGCCCCAGATTCTTTTGTTCCTCCTGGTTTAGATAGGAGGGCAAGGGGTGCTTTCAGTGTTCGTCAGGGCGGGGGAGACAACTGGAGGAGTTTCCCAGAGTGTCCTCGGTGCAGGCGACGACATCAGGGAGACTGTAGAGTCAAAGCCTGCTTCACTTGTGGGAGTGTTAGTCATCTAAGGAAGGACTGCCCATAAGCTAGGAATAAAGAGCCGAAGAAGAGTGACAGCCTCACTCCAGCCAGAGTATTCACCTTGACCCAGACTGAGGCTGAGGCTAGTCCCTCGTTCGTGACATGTCAGATTTCTAGTGTCGATTCTTCATTTACTGAATTGATTTATTCAGGAGCAACTCATTCATTTGTATCTGCTAGAGTTATAGATCGTCTGTGTAGGCCTTATGATATGTATGCTAGGGGATTCAGGACTTTGTTGCCAACTGGGGAACTTGTAGTCTCTAGGAGATGGGTTAGAGCATTACTAGTAGAGATATACAATAAGGTGTTGTCTGTGGATTTGGTTAAGCTAGTGATGGATGACTTTGATATGATCCTGGGGATGGATTGGTTATCATAGTACGGGGCGATGATAGACTGCAAGCAAAGGATGGTGACATTTGAACTGGAAGGGGAGGTACCCTTTGTATTTGTGGGGATAGTGAGTGGACCACGATTACCTATTATCATGGCACTGAGGGCTAGAGACCTAATGCAAGAAGGTTTCATAGGATTCCTAGAGAACAAAATGGATACCTCTACGGTTGTTTTAGTTGGACCGGATGAAACCAAATTACTATGCGAGTTTCCTGATGTGTTCCCAGCAGACTTGCTAGGGTTGCTACCACACCGAGAGATCGAGTTCGTCATAGAGTTGGCACTAGGTGCAGAGCCAATATCTAAGACACCTTACAAAATGGCTCTAGCAGAATTGAAGGAATTGAAGATTCAGTTGCAAAAGTTACTGGATCTAGGATTCATCAGACCCATTGTTTCGCCATGGGGTGCTCTAGTGTTGTTCGTCAAGAAGAATGATGGATCCTTAAGGATGTGTGCATTGACTAGAGAGAGTTGAATAAGTTAAGCATTATGAAAAAGTACCCACTGCCCATGATTGACGACTTGTTTGACCAGCTACAGGGGAAGACGGTGTTCTCCAAGGTTGACCTTTGGTCCGATTACCACCAGTTAAGGATTAGAGAGGAGGACATACCAAAGACCGCATTCTGCACGAGGTATGGACATTATGAATTCCTGGTCATGTCCTTTGGATTAACCAATGCCTCAATAGCTTTTATGGACTTGATGAATAGGGTCTCCAGGGATTATTTGGATAAGTTTGTGATCGTAATCATCGACGACATATTGGTGTACTCTCAGTTAGAGACAAAACACGAGCAGCATCTTTACTTGGTACTACATCGGTTGAGAGAGCGTAGGCTATATGCTAAGTTCTCTGCAAGTGCAAGTTTTGGTTACCCCAGGTAACTTGGGCCACATTGTGAGTAAGGAATGGATTCTGGTGGACCCAAGCAAGATTGAGGTGGTGAGAGATTGGCCCAGATCGAGCAACATACCAGAGGTTAGGAGTTTCTTGGGATTGGCAGGGTACTATCAGCGGTTCGTTGAGGGATTCTCCAGGATTGCCACACTGTTGACTGAGCTGACGCATAAGAAGACCAAGTATGTTTGGACAAATAGATGTGAGAATAGTTTCAAGGAATTGAAGCAGCGACTAATCACTGCTCCGGCATTGAGTCTCCCATCAGACAATGAGAAGTTTGTGGTCTAGTGCGACACTCCAAGGCAGGGTTTGGGGTGTGTATTGATGCAAGCTGGAAAGATGATAGCCTATGCGTCGAGACAGCTGAAGGAGTATGAGCAGAGTTATCCCACTCATTATATGGAATTGGCAAAGGTGGTATTTTCACTAAGGGTTTGGAGGCATTATCTGTATGGAGAGAAGTGCGAAATATACACCGACCATAATAGTTTGACATATTTTTTTACTCAGAAGGATCTGAATATGCACCAAAGTCATTGGCTGGAATTGGTAAATGACTACGATTATGACATTCTATACCATCCTGGGAAGGCCAATGTGGTGGATGACGCATTAAGTCAGAAGGGCCCAGGGCAGTTATTTAGTTCGAGGCAGATATCAGAGAGGTTAGCTGAAGAGATGACCAGATGTACCAGGACTTGAGAACTTTGTACTGGTGTTTAGGGATGTAGTGGATTACATGGCCAAGTGTTTAACCTGTCAGCAGGTGAAAGCTGAACATCAAAGGCCAACAGGGTTGCTGCAGCCTTTAGGGATCTCGGAGTGGAAATGGGAGGATATCACCATGGACTTCGTGGTTGGATTATTGAAGATAGTAGGACAATATGACTCAGTGTGGGTAATTTTGGATAGGTACACCAAATTAGCCCACATTTTGCCTGTTAAGACAACTCATACAATGGAGCAGTATACTGAGTTATTTATGAAAGAAGTTGTGCGACTTCATGAGGCTCTGAGGTCGATAGTATCCGACAGGGACCCCACCTTCACCTCCAAGTTTTGGGAGAGCCTACAGAACGCAATGGGCACACAATTGCAGTTTAGTACCCTTATCATCCTTAGACAGATGGACAATCTGAGAGGGAGATTTAGATACTGGAGGATATGTTACGAGCCTATGTACTGGATTTTGGGGGATCTTGGAGTAAGCATCTCCCTTTGATTGAATTTTCCTATAATAAAAATTATCAAGATACTATCGGAGTGGCTCCGTATGAAATGTTATATGGGAGGAAGTGCAGATCGCCCATCCATTGGGATGAGACGGGTGAGAGAAAGTATTTAGGTCCTGAGGTTGTTAAGAGGACCAATGATGTAACGCCCTACTTCCTTAGAGTCGTTACTGTAGTGTCCAAAATTTGCTAATAAGGCTTAGGGCCTTGATTAGCGTGCCTAGAGGGCAATAAGTGATTTATTATTATAACATGTGAATTTGATGAGTATGTGATTAGAAATGCATGTTTAGGTGAATTAAGTATGCAAGAGGGCCCCGTCTGGTTATTAGGGGCATGTTTGTAATTTTAGCCCATTGAGGGCATAAATGTGATATTTGTGAATATTGTGATATTTACCACGTGTGAGTGGTGATATATTTGTGATGCACAATCCGAGACAGTCCTAAGGAGCAGTTTAGTTAGAAAGTCACAACGGGATCAAATACCCAGCTCGGGAGGAGCTTAGGGGTATTTTGGGAATATTATAATGTGTTCAGGAATTATTAAATAGTTGGTAGTAATTAAGTAATTGTTGGGATATGTCGGGTTTAATAAGGATTTATAAGACTACTCGGGGACTTAACGGGGTATGGCAAATGACTGAAATGCCCATGATGTCATTAAAGGGTTAAGATTGGGCTTAGGGGCAATTTAGTCTTTTTGGCTAATGGGTATATACTTACAAGCTTAGGAATGTACTGGAATCCATAAAAGATAAGGCATAACTCAGTTTTGGCTTCCCTTTCTCTCTCCATCGATTTTCTCTTTCTCTCTTGGAGTGTTGAAGCTTTGGTGAAAACCTTGAGGACTTGGGCTGAGGATTTGGTGGCTTGCAAGCTTGTGGATTGAGGGGTTAGAGCTAGGAGAAGATTTGGAGTTGGCCAAGTTGAAATCATCAACAGAGGTAAGGATCTAAGCTTGAGTTCTGTTTAATTTTCCTCTGTTTTATTGGAGTTTGAGGGGTTAGAACTTAGATAATTGAGTTTGAGTTATAGTAGGATTTTGGTTGGTTTCTCTAAGTTTATGTGCTTCTTAAAGTGTATTAGGATGAGTTTGGGAGTCAATTATGCTGTTGGGATGTGTTTAGAATGGTTTCAAGGAAGTTAGCTCGTAAATTTTGCATGGGAACTCTGGGTTTCAGGGATGAGCCACGGCCCTGTTCATCAGTGTTGTGGCCCGCTTGAGTTTATAGGCTAGTGGGGCTTTGATGAATTTCCCAGATGCCACAGCGCAAGGTTTGGGCGCCGCGGCCCTAGGCTGTCAGATGAGAGGCAATTTCGCCTCTGCTTTGGGGCGCGTCGTGGCACTTAAGGGAGGCTGGGCCACAACCCAATAGTGGATTTTTGGAGAAATGAGGGTTTTTAGCTCAGGAACTTGAACGTTAAGGCTCGGGAAGGTTTCTACTACCCAGTTTGGTAGAAACCAAGGTCTCGGAGGTTAGAATTATGTTTCGAAACTATTTCATGAGTTGGAACTTGATAGTTGATTTTATTCATGCATTGTTCTCTTCAAGGGTCAGGTTAGAGGACTGTGCTCATGATCGCGGTGCTCGGTTAGCTTGGGACACAAGTAAGAAAATTGTTGTACCTGTATTGCAGGGCGAGGTCCTATAGTTTGTGTTGCAGGGCCCGACCCTATATGATTGTATTGCAGGGCGTAGGCCTACTAAATATGTCTATACGTGTTTAAATATTTGTTTAATTATGCAATGTGTGCATATATGAGTATGAACGGCAAGAGCCAGGAACGGTGAAGGTTGAGAACGGCGAGGGCCGGGTACGGTAAGGGGCTGGGAGAAGTGTTTAGCACGCGGAGTACGAGTTGCCAGGGCGAGACCCTAAAGGATACCTGGGATATCCTCACGTTGTAGACCGCGAACCCAGGGCCTTGTAAAGCACCTGCGACGGCATGACCGTATGTGTTTAGCCTGTTGGATTATATGACGAATGATAAATATGCATATGTTATTTTCTTGTGTGAGTTTTCTTGCTGGGATTCGGCTCACGGGTGCTCTATGGTGCAAGTAAGGGCAAGGGGAAGGTTGACCAACCATGAGTACGGAGAGCATGAAGTGGCGCGTACATGTTTGGCCTGCCTGGTTGCCGCGGCCAGGGTGTTTTTGGGAGATGTTTGTATTAAACCTAGTTTTGTCATTTAGTCGACTTTAATCATATTTTGGAATTGTAAATATTTCTAAACAATATTTCGGGATCCCGAATGTTAAACGCTTCATAATTTTCAGTGAATGAATATATTTTCAAACTATGTGACTTTGTTATGGTTTAGCTACACTTTTGTCTAAAAACCTTGATTAGCGAGTGAATTGCACGTTTATAACTCACTTAGCAACAAATCTAAGGAAGTAGGGCATTACAACTTGGTATCAGAGCCAGGTTTATGGTTCCTAGAGATTGACCGAACATGTACGCTCCCTGTCAGTGACAAGCTCGACTCAGGGTTGGTTGGTAATAATTGATTTATATGCTTGAATATGTGCTTAGCGTCCCTGTTTGCCTGCTTATCTTATATAGAGCATGCTGACTGATTTAACATATGCATGATGCCAAGGCATGGCCCGTTGAGTGTTATATGTTATTTGTATGTTTTGTGGATTGTTGTTATGGTTGGTTGATGTGATTGGGAGGTGGTATTGGATGTTGTTATCATGCCTGATGAGCGGCGTCATTGATTGCATGCATATTGTTGAGATGCCTGGACAATCATCTAGACTCTGTGGCAGTAGGGCCGAGAATGACAACCAGGGTCAGGACCCACCACCTTCCCCGCAGATTTGGCAATAGATGTTTGCCGAAATGGAAGCAAGACTCCAACGAACTGAGGAAGAACTTCGACAGTTGAGGCAGCAGGCCCCTCCTCAGGCCATTGGGTTGTCTGTTCAGCAGGTTGTTTTGTCAGTATCGGTTCAGCCTGTTTTGGAGAACAGGTGGGAACCTTTATATGAGAGGTTCAGGAAGCAGCATGTAACGACCCAAATTCACTAATATGGCTTAAGGGCCTTGATTAGTGTGCCAGGAGGGCATAATTGGTTTATGTGTGAATTTATTAAGTTTAATGCATGATTTAATGATAATCATGCTTGAATGGTTATATGAATGTAAATGTGATTATATGCTATAATTGTGAGAACCACATTATTATCTGGGTAAATATGTAGCTTGCGACTTGAGGCGATCCTTGGGAGGTAGTTAGCGGGAAAGTCACAACGGGACTTAATGCTTGACTTGAAGCAATTCAAGAGGTATTTCGGGTATAGGATGGTTATTTGGGTTATCGGGTTATAGAAATAAATAATTGGAGAGATATTTGAGGTTAGGAAGCTTAGGTGGGGATACTGGGGAAATTTACCGTTTTTCCCTCGGGGACGTTTTCGGTACCCCGAGCCTCGGGATTGACTTAATTACCTAAGGATAGACTAAGGAAAACACAGAACTCAGTAGAAACATAAGGAACTGACCTTCCCTCTCTCTCCCTTTCTCTCTTAAGGGAAACCACTGGAACATAAGGAATTCAGCTGGGAATTCAGTGAATTGAGCTGAAGTTTTGAAGGATTAATCTAGTATTCAGCTAAGGATTCAATCAAGAATTAAGGTAAGTCATAAGGTTTATGCATGGTGATTAAATTCTGTGTTTATGGTTGGGTTTTGAGGTGTTTATGGATTTTGACATTGAAGGACTGAATTGAAGCTTGGAACTTGGGAGTTAGCCCATAAATCTTTTAGAGAGTGGTTCATCAGAGAAGGTAAGCTCCAATTCATGATTTAGTGTTTGAATTATGAGTTTTTATGATTGGTTTTAATGTGTTTATAAGCTTTTAAGTTTCAGAAATTGAAGTGGGATTTTGGTGAGTTTCTATGCTAAATTTTTGCTGGGTTGTGTTGATGGAATTGTGTTAGAAGTTTTGTGATAATTGAGTTGTGGAATTGGGATGGTTTTGAGTGAGGTTTGAGAGTAAAAAATGGTGGTTTTTCTGGGTTCGAAGGGGTCAGGCCATAGCATAGTCCTTGGTAGCCGCGGCCCTATGAGGCTGATGAATGCTAAGGAAGGATGGCGGGCTGCAGTATGGGGCTTGTAGGGCCGCGACCCGTGTCTGGTTCTGGGCGTGGATGGGCCTCTGTTTGGGGCCATGCCACAGCATGGGAAGCTTGTGTTGTGACCCTTAAGGAAATTTGGGTTTTCGGGGATTTAAGCATGGGAATTCAACCTAGGGTGCTCGAGATCGAATCTACTACCGTGTTTGGTGGAATTCGATGTTTCGGAGACTAGAACCTTATCTAGAAGCCCTTTTACAACTCTTAATGGTATCCCTTATCTTGGTTGTGACTAGGTATAAGCTAGGGGGCTCGAGAAACGGATCGTGCTCAAGAGGCATCTCGCGTAACCAGTACACTTGGAAACTAAAGGTAAGAAAACTGCACCCGATTGTGGATTTATAATGGGACTAAGGGTTCCCTGCTTTCTATGCTTTATAAAGGATGGTATTATGCGATGTGGTATAACAAACAATAAACAAACGGCCTAAGAGTGTCGAAGTTTACATTAGCGCACAGGGCGCAGCTTGGCCACTGGTAGCTGAGGACAGCTTAATATGCACTGAGCTCGGTTTAAACGGGCCGGAGTCAGTGGGGTAAACAGAGGGTGCGACCTAAGGTGTCGACCCTGATTATCATGTGATTTGATTGTTATCATTGATTGGTGGATTTGTCATGCTGAATAGCTGAGTGTTGATTGGTTGAATCTTTGGTTGTATCTTCGTGCTATGTGATTAATGCGGTATGTTAAGTTGATCATACTAAAGGGTTATTCAATTGTTATCATTGTTTGTTATATGATGTTATGTTTTCTTGCTGGGCCTTGGCTCACGGGTGCTTCGTGGTGCAGGCAAAGGCAAGGGCAAGCTTGATCAACCCTAATTCGGAGAGCTCTGAGAGCAGAATGCACATGATCAGCTGCTCAGCCGCAATGGTTAAGGGGGAGATAGGAAAAGGAGAACCATAAACGTCTATTTTGCCCTTAAAGTGGCTAGTGGTTGCTTATACTCTAGAAATTTTGTAAACTGAATTTTAAACGTTGTTCCTTTTGGGATCCCATGTGAAAAAATGTTTAGTTATATGAAATGTATCTTTTGAGACAAAAATCGCATATTAATGGTTTTAGTGACACGTTTTTAACTAAATGACTTGATTAGCAAGTCCTGCACCTTTATAAATACACAGTGTAGCTGATGAGGACACCAAGACTAAAGATCCAAGTATAGTTCCAGTTGGTCCGGTGACGAGGGCACGAGCCAAAAGACTCAGTTTAGGAGCTTGATCAATATTTAGCCTCTTGTAATGAGTCTTATTGTATTTTGTCATCTTGTCTTTTTATTTTTAATCACGTTTTTTATTTAGTCTTTGTTTATTTTGTGAAAAGTCAAACATTTGACTTGTGTGAGTCCAATAGTCCTTTTGTCTTTAATTTTCGGTTTTCATTAGGAAGACAAAGGGTTGTCTTTAATTTTTGGTTTTCATTAGGAAGACAAAGGGGTTGTCTTTAATTTTTGGTTTTCATTAGGAAGACAAAGGGGCTTGTTTGATGTAATTTTTCGGCTATATTAGGCCTTGTAAACATTTGGGAAAGGCAGATTTTGATGAAATGAAAATTGAGAGGTTTTCTTCTTGAGTTCTTGAAGAGACTATTCGAACTTATCAAGGGTATTCCTTGTGGTGTTCAATCCAACTTATCAAACGGATTCCCATCCCCGTTTGTGGCGTCTTCCTCATACCAAGGTTCGTGCTTGGCTAAGCATTGGGTCGCGGTTCTTCATTCCAATTTCGTGTGTTCTTGGTGGCTGTCATATTTGGTGTCGGGTTTCACCACAATCGTTGGTGTGGTTCGTATCAGTAGCGGTCTTGGCTATCCAGGACATTACAACTTAGTATCAGAGCGTCCTAGGTTTAAGGGTTCCTGAAGACAGGCTGGACATGTACATTTGCTGCTAGAGACACGCTCGATTCAGGGTTTGGTATGTGTATGCTTATATGCTTGTATGGTTGGAAAGAATTATGAATGTTATTTTCTGTTGAATTAATAGGAAGCATGAGATACTGATAGGGCCTGACCCTTGACTGTTGTGTGATAATATTGAGGCATGCTTATTAGCATTGATGTGCATGTGAATGAATATTTGAATGATTAACTGCATATTGTGTATGGATGGATGGTTATATCTTAATTGTTGTGTGGTGATGTTGGGGCATGCTTATTAGCAATGCCAGTGCATGTGGATAAAATGCCTATATCTTGATTGCTTGTGATTAATTGTGTTCCATTGATGGATTTTGGAGAAGCTTTTACCCTGTCATCATGGTCTGATTGCCGAGTCGTTGATTGCAGATTGACTTGGATAGCTATGCGTCCAAAAAAATCTACGCGACTAGCCGGCACTAGGTCTGGGACCGGAGGTGATGACCAGGGTCAGATTTCTCCGCCAGTTCCTGAAAACTGGCAGCAGGTCATGGCAGAAATGGAAGCGCGGCTTCAGAGCCAAGATGAGCATATTCGTCTTCTGCGACAGCAGGCTCCAGCAGGGAGTGCTACACCCCTTGTGTCACCTGTAGTGACACCAGTTATTCAGCCAGTAGAGGTTGGGAATAGATGGGAGCCACTGAAGGTCGAGCAGTGGATGACAATGATTACTACTATCCTGGACTTCATGAGAATAGAGGGATATGACAGAGTGGCATGTGCCACATATATATTGAGAGAGGATGCCCGCATTTGGTGGGAAGTGGCATCACAGACCAGGGACATCACTGCTTTGAGTTGGGAAGGATTTAAAGACTTGTTCAGGTAGAAATACTACAATGTTGCAATCAGGGCAGCAAAACTTAATGAGTTTGTGGGGTTGGTGCAGGGCAACATGAAAATTACTGACTATGCCCTAAATTTTGATAAACTTGCGAAATTTGCACCAGACCTTGTGCCTACAGATGCAGCCAGGCAAGACAGGTTTATTCGAGGGCTTAATGCTATGATAGCCCGGGATGTTAAGATCACAACGGTACCTGGGGGAACAACTTATGCCCAGGCCACTGAGAAGGCTCTTACCGCTGAGGAAGCAGAGAACAAGATTGGGAAGGAAAGTTGTAATGCCCCGAATTCTCCGATGTGGTTTAATGGCGGGATTAGTAGGCCGGGAGGGCCAAACTTGTTTAATTATGCCATTAAATGATATTATGCACGTGTATGTGAATTATATTATAATATGATGTTAAATGCATGCATGTGGGTCCACATTTTAGTTATAGGGGTGTGATGATAATTTGGCCCGTTGAGGGTAAATTGTATATTTGTATGCATGTCGGTGATATATTTTGAGACCACATTATAATGTGGGTTTGTTCGGGCCATTCGGCATGAGATGATCATGGTATGTTAAATAGCGGTCTGGTCATAACAGGTTTAAGCTCGAGGCTTGGGAGGAGTCTCCGGGTGATTTTGAAGATTAGAGCGTTACCGGGCATTATAGGGTAACGGGATATGATTTATTGGTGTTCGGGATTATTGGGGATAGCGGGAAATGGAGAGCGTTAATTATGATTAACGAGATAGGTTGGAAAGGACAAATATGCCCTTGGGAGCCTTTAGAAACCCTTAAATGACCTAGGGGTATAATGGTCTTTTTACCCCTAGGATAGATATAAACTCCTTTATGCTGTAAGATGATGAGAGAAACAGAGCAATTTCTTGAGCTTCCTGTACCTTCTCCTTCTTCCACTTTCTTTGTGATTTTTGGTGATCTTGTTGAGGATTCAAGCTTGGGAAGTAGACCTTGGGAGTTTGGGAGAGTGTTCCACCATTGAATAGCATTACAACCTGAGTTTGAGGTAAGATTCCAGCCATTGGTTTACTGGTATACTCTGTTTTGGTGTTAGTTTTCAACTTGTGTGTTTTATGGTGAATTGTTGGAATTGATGGAAGTTTTGATTGGGGTTTATCTTGGGTTTTGCTAAGGGAGTGATATAGATCAAGTTTAGGGGTTGTATTGGGGGGTTTGAGTGGTGTTTAAACTTGGTTTGAAGGGTTGGTTCCAAGAGAAATCGCAAGGGAAGAAAAACAGGGGTTATGGCTGAACTGGAGGTTGGGCCGCGGCATGGCCAGGGAGGGCCGCGGCCCTTGAGGGATGCTGAAGTTAGGTGCCTCTGTTTGAGGGGCGGGCCGCGGCATGGCCAAGGAGGGCCGCAGCCCTTAGTGGCTTTTTGGCCAGAAATGACTTTTCGGCTTAGGGATGCAAGCCTTAGGCCTCGGGGTCGATCCTACTACCCGGTTTAGTAGTGTTTGATGTCTCGGAGGATAGGTTTTGGTTTGGGAACCCTTTATTATTAATTTTATTGATGGAATCCCATAATTGGTTATGACCAGGTAACCGCTAAAGGACTAAAAAGGTTGATCGTTCTCAAGGGTCGTTCTTTTATTCATTCTAGCTCGAATCAGAGGTAAGAAAACTGCACCCCAAATGTGCATGCATGGTTATTCATGAGGCATGTTGGTTGTATAAATGTGGACATGAATTGATTATGAAATACTTAGCAAATATTGCTCACTTGTGCATGGTACTGACTCATTAGTCAGATTTGGCAAAGGTGCTAGTATCAACTGTGAAGCTGTGACTTATTAGTCAGGTTCGACAGTGGTACTGGGCACTGGTCACATAGCGCTGACTCATTAGTCAGGACGGCCTTAGCGTGCTTCACGCAAGCCAATAAAGATTAGATCTAGTCGACTTTCTGCATTGAATGACTCAAAGAGCATTAATGCTGGACCGACCTCAAGTTCGATGACTATTATAAGCGCTTGAAGGCTAGTGGCTTACCTAGCAACCACTCTTCCACTTGAATTAGTGACTTGTTTGTCAGTCACTCAATATGGTTTACCAGAACCTGTTGAAGGCTAGTGGCTTACCTAGCAGCCACTCTTCCATTTGAATAAGTGACTTGCTTGTCAGTCACTCAGTATGGTTTATCAAAACCTCAAGTGATATTCACTCATCTGTTTGAAAGCTATGAGCTCTGTGTGATTATTATAATGATAATCATTTGATAATGTTTACATATAATGTTCTGTTTTCTTGCTGGGCTTTGGCTCATGGGTGCTATGTGGTGCAGGTAAAGGAAAAGAAAAGCTCACCTAGCCTTGAGTGGAGAGCTTAGGTGGTGATGTGTACATATGCAGCCGCTTGACCACCACGGCCAAGGAGTTCTCAGAGGAACTAGGGGGTTGACCCTATTTTTGCCACTTAGGTCGGAGGGGTTTGAAATTTTGGAACAGTAATGACCTTTTTGAGTTGTAAATAACTTGTAAATGTTCTTGTGGGCCCATGAATAGTTTTATGTATCAATAAAACATATCCTTTCCTTTTTATTGGTTTTCACCTTAACTTGTTAATAACACTTAGAACACGTTTTTAACCAAAGGACTCAGGCAATGAGTCAAATTTCCGGTTCACCGTAACTGTTCTGGGGTAACCAGGGCGTTACAACTTGGTATCAGAGCAATGCCAAGGTTAAGGTTCCTGTAGACTGGCTGGGCATGTACACACATCACTGAAGTCAAGCTCAACTCATGGTTTGGTAACTATTTATGTAGTTATGTGCATAACTGCCTAAATGTGGTGCATATGCTTTACCTGCGTGCATGAGACACTGTGTTGAACCTGTGCCCCTGAAATATTATGAATTGTTATGTGATACATGCTGAGTGCTGAGTGCCATAAACATGTATCTGTTTGTGAATGTTCAATGACTGTGGAATATGATAATTATCTGCTTGTTCTTGGACCGTGAGGCGGCAAGATGTTTAGTTATTACTACCTGACTGGCTATATTGATCAATGTTTCAGCAAGGTATTAGATAAGAATGAATCCATAACAGACAGATACTACAGCTGGCCAAAGTGATCAGGGCCAGAATAACAATAACAGCCAGGGTCAGGAAAATGACCAGTCTCAAGAAGGATTTCCCAACAACAAAGAAAGGGGAAGCAGGAAAGGTGGACAGCTTGACTCTGGCTCAAGTGTTCACCTTGACACAGGCAGAGACCGAGGCTAGTCCCTCGGTAGTGATAGGTCAGATTTCTAGCGCTGGCTCTCCTTTTACTGTATTAATTGACTCTGGTGCTACACATTCATTTGTTTCTAGTAAAGTGATTGATAGACTGTGTAGACCTAGTGAGTATCGGACTGCGGGGTTTGGGACTTTATTTCCTACTGGGTAACTAGTAGTTTCTAGGAGGTGGATCAGGGCACTGCCAGTGATGGTTGATAGTAAGGAGCTTTCAGTTGACTTAATTGAGTTAGATATGGAGGATTTTGACATGATCTTAGGGATGGATTGGCTGGTCAGGTATGGGGCTACCATTGACTGTAGGAAGAAGATGTTGACTTTTGAGCCTGAGGGCGAGGATCCTTTTGTGTTCGTGGGTGCGGTATGTGGACCTCGCGTACCCATGATATCAGTGTTGAGAGCCAAAGACTTATTACAGGGTGGATGTATAGGTTTTCTGGCTAGTGTGGTGGATACTACCAGGGTTTTGCTAGCGGGGCCGGGAGAGACTAGGGTGGTTTGTTAGTTTTTGGATGTGTTTCCTGAGGATCTACAAGGGTTGCCGCTGCGCAGGGAGATTCAGTTTGTTATTGTGTTAGCACCAGGGACAGAACCAGTATCAAGGGCACCATATAGGATGGCACCAGCAGAGTTGAAGGAATCGAAGATACAACTACAGGAACTTCTGGATTTGGGATTCATCAGGGCTAGCTGCTCTCCATGGGGCGCTCCAGTTTTGTTTGTTAAGAAGAAAGATGGGACTCTGAGGATGTGTATAGACTACAGGGAATTGAACAAGTTAACCATCAAAAATAAGTACCCTCTACCAAGGATCGATGACTTGTTTGATCAACTGCAGGGAAAGACTGTGTTCTCAAAGATTGATCTTCGATCTGGTTATCACTAGCTGAGGATCAAGGACGAGGACATATCGAAGACGGCCTTCTGAATGCAGTATGGGCACTATGAGTTCTTGGTCATATCTTTTGGTTTGACCAATGCCCCGGCAGCTTTCATGGATCTGATGAACAGGCTGTTCAAGGACTTCTTGGATAAGTTCATCATTGTCTTCATCGACGACATCCTAGTGTACTCCTGTTCAGAGGCAGAGAACGAGCGACATCTACGACAGGTTATTACAGGCAGTTTGTAAAGGGATTCTTGAAGATTGCCTCACCAATGACAAAGTTGACACAAAAGAATCATAAGTTTTTTTGGTCGGAGAAGTGTGAGCACAGTTTCCAAGAATTGAAGCAACGACTTATTACTGCACCTATATTGAGTCTTCCTTTGGAAGAAGGAAAGTTTACGGTATATTGTGATGCATCGAGGATGGGTTTAGGCTGTGTGTTGATGTAGAATGAGAAAGTTATAGCTTATGCATCGTGACAGCTGAAGGAGTATGAACAGCGGTATCCTACCCCTGATCTGGAACTAGCGGCAGTGGTATTCGCACTGAAGGTGTGGCGACATTATCTGTATGGGGAGAAGTGTGAGAAATACACTGATCATAAGAGTTTGAAGTATTTCTTCACCTAGAAGGATCTGAACATGAGACAGAGGCGTTGGTTAGAGTTGGTTAAGGATTATGATTGTGACATTCTTTACCACCCAGGGAAAGCCAATGTTGTGGCAGATGCATTGAGCCGGAGGGGCTCGAGGCAGTTATTTAGTTCAGTTCAACTCTCCAGAGAGTTAGCTGATGAGATGACCAGAGCAAGGATAAAGCCGGTGGTGGGCCGGTTGGCCAATGTTACTTTGCAGTTGACCCTGCTAGAGTGAATCAAGGAGGGTCAATTAGTAGACACGCAATTATAGGAGGTTAGAAAGCATGCCTTAGCAGGGATAGCCAAGGATTATTCTATTTCTGAGACTAGTATGCTTCGATATCAAGGACGGATTTGTGTTCCGGCAGATGAAGGAATTAGACAAGAGACACTGGAGGAGTCTCACACTACGCCATACTCACTTCATCCAGGTACCACGAAGATGTATCAGGGTCTACAGACATTATATTGGTGGCCCGGGATGAGGAAGGATGTGGTGGAGTATGTGGCTAGATGTTTGACATGTCAGCAGGTGAAGGCTGAGCATCAGCGACCAGCGGGATTGCTTCAGCCTTTGGGTGTTCCTGAGTGGAAGTGGGAAGACATTACCATGGATTTTGTGGGAGGTCTACCTAGGACAGTGGGACTTTGTGACCTGGTGTGGGTGATAGTTGACAGATACACCAAGTCAGCTCATTTTCTGCCAGTGAAGTCGACCTACACAGTGGAACAGTATGTAGAGTTGTATGTGAGGGAGATAGTTCGTCTCCATGGGGTTCCTAAGGTGTCGACCCTGATTATCATGTGCTTTGATTGTTATCATTGATTGGTGGATTTGTCATGCTGAATAGCTGAGTGTTGATTGGTTGAATCTTTGGTTGTATCTACGTGCTATGTGATTAATGTGGTATGTTTATTCAATTGTTATCATTGTTTGTTATATGATGCTATGTTTTCTTGCTGGGTCTTGGCTCATGGGTGCTTCGTGGTGCAGGTAAAGGCAAGGGCAATCTTGATCAGCCCTGATTCGGAGAGCTCTGAGAGCAGAATGTACATGATCAGCTGCTCAGCCGCCACGGTTGAGGGGGAGACAGGAACAGGAGAGCCATAAACGTCTGTTTTTCCCTTAGAGTGGCTAGTGGTTGCTTGTACTCTGGAAATTTTGTAAACTGGCTTTTAAACGTTGTTCCTTTTGGGATCCCATGTGTAAAAAAATTTAGTTATATGAAATGTATATTTTGAGACCAAAATCTTTTAACCCTAGCACATTAATGGTTTTAGTGACACGTTTTTAACTAAATGACTTGATTAGCAAGTCCTGTACCTTTATAAATACACAGTGCGGGTAGAGTAGTGACACGTTACACAGCATCCTCCCAACTTTGATGGTGGACCAGACCCACTGCGGGTAGAGTAGTGGCTGAATATGATTTCCTCCATTCTGGATTTCATGAGGGTGGTAGGGAACGAGAGGGTAGCCTGTGCCAGTTACATGTTCAGAGAAGATGCCCGCATCTGGTGGGATGTAGTGACTTAGAGGAGGAATGTAGCAATTATGACTTGGGAACAGTTCAGGAACATCTTTAATGAGAAATACTACAGTGTTGCAGTCCGAGCTACGAAGGTTGACGAGTTCATCAACTTGACTCAGAACCGGTTGACCGTTACTGAGTATGCCATAAAATTTGATCAGTTGGCAAAGTTTGCGCCGGATTTAGTGCCAACTGATGCGGGAATGTTTAACGCCCAAACGTGTGTGTCATTTTTTTTTTCAATGTTTGGTTGTGCATGAAATTGCTCTAAAAAAAATTACTTCCTAATAGTAAAAATAGCAAAAACTATCTCACC
Organism: Humulus lupulus; assembly: GCF_963169125.1. NCBI lineage: Eukaryota > Viridiplantae > Streptophyta > Magnoliopsida > Rosales > Cannabaceae > Humulus > Humulus lupulus. The sequence goes on from NC_084796.1 coordinate 147,094,414, forward strand.
AAGATTTTGTTGTCATGAATTTTGCAAAAATTTAACTCAAAATTTCAAAAATGGTAATCAAAATATATTTCAACGCATGAATATGCCTACTACCCCCAACTTTAAATGAGACATTGTCCTCAATATCTAACGTTAAGCTCATTATGCAAGAAAAAGGAACATGATAACCAACAACCAAACCCCAAAAAGTAAAATTTGCAACAGAAAATAAAGACACAAATTAAAATAAAACACACTAAAAAGAAAGATAAAACCTGATCAGTCTTTGGTAGACAAAAGCATCGCTCTCAGGTAAGTCTACCAACTGCAGATTTGCGTACTATCCTATATCAAAAATGAATTTCCGTTTATCCTGCGTCTCAAAAATAGAAGCGCTAGTAACATTTTCAGGATAAAGAAAATGTTTGGGTGCAAAATCGTGAAGGAAATTGGGTGAAAGTTTCATTGCAAATATGTTTATGATTTCCTCAACGATTAAGTCTATCACATCAGTATGATAGCTTCCATTTTTCTTTGGAGTGGTTGGAAGAATTTCGATATTGGAAAGAGTTTCACTCCAAATGGTAATAACATCATCCTCATCGGGTTTTGAACTATGAGTATGGGACGGTGTAATAGCCTCAGGTTGGGACGGGAATTGACTTAAATTATGTGAAAGAATAGCGTTGGTCAATTCTGAAAGTTGAGTACTAGTTTCCCTAAAATCTTCCACAAATTGTCTATTGAATTCTCTTTGCTCCTCTATAAATGTGTGTAAAGTGTCCTCTAAGGAATTCGTATTAGTGCAATCATTATATGGAGGTTCATGTGGGAAGTTAGGAAAATTTTGCTCAAAATTCATGTGATGCGGTGCATGGTAGTTGTACTCAGGTTTCCAACTAAAATCTACGGGGTTGATCCAACTAGAATTATGATTCCTATGGTCGATTCTTTCAAAGTCACAATAACGTTCATCATAATCTACCTCGGGAACCTCGTAACTTTCTCTTTCAAACTTAGTTTCTAAGACCTCAAGTTCTCGGTATTCTCTTACACTAAGTTTGCATGCACTCCTAAAATGGCTAGTACCCTCAGTAGCACTAGAATTACGATTATTTCCGAATGAAGAATAATACATGGGAAAATACATCTCGAAACATTTCTTTTCTTCTTCATTAATTTTTTTTATTTGGCTTTTGTGATTTTTGTGATTTTTTGATTTTTTTGATTTTTTTTGTTATTTTTGGTTTTACTTGTTTCCAGGTCGATTTGAGGTTTTTAGAGCGGTCCCACTTAAAACCCACACTTTATCTAGAACTCCCCGAGGTTACTAGATAATTGTGGAGGGGTCACAATTCAAAAAAACGGTCTTCTTACAACCAACACTTACTAGAACTCCCCGAGGTTACTAAGTAAGCATGGATGGAACTTTAGCAAAAATTGCTTATGTTGACAAAACAAGCTTTGTTTTTATTATTATTGTTTTTTTTTTGTATTTTATGATTTTTTTTTATAAGATTTAAAACCTAAAAATTAAAAAAAAAACTAATAACAAAAATTAATAAATAAAGAGAAAAACCTAGAAATAATAAAAAAAATTATCTAAACACAAGAAATAAGATAGTAATATATATTTTTTTTCAAAGATAGAAGAGAATCTAACTAAGTAAGCAACGAAACTAAATTACTCATACAACCACATAAAAAAAGCACAAAAGTAAGAGAAAAAAAAATGTAACAAATCCTAAACACAAATAATTAAAATAACAAAAAATAAATGAAAACTAAACTAAGAAAATATAAGCAACCAATTTGTATCTTTTTTTTTTATTATTATTTTTACTACAATAAAAAAAAAGAGAAAAATAGAATAAAATAAGATACTAAAAATAAATTTAAAAAAAAAGAGACTAAATACACACACAAGTGTTTTTTTTTTAATTTTTTTCAACAATAATAAAAAAAAGAGAAAGAAAAAAAGAAAAATAACAACAAAATAAAATAAAATAAGTTACAAGAAAAAAAACTAAATAAAATAAAATAAGGTACAAGAAAAAAAAACTAAATAAACACACAACAAGTTTTTTTTTTTTTAATGTTTTTTGTTTTTTTTCTAAATTTTTTTTTCTTACAACAATAATAAATAAAAAGAGAAAAACAAAACTAACAAAATAAACTAAAAATAAATAAAATAAAATAAAAACTAAGAAAAAGAAAGGATAACAATTTTTGTTTGTTTTTTTTTTTGGCACAACAATGACAAAAAAAATGAAAAACTAACTAAAGATGAACAATTAAAAAAAAATAATGATAGTGATTTTTTTTTCTTTTTTTTTTTAAGAGGAAATAAGATAAATCTAAAACAAAAAATCCTAAAGAAATGTACACAAAAATAAAAGGATAGAATTACTTACCTCTTTGCAAAATTTATTGAAAAACTTTTTTTTCACTATTACCTCCTCGGCAACGGCGCCAAAATTTGTTTAACGCCCAAAATGTGACAACCACTTAGCAGTGGTTGTAGTATAGATCGGGCGGTCGATTCCACAAGGAGACAAATAAATAAAGTTAATCAATAAATAAAGTTTAGAGATAAATAATGTGAAGAAAATAGAACAAGTGATATTTTTGTTGTTTTTGAAATTAAAGATTAGAAATGAAAATAGAATAAAGTGTGATGTAACAATAGGTAACAAATAGGAAGGATCAAGAGTCACCAATATGCATACTTATTTATTTGGATATTTGATTCACAAAAATTACACAAATGGATAGTTCACATCCCAACTATTCATTTGGAAGATTTAACATTAATGCACAAATATGTTTCACAAAAATGCATTCAAGTGATTAATATTTTTTACCATGAAATGATGAGATAAATCTTATGAGAAATCTAAAAATGACATTATACCATTGGCAATAATGCAATAAAAGATTGGACATAAAACCTAACACAAATATTACTTTTACTATTTATAAAATACATAGAAAGAGCATGACTAATTCTATATAGATTTTAGCAAAAGTACATATATATGAGTGAGATGGAGAAAATGATAAAGATATTATCTATATTATTTTCACTAATTTGATAATACATAGAAAGTGCATGACAAAATCTATATACTATTAGTAAACATAAATATAGATAATAAGATGAAGAAGTAGAGATGAAAGAAAATAAATCACTAAAATATATAAACTTTAAGCACATGGTGAATCAAAAATACCAAACAAAGTCATAGTGCATATAGGATCATCCTAACCTTCCTAAGAAGGTTAGGCTATTATGCTAGACATTCTCATGAAATTCTAGAGAGAAAATATGAGAAATGAGACTAAAATTTGGTAGAGTTTTGCTACCTAAAAACTACATAGAAAATGTGAAGAAAGTGTCCCTATTTATAGAGGGAGAAAAGGACTAAAAAGAAATTAAACAACAATTTGGGGTTTACAAAATAAATCTGAAATATTAATAATAAAATATGATTTTGAAAAATCAAATCTTATTATAAATATTAACCTAGTTATTTTGGTGTATGGTCAAATACCCTTTTCAAAAACACCAAAAAAGATGAGCTTTAAAGCTTAAAATGGCAATTTTGCAAGGCCCAATACCCACAAAATATGGGTTGAAAGTGGCTGTGGCAGATGAGGGTTTTGACCCATTTTTGGCCAATGAAAACGTGCCACGTGGGCGGCTGGGATTGCTGGGCCAACGTTGGGTCTGCTTGCTGGGAGAGGTGAACTCGGCTGGGCTTTCATTACATTTGGGCCACTGGAGATGGGCCTTCGGCTGATGGAGAGAGGGTCTTCATTGGGCTCAGGCTGGAATGAGGCTGAAGGGAAGAGCTATGCTAAAGAAACTTGGTGTGAAGGGTCTTCGTTGGGCTTAGGCTGGAATGAGGCTGAAGGGAAGAGCTATGCTGAAGAAACTTGGTGTGAAGGGTCACGTGGGTCAAGGCTGAAAGGAGCTGATGGGTGTCTCTAGACACGTGGCGCGCTGGGGCGATGACACCTGGCGAAGAGGTGGAGAAAGAGGCCAGCGGGCCTGGGCTTTCATTTGGGCCTTCGGGACTGGGCCAAACTCCTTCAAAAATACCATTTCTTCATTCCTTTCTTCAACTTTATTTATTTATTTCTTTTCTTTTCTTTGTGACAAAATGCATATTTAATTCCTACAAAATAACAATAAATTAAATCATAATTAAATATTTTCATTTATAAAATAAATCATATTAATTCAATGAAAATATTAATTAAACTTAATTTATTTTGGCTATTAAAATCAATAAATAATGCATTTTTCACCACTAATCAGGCAAGAAGGGATAGGTTCGTACAGGGATTGAATGTTATGATCGCCTGTGATGTGAAGATTACTTTTGATCTAGAGACTACTACTTATGCCTAGGTGGTAGACAAGGCCCTTACAGCTGAGGGGGCCGAAGATCAGTTTGAAGAGAGGGCGCTGCTAGGCGCGATGTCAGGAGGATGGTACTTCCTTTTACTGGATCTAGTCGAGGTAGCGGCCCCAGATGCTTTTGTTCCTCCTAGCTCGGATAGGAGGGCACGGGGTGCTTTTGGTGGCCGTCAGAGCGGAGGTGACAACTGGAGGAGTTTTCTAGTATGTCCTTGGTGCAGACGACGACATCAGGGGGAGTGCAGGATTAGGGCCTGCTTTGTCTATGGGAGTGCCAATCATCTGAAGAAGGGCTGCCCACAAGCTAGGAGAGAGGAGTCGAAGCAGGGCGACAGTCTCGCTCTTGCCACAGTGTTCACCTTAACTCAGACTGAGGCGGAGGCTAGCCCCTCGGTTGTGACAGGTGACACTTCTATTGCTGTGTTTTCTTATACTACATTCATTGATTCGGGAGCTACTCATTCATTTGTATATTCTAGAGTGATAGATCAGTTGTGTATACCTAGTGCTTTGTATGCTAGGGGTTTTCAGACTTTGTTGCCGACTGGGGAACTAGTAGTCTCTAGGTGATGGATTAGAGCATTGCCAGTAGAGATAGATGGTAGGGAGTTATCTGTTTGTCTGATTGAGCTAGTGATGGATGACTTTGATATGATCCTAGGGATGGATTGGTTATTGAAGTATGGGGCGACGATCGACTGCAAGCGCAGGATGGTGACTTTTGAACTAGAAGGGGAGGTACCCTTTGTATTTGTGGGGACAGTTAGTGGACCGCGTGTACCTATGATTTTAGCACTGAAGACTAGAGACCTGATGCAGGAAGGTTGCATAGGATTCCTAGCAAACATCGTGGATACCTCTAGGGTTGTGTCGGTTGGACCGGGTGAGACTAGATTGGTATGTGAGTTTCCAAACTTATTTCCATCAGATCTGCCAGGGTTGCCGCCGCAGCGGGAGAATGAGTTTGTTATAGAGTTGGCGCCAGAAGCGGAACCAGTATCTAGGACACCTGATGAGGACACCAAGACTAAAGATCCAAGTCAAGTTCCAGTTGGTCCGGTGACGAGGGCACGAGCCAGGAGATTCAAAGAAGAACTTAACAGCCTAGTCCACAGAGTCCTAAAACAAGAGGAGACCGTGGTCAACACTGAAGGAGAACGAAGACTTGTCCTACTCATCAAAGTAGACCTAGTTTAGAAGCTTGATGAGTCTTATTGTATTTTGTCATCTTGTATTTTTTTATAGTCTTTGTTTATTTTGTGAAATGTCAAACACTTGACTTGTGTGAGTCCAAGAGTCCTTTCGTCTTTAATTTTCGGTTTTCATTAGGAAGACAAAAGGCTTGTCTTTATTTTTCGGTTTTCATTAGGAAGACAAAAGGCTTGTCTTTAATTTTCGGTTTTCATTAGGAAGACAAAAGGCTTGTCTTTAATTTTCGATTTTCATAAGGAAGACAAAAGGGTTGTCTTTAATTTTCGGTTTTCTTTAGGAAGAAAAGGGCTGTCTTGATGTAATTTTCGCCTATATTAGGCCTTTGTAAACATTTGGAAAAATCAGATTTTGATGAAATGAAAATTGAGAGGTTTTCTTCTTGAGTTCTTGAAGAGACTATTCGAACTTATCAAGGGTATTCCTTGTGGCATTCAATCCGACTTATCAAACGGATTCCCATCCCCGTTTGTGGCGTCTTCCTCATACCAAGGTTCGTGCTTGGCTAAGCATTGGGTCGCGGTTCTTCATTCCCATTTCGTGTGTTCTTGGCGGCTGCCATATTTGGTGTCGGGTTTCACCACAATCGTTGGTGTGGTTCGTATCAGTTGGTATCAGAGCTTAGGATCATCCGGTTTGGCCTATCCTTTCCTTTGTGTTTTTTTTTTCTATTCAATTCGTGTTCTTATATTAGGGTTTCTAAAAAAAAATAATAATAATTCGTGTTCCTATTTTCAATTCGTGTTCAGCTAGTTGTGTTTTTTTTTTCTATTCTCGAGCTTGTTAATTTCCTAGTTTCAATTGTTTCCTTGTTTCCCTTATTTGTTGCCAAAGTTTCAATTGTTTCCTTGTGTCTATTGGTTCCTTTATTTGTTGTGAAATCCGAGCCACAAATCTTGTTTCAATTGTTTCCTTGTGTCAATTGGTTCCTTTATTTGTTGTGAAATCCGAGACTGTTATAGTGCCACAAACTATTTTGGTTTTGTTCTTATTGGTTGAATCACAGATTTGTGTTGGGGCTTTTGGTTATTCTGTTATTGGTTGAATTACAGATTGGTTTTTTGGGAATATTGGTGTGTTCTTGAATTTGTTATAGTACCACAGATGGCTTGGTTTTCGGGTTGGTTCTTTGGTGTTCAAAATTTTTCTTTTCTGATTATCTAGTTTCTCAAAAAAAAAAAAAAAAAGGAAGAAAGAAAAGGAAATTTCAAGGGGATCCGAGACCAAAAAAAAAATTTTGGACAAATTTTGTTCCTTATGGTCTAGAGGCCTTTTGGCCTTTTCCTCTGGAAACCTCTCTTAAAAAATTTTGTTCTAATCTTGTTCCTTATGGTCTAGAGGCCTTTTGGACAAAACTCCACACAAGTGATCCAAAAATCATCATTTTTCGTCATTTTTCATCAGTTTCTCTATGTTCGTTTGGTTTGTTCTGGTTTGATTTGCTACTTGAATCCTCCATGATATTGTGTGATTAGTTTTGAAAGAACTTAAAGAAGCATACGAGTGGAAAAAAGGCAAAGGTGTGAGCCTATTTGAGGGTAAAAGCCATTAAAGTTGAGTGAAACACGAGTGGACTTGAGTGACAATTTTTTGAGTGAAAACACGTGAGGGAGTGTGGTGAGGTCTTTTTCTATAACTGTTCTAACCTTATTTTTTTGCAGATTTTTAATCATGTCACAAAATACAGAAAGAAATGCAGGCAATGACACTCCACCACCTACAGTTCCAACTCTACAAATTGAAGCTTTAATGGGGGAGATGAGGAGGATGTTGAGGGAGGAATGTGAACAAATACATGAGAGGTTGGATAGGGTAGAAGAGGGAACACAACGGAGGCCACGGAGGAATAGGGTGTACCAAAGGGAGGATGAGAATGAAGGGGATTTGGAAGGGGTAGTTTCTGATGAAGAGTTTGATAGGATGTCGGCGGGTAACCATAGGAGGTATGGTCGGGATAGAGAAGCTAGGAACCAGATAGATAATTATTTAGGAAATATCAAGATGAGAATTCCAGCATTTCAGGGGAAGAGCGATCCTGAAGCATACCTTGAGTGGGAGAAGAAGATGGAGTTGGTTTTCGATTGTCACAACTACTCTAACATGAAGAAGGTAAGACTAGCTGCCATTGAATTTACTGATTATGCTATTGTTTGGTGGGATCAGTTGTGCATCAACAGGAGGCGAAATGGAGATCGTGCCATTGACACTTGGGAGGCTATGAAGAGGGTGATGAGGCGACGGTTTGTACCACCACCTCATTATTATCGAGATTTGTACCTTAAGTTGCAAGGTCTTCGTCAGGGATACAAAAGTGTTGATGAGTATTACAAAGAGATGGAGATGGCTATGATTAGAGCCAATGTTGAAGAGGATCGGGAGGCAACCATGGCAAGGTTTTTGAATGGGTTGAATCGAGAGATTGCTAATCCAATTGAGCTACACCATTATGTGGAATTGGAGGATTTGGTGCATATGGCAATCAAAGTTGAGAGGCAGCTCAAGAAGGGTAGTACAAGTTCAAGGCCAAGACCAAGCCCACACAATACAAGTACAACACCTTGGAGGACGAACTATCCAAAGAAAGAAGACCAACCTACTTCATCCTTTACACCAAAACCAACCACCACAGCCACGATCCCTCAAGGTAAAACAGCCCCTACTTCGTCCCGTTCTAGTGAGATAAAGTGTTTCAAATGTCAGGTGCGAGGACACATAGCTAGCCAATGTCCAAACAAGAGAGTTATGGTGATTCGAGAAAGTGGCGAGCTCGATTCTGAAGATGAAGATGATCTTGCTGACATGCCACCATTGGAAGATGCTTCTATCGATGATGAAAAGTATGGGCTAGAATCTGGTGAAATGCTTGCACTAGTCACAAGACGAGCCTTAAAGTTGCAAGCAAAAGAAGAGGAAGAAGAGGTGCAGTGAGAGAACATCTTTCACACTCGTTGTCATGTGAAAGAAAAGGTATGCAGTGTTATTATTGATGGTGGTAGTTGCACTAACGTTGCTAGTTCTTCCATGGTTGAAAAGCTGGGGCTCCCAACGCTTAAACATCCTTGTCCATACAAGTTGCAGTGGTTGAATGATAGTGGTGAAGTGAGGGTTACAAAACAGGTGCTGGTATCATTTCGAATTGGCAAGTATGAGGATGAGGTATTGTGCGATGTGGTTCCCATGCAAGCTTGACACCTCCTTCTAGGAAGGCGTTGGCAATTTGATCGGCGAGTGCAGCATGATGGCTTCACCAACAAGTACTCGTTCACGTTCCGTCAACGAGCAATCACTCTAGCTCCATTGACGCCAAAGCAAGTATATGAAGACCAAATGAGGTTGCAAAAATTGAGTGATCAAAAAAATTGAGTGAGCAAAAGAAGGAGAGTGAAAAGATGAATGAGAGTGAGAAAAAAGAGAGACAAAGAGAGAAAAGGGTCGAATTAAGTGAGAGAGAAAAGAAAGAGAAGAGTTCGATCAATGAGGGAAAATTAGAGAGAAAACAAAATAATTTTTATGCAAAACAAAGTGAGGTTAAGCGAGCATTGCTTACAAAACAGCCAATGATTTTACTCATGTACAAGGAGGCTCTTTTGAACACTAACCAACTTGATTCTTCGCTGCCTAGTGTTGTTGTTTCTATTTTGCAGGAATTCGAGGATGTGTTTCCCGAGGAGGTACCACATGGTTTACCACCTATTCAAGGGATAGAACATCAAATTGATTTTGTTCCAGGTGCTTCAATCCCAAACCGACCAGCATATAGAAGTAATCCTGACGAAACTAAGGAACTACAAAGGCAAGTCGAATAATTGATGGAGAAAGGGCATGTGAGAGAAAGCATGAGCCCTTGTGCTGTTCCAGTGATTCTCGTTCCTAAGAAGGATGGAACATGGAGGATGTGTGTTGACTGTCGAGCCATCAACAACATAACGGTAAAATATCGACATCCCATCCCTCGTTTAGATGATATGTTAGATGAGTTGCATGGTTCTTGTGTGTTTTCCAAGATTGATCTTAAGAGTGGGTATCATCAAATACGAATGAAAGAAGGAGATGAGTGGAAAACTGCATTTAAAACTAAACATGGATTGTATGAGTGGTTAGTCATGCCTTTTGGATTAACTAATGCACCTAGCACTTTCATGCGATTAATGAATCATGTATTGCGTGCTTTCATTGGAAAATTTGTTGTTGTGTATTTTGATGATATTCTTATTTATAGCAAGAGCTTGCATGATCATGCCTCACATTTGCATTCTGTTTTGGATGTGCTTAGGAAAGAGAAATTATATGCCAACCTCAAGAAATGTACTTTTTGCACCGATAAGCTTGTTTTCCTAGGTTTTGTTGTGAGTGCTACAGGTATTGAGGTTGATGAGGAGAAGATCAAAGCCATCCAAGAATGGCCGACCCCCACCAATGTAAGTAATGTTAGAAGTTTTCATGGACTTGCTAGCTTTTACAGGAGGTTTGTGAAGGATTTTAGCACCATCACCGCACCACTTACAGAAGTTATCAAAAAGAATGTAACATTTACATGGGGTGAAGCACAAGAGGAGGCATTTCAGCTACTTAAATACAAGCTTACTCATGCTCCTTTACTTGCTTTGCCTGACTTTTCTAACACGTTTGAAGTTGAATGTGATGCTTCTGGTATAGGTATTGGCTCTATTCTTATGCAGGATGGGAGACCGCTTGCATACTTTAGCGAAAAGCTAAGTGGGGCTGCCCTTAGTTACCCCACCTATGACAAAGAGTTGTATGCACTAGTGCGAGCTTTAGAAACATGGCAGCACTATTTGTGGCCGAAAGAGTTTGTGATTCGCACAGATCATGAATCCTTGAAACATTTGAAAGGCCAACACAAGCTCAACAAAAGACATGCACGATGGGTTGAGTTCATTGAGACATTTCCTTATGTCATTCGGTATAAGCAAGGTAAGGAGAATGTGGTTGCTGATGCCCTTTCTCGCAGGTATGCCTTAATCTCTACTCTTGATGCTAAGTTACTTGGTTTTGAACACATTAAGGAGCTTTATCCTGTTGACCATGACTTTGGGGAGATTTATGGTGTTTGTGAAAAATCTGCTGAGGGAAAATTTTATAGGCATGAGGGTTTCTTGTTTAGGGAGCATAGGTTGTGTGTACCTAATTGTTCTTTAAGAGACTTGTTAGTTCGGGAATCCCACAGGGGAGGGTTGATGGGACATTTTGGAGTTGCTAAGACCCTAGTTATGTTACAAGAGCACTTCTTTTGGCCCCACATGAAACGAGATGTTGAACGAATTTGTGGTAGGTGTGTCACTTGTAGGCAAGTTAAATCGAGAGTTCAACCAAATGGCCTTTACACACCCCCTACCTATTCCTAGTTCACCGTGGGTTGATATTTCGATGGATTTTGTGTTGGGTTTACCTAGAAGTAAGCGCGGGAGGGATTCAATCTTTGTGGTGGTAGACCGGTTTTCTAAGATGGCTCATTTTATCCCCTGTCATAAAACTGATGATGCTTCTAACGTTGCAGATTTGTTCTTTAGGGAGATTGTGAGATTACATGGTATGCCTAGGACAATTGTATCATATAGGGATGCTAAATTCTTAAGCTACTTTTGGAAAACATTGTGGGGTAAACTTGGGACAAAACTATTGTTTTCTACTACTTGTCATCCTCAAACCGATGGTCAAACAGAAGTAGTTAATAGGACTCTATCCACCTTGTTGAGGGCTATCATAAGTAAAAATATTAAGACTTGGGATGATTGTTTACCACATGTTGAGTTTGCTTATAATCGTTCCATGCATTCTGCTACTAAATTTTCACCATTTGAAATTGTTTATGGTTTTAATCCTCTAACTCCTTTGGATCTATCACCTTTACCTGTTTCTGAGCATTTGAATTTAGATGGAAAGAAGAAGGCAGAATTTGTGAAGCAAATCCATGAGAGGGCACGACTCAACATAGAGAGAAGGACTGAACAGTACATTAAGCAAGCTAACAAGGGTCGTCATAAGCAGGTTTTTGAGCCCGGTGATTGGGTATGGTTACACATGAGGAAAGAACGATTCCCAGCACAAAGACGTTCCAAATTGCTACCTCGAGGAGATGGTCCATTTCAAGTACTTGAAAGGATCAATGACAATGCCTACCGACTCGATTTACCTGGTGAGTATACTGTTAGTGCTACTTTTAATGTTTCTGATTTGAGTCCTTTTGATGCAGGTGACGATTTGAGGTCAAATCCTTCTCAAGAGGGGGGGGAATGATGAGGACACCAAGACTAAAGATCCAAGTCAAGCTCCAGTTGGTCCGGTGACGAGGGCACGAGCCAAGAGATTCAAAGAAGAACTTAACAGCCTAGTCCACAGAGTCCTAAAACAAGAGGAGACCGTGGTCAACACTGAAGGAGAACGAAGACTTGTCCTACTCATCAAAGTAGACCTAGTTTAGAAGCTTGATGAGTCTTATTGTATTTTGTCATCTTGTATTTTTTTATAGTCTTTGTTTATTTTGTGAAAAGTCAAACACTTGACTTGTGTGAGTCCAAGAGTCCTTTTGTCTTTAATTTTCGGTTTTCATTAGGAAGACAAAAGGCTTGTCTTTATTTTTCGGTTTTCATTAGGAAGACAAAAGGCTTGTCTTTAATTTTCGGTTTTCATTAGGAAGACAAAAGGCTTGTCTTTAATTTTCGATTTTCATTAGGAAGACAAAAGAATTGTCTTTAATTTTCGGTTTTCATTAGGAAGACAAAGGGGCTTGTCTTGATGTAGTTTTCGACTATATATAGTCCTTGTAAACGTTTGGGAAAATCAGATTTTGATGAAATGAAAATTGAGAGGTTTTCTTCTTGAGTTCTTGAAGAGACTATTCGAACTTATCAAGGGTATTCCTTGTGGCATTCAATCCGACTTATCAAACGGATTCCCATCCCCGTTTGTGGCGTCTTCCTCATACCAAGGTTCGTGCTTGGCTAAGCATTGGGTCGCGGTTCTTCATTCCCATTTCGTGTGTTCTTGGTGGCTGCCATATTTGGTGTCGGGTTTCACCACAATCGTTGGTGTGGTTCGTATCAACACCTTACAGAATGGCTCTGGCAGAGTTGAAGGAGTTGAAGACTTAGTTGCAGGAGTTACTGGATTCGGGGTTCATCAGACCGAGTTTCTCGCCATGGGGTGCTCCAGTGTTATTTGTCAAGAAGAAGGATGGATCTCTTAGGATGTGTATTGACTACAGGGAGCTGAACAAGTTGACCATTAAGAACAAGTATCCATTACCAAGGATCGATGACTTGTTTTGACCAGTTATAGGGAAAGACAGTATTTTCATTGATTGATCTCCGGTCAGGTTACCATCAGTTAAGGATCAAAGAGGAGGACAATATGAATTTCTGGTTATGTCATTTGGATTAACCAATGCCCCAGCAGCTTTTATGGACATGATGAATAGGGTTTTCAAGGACTACTTGGACAAGTTCGTGATTGTGTTTATCGACGACATTCTGGTGTACTCTCAGTCAGAGACAAAGCATGAGCAGCATCTACGTTTGGTATTGCAGCGGTTGAGAAAGCATAGGTTATATGCTAAGTTTAGTAAGTATGAGTTTTGGCTACCGCAAGTCACATTTCTGGGCCATATTGTTAGTAAGGAGGGGATTCTGGTTGACCCAAGTAAGATTGAGGCAGTGAGAGATTGGCCTAGACCGAGCAGTGTTCCTGAAGTTAGAAGTTTTCTGGGATTGGCAGGGTATTATTGGCGGTTTGTTGAGGGGTTCCCCATGATAGTTACGTTGTTGATAGAATTGACAAGGAAGAAGACTAAGTATGTATGGTTAGACAGGTGTGAGAGCAGTTTCAAGGAACTGAATCGGCGTCTGATCACCGCGCCAGTGTTGAGTCTGCTGACAAACAAAGAGAAACTCGTGGTTTATTGTGACGCTTCCAGACAAGGTTTAGTGTGTGTGCTGATGCAAGCCAGAAAGGTAATAGCCTATGTATCGAGATAGTTAAAGGAGTATGAGCAAAGATATCCTACGCATGATCTGGAGTTGGCAGCGGTGGTATTTGCTCTTAATGTTTGGAGGCATTATCTGTATGGTGAGAAGTACGAGATATACACCGACCATAAGAGTTTGAAGTACTTCTTTACTCAAAAGGATCTGAATATGTGTCAGAGACGGTGGCTAGAATTGGTAAAGGATTATGACTATGATGTTCTATACCATCCTGGGAAGGCTAATGTAGTGGCTGATGCATTGAGTCGGAAGGGCCCAGGACAGTTGTTCAGTTCGAGGCAGATGTCTAATAGATTAGCTGAGGAGATGACTAGAGCGGGTATAGAGTTGGTGGTTGGTCAGATAGCCAACATCACTCTTCAGTCTACACTCCCTGAGAGGATCAAGGAGGCGCAGGGGAAGGATTTCCAGTTGAGAGGGCACAGAGAGAATGTCTTAGTCAGAGCAGCTAAGGACTTTTCTATCTCGGAGATGGGAATACTGAAGTATAAGGGTCAGATCTGTGTTCCAATAGATTCTGATATCCGGCGAGAGATCTTGGATGAATCTCATACCACTCCCTATGTTTACATCCGGGTGCGACGAAGATGTACCAAGATTTGAGAGCTTTGTATTGGTGGTCGGGCATGAAGAGGGATGTGGTGGATTATGTGGCCAAGTGCTTAACGTGTCAACAGGTTAAGACTGAACATCAGAGGCCAGCAGGGTTATTGCAGCCTCTAGGGATTCCAGAGTGGAAGTGGGAAGATATCACCATGGACTTCGTGGTTGGCTTGCCAAAGACTGTGGGATAGAATGATTCGGTGTGGGTGATTATGGATAGGTATACCAAGTCCGCCCACTTTTTACCTATCAGGACGACTTATACTGTGGAGCAGTGTGCCGAGTTATATGTGAAGGAAATCGTTCGACTTCATGGGGCTCCGAGGTCGATAGTATCCGACAAGGACCCCACCTTCACCTCCAAGTTTTGGGAGAGTTTGTAGAAGGCTATGGGCACGCGATTGCGGTTTAGTACCGCTTATCATCCTCAGATAGATGGACAGTCTGAGAGGATGATTCAAATACTGGAAGATATGCTACGAGCCTATGTGCTAGATTTTGGGGGATCTTGGAGTAAGTATCTCCCTTTGATTGAGTTCTCATACAATAACAATTATCAGGCGACTATCGAAGTGGCTCCATATGAGATGCTATGTGGGAGGAAGTGCAGATCACCTATCCATTGGGATAAGATAGGTGAGAGGAAATATTTGGGTCTTGAGATGGTTCAGAGGACCAATGAGGCGATCGAAAATATTAGAGCTCGAATGCTTGCCTCCAAGAGTCGCTAGAAGAGTTACTCGAACTTGAGAAGCAGGAGCTTAGAGTTTCTGATCGGTGACCATGTGTTTCTTAGGGTTTCACCTTTGAGGGGAGTGAAACGGTTTGGTGTTCGGGGCAAGCTGAGCCCTAGGTTTGTTGCCCCCTTTGAGATTCTGGAACGGGTTGGAGAAGTAGCTTACAGGTTGGCAATGCCTCCAGCTTTATCAGGGGTTCATGATGTGTTTCACGTGTCCATGCTTTGGAGGTATGTACCGGATTCTACGCATGTACTGAGCTATGAGAACTTGGAGCTGGATCATGATTTTTCATATGAGGAGAAGCCAGTTTAGATTCTCGACTAGAAGGATAAAGTCTTGAGGAGCAAGACCATCGCCTTGGTGAAAGTGTTGTGGAGGAACAGCAAGGTTGAGGAGGCGACGTGGGAACTTGAACCAGATATGCGAGAGCGGTATCCCGAGTTGTTCACGTAATTTCGAGGACGAAATTTCTGTAAGGAGGGGATAGTTGTAGCGTCCCAAATTTGCTAATAAGGCTTAGGGCCTTTATTAGCGTGCCTGGAGGGCAATAAGTGATTTATTATTATAATATGTGAATTTGATGAGTATGTGATTAGAAATGCATGTTTAGGTGAATTAAATATGCATGTGGGCCCCGTCTGGTTGATAGGGGCATGTTTGTAATTTTAGCCCGTTGAGGGCATAAATGTGATATTTGTGAATATTGTGATATTTACCACGTGTGAGTGGTGATATATTTGTGATGCACGATCCGAGATAGTTCTAAGGAGCAGTTTAGTTAGAAAGTCACAACAGGGTCAAATACCCGGCTCAGGAGGAGCTTAAGGGTATTTTGGGAGTATTATAACGTGTTCGAGAATTATTAAGTAGCGAGTAGTAATTAAGTAATGGTTGGGATATGTCAGGATTAATAAGGATTTATAAGACTACTCGGGGACTTAACGGGTATGGCAAATGACTGAAATGCCCTTGATGTCATTAAAGGGTTAAGGTTGGGCTTAGGGGGAATTTAGTCTTTTTGGCTAATGGGTATATACTTACAAGCTTAGGAATGTACTGGAATCCAGAAAAGATAAGGCATAACTCAGTTTTGGCTTCCATTTCTCTCTCCACCGATTTTCTCTTTCTCTCTTGGAGTGTTGAAGCTTTGGTGAAAACCTTGAGGACTTGGGCTGAGGATTTGGCGGTTTGCAAGCTTGTGGATTGAGGGGTCAGAGCTAGGAGGAGATTTGGAGTTGGCCAAGTTGAAATCATCAGCAGAGGTAAGGATCTAAGCTTGAGTTCTATTTAATTTTCCTCTGTTTTATTGGAGTTTGAGGGTTTAGAACTTAGATAATTGAGTTTGAGTTATAGCAGGATTTTGGTTGGTTTCTCTAAGTTTATGTGCTGCTTATAGTGTATTAGGATGAGTTTGGGACTCAATTATGCTGTTGGGATGTGTTTAGAATGGTTTCATGGGAGTTAGCTCGTAAAGTTTGCATGGGAATTCTGGGTTTTGAGGTTGAGTCATGGCCCTGTTCATCAGCGCCGTGGCCCGCTTGAGTTTATAGGCTAGTGGGGCTTCGAGGAATTTCCCAGGCGCCGCGGCGCAAGGTTTGGGCACTACAGCCCTAGGCTGTCAGATGAGAGGCAATTTCTCCTCTGCTTTGGGGCGTGCTGCGGTGCCTAAGGGAGGTTGGGTCGCGGCCCAAAAGAGGATTTTTGGCAAAATGAGGGTTTTTAGCTTGTGAACTTGAACGTTAAGGCTCGGGAAGGTTTCTACTACCCAGTTTGGTAGAAACCAAGGTTCCGGAGGTTAGAATGATGTTTCCAATCTACTTAATGAGTTGGAACTTGATAGTTGATTTTATTCATGCGTTGTGACTAGGTTTTCTCTTCAAGGCTCGGGTTAGAGGACTGTGCTCATGATCGTGGTGCTCGGGTTGCTTGGGACACAGGTAAGAAAACTGTTGTACCCATATTGCAGGGCGAGACCCTATAGTTTGTGTTGCAGGGCTCGGCCCTATATGATACGAACCACACCAACATTGTGATGAAACCCGACACCAAATATGGAACAGCCACCAAGAACATACGAGATTGGAATGGAACCGCGACCCAATGCTTAGCCAAGCACGAACCTTGGTATGAGGAAGACGCCACAAACGGGGATGGAATCCGTTTGATAAGTCAGGATGAACGCCACAAGGAATCTCCTTGATAAGTTCAAAAGTTTCTTCAAGAACTCAAGAAGAAATAAACTCACAAATTTCATTCAACATAATCTGCCTTTTCACATTGTTTTGGCAATCCTTATAAGGACGAAAATTACATGAAAACAAGACCCTTGGTCTTCCTAATGAAAGCACCATAAACAAGACCTTTCGGCTCACACAACTCTTCAGCTCACAAAACAAGACCTTTCGGCTCACACAACTCTTCAGCAAACACAAGTCAAGTATTTGACTTTTCACAAAATAAACAAAGACTAAATAAAAAATACAAGATGACAAAATACAATAAGACTCATCAAGCTCCTAAACTGAGTCTTTTGGTTCGCGCCCTCGTCACCAGACCAACTGGAACTAGACTGGGATCTTTAGTCTTGGTGTCCTCATCATTCCCCCCCTCTTGAGAAGGCTTTGTCCTCAAATCTTCACCTGCATCAAAAGGACTCAAATCAGAAACATTAAAAGTAGCACTAACAGTATACTCACCTGGTAAATCGAGTCTGTAGGCATTGTCATTGATCCTTTCTAGCACTTGAAATGGACCATCTCCTCGAGGTAGCAATTTGGAACGTCTTTGTGCTGGGAATCGCTCTTTCCTCATGTGTACACATACCCAATCACCGGGGTCAAAAACCTGCTTGTGACGACCTTTGTGAGCATCAAGTTGGTTAGTGTTTAAAAGAGCCTCCTTAACCTCACTTTTTTTTGCATAAAAATTATTCTGTTTTCTCTCTAATTTTCCCTCATTAATCGAACTCTTCTCTTTCTTTTCTCGCTCACTTGATTCAACCCTTTTCTCTCTTTGTCTCTCTTTTTTCTCACTCTCATTCATCTTTTCACTCTCCTTCTTTTGCTCACTCAATATTTTTTTATCACTCAATTTTTGCAACCTCACTTGGTCTTCATATACTTGCTTTGGCGTCAATGGAGCTAGAGTGATTGTTCGTTGATGGAACGTGAATTAGTACTTGTTGGTGAAGCCATCATGCTGGACTCGCCGATCAAATAGCCAAGGCCTTCCTAGAAGGAGGTGTCCAGCTTGCATGGGAACCACATCACACAATACCTCATCCTCATACTTGCCAATTTGAAATGATACCAGCACCTGTTTTGTAACCCTCACTTCACCACTATCATTCAACCACTGCAACTTGTATGGACAAGGATGTCTAAGCGTTGAGAACCCTAGCTTCTCAACCACGGAAGAACTAGCAACGTTACAACTACCTCCATCAATAATCACACTACATACCTTGCCTTTCACATGACAACGAGTGTGAAAGATGTTCTCTCGCTGCACCTCTTCTTCCTCTTCTTTTGCTTGCAAGTTTAAGGCTCGTCTTGTGACTAGTGCAAGCATTTCACCAGATTCTGGCCCATACTCTTCATCATCGATAGAAGCATCTTCCAATGGTGGCATGTCAGCAAGATCATCTTCATCTTCAGAATCGAGCTCGCCACTTTCTCGAATCACCATAACTCTCTTGTTTGGACATTGGCTAGCTATGTGTCCTCGCCCCTGACATTTGAAACACTTTATCTCACTAGAACGGGACGAAGTAGGGGCTGTTTTACCTTGAGGGGTCGTGGCTGGTTTTGCTGTAAAGGATGAAGTAGGTTGGTCTTCTTCCTTCTTTGGATAGTTTGACCGCCAAGGTGTTGCACTTGAATTGTGTGGGCTCGGTCTTGGCTTTGAACTTGTACTACCCCTCTTGAGCTGCCTCTCAACTTTGATTGCCATATGCACCAAATCCTCCAATTCCACATAATGGTGTAGCTCGATTGGGTCAGCAATCTCTCGGTTCAACCCATTCAAAAACCTTGCCATGGTTGCCTCCCGATCCTCTTCAACATTGGCTCTAATCATAGCCATCTCCATCTCCTTGTAATACTCATCAACACTTCTGTAGCCCTGACGAAGACCCTGCAACTTAAGGTAGAGATCTCGATAATAATGAGGTGGTACAAACCGTCGCCTCATCACCCTCTTCATGGCCTCCCATGTGTCAATAGGGCGATCTCCACTCCGCCTCCTGTTGATGCACAACTGATCCCACCAAACAATAGCATAATCAGTAAACTCAATGGCAGCAAGTTTTACCTTCTTCATGTCGGAGTAGTTGTGACAATCAAAAACTAGCTCCATCTTCTTCTCCCACTCAAGGTATGCTTCAGGATCACTCTTCCCCTGAAATGCTGGGATTCTCATTTTGATATTCCCCATATAATTATCTACCTGGTTCCTATCTTCTCTATTCCCACCATACCTCCTATGGTTACCCGTCGACATCCTATCAAACTCATCATCAGAAACTACCCCTTCTAAATCCCCTTCATTCTCATCCTCCCTTTGGTGTACCCTACCCCTCCTTGGTCTCCGTTGTGCCCCCTCTTCTACCCTATCCAACCGCTCATGTATTTGCTCACACTCCTCCCTCAACATCCTCCTCATCTCCCCCATTAAAGCATCAATTTGTAGATTTGGAACTGTAGGTGGTGGAGCGTCATTGCCTGCATTTCTTTCTGTATTTTGTGACATGATGGAGAATCTGCAAAACAATAAGGTTAGACAATTATAGAAAGGACCTCACTGCACTCCCTCACGTGTTTTCACTCAAAGAAAATGGTCACTCAAGTACACTCGTGTTTGCACTCAATGATGGCTTTTACCCTCAAATAAGCTCACACCTCTGCCTTTTTCCACTCTATTTTCTTCTTTAAGCTCTTTGAAAACTAATGAAACGGTGATATGGAGGTTCAAGCAGCCAATTCTACCAAACAAATCAAACGAAAACCGATGAAAAAGTGGCGAAAAAATGGTGATTTTTGGAACACTTGTGTGGGGTTTTGGCAAAAAGACCTCTAGACCATGGGGAACAAGAATAGAACAAAAAAATTTAAGAAGGGTTTCCAGACTCTTTTTTTTTTTTTTGCTCTCGGATCCCTTCCCTTTTCCTTCCCTTTCCTTTGCTTTCTACCTCTCAAATTTGAGAAACCAGATACCAATTAGTCTCGGATCCTCTTGGTTTTCTTTTCTTCTTCTTTCTTTCTATTTTTTTTTTTCTCAAATGCAGGTACAAGACACAAGAAAAATCAGAATTGGTGGAACTACAACAATTCGAAAACAATACAACTCGAATTGCACAAAAGTACAAGAATAACTCATGCAAAATTTAGATATTTCACAACAAGAACAAGAGACCCCAATCCCAATTTCGGATTTCACAAAAAGAAAAAGAGAACTCAATCCCAATTCGGATTTCACAACAAGAACAAGAGAAAAAAACTCAATCCCAATTCAGATTCTCAATCCCAATTTCAGATTTCACAATAAGAATAAGAGAACCTCAATCCCAATTTCAGATTTCACAATAAAAATAAGAGAAAAATCAATGCCAATTCGGATTGCACAATAAGAACAAGAGAAACTCAATCCCCATTTCAGATTTCACAATAAGAATAAGAGAACCTCAATCCCAATTTCAGATTTCACAATAAGAATAAGAGAAAACTCAATGCCAATTCGGATTGCACAATAAGAACAAGAGAAACCCAAAAGCAAATTCGGATTTAACAACAAAACAAGAGGACTCAATGAAACTTCGGTTTTCACAATTAAGAACCCTAATTCACGATTTTAGAAACGAAAAGAAAACAAAATAGGGGAAATTTCAGAAACCCAAATTCGATTGCACGATTTGAACAAAGAAACAATCTGGAATAAAGAGATTAACTATAATGGTTTCAGATTTTTAGAAGGAAAACAAGAACAAAGACTAAGAAAACCAAGAACACGAATAGATAGATTTTTTTATTTTTTTTATTTCAGAAACCCTAAAATTGAAATACGAATAGAATAGAAACACAAATGAAAGCATAAAAAAAAAAGGATAGGCCAAACCGAATGATCCTAATCTCTGATACCAACTGATACGAACCACACCAACATTGTGATGAAACCCGACACCAAATATGGAACAGCCACCAAGAACATACGAGATTGGAATGGAACCGCGACCCAATGCTTAGCCAAGCACGAACCTTGGTATGAGGAAGACGCCACAAACGGGGATGGAATCCGTTTGATAAGTCAGGATGAACGCCACAAGGAATCTCCTTGATAAGTTCAAAAGTTTCTTCAAGAACTCAAGAAGAAATAAACTCACAAATTTCATTCAACATAATCTGCCTTTTCACATTGTTTTGGCAGTCCTTATAAGGACGAAAATTACATGAAAACAAGACCCTTGATCTTCCTAATGAAAGCACCATAAACAAGACCTTTCGGCTCACACAACTCTTCAGCTCACAAAACAAGACCTTTCGGCTCACACAACTCTTCAGCTCACACAAGTCAAGTATTTGACTTTTCACAAAATAAACAAAGACTAAATAAAAAATACAAGATGACAAAATACAATAAGACTCATCAAGCTCCTAAACTGAGTCTTTTGGTTCGCGCCCTCGTCACCAGACCAACTGGAACTAGACTGGGATCTTTAGTCTTGGTGTCCTCATCACTATATGATTGTATCGCAGGGCGTAGCCCTACTGAATATGTCTATACATGTTTAAGTATTTGTTTAATTATGCTATGTGTGCATATATGAGTATGAACGGCAAGAGCAGGGAATGGTGAAGGTCGAGAACGGCGAGGGCCAAATACGGCAAGGGGCCAGAGCAGCGTTTAAAACATGGAGTGCGAGTTGCCAAGGCGAGACCCTAAAGGATACCTGGGATATCCTCACGGTGTAGACCGCGAACCCAAAGCACCTGGTACGGCATGGTCGTATGTGTTTGCTTGTTTGAGTTTTCTTGCTGGGCTTCGGCTCACGAGTTCTCTATGGTGCAAGTAAGGGAAAGGGGAAGGTCGACCAACCATGAGTACGGAGAGCGTGAAGTGGCGCATACATGTTTGGCCTGCCTGGCTACCACAGCCAGGGGTGTATTTGGGAGACGTTTGTATTAAACCTAGTTTTTTCGTTTAGTTGACTTTAATCTTATTTTGGAATTGTCAATATTTCTAGACAATATTTTGGGATCCCGAATGTTAAACGCTTCATAATTTTCAGTGAATGGATATATTTTCAAACTATGTGACTTTGCTATGGTTTAGCTACACTTTTGTCTTAAAACCTCGATTAGCGAGTTAATTGCACGTTTATAACTCACTTAGTAATGGCTCTAAGGAAGTAGGGTGTTACAGTTACTAAGTGAGTTTGGAATGTGCAATTAACTCGCTAATTAAGGTTTTAAGACAAAAGTGTAGCTAAACCATAAACAAAACTCATACAATTTGAAAATATAATCATTCATTGAAAATTATAAAGCGATATACATTTGGGATCCCAAAATAGTGTTTAGAAATGTTTACAACTCAAAATTATGATTAAAGTCGACTAAACTATAAAACTAGGTTTAATACAAAGATCACCCAAAAATACCCCTGGCTGTGGCAGCCAGGCAAGCCAAACATGTACATGTCGCTTCACGCTCTCCATACTCATGGTTGGTCAATCTTCCCCTTGCCCTTACCTGCACCATAGAGCACCTGTGAGCCGAAGCCCAATAAGAAAACTCCACACAAGCAAATAACATATGCATATCTATCATTCAGCACATAACAACACTGCCAACAGGCTAAACACATAACGACCATATCGTCCCAGGCGTTTTACCAGACCCTGGGTTCGCGGTCTACACTGTGAGGATATCCCAGGTATCCAATAGGGTCTCACCCTAGCAACTCGCACTTCGTGAGCTTAACGCTGCTCCCGGCCCCTTGCCGTACTCAGCCTTGCCGTTCCCGGCCCTTGCCGTTCTCGGCCTTCGCCATTCCCGGCCCTTGCCGTTCTCGGCCTTCGTCGTTCCCGACCCTTGCCGTTCATTCACAAATATGCACACATAGCATAATTAAACAAATACTTAAACACGTATAAAACATAATCAATGGGGCTACGCCTTGCAACACAATCATATAGGGTCGTGCCCTGCAACACAAACTATAGGGTCTCGCCCTGCTCTACAGGTACAACAGTTTTCTTACCTTTGTCCCGAGCTTTCTGAGCACAGTCCCATAGTCCGAGCCTCACTGAAAACCTAGTCACAACGCATCAAAAACATCCATCCATCAAGTTCTAATCCATTAAATAGCTTTGGGTTATAATTTTAGTCTCCGGGACCTTGAATTCTATCAATCTGGGTGATAAAATCCATCCCAAGCCTTACTTTTGGATTCCCGAGCCTAAAACCTCCTTGGGGTCCAAAAACCCACTAAGCGCCGCGACCCCAAGATCCCATGCCACGGCCCGCCTCAACCAGAAACCGACCCCCAAAAATAGCCCATGCGCGCCGCGGCCCGCCCTTCGTCCTGGCCACCTAAATGTTCTAGAAGGCCGTGGCTCAGTAAGAATAATGCCGCGGCCCGACCCTTTGAACTAGAAAAATCCTCCATTTTCACAACTAAAACCAAGCCAATTTACCCCAAAATCAACCCAAAAATCCAACTTAATCACCACAGTAGCTCTACTATAGTCTCAACAACAAAACCTAACAAGAATTAAACCCTAACCTCATCTAGAAACTCAAGAGTGATTCACCACCTAGTTCACATGCATAACCTTGAAACACCAACAAAACTCAGCATAATTCATGTAATTAAGTGCTAGAATCTTTACCTCAACTGATAGCTTTGCCCTTGAACTAATCCTCAACCACAGCTAGCTTCAATCCTTAAGAACTAAGCTTGCCAATTCTTTAACTCATAAAAATCTTCAAACACAAGAGGGAGAAGGGTGAGAACCGAAGGAGAGAGAGAGAGATGTTTGGGTCAGTTCACCAAAATTTCGGAATGCTTCCTTAGTTTTGTTTTATTTAACTGAAGTCTCTAAGGTTTCCTTCAAGACTCAGGGTACCAAAAACGTCCCCGAGGGCAAAATGGTAAATGTCCCCAATATTCCCTCCTAAACATTCTAACTTCAAATATATCTCCAAATATTTATTTTCATAACCCGATAACCCAATAAAATGTCTAATGCTCGAGATACCCCTCGACTCCCCCGAGTCGGGTATTCGACCCTGTTGTGACTTTCTAGCTAAACCGCTCCCTAGGATTGTCTCGGATCGTGCAACACAAATATATCACAATATTTACAATAATCACAAATATTGCATTGATGCCCTCAACGGCTAAAATTACAAACATGCCCCTAATAACCAAATAGGGCCCACATGCATATTTAATTCACCTAAACATGCATTTCTAATCACATACTCATAAAATTCACATATTCATATAATAAATCACTTATTGCCCTCTAGGCACACTAATCAACGCCCAAAGCCCCTCCTTATTAGTAAATTTGGGAAGCTACAACTATCCCCTCCTTACAGAAATTTCGTCTTGGAAATTACCTGAACAAGTTAGGATACCGTTCCCGCATAACTGATTCAAGTTTCCACGTCACCTTCTCAACCTTGTTGTTCCTCCACAGCATTTTCACCAAGGCGATGGTCTTGCTTAGCAAGACTTTATCCTTCCGGTCGAGAATCTGAACCGGCTTCTCCTCATATGATAAATCCTGGTCCAACTCCAATTTCTCTTAACTTAATACATGTGTCGAATCTAATACATACTTCTGGAGCATGGACACGTGGAAAACATCATGAACCCCTGATAGAGCTGGAGGCATCGCCAATCTGTAGGCTACCTCTCCAACCCGTTCCAGAACCTCAAAGGGGCCAACAAACCTAGGGCTCAACTTGCCCCGAACACCAAACAGTTTCATTCCTCTCAAAGGTGAAACCCTAAGGAGCACATGATCACCGAATTAAAACTCTACGCTCCTGCGTTTCAAGTCCGAGTAACTCTTCTGGCGACTCTGGGAGGTGAGCATTCAAGCTCTAATCTTTTCAATTGCTTCATTAGTCCTCTAAACCATCTTAGGTCCTCTCACCCGTCTCATCCCAATGGATAGGTGATCTGCACTTCCTCCCATATATCATCTCATACGTTGCCACTCTGATAGTTGCCTGATAACTGTTATTGTATGAAAACTCAATCAAAGGGAGATACTTACTCCAAGATCCCCCAAAATCCAGCACACAGGCTCGTAGCATATCTTCTACTATCTGAATCGTCTTCTTAGACTATCCATTTGTCTGAGGATGATAAGCAGTACTAAACTGCAACTGCGTGCCCATAGCCTTCTGCAGACTCTCCCAAAACTTGGAGGTGAAGGTGGGGTCCCTGTCGGATATTATCAACCTTGGAGCCCCATGAAGTCGAACAATCTTCTTCACATACAACTCGGCATACTACTCCACAGTATAAGTTGTCTTGACAGGTAAAAAGTGTGCAGACTTGGTATACCTATCCGCGATCACCCATACTGAATCATGCTGTCCCACGGTCTTCGGCAAACCGACCACGAAGTCCATGGTGATATCCTCCCACTTCCACTATGGAATCCCTAGAGCTGCAATAATCATGCTGACCTCTGATGTTCAGCCTTTACCTACTTACAAGTTAAGCACTTGGCCACATAATCCACCACGTCCCTCTTCATTCCTGACCACCAATACAAGGCTCTCAAATCTTAGTACATCTTCATCGTACCTAGATGTAAGGAATAGGGAGTGGTATGCGATTCATCCAAGATCTCCCGTCGAATATGAGAATCCATCAGATCATAGATCCGACCCTTGTACTTCAGTAATCCCATCTCTGAGATAGAAAAGTCCTTAGCCACTCCGACTAACACACTCTCTCTTTGCCCTCTCAACTGGGAATCATTCCCCTATGCCTCCTTGATCTTCTCAAGGAGTGTAGACTGAAGAGTGGTGTTGGCTAACATACCAACCACCAACTCTATACCCGCTCTAGTCATCTCCTCACTTAACTTATCAGATATCTGCCTTAAACTGAATAACTGTCCTGGGCCCTTCCGACTCAATGCATCAGCCACTACATTTGCCTTCCCAGGATGGTATAAGATATCACAATCATAATCCTTTACCAATTCCAACCACCGCCTCTGGCGCATATTCAGATCCTTCTGGGTAAAGAAGTACTTCAAACTCTTTTGGTCAGTGTATATCTCTCACTTCTCACCATATAGATAATGTCTCCAAATCTTAAGTGCAAATACCACCGCTTCAAACTCCAAATCATGCGTAGGATATATATGCTCATACTCCTTTAATTGTCTTGATGCGTAGGCTATCACCTTTCTGGCTTGCATCAGTACACACCCTAAACCCTATCTGGAAGTGTCATAATAAACCATGAACTTCTCATTGTCTGTCGGCAGACTCAACACTGGAGCAGTGATCAATTGCTGCTTCAGGTCCTTGAAACTGTTCTCACACCTGTCTGTCCACACATACTTTATCTTTTTCCTCGTCAATTCAGTCAACGATGTGGCTATCCTGGAGAACCCCTCAAAAAACTGTCGATAATACCCTGCCAACCCCAAAAAACTCCTAACTTCCGGAACACTGCTCAGTCTAGGCCAATCCCTCACTGCCTCAATCTTACTTGGGTCAACCAGAATCCCCTCCTTACTGACAATATGGCCTAGAAACGTGACTTGCTGATACGAACCACACCAACCCTGTGATGAAACCCGACACCAAATATGGCAGCCACCAAGAACACACGAAATTTGGAATGGTAAACCGCGACCCTATGCTTAGCAAAGCACGAACCTTGGTATGAAGAACGCCACAAACGGGGATGGGAATCCGTTTGATAAGTCGGATTGAACGCCACAAGGGATACCCTTGATAAGTTCGGATAGTCTCTTCAAGAACTCAAGAAGAAAACTCACAAATTTTCATTTCATCCAAATCTGATTTTTCCAAATGTTTTCAAGGCCTAATATAGGCGAAAAATAATCAAGACAAGCCCCTTTGTCTTCCTAAAAACTGAAAAATAAAGACAACCTTTTGTCTTCCTAATGAAAACTGAAATTTAAAGACAACCCTTTGTCTTCCTAATGAAAACCGAATATTAAGGACAAAAGGACTCTTGGACTCACACAAGTCAAGTGTTTGACTTTTCACAAAATAAACAAAGACTAAATAAAAATTGCAAGATGACAAAATACAATAAGACTCATCAAGCTCCTAAACTGAGTATTTTGGCTCGCGCCCTCGTCACCAGACCAACTGGAACTAGACTTGGATCTTTAGTCTTGGTGTCCTCATCACTTGCGGTAGCCAAAACTCACACTTACTAAACTTAGCATATAACCTATGCTCCCTCAACCACTGCAATACCAAACATAGATGTTGCTCATGCTCTGTCTCTGATTGAGAGTACACCAGTATGTCCTCAATAAATACAATCACGAACTTGTCCAAATAGTCCTTGAAAACCCTATTCATCATATCCATAAAAGCTGCTGGGGCGTTGGTTAATCCAAAAGACATAACCAGGAATTCATAATATCCATATCTTGTGCGAAAATAGGTTTTTGGTATGTCCTCCTCTTTAATCCTTAACTGATGGTAACCTGACCGGAGATCAATCTTAGAAAACACTGTCTTTCCCTGTAACTGGTCAAATAAATCTTCGATACTAAGCAGTGGGTATTTATTCTTAATGGTCAACTTGTTCAGCTCCCTGCAATACACATCCTAAGAGACCCATCCTTCTTCTTAACAAACAACACTGGAGCACCCCATGGCGAGAAACTCGGTCTGATGAACCCCAAATCCAGCAACTCCTGCAACTAAATCTTCAACTCCTTCAAATATGTCGGAGCCATTTTGTAAGGTGTCCTAGATATTGGCTCCGCCCCTGGCGCCAACTCTATAACGAACTCGATCTCCCGCTGCGGCGACAACCCTGGCAGGTCTGCTGGAAATAAGTCTGGAAACTCACATACCAACCTGGTCTCACTTGGTCCAACCGACACAACCCTAGAGGTATCCACAATGTTCGTTAGGAATCCTATGCAACCTTCCTACATCAGGTCTCTAGCCTTCAGTGCTAAAATCATAGGTACTCACAGTCCACTGTCTGTCCCCACAAATAAAAAGGGTACCTCCCCTTCTGGTTCAAAAATCACCATCCTGCGCTTGTAGTCAATCGTCGCCCCATACTTCGATAACCAATCCATCCCTAGAATCATATCGAAGTCATCCATCACTAGCTCAATCAGATCAACAGACAATTCCCTACCATCTATCTCTACTGGCAATGCTCTAATCCATCTCCTAGAGACTACCATTTCCCTAGTTGGCAACAAATTCTGAAAACCCCTAGCATACAAAAACACTAGGTCTACTCAGTTGATTTATCACTCTAGTAGACTCAAATGAATGGGTAGCTCCCGAATCAGACAATGTAGTATAAGAAGAACCAGCACTAGAAAACTGACCTGTCACAACTGAGGGGCTAGCTTCTGCCTCAGTCTGAGCGAGACTATCGCCCTGCTTCGACTCCTCTTTCCTAGCTTATGGGCAGACCTTCTTCAGATGATTGGCACTCCCACAGATAAAGCAGGCCATGATCCTGCACTCTCCTTGATGTCGTCGTCTGCATCGAGGACACACTGGAAAACTCCTCCAGTTGTCACCTCCTCCCTGACGGCCGCCAAAAGCACCCGTGCCTTTCTATCCTAGCTAGGAGATACAAAAGAATCTAGGCCTTTCTCTTCTGTTCAATGGGGCCACTACCTCGACTGGATCCAGTAAAAGAAGGCACTGTCCTCCTGGCATCGCGCCTAACAGCGCTCTCTCTCCATATCTGATCCTCGGCCCCCTCAGCTGTAAGGGCCTTGTCCACTACCTGGGCATATGTAGTAGTCTCTTGATCCAAAGTAATCTTAACATCACGGGCGATCATAACATTCAACCCCTGCACAAACCGATCCCTTCTAGCCGCATCAGTCGGCACCAAATCCGGTGCGAACTTCGCCAACCGGTCAAATCTCAAGGCATACTCAGTAACTGTCAACCGGTTCTGAGTCAAGTTGATAAACTCGTCAACCTTCACAGCTCGGACTGCAACACTGTAATACTTCTCGTTAAAGATGTTCCTAAATTCTTCCCAAGTCATAACTGCAACATTCCTTCTCTTAGTCACTACATCCCACCAGATGCGGGCATCCTCATTGAACATGTAGCTAGCACAAGCTACCCTCTCGTTCCCTTCAAACCTCATGAAATCCAGGATGGAGGAAATCATATTCATCAACTGCTTTGCCCGCAGTGGGTCTAGTCCACCCTCGAAGGTGGGAGGATGCTACTTCCTGAACCTCTCATACAAAGGTTCCCACCTATTCTCCATAACAGGCTGAACTGGCACTGGCGCCACTGCCTGCTGAACTGACCCAGACATCCCTCTCCTTCGGTTCTCTCCCTTCTCCCTCTAGTGTTTGAAGATTTTGATGAGTTAAAAGAATTGGGCTTGCTTTCACGGGAACTGAAGCTGGCTGTGATTGAGGATTAGCTCGGGGCAAAGTTATTAGTTGAGGTAAGAATTCTAGCACCTAATTATCTGAATTATGTTGAGTTTATGCTGGTGTTTCAAGGTTATGCATGTGAGCTAGGTAGTGAATCCCTCTTGAGTTTCTAGATGAGATTTGGGATTAATTATTGTTAGGTTTTGTTGCTGAGACTATAGTAGAGCTACTATGGTGATTAAGTTGGGTTGTTGGGTTGATTTTGGGGTAAATTGGCTTGGATTTGGTGGAGAAAATGGAGGATTTTCTGGGTTCGAAGGGTCGAGCCACGACATTGATCTTACTAAGCCACGACCCTCTAGAACATTTAGGTGGCTAGGAAGGCGGGCCGCGACACACCATAATTAGGCCGCGGCGCACATGGGCTGTTTTTGGGGGTTGGTTTCTGGTTGAGACGGGCCGCAGCATGGGATCTTGGGGCCGCGGGGCTTAGTGAGTTTTTGGACTCCAAGGAGTATTTAGGCTCGGGAATCCAAAAGTTAAGGCTCGGGATGGATTTTATCACCCGGATTGATAGAACTCAAGGTCCCGGAGACTAGAATTGTAACCCAAAGTTATTTAATGGATTAGAACTTGATGGATGGGTGTTGTTGACACGTTGTGACTAGGTTTTCAGTGAGTCTCGGACTAGGGGACTGTGCTCGAGATATCGGTGCTTGGAAAGCTCGGGATACAAGTAAGAAAACTGTTGTACCCGTAGAGCAGGGCAAGGCCCTATAGTTTGTGTTGCAGGGCACGGGCCTATATGATTGTGTTTCAGGGCATAGCCCCATTGATTATGTTTATACGTGTTTAAGTATTTGTCTAATTATGCTATGTGTGCATATTTGTGAATGAACGGTAAGGGCGGGGAACGGTGAAGGCCGAGTACGGCAAGGGGCCGGGAGCAGCGTTAAGCATACGGAGTGCGAGTTGCCAGGGTGAGATCCTATTGGATACCTGGGATATCCTCACGGTGTAGACCGCAAACCCAGGGCCTGGTAAAGCGCCTAGAACGGCATGGCCGTTATGTGTTTAGCCTGTTGACGATTTTGTTATGTGCTGAATGATAGGTAAGGGCAAGGGGAAGGTCGACCAACCATGAGTATAGAGAGCGTGAAGCGATGTGTACATGTTTGGCTTGCCTAGCTGCCACGGCCAGGGGTATTTTGGGATATGTTTGTATTAAACCTAGTTTTGTCATTTAGTCAACTTTAATCATATTTTTTAGTTGTAAATATTTCTAAATAGTATTTTGGGATCCCAAATGTTTAATGCCTTATAATTTTCAATGAATGACTACATTTTCAAATTATATGACTTTTATTACAGTTTAGCTACACTTTTGACCTAAACCCTCGATTAGCGAGTTAATTGCTCGTTTTAAACTCACTTAGTAATGGCTCTAAGGAAGTAGGGCATTACAGCGAACCCAGTGCTTGGTAAAGCACCTGGGTCGGCATAGGTCGCTATATGTTTAATCTGTTGACTGTTTATGCTTTATATTATTGGATTGAATTGTGATTTGTTATGCATTGAGTTTTCTTGCTGGGCTTCAGCTCACGGGTGCTTTATGGTGCAGGTAAGGGCAATGGAAAGGTCGATCAACCATGAGTTAGAGAGCGTGGAGTGGCGTGTACATGTTCGGCCTACCTGGCTGCCATGGCCAAGGTTGTGTTGAGGAATTTACTGTAAATATCTAATTTTGTCGCTTAGGTCGACTGTATTATTAACTTTTGAATTGTAATAAATTTTGAAATAGTATTTTGGGATCCCAAATGTATGACTTCTATGTTTTTAATGA
Organism: Humulus lupulus; assembly: GCF_963169125.1. Lineage (NCBI taxonomy): Eukaryota > Viridiplantae > Streptophyta > Magnoliopsida > Rosales > Cannabaceae > Humulus > Humulus lupulus. Next base: position 147,125,840 of record NC_084796.1, read on the forward strand.
ATGTCCAAATATTTTATAACCAATGTTGTCAAATGAGTCTTTATTTCAATTTTATCACAATTTTTAACCTAAAACATCGATTAGCGAGCTAATGGCACATTTATAAATCACATGGTAATGACTTTAAGGTTGTAGGGCATTACAATTGAGCATATAAGTGTATTATTCATAAAAAAAAAAGGGAATTGAATGCTATTGAGTGAGTCAGGGGGGTTGAGTTCACTTGTAAGGGGTAGAGGATAATGAATTCTTCAGGTCCAAGGCAAGCTAGGTTTTAAGGTTTAGCCTACAAAATTCATCCTAATCCATACCTTTAGCCTAGCCTACATTATAACCATGTAAGTACCTATTGATCTAAATCACTTTGCCAACTACATTAGTGGAGAGGGGTTATTGAGTTCAGCATATGAAATCATGAATTAAACCTTAGGATTGTTTCTTAGCTTAATTTAGGGAAGAGGGTTTGATTAGGAAGAGCTATTTGTGCACTAAGTGAGATTACATTAAAAACTTGGTTGGGTTAGCATCTTAATACTTGAGGAATTTGGCTTGTTTATACACTTGAGTTATCAATTGAATCTTTGATTTGAGAGCTTTATTCCCACTTTGATATGACAATTTCCAAATTGATTCCACGTTGTTTGTTTTGTGTCTTTGTGGTGTGTTTGTCTTAATAGATTGTGGTGTTGTGTGTTTGTTAGATAGTAAAGTCATCACTCGATGACGAGTAATGGTTTAAGTTTGGGGTGTGATAACTCTATATTTTAGAGTTATTAACTGAGCTTTCGAACTTAAAAATCTTAGTGAAGTAGAGTGTTTGTGTTACTAATGTGTGATTTTAGTCATTTTGTCTTTTAATTTAGTTTGTGAATTTTGTTTTAATAAATGATAAATCTTATGGAAATATGTGGTCTCCACGTAAGAGAGAGAGAGAGAGAAGAGGGTATATACCCATTTTTTAGCCCTAAAATGTAACGT